>NC_086444.1:728855304-729455304 GCF_028390025.1 Pseudophryne corroboree | reverse complement strand
GATGCTGATCTGGTCAATAGGTTATACCATTCTTTTGTACAATATTCTCTTTTCTGTTTATAAATTGATTGGAGATTTGTTTTCTTTTATAAGGGCTTGATTATAGATATTACCTTTGGTTGAAGGCTACCTGCCACAAGGGCCGGACTGGCTATCTGGCACTTCTGGCATATAAAGTATAAACATATATATTGGTAGATCCTCAATTAGCTTAGTGATATCATTCAGGTGCTCGAAAGGGAGGGGTATTTCTAAGCAAGAAAAAAAGGCATTTGTTTCCCCCAGCACCCTGAATGATAACCGTAACCAGATATAAATTCCACATAATAATAGAATTCAGAGATCTTCGTTACACATATTTGTGCAAATGTGTGAATAAGCCCCAAAGCCGCATCAAGGCGTCTCTGTATATTTGGGGTCCCTAGCACTATACCTAGGTGCAGGGTGTGGCACCCCAAAACACCAGCATAAGCCAGAAAGCCCAGTGAAAAAACTATAGTGTTAATAAATTAGTATTTAGGAAGCCGAAGCTATAGAGAAAGTGATACAAAAATGAAATGCAATTAAAATAGAGAAATAGTGTTAAAAAATTAATAAGTGAAAAGTGTTAGTAGAATGTAAAGGTATGCCACACTAAGGCCATCCAGCTCAGCCAGTCCAGAGGCACCACACCTCACACCTCCATTACCAGAAGGGCCGATGGGCAGGTGGGTTGGCCTGGTCCCTCTGGCTCTCTGGTTGAGCCGCCCCCACCGGTCTCCATAGAAATGCAGGCCTCCGGACTCGTTGCGCACTCTGCCCTCAGCAAGCGTCACCATGGTAATGGGGTTGTGCCACGAGACCACGCCCCCATGACTCGCGGCATGCTCCCATACAACGTAACGTGAGCGCGCTCCCCCATGATGAGTGCGTGTTCACGAGTGCCCAAGCTGAAATGGAGGCCCAGTCCATCACTACCTGCCATTGTTGGAGGATTGGGTGTAGATGATTTTAAATAGAACTGTTTGGGAAGAGAAAAAGCAGGGCTGTAAGAGAAAAGCATGAGATTGAAGGGAAGGATGTCAGAGAGGGACAAGTTTTATTACAATACACAATACCTAATACGCAGTAATCACTGGTCCAACTGAGTCAAAGGCAGTTGTATGGTTGGAGTTATAGAGTGAAGTAGGCTTGCCAGGGCAAGGGAGACCGTGAGTGAGGGACAGAGGGAGTAAATGGATGTGGAAAAGAGTCAGTATCAAGACCATAAAGGTTTCATTGAGTGAAGGCAATTTTGGCAGAAGAAGTTGAGTAAAAAGGAATACAGAGAGAGTGAGATGAGAGGATGTTCATAGAGAGGAAGAGGATGTTGGAGAAGTCAGTTGTATTACAACAGTGTAAAAAAATGAGGTCAAGAGTATAGCCACTGGAGTGAAGGAAAGAGGAACATTGAGTAAAGCTTAGGGTGGAAGAGAGTGAGAGAAGTTTTAAAAGCAGAAGAATCTGTTGGCTGCTTTTGGGGTGGAGCCATGGCTGTAATGGTGTAGGAAGCAGGTTTGCTTGGGCTCTCATATATACCTCCTGTAAAGCTCCTGATGTCCTGACTTGCTCTGCAGATCTGTGGTGTGGGTGCCCTGACCAAGTAAGCTCCCGGCCACATGGTCCTGGAGGCTCCTCCATTTGCTGCTCTTTACAGCCCATAGCAACCTAAAGGGTTTTTTTAAAATAAAATTTGGAAGAGCCTTTATAAATCCAGAAACAAAAGTGCTGGATCTTGGGGTGTTTATTGGGCCTGCAGCAATCCCTGCCTCTAGAGGAGATTTCAATGCCGTTATGGACCCAGTCTTAGATAGGTGGTGGTCATCTATGAGTTCCATTAGTTAGAGTGCTGCTGGTTTTTAAAATTTTGTAAAATAATTGGGGAGGGTGGATGTGTGGATATTTAAAGATCCTGTGGTTAGCCAATTTTCATGTTTCTCTTCCACTCATCACACCTTTTCCCATATACACCTTGCCTTGGTTTCTTGCATATTGTTGCCCAAGATACTACATACTGAATATAAAGCAAGAGGTGTATCAGACAATTCACCATTCATTATAAAATTGAATTGGGGCATTTCCAGAGGATTATAGTAATGGAAATTACATCCCTCATGGTTGCTACAAATGGGGGTGGGACTAGAGCTGATAGAGATGTGAGAAGAATGCATTGCAGTTAATACTGGTAGTGCCCCGATGTCAACTGTATGGGATGCCTTTAAGGCTTTTCTTCGAGGGTCCTTTATACAGCGAGTGGCTGAGATTAAAATGCAGTATTGGAAAATGGAAATGAATTTGTAAACTACTTGTAAAAATAGAGAGCTGCAATATCTTGGGGACAAACTAGATTCTACCTGTATCCAGTGGTTGACTGCTCAGAATGCATGCTGTGCTCATCTAACAGATACAGCAAGCTGTAGATTATTGTTTCAATCACACAGATTTTATATGCAGGCAAATGGGTAGTTTATTGTCACATCTGGTGCAGGCTGAATACCCTATAATATGTTTTCAGAATACAAGGCATATGGTTCTATAGTTACCTCTACTCCCGACATTGTCGAGACATTCACTTCTTATTTAAAATCTCCATATGCTACTCGCTTGACCTATGATATTTCTGCTTTGCAGACATACAGTATGTAACTTTAGTACTGTAGGTCTCTCTCAGTTATCTCAGGAGGACAGATAATACCTTGATTCTCCTCTGAGATTGGAAGAGGTTGGACCACAACATCTTTTCCTGATGGCATTCCTATTGAGGTATATAAAATATGGCAAAATATTTGTTAGAAATATTCAATATGATCTTTGAAGAGGGCTGATTGTTACAACTGAATAATCTTCTTTCTGAGGTAGATGCAGAATTTGGAGATCTTCTTGACAGTGACCCTTATACACCCTGGGTTACACTTGTAGAACTCACCTGCTGGTCTTCTTGCTTAAAATAGCCATTTTTCCCATAGGGCATGATGTTCCTACCGGTACTGTAATGCCACCAGGATTTAGGCCACTGGTGGTAATACAAGCTTAACCCAGAGTGATCCAAATCAATGCCAATGTAAAGTGAGACCAAAAGAAGAGAGGAGCAAATACTAAATCAAGGACTAAAGTAGAGAAAGACACTACTGGTGGAAGGAGAGAATCTGGTAAATGTATATTAATAGGACAGGAGTATCTCAGACTAGAGACTAGACAGAAGCATGAGGACTAGAGTGTTATGAGTATATGCATGCACACAACAGTGAAAGTTTAAATCCAGCAGAAGGAAATGCTGGAAGTGAGGGTACCGGGGAAAGAGAATAACTAAAAAACTTGAAACACAATAACGAACAGACAAAAAGGTAGAGTAGCTCAGATTACATTCAAGAAATGTGGCAAATAGAAGTAATGCCACAGGGCTGGTCACAGGCATCACCAAGGACAAAAGGAGAATAACCGAACAGAGTAATCCACGGGTCAGTACTAGATCAAACTGACGAGGGCTCTTGCTGCAGCCAGGAACGATGACCAGCACGTAGTGAGAGGCAGGCAGAGAGTATAAAGGGTGCATGGACCAATTAGGGATGTTACACAGCCAAGCCTCAACCTAATTAAAAACTTCCTGCAGCTGTCCTGTTACACATCTGCACACCTCCTAAAAGTCCAGCGTCAATGTAACCAGACACAGCTGACGCCTCCGCTCAGAGGTTCCCCAGCACTTCTGTTCCCTGGCAACCCCGAATGTCACATCAGCTCGGCAATCAGGTTGCCATGGAGCCAGTGGCAGGGGGGTGTAAGTTCAGGAGCGTCCTGGTCACCTAGCGATGACCGGACGCTAAGAGCTGTGAGATGCAGCTTGTAACAGTACCCCTCCCCCCTTGAAGAGGGGTCAAGGAACCCCTAGAACACAGTTTCCAAGGGAAATTTTTGAAAAAGTTGTCTTTCAATCTAGGAGCATGCAGATTCTTGTCACACCCAGCATCTCTCCTCAGGACCATACACCTTCCAATGGACCAAAAACTTTAGCTGTCCACGTACTAGCCTGGAGTCCAAAATCTTCTCCACCACAAAATCTACTTGATCTTGAACCAGCAGCGGAAGTGGTGTCTGAGCACAAAAAGCCCTCAAACTGGCTTGAGGAGAGAACAATGAAAAACAATGTTAATTTCAGAATTCTGGGCAATTGTAAACGAAAGGTCACCATTTTAACCCATCCAACAATTCGATATGGCCTAGTAAACTTTGGGCCAAACTTCTGTGATGGTTGTCTCAGTCTGATATTTTGAGTAGACAACCAGGCCATGTCTCCAATCTTGAACGAACATAGTCTCCAGTATTTATCAAAATATTTTTTAGATCGCAATGAAGCCTTCTCCAGTTCCTGATGTGCCATCCTCCAAATATGTCTCAACCCGTTCTGAACAGGATCAAAAGCATTGGCTTTGGGATGACAACTGGTAACACAGAAGAAAGGTGAAGCCTTAGAAGCAAGAAAGAACTTATTTTATACATTTCTTAATACAGATTCCAGCGCTAAGACTGAGCTGGTTCTCTAAGCTGCTGTAAACAGGGAGATGGTCAGTCCCCCATAGACATAGAAAATACAATATAAAAACAAAATGGCGCTCAAGAAACGAAATGTATGACAGGTGATTTCATAAAAAACAGTTGTTGTTTTTTTAAACATAATTTTTATTCATGGGATCACAAAAACGAACAGAACCCAACAGATAGGGGTTATAGCATAATACATTGCAAATACAGCTTAATAGTTGGTAATTATAAAGATGACCAAAAAAAACAGTGATCCATTTTTGACCCATAAAGCGGGTAGTATAAAACAGAAAGAATGGCAGTCAGCAGAGAAGCTAACCGACTGAGATTAGACAGTAAAAGCAGAAAGAGGTCGAGAAGAAACAAAGACAGAGAAGTGGAGAGAGAAAGAGAGAGATAGAAAATGTAGGGTAGGTTAGAGTCCCCGGGAGGGTCCCATCAAATATAGTACTGGGCATCACTAATTGAAATATGAAGGGGCTTGCTGGGTGGCCAGCCATGGACTCCATATTTTATCGAATGACTTAGAGGAACAATTTATGATGCTAGTCATGTAGTCCATGCGGTAAACGTACCAGATACGGGCAATTATAGATTGCATGGAAGGCGGTATAGGGTTTTTCCAATCTGCAGCTAATTGACATGTAATTGCAGAGACTATATGATGCAACAGTTTATTTTGAAATTTTGTCAGCGTTGGCAGATTTAAGGGGAGGAGAATGTATTTAGGGTCAGAAGGAATAGGAGTCTGCAATAAGCTGGAAATAAAATGAATCACCTCCCTCCATATATTCACTATTTTAGGGCATGACCACCATATGTGTAGAAATGAGCCCTTTGCTCCACATCCTCTCCAACACCTATCAGATGTATCCGGGTACATTTTGATCAAACGAGACGGTACATAATACCATCTACCTGTATATAATAATTTATAAACATTCTCCTTGATTCTAACGCAGATGGAGCTAGATGCCGCGTTACCCCAGGCTTCAGACCATTCCTCGTCATCTAAGGCCAAGCCTAGGTCCAGTTCCCATGCTCTCTCATGAGGATCACGCTGAGAGGGAGTTACCCCAATGAGAGTAGTATATAAGAGGGAGATCAGGCTCTTGGTTGAGTGACGTCTGAAACATATAGTCTCGAACATGGTCAGGGGTCTGCTAGAGAGGACGTGGCTCAGTGAGGAATGAAAGTGTCTGAGTTGTAAAAATTGATAAAAATATCTGGAGTGAATATCAGTATTTTCTTGAATCTGAGAAAATTGAGGAAAGCTAGTGTCCCTGGTGATATCATTCAGATATAAAATACCTCTATCCTGCCAATGAGCAAACAATGATTTATTTGTACCAGGAGGGAATGCAGGGTTATGTAATATTGGGATGATAGGGGATGGGGCTGGGGCCAAGCCGTATTTCCTATTGGCAAAGTCCCAATCCGTTAGTGAGCGGGAAACTATGTCGTGGGATGCTACATTTCTAGGGTGGCAGGATTACAGAAGCCAGAGAAGAGAAGAGAGAGTAGAGAGACCTAGTTCGGCGGCTTCTATAGATACCCGGACCCTTCGGGAAGCGGGGTTGCACCATTGTACGCAGTGTGAAAGCTGTGTGGCTAAATAATATCTTTTAAAGTCTGGGACGCCTAGGCCGCCACTATATGTGGGGCGCTGTAAAAGTTTCAATCGGATTCGGGGACGCTTATTTGCCCATATGAATTGTGACATGTGGAATTGTAGGAATTTAAAAACAGATGGAGGAATAAATATCGGGAGGGTCGGGAATAGGTAAGTATTAATTTTTTGCTTGTGCCATTGAAATAGAAAGGAATTTTCCAAAGAGAGCTTAATTGGGCCAGGGATATAAAAATTTAACACTTCAGTTTTACCCGTATTAAGTTTATACCCTGAATATTTAGAATAGAGGTCTATCTCAGAGAGGAGCGGTGTAACGACTGAGACGGGGATCCCAGGGATATGAGGACATCGTCAGCGTATAACGCAATTTTATGTTCAGAAGGACCTACCCGCACTCCAGCTATAGCTGTATTAGCTCAGATCTTTGCTGCCAGTGGTTCCATAACCAAGGCAAATAGCAGTGGGGAGAGCGGGCATCCCTTTATGGTGCCGTTAGTGATACCGAATATGGAAGAGGTGAGGCAATTAACAGAAACCGTGGCAGTAGAGGATCTATAAAGCGCAGAGACACCATCCAGAAATTTGCCAGAAAAGCCCATCCTCCGGAATACCGAGAAAGCGAAGGGCCAGGAAATCCTGTCAAAAGCCTTCTCGGCGTCCAGTGCTAGCAACAATGAGGGTAGCTTTTGTTTATGGATAGAGTAAATCAAATCTATGGCTCTCCTGGTATTATCGGGGGCCTGACGGCCAGAGATGAAGCCCACTTGGTCCGGGTGTATCAATTGTGGGAGTAGGGGAGCTAAGCGGTTGGCTAAGATTTTAGCATAAATCTTAAGATCAACGTTCAGCAATGAGATCGGGCGATAGTTGGAACATCGTGTTGGATCCCTCTCCAGCTTCGGAATCACAATAATGTCGGCCTGCACAGTTGCTGGCGCAAATGATGCTCCCCCCAGAACACTATTAAAGAGCGAGGTAAGATAAGGGGCTAATTCTGTAAGAAATGTTTTGTAATACTGAGCGGTAAAGCCATCTGGGCCAGGTGCAGCCGACAACTGCATAGATTTGATAGCGGCAACCGTCTCTTCCAGCGAGATATCCTCATTGAGAAGAGAAATCTGTTGCTCTGTCAGACATGGCAAGGGGGTATCTGAGAGGTATGAACATGCTCCCTCTGGACCATCAGAGGGAAGTGGGGGGGGGGGGGGGGCAGGGAGATTATATAAGGAGCTATAAAAATTCAGAAATTCCTCCACCATCAGTTTAGGATCATAAGTGAGTCCGTTCAATGTAGTAGAGTGCAGTTTTTCTATCATTCCCATAGCTCGCTTACTTCTCAGCTTATTGACTAAAAGACTATCTATTTTATCTGCTTTATCGTAAAATTTTTGATGGAGCTTCTGTAGTATAGCTGCTGCTCTTCTCGATAAAAGGGTATTTAACTGACCCTTGAGGTTATTTATCTGAGAAAGTAGGGAGTCACTCTGGGAATTTTTATGTTGGTCCAAAAGTGCAGAAATTTGAGATTCCAGTGAGGAAACTTCCTGTGCTGCTTTCTTACGTATGGCTGAGGCCTTGGATATGAAATGACCACGAATAGTGGCTTTATGTGCGCTGTAACCTGTAGCATGAAGGGAAATCCCCATCTGTATCGTATATGATGCTGACGTAGTATCCTCGTAACGGGCTGGAGGTCTCGTCTCTTTTGAATGGTAGAAGGGTCCAGATCCTGAAAAACCTGCAACTGCATATCCTGGAAATCGATCACTGGAGAGTCCCGTACTGACATCAGGATTCGTTCTTTGGAGCGAAAATAATGTAGACAAACTATGACATCCCTGGGCGGTTGTGTCGGGGCAGGTTTCGCTCGGAGCGCTCTGTGAGCCCTATCGCAAAGACAGTCGGCATCTGAAAGGTCAGGCAATATGTACTGAAAAAAGTCTTTAAAAAAAGAAGGCAGAGCGGAGCTAAGAATTGATTCCGTCACATTGCGGATGCGCAGATTGTTATGATGGGAGCGATTCTCCTGGTCTTCTTGACGTTCTTTGATGTCCTCCAGCTCATCATGGAGTCTAGAGAGTTCCGAAACAAGACGTTGCTGAGAGCGGCAAAGGTTGTCCGTCTTAGATTCAAGAGCGTCTGTACGATTACCAAGGGCCGTGAGGTCAGACTTGAAATCAGCAATAGCTGTGGAGAGTTCTTGCTTAAAGGCGGATTGGACCCCTCAAGTAAGCTGGTCATAACTGCTTGAATCTGTGAGTCAATACCCATCTCCGATGAACAGGGTGAGGAAGGAGAGTTCGTAAGCAATGTCGGAGGGCCCTTAGATTTTGGTCCCAAAAAATTTGTGGAGGTCTGCGTGTTTTTCTTATTTCTTTGCGCCATTATGGAGGGCTAAAAGGATAAGCGGGGTATCACAAATGTAAAAAGAGACACAGGCGTTGTTTGTTGGATGTATGTTGAAAACTATCACGGTCCAGGTAGGACAAATTGTGTTGCTAGGCCAGCATCCTGGCCGTCTGTGAGTGATACCAGTACCTGGCTGCTGTAGTGTGGCACCGGAGCTCGTTCCTCCACAGGTCTGTTGGCAAGTAGTGTGCGGCGCCGGGAGCCAGCGGTGGTAACACAGCTCCGGAGGTAATCACTTCCCAGGGCGGCTGGCAGATAGCGTGCGCCGTCAGAAGCTAGCGGCTGTATTGCGGCTCCGGAGAGAGCAGGGACCAGGCAGCATCAGAGAAGCGGCTCTCCAGGGCGGGTAGTAGCGGGTGTGTGGCGCTGAAGCGATGTCTCCCCACCGGAAGCGCAGCCCGACATCCACCTCCCTCAAATGCAGTTGTCATATAACTGTGTTACTATTTACCAAATCAGGCAGCACAGCTCCTAGACAGTCAAGATGGTGGGCACCTCTGAGCTCCGGTCGACGGATAAATATTTACAGCTGGAAAACAATGCTCTACTCTCTCTGCATTGGGCTGTAATGTACTCTGCTCAGACTAATTAATATGGGAGCTCTGTTAGCAGGAGGAATTATTCACTTCCAGCCCAGGCTCCAGTCAGCGGGAGAGCGGTGGAGGCTTCCAGCCCCGGGCGCGTGATGGCGGGACCTGTGCTCTGCGACAGGAGCCTCACTGTATGACGGGCAACCGGCTGATCTCTCCGCCGCTCGGAACGGACAGGCGGAAGGTGCAAGTATCTTTTCCACTACCAATATGGTCGCCACCACCGGATCCCCGCGCCTCAAATCAGCCCCAGATCCGCAGCTCCGGGGGCTCTCCTCACCGCCGCGTCTTCTCGGCAGAGTCTCACAGGTAGGAGGCATGCAGTGGGGTAGGCCGCTGAGCGATATGCGGCACCAGGTCTCCACTGGAGCTCAGATGGGGGGCCCCTAAATTTAGTCCCTGGCTTCACTGTGGAAGGAAGGCCGCAACCCGCAAGCACAGGACGAGCCTATACTTCGGCTCCGCAGCGCACCTCCAGCACACACAGAACAGCAAGGGCCGCTGTAGGGTGCTTTGGGGAACAAATAAATGGGGTTAGGCTGGAATATAGGGGATTATTAGGGCTTTATCCTGCAGGAGCTCCCCTGGGACATGTCCTTCCAGTCAGACCACAAGCCACGTCCCCTAAAAAAACAAACAGTTTTCATATATTTAATAAACACAATTAAATAAAACAAATATGCAAAAATTAATGAATAAAAACTTTGAATAGAGCCTCACTGACAGTCTCTAGACCACAGTCAATTGCTTGTATGGGCACAAATTAAGCCATTAATGTCCATGTAACAGGTCACACTAAACATTGGCTTTGGGATGACAACCGGAAAGGTGAAGTCTTAGAGGCAGAATGATACAAATTATTATATGCAGACTCAGCCATGGGCAAAACTTTGGACCAGTTGTCATGGCACATAGAAATAAAGCAACGTTGATATTGCTCCAATGACTGGTTGACTTGCGCAGTCTATCCATTAGACTAAGGATGGCACCCCGACAAAAGACTAATATGCATTCCCAGACTAAAACAAAATGACTTCCAAAATCTAGCAATAAACTGAGACCCTCTATCGGCCACAATATCTAAATCTGGCTAACTCTTTAGCAGAAGTCACTTTTGGCAGAGCCACTAAATTTTGCTAAATCGATCAACAGTGACCCAAATGATGGTATTCTGTGAAGATGGAGGAAGATCCACAATAAAATCCATGGAAACGGGTCCATGGCTTACACGGAATGGATAGTGGAAGAAGTTGCCCATGGAGCTCTTTGAGACATCTTATTCTGGGCACATACTTCACAAGAAAGCACAAACTGTTGGACATCTTGAGCCATGGAAGGCCATGGAAGGCCACCAGACAGCTTGTGTCAACTGCTCCAATGTTCTAGTGCAGGGGTGGCCAACCAGTCAGAGACAAAGAGCCAAAATATCTTGTTAGGTATATCAAAGAGCCGACATCAAGTTGAAGGCGTACGTGCAAAAATGGTGTGTGGCCTTGTGCCTGCTAGGTCACACCCCTGTATAAAATACATTGAAAAAGCCAGATCCACATAAAATAAATTTTAAAGACAGAATCAACACAAAATACATTGAAAAAGCCACTTACACATAAAATGTATTAAAAAAGCCATCTTGACATAATACACTACAGCTCCCCTATTTGTTACTCCAGCTACCACCCTCCTATGTCACTCAAGCCAGCACCTGCTGTGTCACTCCAGCCAGCTACCCCATTTGTCAATGTGTCACTCCTGCTAGTACTCTCCTGTGTCACTACAGCCAGTTCTCAATGTGTACCTCCTGCCGGCACCCTCCTGTGTCATTCCAGCCAGTTCCCCCATATGTCACTCCTGCCAGCACCATCCTGTATCACTCCAGCCAGCTCCCCCGTGTGTCACTCCTACCAGTACCATCCTGTATCACTCCAGCCAGCCGTGTGTCACTCCTGCTAGTACTCTCCTGTGTCACTCCAGCCAGCTTGCCCATGTGTCACTCCTGCCAGCCCCTCCTGTGTCACTCCAGACAGCTCCCCCATTGTGTCTCTCCTGCCAGGATCCTCATGTGTAACTCCAGCCAGCTCCCCCTTGTGTCACTCTAGCCCATCCTCAAAAGTCACTAGAGCCCCCCCAAACTAGAGCTGGATTAAGCAGGTGCAACAGGGGTGGCCACAGAGCTGGATTAAGGCTTTGGGGGGCCTGGGGTACTTACGACAGGGGGGCCCTAAAATTTAATATTACAATCGTAATCACTACAAAGTATAATATAAATATACACACACATATATATGTGTGTGTGTATGTGTGTGTATATATATATATATATATATATATACACATAGTGACACACGCACATATACATATATATATATACACATACATAGATATATATATACATACATACATATATATATCTCCTATATATTTGCCCAAGTCTGTGACTCTGTGCTGGCTGTAACGCTGGGCGGAGTCACAGGCACAGATCTGGCCAGGAACAGTCCCCTCCCTCTCTCCGCCCAGTCCCCTACCGATCTCCGCCCAGTCCCCTGTCTCCCTTCTCCCCGTACTGCCCCTGGTGAGTGGTGACACCGCAGCCGCTGACTGTGAGCGGAACTCACATTACCCGCCTCACAGTCTTGCGGCTGCCACTGAGTCAGGGAGACATGCTGAACAGTGACTCGCCCCCCCCCCCTTCTCCCTCCCGCCCGCGGCAACCACCCGCATCCGCCCCCCTCCCGCGGCACTCTCGTCCGCTCCCCCTCCCGCAGCACCAACATCCGCAGCACTCCCGCCCAGAGTCTTCACTTTTCTAACACCCGCTGCGGTCGCGGGCGAAAAGGGGGCGTGGCTTCATGTCCTGACCCCCGTTTTCGGCGCGTTGTGGTTCGGGGGGACACTGCTGAATCTGCAGTGCTGGCTTCTGCGCTGTGACAGGAGCCGGCACTTTGGTGTCACCCCTCAGAGGGTAACACCCGGGTGCGGCCCCCACTCCCCGCACCCACGTTGTGGCGCCACTGCTCCTGCCATCTCCCCCACCCGTAGCACAAACACCCACCGTCTCCAACCACCACCCGCGGCACTCCCGTCCCCACCCAGAGCACAAACACCCACGCAACCCACCCGCGGAACTCCCGCCCCCTCCCCCACCCGTAGCACCAACACCCGCGGTAACCAACCGCATTCGCCCCCCACCCGCTGCACTCCCACCCTCTCCCCCACCCGCAGCACCAACACCCGCGCCACCTACCCGCAGCACCCACCGCATCCACCCACCACCCGTGGCACTCCACCCCCTCCCCCACCCGCAGCACCAACACCCGCGGCACCCACCGCATCCACCCACCACCCGTGGCACTCCCCCCCCCTCCCCCACCCGCTGCACCAACACGCGCACCACCCACGGCACTCCCGTCCCCTCCCCCACCCAGAGCACAAACACCCTGCGCCACCCACCCGCGGAACTCCCGCCCCCAACCCGTAGCACCAACACCCGCGGTAACCAACCGCATTCGCCCCCCACCCGCTGCACTCCCACCCTCTCTCCCACCCGCAGCACCAACACCCGCGCCACCTACCTGCAGCACCCACCACCCGTGGCACTCCACCCCCTCCCCCACCCGCAGCACCAACACCCGCGGAACCCACCGCATCCACCCACCACCCGTGGCACTCCCCCCCTCCCCCACCCGCTGCACCAACACGCGCACCACCCGCGGCACTCCCGTCCCCTCCCCACCCAGAGCACAAACACCCGCGCCACCCACCCGCGGATCTCCCGCCCCCTCCCCCAACCCGTAGCACCAACACCCGCGGCAACCAACCGCATTCGCACCCCACCTGCGGCACTCCCACCCTCTCCCCCACCCGCAGCACCAACACCCGCGGCACCCACCGCATCCACCCACCACCCGTGGCACTCCACCCCCTCCCCCACCCGCCCCTGCAACCATAGCACCCACACACCCACCCACCCCCAACCGCACCACCCCGGCTAACTGCCCCCTCCCCCACCCGCGGCAAAGCCGTGCAGAGGTTAACGGGGCGAAGCCCCTAACGACGGTGTGAAGAGCGCCCGTAGGGCGCGATGAATCGCCTAGTATATATATATATTTACACATATATATATATACACATATATATATATACTAGGTGCTTCATCGCGCCCTACGGGCGCTCTCTTAACACCGTCGAAAGGGGCTACGCCCCCTTAACCCCTGCACGCCTTGCTGCGGTTCAATATTTGTATGAGTGGATAGAGGGGATAGAGAGACGCGGGCCGGTAGGGAGGGGATAGATAGAAGGGGGGCGGTAGGGAGGGGATAGAGAGACGCAGGGCGGCAGGGAGGGGATAGAGAGACGCAGGGCCGTAGGGAGGGGATAGAGAGACGCGGGGCGGTAGGGAGGGGATATATAGAGACGCGGGGCGGTAGGGAGGGGATAGAAAGACGCGGGGCGGTATGGAGGGGATAGAGAGACGCGGGTCGGCAGGGAGGGGATAGAGAGACGCGGGGCGGTAGGGAGGGGATAGAGAGACCCGGGGCGATAGGGAGGGGATACAGAGAGGCGGGGCGGTAGGGAGGGGATACAGAGACGCGGGGCGGTAGGAGGGGATACAGAGACACGGGGCGGTAGGGAGGTGATACAGAGACGCAGAGCGGTAGGGAGGGGATACTGAGACGCGGTAGGGAGGGGATACAGAGGCATAGGGAGGAGGGGATAGAGAGAGGCGGGGCGGTAGGGAGGGGATATAGAGACGCGGGGCGGTAGGGAGGGGATGGAGAGACGCGGGGCGGCTGGGAGGGGATATAGAGACGCGGGGCGGTAGGGAGGGGATAGAGAGACGCGGGGTGGCTGGGAGGGGATATAGAGACGCGGGGCGGTAGGGAGGGGATAGAGAGACGTGGGGCGGTAGGGAGGGGATAGAGAGACGCGGGGCGGCTGGGAGGGGATAGAGAGACGCGGGGCGGTAGGGAGGGGAGAGACGCGAGGCGGTAGGGAGGGGATAGAGAGACGCGGGGCGGTAGGGAGGGGATATAGAGACGCGGGGCGGTAGGGAGGGGATAGAGAGACGCGGGGCGGTAGGGAGGGGATAGAGAGACGCGGGGTGGTAGGGAGGGAATATAGAGACGCGGGTCGGCAGGGAGGGTCCCCAGTGAGGAAGCTGATGAAGAGAGGGGGGAAAGTAGTGGAGGGGGAGGGCACCAGAAGAGGAGACTTGTGTAAAGTGGCGAGCAGACATAGAAAGTTAGAAACAGTGGGTAGGATGGCCGGAGGGACTCACCGTTGGGGCTGTGGGCGGCTGCTGCAGGCTGGTAAACAGTACAGTGTTCAGAGGCGTCACTGGGTCAGCATTTCAGCATTACTGTTACACACATCTCCTCCCCCCCCCCGCGGCCGAAAAGGGGGCGTGGCCTGCTGTGAAAGGGGCGTGGCCTCGCGGGTCTGTTCTCTCTCGCTCCGGGGGTGTATCCAGCTTGCCTGTAGATGCTGGCAGCCCCCGGAGACTGGAGAGTGTGTGCCGGCTGTATGACAGGAGAGTGCTGCAGGAGATGACGTCACTGCAGCACTCGCCTCCTGTCACAGCAGGAGAGCTGACAGCGGGATTTGTGCAGAGGAGGCGGCGGGTCTGTGTACACGGCGCAGGGAGGGCTATGAGAGCCTTCTCCTGCGCCACCCGTTCCTCCTAATGTGTATGCCGGGGGCGGCATCAGCCTTTGTTGTTGGGCCGGCGCCGCGGGCGGGGAATCAGAGCTGCTGATGGGTGGGGGGAGGGGAGAGAGAGAGATGGACAGGCAGCAGGAGCAGAGACTTGCTGACTCCGCCCACCGCTGTGACTCCACCCAGCGTTACGGGCACAGAGTCACAGATTTAGACAAATATATAGGAGATATATATACATACATATATGTGTATATATATATATATATACATACATACATATATATATATATACACATACATATATATATACACACATATATATATATATATATATATATATATATATAGGTATCCCATATACACAGCGGCACTCAGAGACTCATAGTAAGTGAAAAAATGTGCAAAATTTAATCCATATTACAACCTGTTCAGGCCCTGAACAGGTTGTAATATGGATTGAATTTTGCACATTTTTTCACTTATTATGAGTCTCTGAGTGCCGCTGTATATATGGGATACCTGGATTATTGACTATTTTCAGAGGGCACCGGAGCAAAGTTTCTATGAGAGGTGAGTGCCGGTCCTACACGACATATATATATATATATATATATATATACACACACACAAACTGTATATATTAAATATAACCAGAACCTAAACTTTAACTACAGCCACACTTACTTTCTTTGGACAGCTGTCACTCAGCTGTCCTGTGTGCAGCGCCGGTGGGGAGCCGAGACAGGCAGCGGGGAGCCGGGACAGCCAGTGTTGTAGGAGTCTGAGAGCTGGCTGAGCAGCCTGCGCGCCCAGCGGCAGCCAATGACTGAGCCGCAGGCTGCTGCTCTTCACGTTATTGGACAGCTGAGCCGTCGCTCAGCTGTCCTTCCATCAGAGGCAGTGAAGTCACTGCCGCTGCGTGTGGCGCCGGCTCCCGGGAGTGCAGCGCAATACGGCAGATCGGATCTCTGTTCCGATCTGCAGCGGCGACGGGGGGCCCTTTGAAAAAAGGGGGCCCGGGGTACTTATCCCCGGGACCCCCCTCTTAATCCGGCTCTGGGTGGCCATCCTGGGTTCCCCACACAATACAGACCCCCTCACATTCTGTGTTTGAATTGGAGGAGTCCCCTCCAGCAGCTCAGCTGTTCATTAACAGCAGCTGCCGGGGAGATCCTCCATGCACAGGCAGTTTCACGGGATCTTGAGGGGAAATCTCGTGAGAGAGTCTGTGTATTTAAGCGCGCTATCATGCTGCTTCAGTGTTGCTCCACTCCAGAGGTGGGTAGGTGAGTGTTCTCTGGTGCGCTGTTCATGTGCGTGTGTGTGGTGTATGTGTGTTAGTATGGTGTGTGTGCGCACGCACGCAAGCTTTATTAGCGGCACTTTGCCAGCGATAGTGGTGGCACCGCAACCTCCGTCGTCCTTGGCCCCCATCTGCTTTAATCTGGACCTGCTTATGCGTTTCAGCAGCCCCTTATGTTTGACAGTGGGTTTCTCACCTCTAGTATCTGTTTCCCTCAGTTTTCAGTCCCCTTAGTGTTGCGGTATGTCTGGCTGGAGTGCAGCGGTTTCAGGATCTGTTATGGTTACATGACTTGGAGTGTCAGGTGCCACATTTGAATAAAGAAAGAGCCGCATGCAGCTCAAAATCCACGGGTTGGCCACTGCTGTTCTAGCGAATCCAGAATGTCCAGAAGTCTTAGCAGAATGAAACTGCAATAACACAGCCTGCTTGGTCCTACATCAATAGAACTCGAGAGGCAAGATCTTGTGTTAACCCTATAAGAATAGCAGAAGAGGGTACAATTGGTGATCCAGATTCCATGGAATCTTGAACTGGCAGGAAACTGAGAGACAAGGCAATGCCTTAATATTCTCAGATCCCGGTCTGAAGGTGTTTACATATCTAAACTTAGTGAAAAACAGGGCCCAACGAGCCTGCCGAGGGTTCTCTTAGCAGCCTCAATGTAAGCTAGATTTTTATGGTCGGTTAACACAGTTATCACATGCCGTGCCCCCTCAAACCAATGGCACCAATCTTCAAAGGCCCACTTAATAGCCAAGAGCTCCCAGTTCCCAATATCATATTTCCTCTCAGCCGAGGAGAACTTCCTGGAGAGGTAAGCACAAGGATGGACCTTTTGATCCTCAGAATCCCTTTGTAAAGCACTTCTCCTGCTCCCAGATCTGAAGCATCCACCTCCACCAGAAAAGGCAAATCCGGGTTAGGGTGACAAAGGACAGGTGCTGACATAAACACCCTCTTAAGCCTTTCGAAGTCCAACACTGCCTGTGGTGACCAATGCTAAACATCTGCTCCCTTCTTAGTAAGCTCCACGATGGGAGCCACAATGGAAGAGAAGAAGCAAATGAAAAGTCTATAGTAATTGGAGAATCCAAGAAAGCGCTGGATAGCTTTGAGATTAGAGGGATGGGTCCACTCCAAAACTTCCTGAACCTTCTTCGGATACATGGAAAACTCTTCAGGGGAAATGACATAACCCAAAAAGGACACCTCACCCACCTCAAATTCACATTTTAATTTAGCGTACAGTTTATGCTCACAAAGTTTTTGGAGAACCATTCTCACTTGGTCACGATGTTCCGACAAGGACTTGGAGTAAATGAGAATGTCATCTAAGTAAACAATGACAAAATGACCAAGAAACTCCCTGAGAACCTCGTTGATGAAGTCTTGAAAGACAGCTGGAGCATTTAATAGTCCGAATGGCATAACTAGATATTCATAATGCCCCGTTTAAGTGTTAAATGCCATCTTCCATTCGTTACCCTCTCTAATCCGGACAAGGTTGTAGGTCCCTCTCAAATCAATTTTGGAGAAGATCACTGCTTCCCAAAGTTGGTAAAATAACACAGAGATGAGGGGAAGAGGATAGGAATTCCTCCCAGTAATCTTATTCAAGGCTCTATAGTCAATACATCCTTTTTGGCTACGAAGAAGAATCCAGCTCCCACTGGATATGGAAGAGTAGATGAATCCTTTGGCCAGACTTTCCTGAATGTATTGATCCATGGCTTGAGTCTCTGGAAGAGACAAGGCATACAATCTTCCCATTGGTAATTTAGCATTAGGGATGAGATCAATCGGACAGTCAAAGTCACGATGTGGAGGGAAAGTGTCCATCTCCTTCTTAGAGAAAACATCCTGAAAGGTGTGATAAGGCTCATGAAGACTCTTATGATTGGTCTGAACATAAAGGATAGGGAAGGGAGAGACAACAAGCCTCACATATAGTGCTCAAGTGGATGATGGGTTGAGTTCTCTCAACCAGGGCAGTCTGAGAACCAGTGGAGCAAGAGGGCAATGAATAAGGAAAAAATTCAACTTCTCAGAAAGAAGGAACCCCACAGAAAGAAGCAGAGGCAGGGTAGGAAACAAGATTTGATCGTGGGTTAACAAGTTGCCATCAAGGCCACAAACAGAGGCAGAAGGCCCTAAGGGCTCAAAAGGAATATTTAAGGATTAAGCAAAGGTGGAGTCGATAAAATTCCCTGCTGCTCCACAATCCAGGAAAGCAAGTACTGGAAACTTCTTAGCATCTGAAGTAAAATTCTACAGGAACTAAAATGGAATGTGAGGGAGTAATGGTAGAGATACCCAAGTGAACCCCTCTGACCTCACTCAGGTTTAGTCTTTTACCAGTCTTTTAGGGCAGACACCAACAAAATGGCCCACAATAAAGATAAATAAATTTTGCCCACCTACGCTTCTTCTCATCAGAAGATAGCCAAGTGAAAGCTGCATGGGTTCGGGATGCTCCTCCTCAGCTTGAGCACTACAAGGATGGGCCGGGAGTACCCCAAACTCCCTCTCATGTTTTCGTTCATGGAAACAACGATCAACCCAAATGGGCAATTTCATGAGAGCATCCTAAGACTTAGCTGGTGAATCCTGCACAAGGCAGTCCTTACTATGCTCTAAAAGGCCATTTGGAAACTGACTCTGAAGAGCTGCATCATTCCATCTGAAATCTACAGCCCATCTTCTCAATTCAGTGCAGTAGGACTCCGCAGTCCCATTGCCCTGCCTGAGAGAATGAAGATGAGCCTAGGATGAGGCCGCTCAATCCGGTTCGTCATACAAACAGCCCATGGCCGAAAAGAAAGAATCAACAGAAGATGATGCCTAAGACCCAACAGGCAACCCAAAAGCCCAAGTTTGGGGATCCCTCAGAGTAAAGAAATTACTATCTTGCCCAAGTTTGGGGATCCCCCAGAGTAAAGAAATTACTATCTTAACTCGCTAGGTGTAGGATCCAGTGGAACTCGGTCTGAGGTCAAAAAATAATTTACCTCTCTTGCGAAAACTAAGGAATTGTTCCCTGTCTCCGGAAAACCAATCTGGTAAGTTAACCTTCGATTCTCTGCTTCCTTGAGAGGCAAATCCTGCTTGAATAGTATCCTGTGTGGCAACCTTCAAAGTAAGCTCCTGACGTTTATGAGTCAAGCCTTGGATTTGATTAGCCAAGACTTGTGCCGGGCTCTGAGCGGAAGGATCCATAATGACTCCGGAAGAGAAAGTAAAACTCTGACCTTCTTAGCTATTTTTTTGTTTAAAAAAATCTTTTTTACGAGGAAGCACTGGCGTATCTATAATGAATGCAGTGTGTGCAGTTCACAAGGGCCCCTAAATCCAGGGGTGGCCCACAACACAAATGCTGCACCCATTTTTTTAATACTCTGGAGTCCCATGCCGACATCACTGGCATTGTTAAAACCCAATGAAAATGACGCAGTGGCCATTGTCACGGAGTTCTGCACATGTACTATAGAGAAATTACTGGGAAAATGGCCACCATGCCATTTTCCCAGAGATCTGCGCATGCGTAGTAGAGTCTGAGAACTCTAGTGTTTAGAATCTGCAGTGCTCCAGGATTTGCAGTTGGAGCACTTCATCGGTTAGAAGGTGTGTCTCCTGGAGGAAGGCTATATCAATGCGTTGTTTAGTCAGGTAGAGCAAAACTTTCCTTCTTTTTGAGGGTGAGTTTACACCTCCTACATTTAGTGAACCAATTTTAAGTAGCGACATCATCCATCCATAGATAAGTATGTCATGTGGGCATCACTATTCATCTAAGGAAGAAAAATTAAAAGTATAAATACAACCTCGCTAACATGAGCCTGAGTGTAAATAGCTAAGTAGGGGGGAGCAAGTCGGGAGCAGACCTGTTCCTGAGAATAACAAAGTGTAAACATACAAAACATCAAAACATAGAACAATGGGGGTAATTCTGAGTTGATCGCAGCAGGAACTTTGTTAGCAGTTGGGCAAAACCATGTGCACTGCAGGGGGGGCAGATATAACATGTGCAGACAGTGATAGATTTGGGTGTGGTGAGTTCAATCTGCAATCTAAATTGGAGTGTAAAAATAAAGCAGCCAGCATTTACCCTGCACAGAAACAAAATAACCCACCCCAATCTAACTCTCTCTGCAAATGTTATATCTGCCCCCCCCCCCCCCCTGCAGTGCACATGGTTTTGCCCAACTGCTAAAAAATTTCCTGCTGCGATCAACTTGGAATTACCCCCAATATCAAAAGCACCAAGCAGAAGGTGGGTCTCCGACTCGTATCTTTCAAAATTGACCATCTCTGTGATGCACAAACTTGGGAAGTTGGACTTCCAATGTGTGGTACAAAGAAAAATAACATAATGAGCTCAAGAATAGCTCTGTGACACCGCCTAGGCATTGAGAGAGGGGTGTCTGAAAATACAGAATTATGTTGCCACCGGGTGAGGGGGAAGGGGGGGCAGGATGGGAAAGAGGCGGAGAGGAGGGGGTGGACGGGGAGGGAAAGAAGGGGGTAAAATAAGGGGATGAGGGGGGGAGGGAAGGGGGCGGGTGTGATATTGACGCGGGTCAAGCCGCTGCATAGATTCTATAATAGGAAGCTCACATAACATCAAGCAGACAAATGAAGTAATAAACAGTGTAGACAGATATGCAAAGACGATGCTGCACGACTGTGCGAGAGAATACTAGGAATTGAACTATAGTAACAGTCATATCAATCATCATCGTGCCCAGATTGGGCATCTGTATCAGTGTGTAATTCTTCTAGATATTGTTGTGCATCGGCTACTGAGGTAAAGTCCACGTGTGAGGATCCATTGTAAATGCGGAGCCGTGCCGGGTATAACAAGGCAAATTTTTTCCCTTTCTTGATCAAATAAGAACATACTGGAGAAAACTCTTTTCTAGCAGCTGTTAGCTCTGCCGAATAGTCCTGAAATAGGAGCAGTCTGTTTCCATTCCATTGTAGGGAACCAAGCTTGCGGGAGGCCAGCCATAGCAAATGTTTGTGTGCGTAATTAAGGATACGAAAAATGACCACACTGGGGCGAGCGCCTTTTTGGTTGCGCACCGGTCCCAATCGATGTGCTCGCGCAATTACCATATTTTGACACTGATCCGATATTTTAAGCAAGTCTGGGAGTGTGATTCGTATAAAATCATAAAGTGCCGGGCCTTTTACGTCTTTAGGGACTCCAACAACTCGTAAATTATTTCTGCGCGATCTGTTCTCCAAATCTTGCAATTAATTAATTATCGAGTGTTGAAGTTTCCTCTGTTTAGTAGAAGAGGTTTGAAGATCTGCCACATCAGAAAATATAGCCCCCAGCCTCTGTTCAGTGTCCTGGACTCTGTGAGTTTGCTCAGCTGCTGTGTAATGCTGGCTGTTTGTGCAGTGATAAGGGGGCCTATGGCACCCCTAATTGTGGTCACCATGTCCCTGTATGTCACAGGGGAGTCTAATGATGCAGCATCAGCAGGAAAAGTGTGCCCAGGGGGGGACAGGGGAGCAGCTCACTTCTACTATGCAGCTTCGTGCTTGTAGCTGCAGGCACATGAGCTGGGGAATCCGTCCAGCCAGCTCCGGGCGCCATCTTGGAGGGGGCCTCCTTAGCTCCCTTGCTCTTATTGCGGGGCATTGGAGGGAGGAGGAAGCGGTCCATGCACCGCAGCGGCTTCTGTGGGGATCGCGGGTGTGGGTCCCAGCAGCGTGGAGGCTGTGAGAACAGCCATGAAATCGGGATCCCGGCAGCGGTGTCAGAGCTGCACTAACGTGCGGCTCTCATCAGCGGGGCCGAAAGCGGAAGTCCAGCTTTGCATGTTCTTTTAGTATCTCAGTCATATCCTGGGCTTACAACTCTTTAAATATTGTTTTAAAGCAGAATTATTACATCTACCTCACTCTTATTAAAACAATTAATTAAAATCTGGAGGCAGGTCTCCAGCAGAATAGAGGCTCCTGGATTAGACCCTGATACTTCTTTGAGTAGCTTGAGTATACTAATTAAACTGTCTGGTTTACAGCCTAACTCAGTCTGTGGGCATACCTACAATAGGTCAACTATAAAATAATTCAATTTATTGTTCATTTAATCACCTTAGACATAAATTTTATTTACCATCAGATAATTTGTAACGCAAAGCAGCTTGGACATGCCTTGTTGACACAGTTTTCAAATTCACCCCCTGTTTTCATTTCCTCATTATTAAAAACAAGAGTTTAGAGATCTGATGTCCAGTGATGACAAGGAGGTTATAGGAGTTGGATAACAGCTAGTTTGTCACACATTATCATGGTAATCCACAAAGCACATGACAGAGGAATAGAGGGCAGTGGGGAAATGGGGATGAGGTTGCCAGATTTGTAGAGCAAAGGGGTGAGTCAGGGAAAGGGTAGGGTTAGCAGTAGTGGAAAAGGGTGGGGATAGAGTAACACTATTTTGTCAGTCTCGGTCCCCATAATTTCTGATGGCAGCCCTGATAAGGGGTAATGAAAAAATGAATAAGAATGGCAAGAGAGAGGAGTATGGGCGTGGTGAGAGGATTTCCAGGTTGGGTTGTATAATCACAAACGATGGATGACAACAGGGCTGAAGAAGTGGTGATGAAAAGTTATGGATATGGAGTATCTCAGAGGATAGGCATTAGAAAGAAGCAGAAGTACAATGGTAGACTGCAAGAGTAGGTGGCTAGAGGTAAGTGAGACCAGAGTGGAGGTAGAAGACTTAAGGCCCATACACACTTGACGATAAAATGAGCGACGTCGTTCATTTCAGCCCTCATCAACGACGTCGCTCATTATATCGTCAAGTGTGTGTATGCATCCGACGACCACCGATGCGCGGCACCGCGGGACGTTAACGACCCTCACTTATCTGTGGAGCATGTATGCTCAATTTCCACTATGGTCGTTACCGACCAGAGACGTCGTTGAATGTGTATGGTGTGAACGACCAACGACCAAGCCACTGTCACCAGCCCTGTTCCCAGCTCACTATTTTAATAAACTGTTCAGCTTGGATGCTTCAACAATGAATGGTCGTTGGTCTTTGGTCGTTGGTCTTTGGTCTTTGGTAGTGTGTATGCTCATGTCGTTTGCTCAGCTGTTCAAGGGAAGTTCAAGGGTCGTTAACGATGTGTGCATCGTCAAGTGTGTATGGGCCTTAAGAATATGAGTAGAAATTAGGAAATGGAAAAGAGGACAGTGGTGGTTGAATACAAAACATTGGTTGTTGAATAAATTAGAGCCAGGACATAAAAAATAATAGTGAAGAAATATCGGTGAGGATGTCAGTAACAAACTCAAAGCTTTGCCCATATTCTCTCTGAAAAATTATACTCAACCTCCTCAAATTTTCACACTGTTAGAAACTAACAAAATGATATCATCATTCTAAAAAAGAAAATCCCTTATTTGATATTTTGATTAATATGCACAGCTAAGCTCATAGAAATAATAAGTAAAAGGCGTATATGCCAAATTGTGAATCCTTGCTACTGGGGTAAAAACAACAACATAAAAGTTGTATTGTTGTATATCATACTTAATATTCAGCCATGACACTTTTCTGTGGGTTGTCGATATGTCTTACTTTTGTTATGATCAGAGAAATAGTATAAATGGAAGAGATTATGTCCTTGGAAATAGTGTCTAAGCTTTCTTACATATGAGTACATATATAAATTTATATGGTGTGTGTAGGGGAGGATATACAGTAGTGAAATATTGCAGTTCCCAAATCCTTCAGGAAATAAGTTTTACATCTAAAATGCTATGGGGTATATGCAATTGCGGTCGAATTGACGCGAAAGTCGAAAAACGGGACATTTTCGACAAAAAAAAACATGTCGAATTGGATTCGTCAATGCAATACAGTACTTTTCGACAAAATATCTTCTGTTTCAGACTTGACTTTTTGCAAATCGACATTTTCAAAATTCGACATGTCTGCAATGGTCAAAATGCGGCTTTTCGACAAAAGTATATTCAATTGAAGAATGACGATTCGACAACAGTGCTTTTCTACAGCAAATTTGTCATTTTCAGTTCGCCTCACTTTGCTGGCGGGATCTAATAAAAAAATTTAAAAAAATGTTTTTTTTTCTTTTTTGATTGCTAATTGCATATCTATTTATATTTGAAGGGATTATCTACTTGGTTTGTCTTTTTTTGACTCACAAGTATTATTTAATTGATTTTTTAAAAGAATATTTTTTTCTTCACTCTGCTGAGGGAAATGTACCCATGATTCCACAGTTTTACCCAGGATACACTTCTGCAAAGCCCCTCCTATCTCCGGCAAGTGCCGGAGGGTTGCATTTGGGGCCGCTGTAACCTGCTTGTGTCAAAAGTGTTGCTTGTACCTTTTCCTTTTCCATAGAAGGGTGACACTACCAATAGCTGGAACCTCATACTATTATCTTCCACAGGTCTTGCGGAGTATCCATCCCAAGTGGCGTGGATGTGAAGAGACACGACTGTTCCCCTGATGTTCCATGGGCGACCTACTTGTGATATGGACCTGAACCTCCGCCATGTAGCAGACAACCCCGCTCAGGGAGATGTATTGCCCAAAACTCCCTCTTGTCCAAAGTCACCCCGGCGTGTCCCAAGTGCAGCCCTCCAGCATTTGCAAAACTGCACATCCAATCATGCCCTGACAGCAATGCTTACGCTGTGTCAGGGCATGCTTGGATGTGTAGTTTCTCAAGTGCCGGAGGGTTGCATTTGGGGCCGCTGTAACCTGCTTGTGTCGTGTTGCTTGTACCTTTTCCTTTTCCATAGAAGGGTGACACTACCAATAGCTGGAACCTCATACTATTATCTTCCACAGGTCTTGCGGAGTATCCTTCCCAAGTGGCGTGGATGTGAAGAGACACGACATTTCTCCTGATGTTCCATGGGCGACCTACATGTGATGTGGACCTGGACCTCCGCCATGTAGCAGACAACCCCGCTCAGGTGAGATGTATTGCCCAAAACTCCCTCTTGTCCAAAGTCACCCCGGCGTGTCCCAAGTGCAGCCCTCCAGCATTTGCAAAACTGCACATCCAATCATGCCCTGACAGCAATGCTTACGCTGTGTCAGGGCATGCTTGGATGTGTAGTTTCTCAAGTGCCGGAGGGTTGCATTTGGGGCCGCTGTAACCTGCTTGTGTCAAAGTGTTGCTTGTACCTTTTCCTTTTCCATAGAAGGGTGACACTACCAATAGCTGGAACCTCATACTATTATCTTCCACAGGTCTTGCGGAGTATCCTTCCCAAGTGGTGTGGATGTGAAGAGACACATTTCCCCTGATGTTCCATGGGTGACCTACTTGTGATGTGGACCTGAACCTCCGCCATGTAGCAGACAACCCCGCTCAGGTGAGATGTATTGCCCAAAACTCTCTCTTGTCCAAAGTCACCCTGGCGTGTCCCAAGTGCAGCCCTCCAGCATTTGCAAAACTGCACATCCAATCATGCCCTGACAGCAATGCTTACACTGCATCAGGGAATGTTTGGATGTGCAGTTACGCAAGTGCCGGAGGGTTGCATTTGGGGCCGCTGTAACCTGCTTGTGTCGTGTTGCTTGTACCTTTTCCTTTTCCATAGAAGGGTGACACTACCAATAGTTGGAACCTCTTACTATTATCTTCCACAGGTATTGCGGAGTATCCTTCCCAAGTGGCGTGGATGTGAAGAGACACGACATTTCCCCTGATGTTCCATGGGCGACCTACTTGTGATGTGGACCTGAACCTCCGCCATATAGCAGAAAACCCCGCTCAGGTGAGATGTATTGCCCAAAACTCCTTCTTGTCCAAAGTCACCCAGGCGTGTCCCAAGTGTAGCCCTCCGGCATTTGCAAAACTGCACATCCAATCATGCCCTGACAGCAATGCTTACGCTAGGTCAGGGAATGTTTGGATGTGTAGTTACGCAAGTGCCGGAGGGTTGCATTTGGGGCCGCTGTAACCTGCTTGTGTTGTGTTGCTTGTACCTTTTCCTTTTCCATAGAAGGGTGACACTATTACCAATAGATGGAACCTCATACTATTCTCTTCCACAGGTCTTGCGGAGTATCCTTCCCAAGTGGCTTGAATCCTCATGGATGAAAAGGGACACAACAGTTCCCCTGCTGTACCATGGGCGACCTAACACAATACCACTGCATCTCATATTTAACATTGTATTTACTTATAATTTAAATAAAAACCACAGAAAACTTCTCATTTTAAAAATTTATTGAAGAAATATATAAAATTGTATTTTATTTTGGAAATAAAAAATGAAATGTAATAAAACAAAAAAGTAGTTTGTTCTTCTTTACATTCTTTTCTTGTGTAGATATCTGTGGGGGAAAAAAACATATTAAGTAAAGACACTTATGATGTCATGTTCATTCCTTTCCCAAGAACATTTGTGGAACCACACAGCCCAGCATGACCCATTGCTGGGCTGTATGGTTCCACAAAGGCAGGCGGTCCAAAGTGGAATAGTGGTGTCAGTGGTCAGCACTTTGACACGCCTGCACTTGTGGAACCACACAGCCCAGCATGACCCATTGCTGGGCTGTGTGGTTCCACAAAGGCAGGCGGTCCAAAGTGGAATAGTGGTGTCAGTGGCCAGCACTTTGACACGCCTGCACTTGTGGAACCACACAGCCCAGCATGACCCATTGCTGGGCTGTGTGGTTCCACAAAGGCAGGCGGTCCAAAGTGGAATAGTGGTGTCAGTGGTCAGCACTTTGACACGCCTGCATTTGTGGAACCACACAGCCCAGTATGACCCATTGCTGGGCTGTGTGGTTCCACAAGGGCAGGCGGTCCAAAGTTTCTTGAATATATACATTGAAACATGTCTTTACTCACCTTGGTACGCACAACACGAACTATGCCGTCCACTTCAATTTTCCACCCAATCCTATGAAGAAGCCAAAAACAAACACTAGTGAATAGTAAATTCACACAACAGTGAAAGCCTATTGTACACCAATACAAAAAGGATTTTTTTGGTAAAAAAAAAAGTATCAGAATAGCTCTTTGGCCCATCATACATGTAGCCACAAGGAGCTTTCATCCGTTACCACACGCGCCCGCATACATGCCCGCGCATGTATGCCTAGACATAAAGCTCCTTGGTAGTACCCGGTCACGGGTTGGGGAGCCCAACACATATAAAACAATAGTAAGGAAAAAAAAAACTAATGGGAGGGGGAGAAAGGGATACATGAAAAACATAACAGTAAATAAAACAATACGACCGGGCTTATGGTGGTTGTCCGTCCGGATCCTCGTCTTCCTCCTGATGGGGCGTCGATGCCCTGGGCGGCTGGGGAGTGTGTTGACTTGGCCTCGGTGCCCGTGCGGGTGTAGATGTTGCGGCCGGTGTTGGTGGTGGAGGCATCTGGTGGGTGGGGTACATCCCTGTATATCCTTGGTACAGTTGTGACTGTCTATACCAGGATGGTGGTGGAGGAAGGGAAGGAGGCGTCCATGTGGCTTGTGATGGCGAAAGTGGTGGATCACCAGCGTGTTGATGAGCTGGCTCTGGGAGCTTATCGTACATCATCTGCAGTGTGGTTGCGATGATCTGTTGGCTGGCTGCCGAATGTCGTTGGCTCTCCGACATGTTGTCAACGCTGTGTGCCAGGCATGATGTGTTCTCCACCAGCCCGTTCATGGATGTGGCCAGAATGTGAAGGATGTCCATAGTCTCCCTGTGATCTTCTCGTCTGGTCTTTTGAATTTCGGCCGTGCTGTCGGCATGAGCCTTTTGCATTTCAACCAGACCGTTTGCCATCTTCTCCACTGTCCTCTCAATGGCGTCCAGTCTGGTTCCAACGACATTCGTGTAAGTATCCTGGCGGGAAGTAATCTGGGATGCCAGGGTGTGTACCCTCTGAACATTTGAGGGATCCTGCCCTTCCTGTACGTCTGCCACCAATTGCATTTGTGCAGCTGAAAAGAAAATTAGAAATTATTATACACATTCATACATTTGTTTGAAGGCTCACAATTCGATATTTACTTACACAGGGATGTAGAAACAGCAGGCTGCTGCACTTCCATCTCGTCATCCTCTGACGAATCCTGTAGGAGATCCGGCCTGTAGAAGGGACCAATCCCCGACGCAAGTCCTCTGCTGGTCCGTGGCACCTCTGTTTGCAATAGAAAAAAAAAATTAAAGTTAATAAACTATACAAAACTGGTGCACCCCCCACCACCCCTCCCATCCCCCCCAAAAAAAGTAAATACAAACCTTCTCCATCCTGAGGTGCCGCTGCTCCAGGAGCTTCGCTTGTCCTCAATTCTGGAGACTTTTCAAGGGTCCGGCTGGATACTTCTGCACGGCTGTCTTCAAACCAAAGAAACGTCTCATCCGTTAACCCTGTAGACTCAAACAGTTCGGGTGATGGGTCCACAAGGGTAGTGTCTTGTTGAGGCTCTTCGGTCACAGTCCCAGAGCTACTGGAGAGATGACGATCTGGTGATGGCCTGCGCGCAGGAGATGTAGTTTGGCGCCCATCTGGTGGTGTGGTCGCCGACGGTGTCTGGCGCACAGGTGACGTTCTGCGCGCTGATGTCTGGCGCACAGGTGATGGTCTGCGCGCTGACGACGTCTGGTGCGCAGGTGACTTTCTGCGCGATGACAATGTGTGGCGCGCAGGTGATGATCTGCGCGCTCCCGATGCTTGCTGCGCAGGTGACGGTCCGCGCGCTGCTGTCGATGCCTGCTGCGCAGGTGATGGTCCGCGCGCTGGCGATGTCCTGCACGCAGGTGATGTCCTCTGGGCAGGCGTGTCTGTGGAAAAAAAAACACATTAGCAAATACAAAAAAAAAAAAAAAAGATTTAGTACAGCTCATCTGAATGTATTCTTACCATCAGGCCTCCTTTTGGACTGCTTGTCTTCCGTCTTCTGGGCGGTTCTTCCTCCTCGGGAAAGCCAGCAGGACGGCTAGAGTCCACACCTCCGCGAACTCCTTCGACCATGGCAGGGTTCATGCGCCTTCTAATAACGTTCTACCAGGGTAGCCACTTCAGATTGAGAGCCGGACCACCTCCCGTAGCTGTCTCATGTCGGCGCTGAATCCCCATCTACTTCTTGGTCTGTCTGCGGCAATCACTGTACCGCTTCATGCAGTTTCTGGTGCTCCGGCGGTTTCCAGATACTGCAGTGATTTGTCTCGCGATGGCATCCCAGATGTTTCGCTTGGTCTTAGCTGCTGTGGTCTGTGCCCTTGGTCCATACAGAGCGTCGTAGGACCTGTCGACGCCATCCACTAGGGCACAGTTTTCCGCCTCAGTGTATCTGGGTCCACGTGGCTTCTTCGATCCTCCTCCTCCCACTCCTCGTTGCTATGCAGGGAAAGTTCTTCTGAGGGGTGGGGGGAAGGGGGAGATCGGGACCGCTTGTCCCTGGACATCTCTGTTGTAAAAAGAAAAAATATATATTTTTACAAATTTAACACACATTACAAAATTACATGCAACCACACGTCATGCTGCTGGGACCCTAGTTCTCAAGCAGGACCAAACACACATAAAAAAAAAAAAAGAATGGAAAAAAAAACCAGCCAAATAAGCCAAAACCCCCGTACAAGCATCTCTGCACATACTGGAGGTCAACAATGGCTGACACACACAAAATGGCTGACACACACAGTCAACCTAAACAAGCCAAAAAGCATCCCTGCACATGCTGGAGGTACACCAGTGCTACAATAGGATAAAAAAAACATGTTTGGCAAACAAACGACATGACATGTCGACCGCATGGCTGACAAACTTGCTCCAAGTCACCCCAAACAAGCCAAAAAGCATCCCTGCACATGCTGGAGGTACACCAGTGCTAAAATAGGAGCAAAAAAACATGTTTGGCAAACAAACGACATGACATGTCGACCGCATGGCCAACACAAACTTGCTCCAAGTCACCCCAAACAAGCCAAAAAGCATCCCTGCACATGCTGGAGGTACACCAGTGCTAAAATAGGAGCAAAAAAACATGTTTGGCAAACAAACGACATGACATGTCGACCACATGGCTGACACAAACTTGCTCCAGTCACCCCAAACAAGCCAAAAAGCATCCCTGCACATGCTGGAGGTACACCAGTGCTAAAATAGGAGCAAACAAACAAACAAACAAACCTGTTTTAGCAAACAAACGACATCACATGTCGACCACATTGATACCGACACGCACTAAAATCACCCCAAACAAGACAAAAAACATCCCTGCACATGCTGGAGGTACACCAATGCAAAAGCATGACCCAAAAAGTCATTTTAAGAAAAAAAACGTGAAAAACTACCCCAAAACACAAAACTCCCCCAAAAAATGCAGCAATACAAGCAGGAGCTATACACATACCTGCACACATATATATATATACATACCCCAAACACCCCAAAGACATACCCCAAACACCCCATGTACACCTCATGGCAACCCCCACTACACAAACACATACATGCAACACCAGACCCACATGTGGTACTTACCTAAAAATATAGAAATAGCTCCAAAAACGACTCTCCTCCGGGGTAACAGGTATCCTCCAGTCTGTCCTGGATTAAAGCCTGCTGGGTGTCCAAACGATACCACAGCAAACAACCAATTTGCTAGCTCTGCACCTCCACACACCTCTCTGCAGGTTCACAAAATGGCTGCTGAGCACGCAGCAAACAAGCCCTAATAAAGGGCTGAAAACGGCGGGAAGTCGAATTCAGGACGCCCACTACTCGACGATTGGTCCGTTATTCGACAAGGAGAGTGTCGAATGCGTTTTGTATTGCATATGGTGAATTCATGGTCCCGGCGGGAGGGCTGCAGCTGTCGAGTACAGTCGAATTTTAAAACTGACGAAAAAAAGGCGCAATTCGTCCGGAATTGCATATACCCCTATGTGAGAATGGTGAAGCATTTTGATTATGTCTTGGTAAAAAAAAAAAAAGGTTACAATGTGGAGGAGACTGAATGTAGAGTAAAAGGTCCAGGGAGACTATGGAAATTGTAATGTTGTTGATGGTTAGAGAGATTTGTGGCTAGGCCTGTGGTAGAGACACTACAGGAATGATTGGATAGGTAGGGAGGGAATCAAGAAATACAGTAATTGTGTCATGATGACCAGCAGAATGAAGAAGATGAAGAGTGTGGAGAAGAAGGTGATCAGTTGGTGTTGAAAGTAGCAGAGAGATCCAAGAGGATGAGTATGCATGAGGGACTAATGGATTACTTTTGTGAAAGCAGTCTCATTAAAATATATTGGGCAAAACTCTGACCAGAGGATTCTTGAAGGGCAGAAGTGCAGTTTGATGTTAATTAAGAACTTTATGATTTTAAATTTTTTACAAATGTTTATATAATTTATTGCATATGTTTTACAATAATTTTCTCCCTTTTGTGTATGTGTTTAATAATTCCTTGAAAGTTTTGAAACATTCTAAAATGAATATACAACAATTACCGACATTGGAAACAGTTAAATAAACAAAAATCCTTTAGAGGATACTTTACACAAAGGACTTGCTTCATGCTATTTACTTACTAATTTCTCTGTGTATAACAGGTAATAAATCACTGGGGATTTCTCGACTGTGTATTTGTGGTACATATAAACTGATAAAGACCTGTACAGTGTTAAACATTTCTGGACATTTTGAGACTGTATTCTCAGCAGGAATCCATTTCTGAGCTGTAAATTACAATTACTGATATAACTGCACATTATTATGCATTTTTCTTTGTGTTATTTACAGACAGCTATTTTCTCTGCTACAATCCCATCTAAATAACTTCACCCAGCAAAATGAATCATAACTGGGAGAAATATTTACCAAACTGTAACTCAGTGATGCACCTTGCTGCTCTCATCCGAGGCTGCAAAATTTGGTTCTTAAAACTCCACTATTTTTAGATGTGAAGTCTATGTGCACTGTATACAGGTGAAGATATCATTTGCTTTATGGTAGTGAGTGAGAGCTGTCATATATTTGAAAGAAGAGCTCAGAGTGCCAAAAAGCACCTACTGTACACTAATGTAAGGCTCTTCTTCCCATAACACAAAGGATTTGAAGATGAGAGATTATTATTATTATTATTATTATTATTATTATTCTAAATACCTGCTATAACAATTGTAATGATAGTAACAATTACTGATGTAATTCATATAGTATACGTGAGTTACATTTGTAATAGTTTGCATATTGATATATCATTTATTGAAGATAAATTCCCTTTTTTCCATTTTCTTAAGTACTTTACCAAAGTAGCTCTAATGGAAACTAAAGAAAACAAGACACTTCTGCAAGCATTTTGGCTTCAAGGATTTCCAGATATTTATAACTACAGGATGTTAGTTGTCATTTCATTCCTGGCAGTTTATGTTACAACAGTGGCTGGAAATGCATTGATCATGTTAGTAGTAATTTCTAGCCCTGTCCTTCACTCTCCTATGTATTTCTTTATCTGCCACCTCTCCTTTGGTGAAATTGTGTTTACTTCTAACATCATCCCTAACCTGCTTAGATCCATACTGAGAGAAGATGGCTCCATCTCTGTTGAAGGATGTTTCACTCAGATATTTCTGTTTGGCTGCCTCACTGTAACAGAATGCTTTCTCCTCACTATAATGTCTTATGATCGCTATGTAGCCATCTGTGCACCACTGCAGTACCACACACTCATAGACTTAGTACTCTGCAGGAAACTCTCTGCTGGTGCTTGGGGAGGGGGGCTATTCCTATCCATAGCCTCTTGCTCTTTCATATACAGTCTTAGATTTTGTGGTCCATACATATTAGACCATTACTTCTGCGATTATCTGCTGGTTTTACAACTATCCTGTATGGACACCTCAATGCTTTATCTGGAAACAAAAATATTCTCTGTAGTGGTCACATTGCCACCATTTATGTTTATTTGTTACACTTATTTCTGCATTATAAATGCCATTATTAGAATTCCTGCAACTACAAGCAAACAGAAAGCAATTTCCACATGCAGTTCTCACTTGACAGTCGTGTGTATGTATTATGGGACACTGATTACTATACATGTAGTTCCGAAAGTAGGAGAATCATACAATATAAATAAGATTCTTTCATTGCTGTACACTGTAGTTACTCCGTTATCTAACCCCATTATATACAGCTTGAGGAACCATGAAATGAAAATGTCCATGACCAAAATGTTTAGAAGATATTGTTAAATGAGAGATTTGGGACATGGGCATACCTGCTACAGTGTATGGATGGATATGTTTTCCACCTAGAAGTACAATGTTTTTTTTTTTTATTTGTTTCAGAGCCCCATTTGTAGTGTCACCTGATCACTGCAGCCATGGAGTCTGTGTGGTAAACATTAATGGTGTGAGATCTACTTACCTGTGTATCTGAATAATGTGTAAATCATGTATAAAAATTGTATTTAGGTTACAAATATCTCAATGTATATATTCATAAAATTTCCGATGGTTGGGAAACTGCACATGCATTGGACCCATTCTTTACATGTGCAGAACGGCACCTGTGATGGCATATTAGTAACCTCTGCCTGATGGGAGAGGCATTCGCAGGAAGAGACGGAGGTGGGGGGTGACCGGTGATGTGGGAATTCGGAGGAGTGTCAAGGCCAAGGACTGTGTCCCAGATGCAATTTTCTTGGCTTCGTAAGCCACACTGTGACCTCTAGTCTGAGTAAGTTCAGGCTTTCTCAGCCCGCAGTCGCAGAAAAACATCGCGACAGATGGTTGTGATGGTCATCCCGAACTGCAATCAAATCGCAGTTTAGAGATTGCAAATACAGGATGGAGGTGTTATGCACCTCCTCCAGCATTTGCATGCAATCCTTACTGAATTTGGCCCCTAGTCTATTACACAACTTAACTATAGTGCTTGTGTTTTCTTTAGCTTACAGTACGTCAGCCTTGCCAAAGCTGCCCAATGCAGCAAAACAGATATTGGGTTGTGCCTGCTGCATGTCCTGTTAAAATGAAACAATGTGATTGATATTATGCGTGTATGGCATTTAGGGGTATATTTACTAAAGGTAACTTTTAATCAGTTTTATAGCATTTGTTTTTAAAAAAGAGTAGCACTAGCACCATATTGAATATCACAGCCTCAGGGTCCATGGGGAGCCAGACAACTGCCAAGGCACTATGGGTTGCCGGAGCCCTGATCATCTGCGAATGCACGGCACTGGCTACTTCAAGAACAGCAGGAAACCAAAACCCACACACAACAAAAGATAGGCTCCTCCCTGCACAGCTAGAAAACCAGCAGCAGCAGCCATCGCCTGCCCTTTATACATTATAACACAACTACAGCTGCCTCACTACTGCACTGAGTCCAAGGAGTGGCAGGATAGGATGCCAGTAATGGGGAGAAAGATGCTTCTAAATGAGGGAGATCCATGTTTATGCACCACTGCACCCTGTGTATGCCCTTCTGTCAGGGCCGGCTCCAGGCCTACTAGCACCCTGAGCGAGAAAATTTAAAAGTGCCCCCCCCCTCCCCCATGCGCGCGCCGAAGGCGCGCGCTCCTGAAAAAGTGGGTGTGGCCTCCTGAAAAAGTGGGCGTGGTCTCGCCCCCCCCAGCAGTGCCAGCTACACATGACATGCCCTCCGGCAGTGCCAGCTACACGTGACATGACTCCCAGCAGTGCCAGCTACACATGATAGTGTTCACTTTTTAGGGCAGGTTGCTGATCACAGGGAGGGCACATTTTTAAGTTAGGTGGGCAAAATGATGTACATATTGTAATGCTTGTTGTACCCATTTCCACACGCTAAAGCATGGACTGTGCGCGCCGAAGGCGCGCAGCAAAAATTTAGGGGAGTTACTTCGTGGGGAAGGTGCGTAGCCACATTATAGTGGCAATTCACATTACACCACACAGTAGTGCAGCTAATACACATTGCACCAGGTAGAACCTCCTATAAGAGCACGTTAGACACATTGCGCCAGGTAGAGCACTGAGACACACTGCCCAGCCACAGACGCCTAGCGGGAACACTACATGATATGCCCCCCAGCAGTGCCAGCTACACATGACATGCCCCCCAGCAGTGGCAGCTACACGTGACATGCCCCCCATCAGTGCCAGCTACATAAATGGCCACACAGTTCCAGATGGATAAATGCCCCCACAGCGCAGATATGCCCCCACAGTGCCAGATACATTAATGCCCTCACAGTGCAAGATATGCCCCCACAGTGCAAGAAATGCCCCCACAGTGCAAGAAATGCCCCCACAGTGCCAGATACATAAATGCCCCCACGGTGCCAGATACATAATTGCCCCCACGGTGCCAGATACATAAATGCCCCCACGGTGCCAGATACATAAATGCCCCCACGGTGCCAGATACATAAATGCCCCCACGGTGCCAGATACATAAATGCCCCCACGGTGCCAGATACATAAATGCCCCCACAGTGCCTGATACATAAATGCCCCCACAGAGCCAGATATGCCCCCACAGAGCCAGATAAATGCCCCCACAGAGCCAGATAAATGCCCCCACAGTGCCAGATAAATGCCCCCACAGTGCCAGATAAATGCCCCCACAGTGCCAGATATGCCCCCACAGTGCCAGATATGCCCCCACAGTGCCAGAAATGCCCCCACAGTGCCAGATATGCCCCCCACAGTGCCAGATATGCCCCCCACAGTGCCAGATATGCCCCCCACAGTGCCAGATATGCCACCCACAGTGCCAGATATGCCACCCACAGTGCCAGATATGCCCCCACAGAACCAGATATGCCCCCACAGTGCCAGATATGCCCCCACAGTGCCAGATATGCCCCCACAGTGCCAGAAATGCCCCCCACAGTGCCAGATATGCCACCCACAGAGCCAGATATGCCCCCACAGTGCCAGATATGCCCGCACAGTGCCAGAAATGCCCCCCACAGTGCCAGATATGCCACCCACAGTGCCAGATATGCCACCCACAGTGCCAGATATGCCACCCACAGAACCAGATATGCCCCCACAGAGCCAGATATGCCCCCACAGTGCCAGATATGCCCCCACAGTGCCAGATATGCCCCCACAGTGCCAGAAATGCCCCCCACAGTGCCAGATATGCCACCCACAGAGCCAGATATGCCCCCACAGTGCCAGATATGCCCGCACAGTGCCAGAAATGCCCCCCACAGTGCCAGATATGCCACCCACAGTGCCAGATATGCCCCCACAGAACCAGATATGCCCCCACAGAGCCAGATATGCAATGCCCCCCACAGTGCCAGAAATGCCCCCCCCATAGCCAGAAATGCCCCCACAGTGCGGATCCCCCCAATACCTGCGGCGCTGCTGGGGAGGAGTACTGCTGCTGTCCGCCTGTCCGAGTGTGCTGGCGAGCGGGCGGGAGTGCTGGCGGGCGGGCGGGCGGCCGGCGAGTCAGAGTGAGCCTGGGTCCGGGTGGCCACTTGTGTGCACTATGGCGCCGGCGTCTGACGTCAGACACCGGCGCCGCGCAGCGCGCATAGCGCACAGTGCACACGGGCCAATGCTGCACACACAGGGCCGGCTCCAGCATCGAATATGGCGGCGCCAGCGCGCGGCGCCCATTAAGGGTGGCGCCCTGTGCGGCCGCTCTATTCGAACATGCCTAGAGCCGGCCCTGCCTTCTGTCATGCCATGTATATGTTCCACTGTCACCCTGTGCATGACCCTATGTCACCGTGCATATAAGGCCCTGTGTCACCTCATGTATATGTCCCTCTGTCGGTCAGCCTAAATATATGTCCCACTGTAAACCCATGTGTATGACCCTCTGTCACCTCATGTATGTCCCACTGTCATGGCAGTCGAGAGCTGGGATGGGCCCAGGTAGTTTTCAAGGGGCATGGCCTAATCACAGGAGGTGTGGTCATGTACCCTTAGAAGAAAATACTGAAAAAAATAGTATTTTAAGCACCTCTATGGCCACACTGCAGCCCAGTACACAGCAGCATATGCTGTGTTGGGGACTAGAGCTGCAGCTGCTGCTGCTAGGTATGGGGGAGGGGGCCTGGGCCCCTACTGGACCCTCACTGGGCCCCTCCATCAGACCTGGGCCCGGGTAATTTGTACCCTCTTCCCCCCTCTCTCGGCACCACTGCCCACTGTCACATTATGTGTATGTCCCAGTGTCTCCCCATGTACATATTCCTCTGTCCCCCATATATATGTGTGACTGTGCTGCACAACAGTTAAATAAGAACATACCCACTTCCAGACTACGCACAGCAGCTGTCACTCCACTTTCCCACCAGCACTTTCAACACAGCTCCCATCTTCACCAGGCACACGGTTGCTTGCCCTCTGCAGCCACGTCTCTGATACATCCCATCATTATATACTGTATAAAGCTTCTGACTATGGAGCCAGCAGGCCACTGTTGCTTGGATCAGTCACCTGGAGGACACGGTCATTGTCTGGGAGACGAGACTCATGGAATGGCAATCAGGTAAGGGTAACAGCCTTTTTTTTGTATGTACTCTATGCCTTCCCTGCATGACAAAAATGAGGGCTGTGGCTCCTGCAAAGCTATGCCCCTTATAGTGAGACCACACTCCTGTTACCTAGTACCACTAACCTCCGCCTTCATCTATTATGGTGCCTCCCTTTCATTTTCTTCTAGTTCCACCTCTGATTTATATTTCTAAAAAAAAATTGATTAAAACAACACTTAGTAAATATTCTCCCTGGACTAATTTAGATAGAAAGCATGGGCGGAGGGGGCAATCCCTGTGATTATTAGAAATAAAGTGTGAGTTCAAATAGCCTGCATGGGATACTGAGACTCCATGAATGTGCCTTACAGGGAATACTACCCTGCTAATTATAAACTTTTAAAAGTGATCTGATCAATTTCCAGTGCATCAATCTATATGAGGGCATTTAAGGCATTAGCTCACATTTTTTTATACTAAGCTATCTAATTGTAACATACTGTATGTACCTATCTAATTGTGACTATGTAACCTTCCTTTTTGCCTAGTAATGATATATTCAATTAGCAAAATGGTATCTAGAGGCACTTATTTAAATTATGGTTTGCAGGGGCTTTTATTGATACATTTAATAGAAAGTACCCATTTCCGACACTAATAGTGTTAGGAGATATAAAATACACAACTAACCACAAAAAAGTTTATGATATAAATATATACCTTGTATTTGATTTACAATTGTGTATTTGAATTACAATGTAACACCTAGGAGCTGTGTATAATAAATAAATATTTGGGGAATATAACCAGGACAATTACTACTGCAGTTATATAACTAACATAAGGCACTAATTGTGCTTACAATCGTGCATATTGTGTTTGATTTCATGCACACTGAAATTCTGACCTATTACACCTTTTTCTGCCGTCAGGGTCTGTGCAAATAAAATAAAAAAATAATTTTGTCTTTCATATTTATATTTGAACAGCTTTGTTACAACCAAAACAACACTGGGAAAATGAAAACCCCTTAAAGATCTACATCCAAAATAATTAAATAAAAAATATAAAAAACAAGGTCAATAACTATAGAATTACACCTCATTTACACTAATATCTTAATGCAGATCAAAAAAGTTTTAGGTCATTGAACATTTGTAACAAAATAAGGAAGTTTATGTCAGAATTTTAACACTGTCCCAATGTATAATGTTTTGAGCTTTTTTTGTTTATTTGTCTAGGGTGGCTGCTATTTAAAAAAAACAAAAACTATCTACAGTGGTTGTTGTTTTTATCATTATATTACTCAATCAATCGTTATTTATATAGCATATTTCATACATGTAGTATGTATACAGTAGCCCAATACGCTTTACAAAACTTGTTTCTTTATCAAGTAATAAATAATATTAATCACAAAACATTTGTTATCTAAAAAAAAAGCAATAAAAATGTAAATAAAACTAAGTGAAAGAAGGTGTGACTCAATGTTCAATGGTAAATCATCCCAAATATATACTACATAATATGAAAAGAAAAAATGCTTCCCCTGCCTTTCTACTATTAACTCTTGGAATAGTGGGAGGAATGGCTACCAATCCTAAAATTGTAGATGCAGTTTAAGCTTTGCTTGTGCCCAACCACTGGCTCCTTTAGCAGAACATTCCACCATTGTACTGGCCAAGTGTGTGTGTGTGTGTGTGAGCTACCTGATGTTGGCTGGGGACCCTGCTTGTGCCCTACACAGAGCCTCGACTAAACCTCCATCTTACCCTTACAATATATTGCTGATGGAGCACTGTCTGCATACACACCAGCCACAACATACAGGATGCCACCAGACAGGTGCTGGCTGGTAACTTTCAGCCTGGGGGGCAAACACAAGTACTGTAAGTAGCACATTGCAATGGAGAAATAGGTGGGGGGAAAAATCTTGTTGGTGTGGTTTAAACATGCAATGACCTGTAAGAAAAAAAATTGTTATCTCAAAAATCTATAAATTAATACAATACCTACGAGACTATTTAGTGACAATTATTTAATACAAATTATCCCTTGAACTTTATACAATACAGAAAAGGTTAATTTTTACTGATATACAGCATAGGGAGCATTGAAAAGAGCTATATAAAATACAAGTGCCATTTTCAGTGATAGATATACAGGTGAGGAGTGGGAATTTATAGTATCCCTGGAAAATATTCTGAAATCCTTGTGATCCTTGTGTACCAATGCCTATTTCCCTACAGACTGTAAGCTTGTGAGCAGGGCCGTCCCACCTCTATGACTGTTTGTTATTACCCAGTTTTGTTATAGCTTTGTGTACAATTGTAACGCGCAACAGAATTTGCTGCACTACATAAGAAACTGTTAATAAATAAATAAAATAACCTACAAAAATGTGAAAGCCTTCACTCACTCATTCACTCACTGACCGACTCATCACTAATTCTCTTACTTCACAAAAAGTCAGAAAGATTAAATGTAACATAAGTATTCTGCAGGTGGGAAATAGGAAAACTACGTCATTAGAATTTTAATAAACCTCCTTGTGTTACGTGAACGATAATGCCTAAACGGACAATCAAATCAATATTTGGATTGCACCTCCAGCGTGTAGATTTAATAAACTACAAAAATGCAAAAGCCCTCACTCACTCACTCACTCACTCACTCACTCAGTCACTCAGTGGCTGACTGACTCATCACTAATTCTCTTACTTCCCGATATGATAGGAATAAAAAATTTAACATAGGTGAGAAATAGGAAAACGGCGTAACTAGAATTTTAGTAAACCTCCCCTAAGGGTATCAAAAAGGGGTTGACACAATGATGTCAGTGTGACTTGTGTTGCGTGAACAATAACAACCAAACGGACAATCGGATCAAAATTTGGATTGCACCTCCAGTGAGTAGAATTTAATAAATGACAAAATTGGTCCTGTCACTTCTTACTGTATCTGCTACGGGTGCTCCTCGTGTAACACCAAGAACCATGGATTAATATTTACTTACATTAAGACGTCTCATATTTACATCTCTTTAGATTTACCAAATTTATAACACTCATATTTACAACTGTGAAAATCAGAAACTCCCATGCGAAAAACACGTAGAACAGCTAGTGGGATATTAATATAAACACATGTACAGGGGACCACAGTAGATATCTGAAATATACAGTATCCTGAGATACCTATTTTCAAATGCAAAAGCAGCCCTCATAGGTTTCTATGGGGGCCTGCTTTATTTGTGAAGTTTACCAAGCTCCAGAATGCAAAGCATTCTAGAGGTGGAGTCCAGTAGTCAATGCCATCTTCAGTCTTACCTCTCACCAAATACCTCACTGACTGAAATAGTCCTCAACAATCCCTGGAACTTTTCTCACATTTGGGGGCAGATGTACTAAGCCTTGGAGAGGGATAAAGTAGAGACAGATAAACTACCAACCAGTCTGCTCCTGTTGTTTTTCATACACAGCCTATAACATTAGGAGCTGATTGTTGGTACTTTATCTCTCTCTACTTTATCACTCTCCAAACCTTAGTACATCTTTTCCTTGGGCTTTATTATTATGTGCCACATCACAAAGTGAATGCCACATCAGTACTGTATAGTTCAAAATATATGTTCTATTATAATCCTCTCTCTATTTCGCTTCTAATTTCCCAGTGAGACATACCCACATGCAAATACATATAGCTGTTATGAGGTGCTACCTACTACTTAGGAACAATCAACATCACAATTTCAAGAAAAAGTAAGTAGTTTCAAGGGTGCAATGGGACTAATAGTAATTATATTAAAAGTACGTAATGCTTTATTGATATGCATTCAAATTTTCACAATGCTATTATGTCTGTTAAAATGGTGAAATATAAAATAAAAGAAAGTGAAACAGACATGAAAGTTTGTGTAATATAAAATCTATAAAATTTCAACCATTGTCTTGTGTCGTTCTTATGATATAGATAAATATTGGCTCAATGGCTCATTTATTGATATACTGTACATTGTTTTGTTTTGTTGCAATGTCTGGGCATGTGCACGCCCCAGACGAGGTGATAGGCCCAGGGCGCGTACGTGTCACGGACATGTGAACGCCACAGACGAGGTGATAGGCCCATCTGTAATGTAAGTAAGTAAGTCAGAACAAAATTATAGTGCTATGGATTGTTTGAGGTAGGGGGGCCCCAAATCGGTATTTCGCTTAGGGCCCCATGAGGTCTAAATCCGCCTCTGGTTGTTAATGTAATATATACACCACCACCCAGGGGCGGATTGGCCATAGGGCTCACCAGGAAGATTCCTGGTAGGCTGACGTCTCTATGGGGTCTTTTTTGTGTGTTGTCATGTGGCCCCACACCCCACACTCAGCCCACCGCATTCAGGGTGTCATTCAGATCTGATTGTAGCTGTGCTAAATTTAGCACATCTATGGTCAGTTACTCTGACATGTGGGGGGATGCCCAGCACAGGGATAGTCTGCCCCGCATGTCAGGCCCTGCTTCCCCCGCACGGGTGCAAAAGCATCGCACAGCGGCGATGCTTTTGCATTTGGCGAGTAGCTCCCTGCCTGCGCAGCCTAGCTGCGCTGGCAGGAGGCTACCTGCCACGTCCCGGGTCGCAGCGGCTGCATGACATCAGGCCCGCCCCCACAACAGTCTGGACACACCTGCATTGTCTGGACTGCACCCCACCAATGGCGTTATAACGCCGTTGGCATGCCCCCTCCCACCCCGCGACCGCCTCTTCCTGTCAATCAGGCAGAGGCGATCACAGATCTGAGATGCTTTTAGCATCTCACTGCGCCTCCTGAGGTGTGCGTGTGTACTCCCCAAAGGGCTTCAGACTGCTATCGGTGCAGCTGCCAGGGCCGGATTAAGCCTTTGGGGGGCCCGGGTCACTTGACAAATGGGGGGCCCTTCCCCAATTGTCAGCGCAGCCCCCCCTACCCCCCGCACCTTCATGAGGCAGCAGTGCAGGTCCTACTTAAATATATGACAGCAGGGTGATTACAGGAGCACTCACCAGTCTTTGAAATCAATGTACTTAAATATTTATTACCAAATCAGCAATAATCACAATATTCGATATCTGGGTCTGGATGTAATGATGCCCGAGTTCATCGGCCATGCGGGATGCCGGCCAAGCTCTGACTTTTTTTAAAGGGGCAATCACCTACGAGGCACGGTTTTGTCTTGTAAGTGATTGCCCCTTCAAAAAAAAACGTTGAGTTCAGCAGGCATCCCTCATGGCTGTCGTACTCGGGCGTCATTATGTCCAGCCCCTGGTCGCAGTATGAGGCTGTCAATATTTAGATCTGAACACAGACCTTTTTCAAGGTATGCAATCCAAGTATCTGTCCACATTATTAATAGTAATAAAAGTAATGAGACCATCAGTATATATATATATATATATATATATATAAACAGCAATGGACTGTGGCACTCCAAGACTTGAAAAGATGATTTACTGGTTCACATCAGAAAACATGCCTATAGCAGCCAACGTTTCGGTGCCGCAAGCACCGTTGTCAAGGCAGGCATAACAAAATAAGAAAATGGTGATATACACAGACAGACAATAACATCTTACCTAAATAGGAGGGGGTCATCCTGCCGCGGGAGAGCCGGGTCGGGCGGGCGCCTCCGTCTGCAGCTGCTGGCGGAGCGTCACTTTCGGTGACGTCAGCCGGCTTCCGTCCCGGTTACCTAGGCAACCTCAAAACAGCAACGCTGTCAGGTTGCCATAGTGCCGACGCTTTGCCGCTGAGTGATCTCTCCGGCCCTCCACGGGGCAAGCTTTGTGGGGATACAAGCATCACATTAAGGAAAAATAAAATAAAAGAAAAAAACAAATAACGATTAGTGAATACCCACGAAGTGTACCTTATTACATTGCCCACTGAAACTGACAGGGCTCAATGGGGTAATCCTGAACACAGGTGAAGACCATCTGTGCTAGATCGCGGGTATAAGGGGGCAAACTATTAGCAATAATGGCCCAAGACATGATTTATAGAAACTATGTGGAGCAGATATATAGAGGACAAGAGAGAGATAGAAACAGAATATTAGAAAAGTGAAGACATAAGAAGGGAGGGAAAATAGTGGGGGCTGCTGAAAAAGAAAACGGAAAAAAAGAAGAAACAGAACTGGAGAAATAGAAAAGCACAAAGATAGAATAGTGGAAGAGAAAAATAGTGGAAGAGAAAAAGAAAAATGAGTGAAAGGTAAGGAAAAAAAGAGGGGAAAAAAAGGAGGGACGAGACGATGAGAGAAGAAGCTAGAGGGTGAAAACAAAAGAAAGGTGGAGCACAAGGACAACAGAAGGAAACGACAGAAGAAAGAAAGAGGAGGAAAAGAAGAGGAAGAGAAACAGAAAAAGAAAAAATAGACAAGAAAAAAAGGGGGAAAAGGAAAGAAGAGGAAGAAAGAATAAGGAATGACGAAAGAAAAAAGAGACAAGAAGAAGAGCAAGAAGAAGAAGCACCAAGACATGTTGAATGATAAAAATGTCTAAATATAACAGAATGCGCTATGAGTCCGTCCCTGTGTTGATGCCCTTAATATGTGTATAAACCACAGGTAGAGATAGAGACAGTAGCGAGTGTCCTGTAGATGACTGACGGGGGTACAGACACGTGGCCTGTGCCTGGTAGGGTCTTTAAGTCAGTGTTCAGCATTCTCCAAACACGGTCCAGTTGAAGCGTTCATTCATGCCACACGGAAAAACTGTATTGAGGGTGTGTATCCACCTGCTTTCACATTTGAGTAATTTTCCATCACGGTCTCCACCTCTTAACGCCACTGGGATGTGATCAATGAGAATGTGTTTGAATTGAGCTAAGGTATGGCCCGCCTGTAAAAAAAATGTCGTGCCACGGGTCGTTCTGCCACCTTAGTTTTAAGAGCTTTGTTGATTGAAGAGCGGTGCAGTGCCATGCGTTCGCGAACAGTTCGAGTGGTTTTCCCCACATAATATAAATTACATGGGCATATGATGATGTATATAACGTGAGTTGACAAACAGGATAAAGCATATTTTATGGAAAAGACACGAGCCGAATGTGGGTGTTTGAATGCACTGCCCGTGATCATATGAGAACACGTGGTGCAACAAGGACACCTGTAACATCCAGCCGGTCTGGTGAGGAAATGGGATTCCCCTTTTCTTGAATCCTGTAATGTCAGTGTGTACGACCATGTCTCGTATGTTTCTACCCCTGGTGTAACAAGCCATGGGGCGTTTTTGTTTGAAGCACTGAAGATCTTTATCCGATGCCACTATCGGCCACAGCACACGGCTGGCTCTTTCCACCACTTGGCTTGACGTAGTAAAGGCCATTTTGCACTGTATAGTTTCTTCTCTATTACGTTCCTTCGGCTGAAGTAATTGGTCTCGACCAATGGACAAAACTTCCTGTTTCTGTTGTTTCAACAAGTTGAGATTGTAGCCCCGTGCCACAAACTTATCTATGATGTTATCAATGCCTGTAGCTGCGGTGGCAGGATTGTCCGCAATTCTTGCCACCCTCATCATTTGGGATTTAGGTAACCCACGTTTGAGAGATTTGGGGTGATGGCTTGATGCCAACAGGAGTGTATATCTGTCCGTGGGTTTAGAGTACACTTCTGTGTGTAACCTATCCAGGCTAATTGAGACCAAAACATCCAAGTAGTGAATTGAGGTGTAACTGTACTGGTGAGTGACTTTAATGGTGGAGTTCCGGTTATTGATCCCCTCAATCATATTTATTAGCAGCTCCTCACTGCCTGTCCAGAGGATGAACAGGTCATCAATGTAACGCATATAGCATCGGATGTGCTGTGCATGGTCCGCGTTGGTAAAGAACATTTCTGTTTCTTCCTGGAGCATGAAAATGTTCGCGTAGCTGGGTGCCACGTTGCTACCCATGGCGCAACCGGACAACTGCCGATAGAACTGGCCATTATAGATAAAGTAGTTCCTGGACAATGTAAGTTCCAATAGCTTCATAAACACCTCAATGTCCAAGTCGATGATGGATTGGGACTCATAGAACCGCCTGACTGCCGCCAACCCTTTTGAATGAGGGATGGAGGTGTACAGGCTATTGATGTCCAGTGTACACAGAATGCTGCCTTGTGGGATCTCTTTAATACTTGCTAATCGTTTTAGAAAACACGTTGTGTCCTTGATTAATGTTGCTTGTTTAGTTACATGCGGTTGGAGAATGCAATCAAGATATAAAGAGATTAGGCTGTACAATGAATCTCTAGCCGAGATTATGGGTCGACCCGGTGGATGGGTTGCATTCTTATGAATTTTGGGGACACTGTACAGGATAGGACTTACTGGGAAGGGTTGTTGAAGAGCTTTCAAAATTTTCTTATCCAGTAATCCTTGTGTTGATGCTTCCTGTAGGATCTCCTGTAATTCTGATTGATACTGTGTTGCGGGGTCCCCCGGTAGTTTTTGATAGACCTCCTCATCGGCAAGTTGCCGTTCAATTTCAGCCATGTAGTCTTCTAAATTCTGTATAACTATGGCGCCCCCCTTATCGGCGGCGCGAACTATGATATCCCGATATGATGACAACTGTTGTAAGGCTGAATGTTCCTGGCGGCTGAGGTTGTAATGTTGCGTGGGTTGTGCTTGGACATATTTATTCACAGAATCATCCATTATGCGCGTAAATGTTTTAATGGAGTTGTTGGAGGACACTGGATCAAAAGTGGAGGTGCTCCTTTTTGACAGAAATCGCTGATTGGGGGTATTCTGTGTAAGGGAGGCGGAGTTCTGAAAGAATTCTTGCAATCTGAGCTTACGGGAAAATTGATGTAACTCGACTTTCCAATTCAAATCGCGGTGTATGTTGGTTGGGACGAAGGACAGGCCTTTGTTTAATACACTCTCCTCGGCTGGAGTTAATATTCTAGAAGATAAATTATAAATTAATTTTTCTTGGCCTTGCTTTTCTGAGACTTGTCTTCTCTTTTGCCTCGCGTTTTGACCCCCGCGACGGGTGGCTTTGCACTTGTTCTGGAATGTTGTAAAGTAGGAAATGTGGGGACAACGGTGCTTGCGGCACCGAAACGTTGGCTGCTATAGGCATGTTTTCTGATGTGAACCAGTAAATCATCAAGTCTTGGAGTGCCACAGTCCATTGCTGTTTATTGTTCATATTCCACTGAAGGCACCCACCAGATGCAGTTTAGCTACGAGTGACGGTTCTACTTCGAATGTATATATATATATATATATATATATATATATATACTGTATATAAATATATATATACTGTATATAAATATATATATATATATAAAGAATCGGGTTGCCCGGCACTCCCTCGTTCAAGTCTGTGCCCCGGTGCCCTCAGAGAAATTAATCAATAGTAGAACAAATTGCTGCGGCACTCAGGGTCTTATGAAAAAGGATGAGTATTAGTTGTCAATCACATAAACAGCGCACCAACGTTTCGGGGAGTTCAACCCCTTTGTCAAGGTGTAGGGGTTGAACTCCCCGAAAAGTTGGTGCGCTGTTTATGTGATTGACAACTAATACACATCCTTTTTCATAAGACCCTGAGTGCCGCAGCAATTTGTTCTACTATATATATATATATATATATATATATATATTGTGACAAGAACACTGGGATAGTGTTTGAGGGCAGATATGTTTGTCCCAGGTTCTTGTCTTACATGTATTAGAAAAATGAAAACTGCTAGGAATATGTTTTGTTTTATTAGAACCTTTTCAGTTTGTTGAAAAAGCTGGGTAAGGGCCCTGAAAGAGAGATGGGGCAAGTTCCAGACATTGGGCCCAGTTCGGGTCTTTGGCCTCACAGAAGGCTAATCAGGCTTTCAGCTGTGTAAGAGTGTTATAGAGCTGCTGGCCTGATTAGGGTGGGCAGACTGCCTGGGAAGACTGCAGGATCTCTGTGAGAGAAACACGCTTCCTGATACAAGTGAGCTATACAGTGTTTGCTGGAGAACTCTGTGTTTTTTGTTTTAGTGATAGTTAGGAACATCTTGTGTTTAGTTAGTGCCGGACAGGCAAGGTATTTTCTTTTGGTGTTTGTTTTATTTTCTGTACAATAAAACTGGCTGGGGCCAGTTGTACCAGAAACTGGACTTGTGTTGTTCCTCAGCTGCTGCGTGCTGCCATATACCCCAGGAAATGGCACCTTGCACCCTTACAGTGTTACAACTTGGTGGAGAATGCGAGCACTCCGTTCTGCGCATAAGTGAAAGCAGCAGCTTTATGAGGCCTGCAGAAAACTGTGGTTTATGCAGATACAGCCCAGTGTGAAGTTGCTGAGACTCACCCCTGAGGGTTTGATATATGTCCTGGGTGAAAGCAGCTAAAAAGCCACCTTAAAAAATCTGTCGACATGGAGGAACTGCTTAAAGCCTTGCTACAAGCTACAGCGGCTCAGCAGGAGGCCAACAGACAGCAGCAGGTGGCAATGGAGGAAAATAGGAGACAACAGCAGGCAGCTGTTGACGAACTTTACAGGCAACAGCGACAGGATAGAGAGGCCTTAACAGAAGTGGTGCAGAGCCTTGCAGCCCGGATTGGAGATGTGGCCGTCAGTGCTCCGACCAGCTCTAGTTCTATACGGGCCAGTCACTTCCTGCAGAAAATGACAGAGGCTGATGATGTGGAGGCCTACCTGACCACGTTTGAAAGGACTGCCGAGCGTGAGAACTGGCCTAAAGCACAGTGGGCCAGTCTGCTGGCACCTTTCCTGTCAGGTGAGCCCCAAAAAGCGTACTTTGATTTAAGTCCTGCTGAGGCTCGGGACTATGATAAACTAAAGACTGAGATCCTGACCCGCCTGGGAGTCACGCTGTCAGTACGAGCACAACGGGTGCACCGGTGGGTGTACGCCATGGAGAAGCCTCCTCACTCCCAGATGCACAACCTTATTCAGCTAACAAAAAAATGGTTACAACCAGAGACATTAACTGGTCCCCAGATGGTTGAAAGAGTCGTCATGGACCGCTACTTGAGATCTTTGCCCATGGTCCTGCGCAAGTGGGTGAGCCATGGAAACCCAGGTACTGCTGACCAATGAGTGGACATGGTAGAGAGGTATTTGGCAGCAGAGGAACTACTGATGACCACTCAGCAACCCATAGATCCTCGACAGCGCCCTTCAGTAAAGCCTGGTAAGACTGTTCCTTGGGAAAATGTTGCTGGGCGGATAAGAGAACGCAAGGCTGGAGAGACTGTAAACATTGGCCCTGGAGACAGGCCAATGGGGCTATAACGGTCTATGCTGCCCAAACGGGTTGATAATCGTGTGGTTAAATGTTTTAGGTGTGGTATGCCAGGTCATGTTATTGCCAATTGCCCAGTCACGCAAGAACCCATGCAATGTGATGCTGCCTTTGAATGTCGCGGAATGTCTTTCTTTGCTAGGTTAACTTGTACTGTGGTACCTTCACCTGAGCTGGAAAAACAAATGTGTGATGTGTTCTTAGAGGGTAACCGGGTAGAGGCCTTGCTAGATTCAGGAAGTTTAGTTACCCTCGTGAAAGCTGGGTTAGTGAACCCCTTAAAGGTCCAGCAAATACCTATTGGGGTAACTTGCATACATGAGGATACCCAACATTATGTCACTGCTGAAGTGAATATAGAAACTTGTTGTGGGTCAGCAATTGTTAAAGTAGGACTGGTCCCCACCTTGGTGCATGAGGCCATAATAGGGAGGAATTTTCCTCATTTTTGGAAACTGTGGGAATCACGGTTATCAACAGATGTGAGAAGTAAAGAGCCAGTTGATAATACCGGTGATTTTATGGATGTACGTGTGTCTTCGGAACTTTCTGACCCTTTGCCTTTTGCTAGTTTGGCTGGGAAAGTGACAGATGGGGAGTCCAGTGAGGACCCTCTTGCTGGGAACAGAGACATAGTAGTTAGAACTGAAAGCGTGCCTGACCTGGAGGTAAAGAAGGATCTGTTTGCGTCTGAACAGTTAAAGGGTCCTACCTTAATAAAGGCTAGGGAGAATGTTAAGGTTGTTAATGGGGAACCTGTGGTACCAGGTGACAGGGTTACGTATCCCCACATGGCCATCTGTAATGAGCTCTTGTACCACATTGTCAAAAGGGGTGAGGATGTGGTGGAACAGCTGGTAGTTCCCCAGCCTTATCGGAGAACGGTACTAGATTTAGCTCATAGTCACGTTACCGCAGGACATTTAGGGGCAGAAAAAACCACTGAAAGAGTTTTACAAAGGTTCTTTTGGCCAGGGGTTTATAAAGAAGTGTCTGAATATTGTTCTTCCTGTCCTGAATGCCAGTATCATGCCCCTAGACCCCATTTCAGGAGCCCACTAGTTCCCATGCCTATTATAGAGGTCCCGTTTGACAGAATAGCCATGGATCTCGTGGGGCCCTTGTTAAAGTCTGCTCGGGGCCATCAGTATATCCTGGTAATTATGGACTATGCCACTCGATATCCTGAGGCTGTCCCTTTACGCACTATCACAACCAAGGCAATAGCTAGGGAGCTGGTGCAGGTTTTTAGTAGAGTGGGAATACCAAAAGAAATTTTGACTGACCAAGGTACTCCATTTATGTCAAGGATCATGAAGGAATTGTGCAAATTATTTAAGGTCACTCACCTCAGGACGTTCATCTACCATCCCCAAACAGACGGGTTGGTGGAAAGGTTTAATAAAACATTAAAAAGTATGTTAAAAAGGGTTGTTGAGAGAGATGGGAAAAACTGGGATTGTTTGTTGCCCTACTTGTTAATGGCCATCAGAGAAGTTCCTCAGTCCTCTACGGGGTTTTCTCCATTTGATTTGTTGTATGGTAGACACCCCAGAGGGCTGTTGGACATTGCCAAAGAGATGTGGGAAGGACAGCCCACTCCTTATAGAAGCGTTATTGAACATGTATCACAAATGCAGGATAGGATTGCAGCCATGGTACCTATTGTCAGAGAGCACATGGAACAGGCCCAAAGTGCTCAACAGAGGGTATATAACCGGAGTGCCAAGATACGGGAATTTGCTCCTGGAGATAGAGTTCTTGTTTTGGTACCCACTGTGGAAAGCAAATTCCTAGCTAAATGGCAGGGTCCATTTGAAATTAGGGAAAAAGTGAATGAGGTTAATTACAAAGTATACCAGCCGGGAAAGAGAAAACCCGAACAAATCTACCATGTTCACTTAATCAAACCCTGGAAAGATAGGTTGTCTCTGTCAGCGGAGCCTTGCCCTTCGGTGTCTTCACCTCGGTTGCTTCCCGCAGTAAAGGTGTCAGAGACATTATCAGCTGACCAGAACAATCAGGTTAAAGAATTTCTCATCCAAAATAGGGAGATATTTTCAGTGCTGCCTGGCCGAACGACCATAATAAAACATGACATTGTCACAGAACCAGGGGTCAGGGTTCATTTAAAGCCATATAGGATTCCTGAAGCTCAGCGAGAAGCTGTTACTAAAGAAGTTAAAACCATGTTAGAACTTGGAGTCATAGAGGAATCTAACAGTGAATGGTCCAGTCCCATAGTTCTCATCCCGAAGCCCGACGGTAGCATACGCTTCTGTAATGACTTTCGTAAGTTAAATGAGGTGTCCAAGTTTGACGCGTATCCCATGCCCCGTGTGGATGAGCTTATAGAAAGGCTGGGAACAGCCAGGTTTCTCACCACGTTGGACCTGACCAAAGGTTACTGGCAAATACCTTTATCTGATAGCGCAAAAGAAAAAAACAGCCTTTTCGGTTACGGAGGGGCTGTACCAGTATAAGATGTTACCCTTTGGGTTGCATGGGGCTCCAGCAACCTTTCAACGGGCGATGGATAAAATTTTGAGGCCCCATAGAAAATATGCAGCTGCCTATTTGGATGATGTGGTAATTCACAGTACAGACTGGGGGTCCCATTTGGTTAAAGTACAAGCAGTACTGGACTCAATCAGAGAGGCAGGGTTAACTGCTAACCCAAAGAAGTGCTGCCTCGCAATGGAGGAGGTCAAATACTTGGGCTTCACCATAGGCAGAGGTCTGATTAGGCCCCAATTGAATAAAATTGATGCTATTCAAAACTGGCCTCGTCCAGTGAATAAAAAACAGGTAAGGGCTTTTTGGGGAATAACTGGGTACAATAGACGGTTTATTCCCAATTTTGCGACCACAGCGGTGCCGTTGTCAGACCTTACCAAAGGGAAGCAGTCAAATATGGTGAAATGGAACCCTGATGCAGAAAAAGCATTCCAAGCGTTAAAAGTGGCTTTGTGTTCACAACCGGTATTGATAACACCAGATTTTTCAAAAGAATTTGTGGTACAGACAGATGCCTCAGAGGTAGGGATAGGTGCTGTGCTGTCCCAAACCAGAGATGGGGACAAACACCCTATCGTTTATTTGAGTAGGAAACTCAATGAGCATGAAAAAAGGTATGCCATTGTGGAAAAGGAGGCTTTGGCCATTAAGTGGGCACTAGATACCTTGAGATATTACCTCTTGGGTAGACAATTCAGACTAGTGACGGATCATTCCCCTTTAAAATGGATGTATGTAAATAGAGGCAAGAATGCTCGTGTAACTAGATGGTTTCTAGCGTTGCAGGATTTTAAGTTTACTGGCGAACATAGACCGGGTACACAATTGGCCAACACAGATGCATTATCCCGCATCTTCTGTTTGGGGGCTACAAGTGTTCCGGCCCCTAGGTCGAAACAGGGGAGGGGGATATGTGACAAGAACACTGGGATAGTGTTTGAGGGCAGGTATGTTTGTCCCAGGTTCTTGTCTTACATGTATTAGAAAAATGAAAACTTCTAGGAATATGTTTTGTTTTGTTAGAACCTTTTCAGTTTGTTGGAAAAGCTGGGTAAGGGCCCTGAAAGAGAGATGGGGCAAGTTCCAGACATTGTGCCCAGTTCGGGTCTTTGGCCTAACAGAAGGCTAATCAGGCTTTCAGCTGTGTAAGAGTGTTATAGAGCTGCTGGCCTGATTAGGGTGGGCAGACTGCCTGGGAAGACTGCAGGATCTCTGTGAGAGAAACACGCTTCCTGATACAAGTGAGCTATACAGTGTTTGCTGGAGAACTCTGTTTTTTTTGTTTTAGTGATAGTTAGGAACATCTTGTGTTTAGTTAGTGCTGGACAGGCAAGGTATTTTCTTTTGGTGTTTGTTTTATTTTCTGTACAATAAAACTGGCTGGGGCCAGTTGTACCAGAAACTGGACTTGTGTTGTTCCTCAGCTGCTGCGTGCTGCCATATACCCCAGGAAACGGCACCTTGCACCCTTACAGTGTTACAATATATATATATATATATATATATATATATATGTCCTAGTAGCGGCAATCTTGTTTCCTAATGACGTGTAATAAACCTGAAACGTAGCTGTACAATATGGGCTGACGTCTGTTATTTACATGTGGAAAATCCGAGTGGCGCTACAAGGATTATTCTGAGGGATTGTGTCGGCTACCTGGACTCCTATCTATCTATCTATCTATCTATCTATCTATCTATCTATCTATCTATCTATCTATCTATCTATCTATCTTAGATATAGATACACATACAGTACACACACATATCTATAGCTATTTATGTAGATACACAGATACGCAGACAAAATTAGATAGATAGATAGATAGATAGATACAGAGAGAGATATAGAGAGATAGATGATAATGAAAGCACTGAATGCAAGCCTTTGGAACGTGGATGATCTTCCGGGAAAGCAGGGTCGCAGGGTCGGATTATCTTGATGCAGCGTCCCGTTCTGAAGTGCTGAAGGAAGCTTTGTAGTGCTTCCTCTGGGTCCTAATGCCTGCAGTGTTCTCAGCTTCTATGGTGCTGCGCTGCAGGGAGAGAGCATCCGAGGACGGGGGGCCCCCTTAGACACAGGGGCCCGGGGGTATTTAACCCCTGTTACCCCCCCTTAATCCGGCTCTGGCAGCTGCAGTGATCCAATCTGAATGACTCAGTACACTGGCCACCGCACTCAGTATTTCATTGCCCCCATCAATTTTTATTCAATAGCTGCAGTACAGCAACTCTGCCATCCAGCGAGGTATATTATACCTCTTGTGTGCTGCCCATGTCAGGCCACTTATAACATTTTTTTTACAGGGCCACTTTTAGTTCCCAATCCACCCCTGGTCTCACACACAACTGCAGCAAAAGACGCAAGGAAGGCCACAATTGCATACAATCAGACCCTATGAGGGATCTCGTCGCCCTTGTCAGACCACATCCCAATTAGGGCTGCTTCCATAAACTTCCCAGGCTGGTTTTCTATCCCAATCCGCTACTTACACCGCCACCGCCATACATATCACTGGGGTTCCCCATGTTTGTGTATTAGCTCTTGTTACCACCTAAGTCAGTTTTTCATCTTACTGGTATCACTACTGGTTGTAATAGTATCACCAGGGCTGCCATCAGAAATTGTGGGGCCCGGGACTGACAAAATAGATAGGGCCCCTCCCCATCCAAAAAAAGATTCTTCCACACCGCTGCATCCCTCTGTGATGTCATACATTGTGACGTTACATTTAGGTGGAGTGTTGCGGACCTACAGGAATGGTTCATAGAGAGCTGATGTACAGAGAAGGTTTGTTTCTAAAGGCCCATACACACGGTGAGATTCGGGATATGCCCGATTCTGACTATGCGACAGGGGCTAGGTCGGCATCGCAAGCACATAATGACTGTGCTTGCGATACTGACTGCGCGATTTTGGCTAAGTGTCAATTTTGACTATCTCTTTTACAGAGATAGTCAAAATAGACTTGCCTGCACAGTCTATCTAGTCTTGCGATGCCGACCACGCGGGACCGCGCATCGGCATCGAATCGGGATCGCAAGGTGACTTTAACCTTGTGATCTGCACTAACTTTTCTTACTATTTTGACTATATAGTCAAAATTGTAAGAAAATATCTCACCGTGTGTACACACCATTAAAAGTCCTCTCTGCGCATCAACCTGATGTTGTTTCACAGCCTGGTGCAGCTCTTCAGGTATTGGCGGTAGGAGCCAGGGGTGGCCCCCCCTCTCTGTAAGGGCCCGGGACACCAGTCCCCACAGACCCCCCCCTTATGGCTGCCCTGAGTATCACTTAGAGGTGCATTATTAAGTGGGTTGTACAAATGGCATTAATAATCACTTGGTACGTGGTTTGGGTTTATGCTTTTAGAGAGATGGTTGCCTGTCAGTGCTGTGGGATATTGACATATATTAGTGTCTCCTATAACTGAACTTTATATACAGTAAAATTCCTTCCTTTCAAAAACCACCCTATTTCACTATAGGATTTCCGCTAGTCAGGATATACCTCCTGGCAGTTAGTCCATACCACTATTGACGGTACACTTTATGTCATGATGCTGCAGGGAGCTGAGCTCAACTACTATTGGAAGATAGAGGTAGATCCTAGGATGCAGCCAGACTGCAGCACTGTGTAATAGGTGGAAGCATCAAGATTGTGCATGCTGGGACTCCAGCAGCCCCATAATTGAAGAAATGTACCATCCCGGGAGGGGGGCAGATGGCACCCTGCCCCTCTGTCCAGCCCACCACTGCCCCCAGATCACTGCCTTTGCTGTTCCCCTGGGAAACAGCTCGGCAAATCCTGAACACTGGACACAACATTGACTTCAGGGGACCTTTTTGTTAAACTCAGATGCACTGAAGGAGTTAAGATTTCCATACCAGCAACTGTGGACTTCTGCATACTGTAAGTCTGTCTGCACTGCACAATTGTCACTCTGCCATCTTTGTGGTACTGCTGTACTCCAGTCTGAACCAGTACTGCTATTTTCCTAAACACTGCTTATACAGGGCCGAAACTAGGATTTTCGCCACCCGGGGCAAGGCAGTAACTTGGCGCCTGTCCCCAAAACCCCCCCAAAGAAACAAACAAACAAACAAACAAACAAACAAACCAACCAACCAACCAACCCTGTCAGCCTAAATTAATTAATTATCAAATATGTTGAAAAAAGGGGGACACTATTGGACAATATTCCCCTATGTGCCTCAAATGCCCTATGCGGCACATGCATCTCCAGCAGCGTGTTCAAATACATGCTCCACCATGTGTCCCCATACATTGCACTATGGGGGTCATTCCGACCCGATTGCTCGCTGCAGTTTGTCGCTGGGTTGTCGCTGGGTGGGAGGGGGCTGAACGGCGGTGTTAAGCCGCCGTTTAGTAGGCGCAGTCCGGCCAATGCAGGCATGGCCAGACCGTTGGGGGGGGGGGCATGCCGCGGTGGCTGCGTGATGTCTCAAGCAGCCGCTGCGGCCAGCAGCAGTAACACACAACTCCCAAATACAAGAGCATCGCCGCTGTGCGATGCTTTTGTATTTGTGTATGAGGGGGCCGGCATTGACATGCGGGGCGGACTAGCCCTGTGCTGGGCGTCCCCCCGCATGTCAGGGAAAATTATCGTGGCTGTGCATCACTACACTACATCCCCCTATAAGCTACACCAAATCCCCCCCAACTGGGAGGCAAAGCGGAGGTTGATACTGCTAACTGGGAGCACACTGCCGATAATAAAGTCTGTTTTAAACTAACCACAAAGCTGCTGTAGTGATACTCATTGAGATTTGGAGGTTGTCCAGGCTCTAAGTTTCCACTGTCAAGTAGACAGCTAGCTAAGTGAACCTTTGATTTCTGTAACATCGGTGACTGCACCTGTTAACAAACATAAGCCTGGGGCAGTGTGTCCTCTCAATGTGGTGTAGCCTGCAGCTTGTTATCGGTTGGTGCTGGGCAGGCAGCTGGGATCATAGCCTGCTGAAAAACACAACACCAACAGCTCGCTTCTATAGCTTGTATGGTGCACCGTACGCTAGTCGCAGCACTGCATGGCACAGAAGAGAGTTTAAGACAGTAGCCGGCATAGTAGAGATCCCAGGTACTGGAGCTCACCTGCACAGCGTCGGACCCAGCTGCAGGCAGACAAGTGGGTCTGAGACACTGCCCGGGAGCAGTCTGCTGTCTCACTGGACAAGCACAGCACTGGCGGTAAAAAATATTAAAACCCTGCTCCTCTGTAACTCCTCAGCGCGCCCCCCCCCCCCCCCTCTCAAATCCTGCGCCCGGGGCGCATGCCCCCTTAGCCCTCCTGGTTACGGCCCTGGCTTATACTACTCTGTGCTAACTTATCACAGATCACGTCCTGGCTGTTCTGTATCTGTGGTAACACTGCCATCTACTGGGGACAATTTGAATTGCTTTTTGGTACCATTGAAAGTGTGCAGCATTGTACAGTATGTTTGCCTCTATAGATGATGTGTTTCCTGGTTTGGGTTTCTTATAACTTCAAGTGGGACTACCTTCTAGCATAAGTGCAAAGCAGACCATTTCCCCACCATGACATGGTAGCCTTAGAAGGGGGGACGTAGCCGATGGCTAGCCCTATAAATATGTTGTGAATCTCTACAATTGCTACATTACACGTGACCTACCCTAGACATCTCATTCTTCTTTGGACCTCAACTACAGTAGAGTCTCTGCAGGTGGATATTTCCCAAATTGTTACTTGCCAAGCCATGTAGGAGGCAGGCAGGAAGATGATGGGTGATGCAATCAGAAATCTCCAGGATACTGTCAAGTGCCAGGAAGACGATATGTGCATGTCCGCTTGGTGGCTTCAATAACAGGTGACGTCATAACAATATGCAGGTCCATGGGGTCGCTGAATATATACCTCACTCTGGAAAAGTTGATGCCCTCATGCCCATCTTTAATGATAACCTGGAGAATGACCCTGACACATCATAAAAATCTTCCAAGACTTGTCCAGGTATAAGCTTCAACAATGGAGATTCCTGAAATTTGTCATTGAAGACTTGCAAGAGAAAAACATCAAATATCGCTGAGCTTTTTCTGTGTCTTTACAAGTACTTCAGAATTAGAAAGAGCACACCCTCTGAAACCCTGTCAACTGGACGCCTTCTGTGAGGCCTTTACTATTACGAAACCTGGGTTTATGCTGGGTACAACCCTGCTCTATGTCAAGACTCCCTCCACTGCCTTGATGAGAGCACTAGCACACAGTTGATAGAGCCTTCCAGGCACTCACGGCTCACCACCATATCCTGCTTCTGCATATCCTGGTTATGTTGGAGTTGCTCTTATTCTGGTCCGTGGTTGATATTACACATCCTATCTTTTATGACTGGTCTGTATTTTACATGCCTCTCCTAAAGAGTGGGATGCCTATGTTGATTTTCTGCTCTCTACCATTTTATTTTTATTAACTGCTGTTTCCCTTGCTCACTAACCTAGTGTTATGATTCCAGCACTCTGGTCTGAGGAGATCTTTTTGCGAGGACCGGAGCACTGGAACGATATGCTGGGGAAGGGAGCGGGAATGGAAAATAGCCCCTTGCGCCCTAACTCCGTTGTCTCACCCGTGCTGTCGGAAATCCCCTGCGAGACTATGGTTGCTTGAGCCCATGGCAGCCGCGTTTGAAGGGCGGATTATGTCTGCCCAACTCCGATGCCCCCCCAGGTCTTAATGAGAGACAAAGGGAAATCCGAGACAGGGTGATAACAAGGGGCCCTCTGACTAAACAACCAGGCCAGGGGCTACAAGCTAACTTAAAACTAGAATATGTGCGGAAACACCGCCAGGGAAAAGGACAACCAAAATATCCACTTGTCCACTTCTCCTACCCAGCACCGCCGGGTTCCAGAGAGGACTTGTGGAAGCGGAACCCTGCGCAAATGCTCCAAAAACAGAAAATAAAGATAAAGCGGCTGAGCCGCAACACACGGCAGAGCCGCAACTCACGGAACACCACTCGATATACAAAGGTGATCAGTCAGGACAACTGGGACCAAACGACTTCCTGGGATGAGATGACAACTCCCGAATACAGGACTTCTGAGGACAGGAATGACCGGATACAGCAGAACTGGAACAGACTCTCTGCAAACCAAAGCAGCATGCAGGAAGCTATTACCGGCGTCTGTGAGAAGTACTGGGAAGGTATTAAACAGGGAGTCCTCCAATCAGCTGCTTAGAGCCTGGTTGGGAATAAATGCCGTGCAGCTGCCTTGCTGCACGGCCAGAGGACAAGTGTGTGTGCTTGTTAATTAGGCCCTGCAACGGGGAACGCGGTCCGCCCGTGGCGTCCCCGTTGCTAGGGTCTGTGCGGCTCAGCGCGCCCGTCGTCTAGCGTTGCTAGGGAGCCGGCGGCTGAACGCGTACGGCGTCCCTAGTTGCTAGGCGCCGGGCCGCGCGGACATGCGGACCCAGGTGCCTAACAGTACCCCCCCCCCCCTTGAGGAGGGTTCAAGGAACCCCTAAAGCCAGGCTTCTGAGGAAATTCCCAAAAAAATGCCCTCTTGAGCCTAGGGGCATGAAGATCCTTATCTAGGACCCAAGACCTTTCCTCCGGACCATAGCCTTTCCAGTGAACTAAAAAATAAAGCCGACCCCGGGACAATTTGGAATTAAGAACTTTCTCTACCAAGAACTCCTGTTGTCCCTGTACATCCACTGGAGATCTACCCTGAGAGATCCTCCGAGGAAATCTACTGGAAGAAACGTATTGTTTCAACAGGGAACAATGAAACGTATTTCCAATCTTGAGAGATCTTGGTAAACGTAGCCGAAAGGCAACTGGGTTGACTCTTTTAATAATAAGAAATGGTCCAATAAATTTGGGTCCCAGTCTAGCCGAGGATTGTCGAAGCCTGATGTTGCGAGTTGACAACCACACCTTGTCTCCCACCTTAAAAGTGCAAGGACGTCGGAGCCTGTCAGAAAATTTCTTTTCTCGAAAGGCCGCTTTTCTGAGAGCAAGGTGCACTTTTTTCCAAATTGCTCTGAGATGGGAGGTCAATGCCAGCGAGGAGACTGGAGAATGATGAAAAAAAGAATTAGCTCTGGGGTGAAAACCAAAAACTGAAAAGAATGGAGACTCTTTAGTGGAGGAATGACAGGAATTATTGTAAGCAAATTCAGCCAAAGGAAGAAACTCGGACCAATCATTCTGGAGTTTGGCTGAATACAAGCGCAGATATTGTTTTAATGACTGGTTAACTCGTTCGGTTTGCCCGTTGGATTGTGGGTGATAACCGGATGTTAATGACAGTTTCATCTTTAATGAAGCACAAAAACATCTCCAGAATTGTGCGATGAATTGTGGACCCCGATCAGAAACAATATCAGTGGGTAACCCATGAAGCCTAAACACATGGCGGAGGAACAAAACTGCCAACCCTTGAGCAGAAGGCAATCGGGGAAGAGCAATAAAATGAGCCATTTTACTAAAACGGTCCACTACCACCCATATGACTCGGAATCCGGCTGAAAGGGGAAGGTCAACCACAAAATCCATGGAAATATGAGACCATGGCCTGAGAGGGACACTTAAGGGCATAAGTTGCCCGATAGGCAAGGAACGGGGAACCTTATGCTGTGCACAAACCTGACATGAAAAAACAAATTCCCTAACGTCTTTAGACATACTAGGCCACCATACTGAGCGAGAGACTAACTCCAATGTCTTAGTGATTCCCGGATGCCCTGAAACCTTGTTGTCATGGAATTCAGTTAAAACAGTAGCTCTCAAAAATTCAGGAACGTAAAGACGACCAGCAGGAGTAAATCTAGGAGCTTGGTGTTGAAGCTGGTTTAACTGGGTAAATAAATCCTGTGTGAGGCCTGCCCGGATGACCGAAGATGGAAGTATTGGGGTAACAACAGGATTGTTATTGTGAACCGGAAGAAAACTATGTGACAGGGCATCAGCTTTAGTATTCTTGGAACCAGGCCTGAAAGTGATTATAAATTTGAAACGAGTAAAAAATAATGCCCAACGTGCCTGCCGGGCATTAAGCCGTTTAGCTGATTCAATGTATTGCAGGTTCTTATGGTCAGTCAATACCAAAATAGTATGCTTTGCTCCTTCCAGTCAATGCCTCCACTCCTCAAAAGCCCACTTTACCGCCAGTAACTCCCGATTACCAACGTCATAATTGGATTCAGCGGAGGAGAACTTCCTGGACATAAAGGCACAAGGATGTAAGTCCAAAGACACCGGATCCTTTTGAGAAAGGACAGCCCCCACTCCAACCTCTGAGGCATCAACCTCCACAACAAAGGGCAATTCCGGATTAGGATGTCTGAGGACTGGAGCTGAGACAAAGGCTTGTTTCAGGGCCCGGAAGGACAACTCAGCTTCATGCGACCAGTTGGTAGGATCTGCTCCTTTCTTTGTCAGAGCCACAATGGGAGCAACCAGGTCAGAAAAAGAATGAATGAACCTCCTATAATAATTCGCAAACCCTAAAAAGCGCTGAATTGCTTTTAAATTGGTGGGTTGCGCCCAATTAAGGATGGCCTGAAGCTTCTTAGGTTCCATGGAAAATCCCTGAGGGGAAATTATGTACCCTAAAAAAGATACTTTCGTGACGTGAAATTCACACTTCTCCAGCTTGGCATATAAATGATTCTCACGTAACTTTTGAAGAACCAGACGCACCTGGGTGATATGTTGTTCCATCGATTCAGAAAAAATCAAGATGTCGTCTAAATAAACGACCACGAATTTCCCTAGGAAGTCACGGAGCACATCGTTAATGAGGTCTTGAAAAACTGCTGGAGCATTAGACAGGCCGAACGGCATCACCAGGTATTCGTAGTGACCCGACTGAGTACTGAAAGCCGTCTTCCACTCATCTCCAGATTTAATTCGGACGAGGTTGTAAGCTCCTCTCAGGTCAATTTTAGAAAAAATCACAGCAGAACGTAACTGATCAAAGAGTACAGAAATCAACGGCAAAGGATAGGTGTTTTTGACTGAGATTTTATTCAAGGCTCTAAAATCTATGCATGGTCTAAGCGAGCCATCCTTTTTCTCCACAAAGAAAAACCCAGCACTTAAAGGGGATTTTGATGGTCTAATAAAACCTTTCTGTAAGCTCTCCTGAACATAGTCATTCATAGCCGAAGTTTCTGGCCCGGACAATGCATATAATCTCCCCTTTGGCAATGCGGCACCAGGGATTAGCTCAATAGCACAATCATAAGGCCGATGGGGAGGCAGAATTTCCGCATTGCCTTTGGAGAATACATCGGCAAACTCCTGGTATTCCACAGGAATGAGTTCTGGAATGATAGCTGCTACTCTAACTGGAAACGAAATACATTCCTTAGCACTAAAAGTACCCCATTGTGAAATCTCCCCGGACCGCCAATCAATGGTGGGATTATGAAAGGCCAGCCAAGGGTGACCCAGAACAACTGGAACTGCTGGGCAATGTGTTAGATAGAACTCGATCTTTTCGGAATGTAAAGCTCCTACTGTAAGTACTACGGGAGGTGTACGGTGAGTAATAACCCCGTTGGAAAGCGGACTCCCATCTAAGCCATGTATGGTGACACACCTACCCAATGGTAACTGAGGAACGCCTAAGGCCTTAGCCCAAGTTAAATCCATAAAGTTTCCTGCAGCTCCACTGTCAACAAAAGCCGACACCAAAGAACTGAGGCTGCCAAAGGAAACCTTAACTGGGACTAAAAGAGAGTTATTCGAGGAGATAAGCTGCAGACCTAGGTGAACCCCCTCGCAATTCACCTGGTCAAAGCGTTTCCCGACTTGTTCGGACAGTTACGAGCAAAATGTCCCTTACCACCACAGTACAAACAAAGACCGGAATTTTGCCTTCTGGCCCTTTCCTCAGGAGACAGCCGGGAGAGACCCATCTGCATGGGCTCCTCTACGTCTTCTGGAATGGAATAAACACAAGGACTTGACCTTACAGGTGTTCCTCTTTCAGCCCTCCGCTCTCTGAGACGACGATCAATCTTAATAGAAAGCTCCATGAGTTTATCGAGAGTCTCAGGAGCGGGGTACTGGAGGAGACTGTCTTTAATAGACTCTGATAAGCCGAGGCGAAACTGACTGCGCAGGGCTGTGTCATTCCAGCCACAGTCGTTCGACCAACGGCGAAATTCAGTACAATAAACCTCTGCAGGATTTCTTCCTTGTTTGAGAGCGCGCAGCTGACTTTCAGCGGACGCCTTTCTATCTGGGTCATCATACAAAAGCCCTAAAGACTTAAAGAAAGCGTCTACTGACAACAACGCAGGATCCTCTGCCCTTAAACCGAACGCCCAGGTCTGAGGATCCCCCTGGAGTAAAGAAATAATAATCCCAACCCGCTGAGATTCAGAACCAGAGGAAGTAGGTCTTAAACGGAAATAAAGTTTACAGGATTCTTTAAAACTAAAAAATTATTTTCTATCGCCAGAAAAACGGTCAGGCAAATGCATCTTTGGTTCAGGGACTACCTTTGGGGAGGCTCGCAAAAGATCTTCCTGCGACCTCACCCGAAGAGAAAGATCCTGAGCCATCTGAGTAAGTTCTTGAATCTGATTGACTAAGAGCTGGCCAGGGTTTGGCCCTAAACCTGTCGGATTCATGAGGCCAAAAATTTTTAACAAAAACTGAATGAGAGGAAAAAATTAAAGCCCTGTTTAATTTTAATTTTTTGGTATGGCCGGTAATAATGTTATGATTCCAGCACTCTGGTCTGAGGAGATCTTTTTGCGAGGACCGGAGCACTGGAACGATATGCTGGGGAAGGGAGCGGGAATGGAAAATAGCCCCTTGCGCCCTAACTCCGTTGTCTCACCCGTGCTGTCGGAAATCCCCTGCGAGACTATGGTTGCTTGAGCCCATGGCAGCCGCGTTTGAAGGGCGGATTATGTCTGCCCAACTCCGATGCCCCCCCAGGTCTTAATGAGAGACAAAGGGAAATCCGAGACAGGGTGATAACAAGGGGCCCTCTGACTAAACAACCAGGCCAGGGGCTACAAGCTAACTTAAAACTAGAATATGTGCGGAAACACCGCCAGGGAAAAGGACAACCAAAATATCCACTTGTCCACTTGTCCTACCCAGCACCGCCGGGTTCCAGAGAGGACTTGTGGAAGCGGAACCCTCCGCAAATGCTTCAAAAACAGAAAATAAAGATAAAGCGGCTGAGCCGCAACACACGGCAGAGCCGCAACTCACGGAACACCACTCGATATACAAAGGTGATCAGTCAGGACAACTGGGACCAAACGACTTCCTGGGATGAGATGACAACTCCCGAATACAGGACTTCTGAGGACAGGAATGACCGGATACAGCAGGACTGGAACAGACTCTCAGCAAACCAAAGCAGCATGCAGGAAGCTATTACCGGCATCTGTGAGAAGTACTGGGAAGGTATTAAACAGGGAGTCCTCCAATCAGCTGCTTAGAGCCTGATTGGGAATAAATGCCGTGCAGCTGCCTTGCTGCACGGCCAGAGGACAAGTGTGTGTGCTTGTTAATTAGGCCCTGCAACAGGGAACGCGGTCCGCCCATGGCGTCCCCGTTGCTAGGGTCCATGCGGCTCAGCGCGCCTGTCGTCTAGCGTTGCTAGGGAGCCGGCAGCTGAACGCGCACGGCGTCCCTAGTTGCTAGGCGCCGGGCCGCGCGGACATGCGGACCCCGGCGCCTAACACCTAGAGATGACCTTCCATACAGTATAATATTACTGATACAGCTTATTGTGTTTCCTCTACTGTACATTTATGGTCCACTAGTAAAACAGGGGTGTAGTATTGTATGCCGGTGGCCGGGCTCCCGGAGACCAGCATACCGGTGCCGGAAACCCGAACGCCGGCATACAGACAGCGTGGCGAGCGCAAATGAGCCCCTTGTAGGCTCGCCGCACTCGCCACGCGCGCCACGCTATTTATTCTCTCTTCAGGGGGGTCGTGGACCCCCAAGAGGGAGATAAAGTGTCGGCTGTCGGAGATTCCGGCACCGTTATACTATGCGCCGGGATCCCGACAGCCGGCAAACTGAAGACCACCCATAAAACAGATTACTTCTCAAGATTTTATATAATTAGGGTTTCTTAAGCTGTGATTAGAGTTGCTGTTCTGATCAATAGGTTATATCACAATATGTACAATATTCTCTGTACTGTTTAGAAATTGCTTGGAAATTTCTTCTCCTTATAAAGGCTCCATTACCAGCATTACCCCTGTTTCACAGTTATCTGTCATCAGTAGTTTACCAGAGCATGTGTTTACTTAACCACCCATGTTGTTCAAGGCGGCCTTCTTGTGGGAGTCCTCGCTTCCCATTTTATCATTATTATTTTGCATTGTATCTGTTCCACACTCACTGTCTACCCCATCTGTGTCACCCCTGTCAGTCTGCCCCTCCCCTTTAGAATGTAAGTTCTCATGAGTAGGGCCCTCTTCCCTCACGTGATTATCCTTCTCTTACTTAAACCATCATCTACTCCTTACTCCCTTCGACGGCACCAACTCCCGCAGTTTTCTGCCACCTGATACTTACTTATATGAGTGTCATCTGCTGATGCAGCTATGTTTATTTTCCATGTACATGTCCTATATTGTCTTCAACTGTAAGTCACTATTTTCCTGTTTTGATTATTCATTTATATATTATGCAATTGGGCGCTGCGGATCCTTTGTGATGCCATATAAATAAATGATAATAATAATAATAATAATAATATCTATTTTTCTTTATTACCTGTCATTGTGTAACACCATTGGGCTACGTATGTGCTTGCTGTCTTGAAAATACCTGTCACGTGTTCTGGATCTCCTATGCCTACAGCAGAGAGACAGGTGACTCCAAAATCCAATTCAGTAATTTACACAGTAAATAGAATTAAGGTCTAATTTAATAAGCAGAAACACTTTGGCAGTTTTCAGGTTTCCTTAGGTAAAAATTAGTGAGAGCACAAATAAATACAACATGCAATTAATGCTGAAAAATAGGATAGTCAAACACTTTCACTTAGGTTAAATTTAAGTAATTCCAAGGAAAAAACAAAACGCTTATTACCATAAGACAGTTTAGATGCAAAGCACTAGTATATCCTAAATACTGTTCAACATATAACAATGCATTAAAGTATAAAAAAATGTCACCCCTCTGGCCCCACATACTAGTTTAAGTCAGCTAGACAGTACTCGTTGGAGTACTCAGAACTGCTAAAGTTCCTTATTAGGTTGTCCAGTTTCACAAGTTCAGAGTCTTATGCTGAATATGCATTCCCCCCAACTGTCCCTTTTTAGCAGGTACAGTACCTTTTTTTATGGTTTGTACCGATTTTTGGCTCTCCAACTTCCATTGAAAGTATAGGAAAAGGGACGTGGCCACGCCCCTTTACAAGTGGCCACGACCTCTTTTCTAATTTGTACCGATTTTTATGTACAAAATGTTGGAGGGTATGAATATGTAATGTTTGCAGGGACAGGCTGACTCCATTCTAAACAAAACAAAACAAAACAAAACACTGCACTTCTTTGAGGAAAGGATTACAAATTATAGATGAAGTGAAATTGAGCTCAAATAATATTTAATAATATAAGTCAAATTATTGACTTTTAGATAACTGTTGTTATATAAGATCAATTAAAAAAGTTTAAGCATATAAAAGATATGCATAGCAGCACAAAAACCTGAATTAAAAGGCATGAGACAATAGCATAAATAGTCACCCCTTGGGGCCAAATGTAATAGAGTGAAAGTTTCAGAAAGTGAGAGATTTGGTAAGGTTTTTTCAGGTTTTTTTTAAAGTGGCAATCATTTACACTGCAAAACCAGGTTGATCTTGCTGTGTAAATGATTGCCACTTTAAAAAAACTGCAAAACCTTATCAAATCTCTCACTTTCTGAAACTCTCACTCTATTACATTTGGCCCTAAGTGTTTAAGGATTCCACGACAATGATATAATGTGGGTTTTCCAATGTGTCCTGTTCCTTGAATACGACCTTAGGTGTAGATCCAATTGCAGATTGTTGGATAATGGGTCCTGATGATATGTTGCAGTTCTAGCTTCAAAAACGGGGTCCTCAGATCTTGCAGATAGCACTGCTGTAGTGACAGGAGTCCCCTAGAGCTGAATCAACAATTGTGTTGGAAATGACCCAAGAATTCAACATCCTTTTACTGCATGCTGGTAGGTCTGGTTCAGGTCACATAAGGAGTCCAATGGAGGTTAAGTCATGTGGAAATCCAAAAGAAAAAGTCCTGGGGTGTAGCTTGTCTGATGCGTTTCGCTGGGGGGGGGGTCCTTCAAAGGTCCTTCTATAATTTGTAATCCATTCCTCAAAGAGGCGCATTGGTTTTTTTTTTTTTGTTGTTCACAAATTAAGAGATTGACTCTCCTTATGTTCTACCCAGCAGCTTGGTGATTAGAGCCTTTTCTAGCACCTGTCCTCGAAATACCAGTTTATTTCTCTTTTCTGACTCCATTCTGACTCCTTTCCTTTGCACAGTACAGTTTGTTTACTACTTTTAGTTTGCTGTCAGACATAATTGTTACTTTTTTAACTCTCTCTCAGTATGCTGCTTAATATCTTTTGCCTTAATTTCAGCAGCCATTATAGTCAGTGTCCCCTGCTATCTCCCATTGCCAGTTACTGCCTAAGGAGAGTGTAGTTCTTTTTTTTTTTGCTCACCGGCTGCTGGTCTGAAGGAGGAGGTGCTTCCTGGCATGCTTACAATGGGAGACAAGTAGCTTCATCACTGCCCTTGGATGCCAGAAGATGGCTCTCAACAAAGCTTCCACCATCTCTGCCCTTGCTGCTAGACACCACTTCTCATAGGAAACCACACAGCTGCTCACTGGTTCCCCTAGCTGCTGTCATCAATCTCCCTTCCTTCAAGTCACCAGGAATATCGCATCACACTGCAGATAATAGTGCTGCTTTACATCCTCCAAAGATGGCCTCTGCTCAACTGCCAATGGTTCCAACACCTGGGTAACTGTCACAGCACATGCCAGCTACAGCATAGAATATATCCTTAACTCTGTCCTGCTGCAAGTTACAAAGCGTTCAGCCATGCTGCATTTCGTAGGGAAGGGGGGGGGGGGCGGAAGGGCAGAGAAGTCACTTAAATGTCCATGGCAGCTCTGATGGGGTGCCACACTTGCCTGTTCTGTGTAGCCTGATTTCCCTTGATTGCACCTTGCCGTCACCCCTTCTTCCTGTTTTTTTTACTGTTGTCTACCCCTCTGCTCAATTATGGCTTTGTATTATCTATCTGTGGGGTCCTTCTATTATAACTGGGCTCACCACAATTATGTCTGTAAGCCTAATTCAGCATGGATCGCAAAAGCAAAATCTTTCTCTAATGGGCAATACCATGTGCACTGCAGGGGGGGGGGGGCAGATATAACATGTGCAAAGAGAGTTAGATTTTGGTGGGGTATGTTCAAACTGAAATCTAAATTGCAATGTAAAAATAAAGCAGCCAGTTATTAACTGGTGTTTGGCGGAGACCTTAACTGATTATTTGAACTGGAAATTGACTCCTACAACAGTACTCCATGATTCTCTTTCCGTCACAGACATCAGGTAAACCACCTGTTTCTATGGGGTGGGGTGCTGGACTGTCACCATAATTCTAGACATAATAAGAGCTGCTACTATGCTAAGACTGGTAGTGCCACACAGCAAAAAGGGAATACACAGGTGCACATTCTTAGCACAATTATAATAAACTCTGTAATTTAACATGGAGTAAAATTGAGGTTCATAGCACAATTTTAGGCTAAAAATGTGTGTCTAACTACCATGGTCAGATGACCAAGGTGCTTAGAGCATGTATCTGCATTTTCCCTTTTTTTCTGTAACACACCTGTTTTACCTCCACCAGCTGATTGGTGTTATGCTAACACTCAGTTCCTTAGGTTTCCAGGTGGTGCCTTATGACGCTCATGCAATTGCCTACTGCCCAGCAGTCTTTTAGTCTCCTGCAGCCAAAGACTTTGCCTATAGCAGCCACCTTTCCAGGGTGGATTAGGTCTTCAGATGCTCCCAAGTTTTATGTATATATAAGGTGACTGTCGGAGGATGGGCAAGGGTAAATACAGTATTGTAAGACGTCTCCTGACACAACCATACTACTGTGCTAAGACACAGGCTGAGGGATATATGAGAAATGCACATTTGTACAACAATGCACAGGTTGGAATATAAACAATATAAATCACTGCACACATGCAACAATGCATAAGATGTAATAAGCAACTTAATAAATATTAAATGCCCAACGATGTTATAAGCAACTAGACTGTAAATACATGCAAAAATGCACAAGATGGATATAATAAAGAAATTCAGGAAAGTCTGGGCCTGTGTGGAAACTCCACACCAAAACCTGAATGCAAGGCTCGCTGGATCAGATCAGGAAGTCAGTCAGGAAGGGTCTCGGAATCACAGGCTAGACAGGTTCTCTCAGGAGCTGACAGATTCCCACAAGAGCAGGAACTATCACCAGCGATTGGGGAGAGGCCAGGAAGGGAATATAAATGGTGCTGTACCAATCATTGCTGAGAACCCTAATTGATAACTCAGTGCAGCTGCCCTGCTGTACATACTAAAGGACTTAAACACCAGGGAAGCCTACTGCTTCCGGCATACCTGCTGCTAAGGAGTGTGGTGGCCCCCAGCATCCAGCATCAGCCTGTTGCTATGTGCCGGGCGGGGACCAGGAGACCTTGCGCCCAGCATCCACCTATTGCTATGCACCGGGTGGGGGTCAGCGGGAGGTGTGGAGTCCTGGCTCCTAGGCAACAGCCAGGACGTGCGCCTCCTGGTGCTAACAATTGATATGTAGCTCTTACAGCATCCCTCTGAATGTGACTATACCTTTTTCTCCCGCCCTCATTAATCATAGACAATTTCACCTTTTACATGACTCCAATGTCACATGAATGAACTGGTCTTATCATGCCCCTATTCTCTACAAACTTTTCATCCCCTATTCATCACCCAGACAGTGGACATGGCGGTTAAATGAAGCCCTACTCCCTGAGCCCTACTCCATTATCTCCAGCTTTGATTATTGCAATAGTCTTCTTATTGGTCTTACCAAAAAGACACTCTCACCACTGCAATCCATTCTGAATGCAGCTGCGAGGCTAATCTTCCTTGTTAGACATTCATCGTCTGCAGATCCACTGTCAGTCCCTCCATTGGTTACCTGTATTCTACTGTAATTAATATAAAATACTTTTACTCACACAAAAGGCCATTAACCATACTACACCAATGTACACTATCTCTTTGCTTATCTGAAAATATCTCCCAACCCCACCTCTCTGTTCTTCACAAGAGCTTCATCTTTTATCCACACTCATTAATGCTCCAATTCACGATTGCAGGACTTTATTTGACTGCACCCACTCTGTGGAATGTCCTACAATGCACAATCAGACTCTTCCCTAGTCTCCAAACCTTTAAGTGTTCACAAAAAACTCACCTCTTCAGGCTAGTTTATCACATTCCAGAACCGCTTGCTCAACCTTCATACGCTTTCCTATCCAGTTACATCCCCTCGGTACAGTCCACACATATACTCACATATTTACTTTTTCTTAACTTTCTCATCCTCCTGACCACAGGCCAACATCACTGTGTGACCATATCATACAGCCCAACAAGAACCTTTGCAATCTGGTGGACAGTTATGCAATAAATAACATCTATCCTTTTGTATCAATGCCTATTTCTCTATAGATTGTAAGCTTGCAAGCTGGGCCTTCCTACCTCTATGACTGTTTGTTATTACCCAGTTTTGCATTATCATTGTTGTTTCCACAGAATGACACTGCATGGATTTCAGGAACAGTAGATTTTTGTGGTCTGTGTATATGGTAATAGGAATTTGAGCCCCTTCTAAAGGATAGCATCACCCCTCGAAGGCAAGCTTGATGTCTAATAGCTCCTTCTCACTGATGGGGTAATTTCTCTCAGCAGGAGAGAAGTTCTTAGAGAAAAAAGCCACAGGGATGGATCTAATTATCACAAGCTTTCTGGGATAAAATGGCCCCTACTCCTTCTGAGGAGACATCAACCTCGACAATGAAGGGCCTGTTGGTATTAGGTTGTTGTAGCACTGGAGGAGAGATGAATGTTTGTTTAAGACTATGAAAGGCTGATTTAGCTTAAGGAGGCTATTGAGAAGGATTAGCTCCTTTCCTGGTGATAGCTGTTATCAGTGCCGCTAAGGTTGAGAACCCTCGGCTAAATTTGCGATAATAGTTTGCAAACCTCTAAAACCACCAAGAAGGAGATGGAAGGAAACTCTGAGATACATTTCTTAATTTTGCATAACAGATGGTGTGGCCTCCGAAAATGGAGAACTTCACTCAAATGCTGGCGATGAATATCTGGAGAAAAAAATAAGAATATCATCCAGGTATACAACGACTGCTTGAGAACGAAGATACCGCAAAATCTCATTAATAAAGTGCTGTAAGACTGCTGGGGCATTGCTAAGACCAAATGTCATAATGAGATATTAATAAAGACCATCCCTTGTGTTGAATGCAGTCTTCCATTCATAACCAGATGGTAGGCCCCCAGAGGTCCAGCTTAATAAATACTTTGACTCCTTTGACTACTTCAAACAATTCAGTGATCAGAGGTAACAGATTTTGGTTTTTAATCGTAATGTCATTGAGTCTCCAGTAGTCTATACATGGTCATAAGCCTCCATCCTTCTTTTTGACAAAAACCAAAAACCTGACCCAGCAGGAAAAGAAAGAGTTATAGCATGAGAAAGTGCCTCGGTGGGTAGGTTATGATTTCTCACAAAGGAAGCTGCTATGAAGTTTTCTGCTGCTCCAGAATTGAGAAGAGCGAAAATAGAGAATTGGCTGGGACAGAACAGAGAAGAACTGGAATTACAGTTTTCTTTTTATTTGGAGATATTGTTTTTACTGCCAATCTCTTCTCTCCACCAGAGATTAGGAGACTTAGTTTCCCGGACTCTTGGAACAGTATCTTACTAAGTGGTTAGAATCACCGCAGTACATACATAGGGTGGAATTCAATTGTTTGAAGAGTCGATTGGGTGTCTGTTTTTTCCTGTCTATTAGATAGGAAAAAACAGACCCCCAACTGACTTTTCAAACAACTGAATACCCCCCATAGATTGAGCTGGCGTCTTCTCTGTTTCTTCTTGGCAGAAATTTTTAAGTGATTGACCTACATGGGTTCACGCTCATGAATCGGTGACATGGGCCAAGCAGTGCCAGATTAAGGTCCACATGGGCCTGGAGCTGAAATTTATGAAGGGCCTATTGTGTGCCTTGGTAGGAGGTGTGACAAGTTCAGCGGTGGGGGTGGTCTAAATGGGTGTGGCATGGAAGTCATAGCTAGTGCCTACCTTCAACCACTTAACAGTGCTCGTCGAAAATGAGATTTATGGTAAGAACTTACCTTTGTTAAATCTCTTTCTGCGAGGTACACTGGGCTCCACAAGGATCGGACAATGGTGTAGAGTAGGATCTTGATCCGAGGCACCAACAGGCTCAAAGCTTTGACTGTTCCCAGAATGCACAGCGCCGCCTCCTCTATAACCCTGCCTCCCTGCACAGGAGCGTAGTTTTTAGTTAACCAGCCCAATGCAGTAGCAGGAAAAGAGACGACAACGGTTAGTAGCCACATACACCACACTCTCACGACAAGAGAAGTGTCAGCGGCTAATGCCATACCAACCAAAAGAAGCTAAGTGCGTCAGGGTGGGCGCCTTGTTGAGCCCAGTGTACCTCGCAGAAAGAGATTTAACAAAGGTAAGTTCTTACCATAAATCTCGTTTTCTGCTGCGGGGTAAACTGGGCTCCACAAGGATTGGACAATGGGGATGTCCCAAAGCAGTTCCGTATGGGAGGGGACGCACTGTAGCGGGCACAAGAACCCGGCGTCCAAAGGAAGCATCCTGGGAAGCGGCAGTATCGAAGGCATAGAACCTTATGAACGTGTTCACAGAGGACCACGTAGCCGCCTTGCACAATTGTTCAAGGGTCGCACCACATTGGGCCGCCCAAGAAGGTCCAACAGACCGAATAGAATGGGCCGTAATGTGAGCAGGAGCTGACAGACCAGCCTTCACATAAGCATGTGCAATCACCATTCTAATCCATCTGGCCAGGGTCTGCTGTGAGCAGGCCAGCCACATTTGTGAAATCCAAACAAAACAAAAAGAGAATCAGATTTTTGAATAGAAGCAGTTCTCTTCACGTAGATACGGAGAGCCCGTACCACATCCAAAGACCGTTCTTTGGGAGACAAATCAGGAGAGACAAAGGCCAGAACCACAATCTCCTGATTAAGGTGGAACGAAGAAACCACCTTAGGTAAATATCCGGGACGAGTCCTAAGAACCGCACGGTCACGGTGAAAAATCAGATATGGGGAACTACAAGACAAGGCACCCAGATCTGACACTCTTCTAGCAGAGGCAATAGCCAGCAAGAACACCACCTTAAGGTAAAGCCACTTAAGGTCAGCTGAACCAAGGGGTTCAAACGGAGGATCCTGCAACGCCTCCAAAACCATGACAAGTCCCAAGGAGCCACAGGCAGGACATAGGGAGGTTGGATACGCAACACACCCTGAGTGAAAGTATGAACATCAGGTAAAGTCACAAATTTTCTCTGAAACCACACCGACAAGGCCGAAATATGAACCTTGAGGGAGGCCAGACACAGGCCTAAATCTAGGCCCTGCTGCAGAAAAGCCAAAAGTTTGGCTGTACTAAACTTGGAAGCATCATAATTATTAGATGCGCACCAAACAAAGTAGGAATGCCAGACCCTATAGTAAATCCGAGCAGAAGCCAGTTTCCAGGCCCGCAACATAGTTTTAATGACCTCTTCAGAAAAACCATTAGCCCTCAAGACGGAAGCTTCAAGAGCCACGCCGTCCAAGGCAGCGGGGCTAGGTCTTGGTAGACACAGGGGCCCTGAACGAGGAGGTCTGGGCGTTGTGGAAGCAGAAGTGGACGCTCTGACGATAGGCCTTGCAGGTCTGAAAACCAGGGCCGTCTGGGCCACGTCGGAGCTATGAGAAGCAGATTTCATTTTTCTTGCTTGAACTTCCGAATTACCCTGGGCAGGAGTGACACCGGAGGGAACACGTACGGCAGCCGAAACCTCCATGGCACCGCCAGTGCATCCACGAATGCTGCTTGAGGATCCATTGTCCTTGCTCCGAAGACCGGAACCTTGTGATTGTGTCGAGACGCCATCAGATCTACATCTGGAAGACCCCACTTTTCCACTAGGAGTTGAGACATTTCTGGATGGAGGCTCCACTCGCCGGCATGCACGTCCTGACGACTGAGAAAGTCCGCTTCCCAATTCAGGACTCCCGGAATGAATATTGCCGATATGGCCGGTAGATGGCGTTCCGCCCAACGTAGAATCCGTGAGGCTTCCTTCATTGCCAAACGGCTTCGAGTGCCGCCTTGATGATTTATGTAAGCCACTGTGGTGGCGTCCGACTGTATTTGAACAGGACGGTTCTGAATTAAATGCTGGGCCAGGTTCAACGCATTGAAGACCGCCCGCAATTCCAGAATGTTGATCGAGAGGAGAGATTCCTCCTTGGTCCACCGACCCTGAAGGGAATGTTGCCCCAACCTCTTAGACTGGCATCGGTCGTCAACAGGACCCAGTTGGATATCCAGAAGGGATGGCCTCTGCACAACTGTTGGTCCCGGAGCCATCAAAGTAGCGACAAACGGACCTCCGGAGTCAATGAGATCATGTGAGACCTGATCCGGTGAGGCAGGCCGTCCCACTTGGCTAGAATCAGCCTCTGGAGGGGGCGAGAATGGAATTGAGCATACTCCATGTCGAATGCTGAGACCATGAGGCCCAGCACCTGCATCGCCGAATGTATCGACACTTGCGGACGAGAAAGGAAGCAACGAATCCTGTCCTGAAGCTTCAGGACTTTCTCCTGAGACAAGAACAACCGCTGGTTGTGAGTGTCCAATAGCGCTCCCAGGTGCACCATGCTCTGAGCAGGGACCAGGGAGGATTTCTTCCAGTTGATGAGCCACCCGTGGGCTTGTAGAAACCGGACAGTCATATCCAGATGACGTAGGAGAAGTTCTGGGGAATTTGGCAGGATTAACAAGTCGTCCAGGTACGGCAGTATCCTGACCCCTTGACGGCGGAGTACCATCGTCATCACTGCCATTACTTTGGCGAAAACTCGCGGAGCCGTTGTTAAACCAAAAGGTAACGCCCGAAATTGGTAATGAAGGTTGCCAATAGCGAACCTCAGGTATTGTTGATGTGACGCTGCATAGGAATATGCAGGTAAGCATCCTGTATATCCAGGGAGACCATGTAGTCCCCAGGTTCCAAGGCCAGAACTATAGAGCGAAGGGTTTCCATATGGAACTTGGAAACCTTCACAAATTTGTTCAATGCCTTGAGGTTGTGAATGGGCCGGGAGGACCCATTTGGTTTCGGGACTAGAAACAGTGGAGAATAGTACCCCCGGCCCCTCTGAGCAAAAGGCACCTGTACTACAACTCCTGTATCCAGGATGGTCTGTACCACCGAATGCAGAGTGTTTGCCTTTGTCTGGTCTGACGGGATGTCTGTCTGGCAAAATCGATGAGGGGGGTCGGTTTTTGAAGGCTATGGCGTAACCTCGAGTGACGACTTCCCATACCCAGGCATCTGAAGTGGTCTTCAACCATTCCTGGGTGTACCCTAGAAGCCGGCCCCCCACCCTGGGATCCCCCAGGGGGAGGCCCGCCCCATCATGCGGCAGGCTTATCGGTCTTGGAACCTGGCTGAGGGGCAGCCCAGGCTCTTTTGGGCTTCGGCTTACCAGGTTTGGAAGTACGGGCCTGCTTGTGGTACGCCTGACCTTTTGCTTTACCTGAAGGGTGAAAGGGGCGAAAGGACGTACCTTTAGCCTCCGACACAGAAGGAGTGGTATTTGGTAGTCAGGCAGTTTTGGCAGTAGCCAAGTCAGCCACTATCTTATTTAAATCCTCCCCAAACAGAATATCTCTCTTGAAAGGGAGTACCTCCAGGGTTTTTCTTGAGTCCAGATCCACAGACCAGGATCTCAGCCACAATATCCGGTGTGCCAGGACTGACGTAGTAGAGGCCTTGGCTGCTAGGATACCGGCATCCGAAGCCGCCTCTTTAATATAGCGAGAAGCTGTGACAATATATGACAAGCATTGTCTAGCATGGTCAGAGGACATTTCAGTATCTAACTCCAAGGCCCACGCTTCAATAGCCTCGGCAGCCCATGTAGCTGCAATAGTGGGCCCTTGCGCAGCACCTGTGAGGGTGTAAATCGCTTTCAGACAACCCTCCACACGCTTATCCGTAGGCTCTTTTAGAGACGTGATGGTAGTGACAGGCAGAGCTGAGGAAACCACCATCCTGGCCACATGTGAGTCCACTGGAGGAGGCGTTTCCCAATTCTTAGACAGCTCTGGTGCAAGGGGATAGCGAGCCAGCATCTTCTTGTAAGGCACAAACTTCGTACCCGGGTTTTCCCAGGGTTCCTGACTTATATCCACTAGGTGGTCAGAGTGAGGTAAAACTTGTTTAACCACCTTCTGACGCTTGAACCTATCTGGTTTCTTAGGAGGGACGGATGGCTCGGGATCATCCGTAATCTGTAGAATTAACTTAATAGCCTCCAAAAGATCAGGAACATCCACATGTGAACTACCCTCCCCATCAGCCGTATCTGAGTCAGAACCTGTGGGGGCAGTATACGTGCCGTCTTCATCAGATGAGGTGTCAGTGACAGCAGTGGATTGTGAGGAGACAAGCGCTCGCTTAGAGGACCACTTGGACTTAGGCGAGTAATGGTCAAACTTTTTAGTAGTCAGGGACTGGTTCAACTTCTTTAATTGAGCAGATAAATCGTCCGCCCACGGCGGGTTAGCTGCAGGGACCACATACGGTTGTACAGGCATTGGGGGTCCCATAGGGAGTGTTAGTTTATGAACTAGCGTATGCAGAAGCGTGGAAAAAGCGGCCCACGGTGGGTCAGTATGTGCCTCTGTTGCCACAGTCCCACTGGGGGGCAAGAAGCCCCCAGAACCAGAGCCCACAGCTGCTATATTCTCCTCATATGGGTCTGTGGCTTCAGCAACAACGGCAGTGTATTCAGCCCCAGAACCGTTACCCTCAGAAGCAGACATGATATAACTTGCAGTATGTGGTAACACAGTACAATTATCAGCAGCACTATATCTCTAAACCCAAACCCCTGCGCAGTGTAGTCAGCACTAGCAGAGATAAAGGAGAGATATGGTGACTAAATCACAGAGAAAAATATGTAATACAGTATATCTTTGTGAAAATCCTATTAGATAAAACCTGACGCACCAAGCCCCCTCAGGTTATAGAATATAAGAATAGCAGGTTGAGTGAAATACACGAAATGGACACCACTCAGCTATCTAATGCACACACAGATAGTCACAGTTTGTGCAATGCAGAGGTTATTACTGACAATAATACTGCAGTGGACTAGCTTACACAGCTATATAACAAATTATATAACAGTACACAGTAAGAACTGGATGTATATCACAGGGTAATTGTACTAGAAAACCCTGACTAAATGCACTCTTTCTTACTAATACCCCTTTTCCACTTACGAGCACGGGTCGCAGCCGGGAGCCTGACACGGGAGCTGCCCCCTGCTGCGACCCGTGCTCGGCCCCTTTCCCATCAGCAGTCACAACCCGGCATATGCCGGGTTGGTGACGCTTCTAGTGACGCGGCAGGGGCGGCGCAGGGAGATCACATGATCTCCCAGCGCCGCCCTTCCATACAGTGTAAACGGGAGCCGTGTCGCATCGACACGGCTCCCGTTTACACTACAACCCTACCCGGATCATTCCCGTGTCCTACCCAGGTAAATAGCCGGGTAGGATTCACGGGTCACTTGATCCGGGTTTACCCTTTTCCACTTGCAAAAAACACGGGTAAATGCGCGCCCCCGTGCATTTACCCGTGTTTTTTGAGCTAGTGGAAAAGGGGTATAACACTGACTAAAAAAGGCAGGTAGAATACTTAAGCGTCATGTAAAGTCACAGCACTGACAACCAGGCGGCTTTACATAGGAGGATTTGCCTAAGCAGTCCCAGGAACAGTGAGCTGCGGGATAATGGCGCCGCAGACACTGACAGGGAGTGAGGAAAAGACAGATATGCAGCTCCAGGGCGGGAACACAAGCTACAAATGGCGCCCTGTGGCTGGGGGAGGGGCTTCAGGTCTAAGCCTTATCCCCTCCGCTGGCAAAACCACCGGGTACTGTGGGCGATATAAGAATTGGTTTAGAGAGAAAACCTGACCTGCGCCCATGCCCTGGTGATCTAGTGGGATCGCCTGTATCCACCACCAGCGCGCACGGCCCGCCTCCCACTGACCGCGCCGGATCGCGATAAAGACCGGGTCCCGCAAGCAGGACCCACTTACCACCTCCGGAAGCGCGGCCAGGTAATCCTGGAGAGTCCCAGCCGTGTCTGTCTAACGTGAAGAAAACCGGAGCCTCCGCTGTATGTACCCGGCAACCAGGGCTCGGGAGTGTACAGCGCCGCTGGGGAGAGCTGGAACTGCAGCAGTGAATGTCACAAGACATTTACCACCGCTGCTGCCCTTGAAGTCTTCACTTTTTACCTCATAAAAAGCTTTTCTTAGGGCTGCCTGGAGCAGCCCCTCTGTTCAGTGCCTGCTTACTGCAGCACCAACTTACAAAACTGAGCTCCTGTGCAGGGAGGCGGGGTTATAGAGCAGGCGGCCAGCAGCAGTCGGGAAGCAGGAGCAGGGCAGGTGAGTATTTTGTTTTGTTTTCTTTTGTGTTTGCGACGCTACCAGGGGGCACAGCTACAGGGGGCACACCTACTGGGGGCACAACTACTCCGGGCACAGCTACATGGGGCACATCTACTGGGGGCAAATCTACAGGGGGCACAACTACTCCGGGCACATCTACTGGGAGCAAATCTACAGAGGGCACAGCTATAGGGGGCACATCTACTGGGGCAAATCTACAGAGGGCATAACTACTGGGTCCATAACTACAGGGGGCATAACTATGGTCACACCCCTTCCCTATGAAGCCACGCTATTTTTTGCCGCACGCCATCGGCGCGCACTATATATAACCTATGGGTGTGTAGGAGGGGGAGCGCCAAACTAAACTTTCGTCCTGGATGCCACAAGGTCTAAACCGGTCCTTGTGGCCACGCCCCCAATTCAGTACAGGGGAGGGGGGCGCCGAAACATACCTTGCTCTAGGCACCATGACACCTTGCTACACCTCTGCCTATATCCTATGGGAATGTCATGCGTTCCACCTGAGCGTTCCACCGTAATGCGCATGCTCACCCGCACTTCCGGTGTTACATTCCCTAGTTCTTTCCAGCGCCATTGCGCCACCTCACTATACATATCTAATACTAATCTAATAATAACTCACATCCGGCTGCTCAGAGAGTAGGAAACACTGTAAAGTGCAGTGTGCATAGTATGAAGTTAAAATGGTGCCGCATAGAATCCCGGCGGACAAAATACTAATGCCGGAATCCCGAACGGCAACATAATGCTGGCATCGAAATCCCGAAGGAGTTTGGGATTCCGGCATCAAAATCCCGAACGTACTTTTAGCAGGGCACAATCATGTCCTGCTGCAGGAGGGGGGAGGTTAGGTGTAGGCATTAGAACGGGGTTTAGGGTTAGGGTGCACGGACGGAAAGGTTATGGTTAGGTATCCGGGAGGGGGGTTAGGGTTAGGCACTTCGAAAGGGAGGTTAGGGTTAGACACCAAGCGGGGAGGGATAGGTTAGGCAGCGGAGAAGGTAGGGCTAGGGTTAGGCACCAGTAGGTAGGGCTGGGATTAGGCACCAGCGGGGAGGGTTAGAGTTAGGCACCAGCAGGGAGGGTTAGAGTTAGGCACCAGTGGGGAGGGTTAGGGTTAAGCACCAGTGGGGAGGGTTAGGCACCAGTGGGGAGGGTTTGAGTTAGGCACCAGCGGGGAGGGTTAGAGTTAGGCACCAGCGGGAAGGGTAAGAGTTAGGCACCAGCAGGGAGGGTAAGAGTTCGGCACCAGCGGGGAGGGTTAGGGTTAGCCAGCAGCGGGGAGGGTTAGGGTTAGGCACCAGCAGGGAGGGTTAGGGTTAGGCAGCAGCGGGGAGGGTTAGAGTTAGGTACCAGCAGGGAGGGTTAGGCACCAACGGGTAGGGTTAGAGTTAGGCACCAGCGGGGAGGGTTAGAGTTAGGCACCAGCGGGGAGGGTTAGAGTTAGGCACCAGTGGGGAGGGTTTAGAGTTAGGCACCAGCGGGGAGGGTTAGAGTTAGGCACCAGCGGGAGGGTTAGGGTTAGGCACCTGTGAGGAGGGTTAGAGTTAGGCATCAGCGGGGAGGGTTAGGCACCAGCGGGGAGGGTTAGAGTTAGGCACCAGTGGGGAGGGTTAGGGTTAGGCACCAGTGGGGAGGGTTAGGGTTAGGCACCAGCGGGGAGGGTTAGGTACCAGTGGGGAGGGATAGGGTTAGGTACCAGCGGGGAGGGTTAGAGTTAGGCACCAGCAGGGAGGGTTAGAGTTAGGCACCAGCGGGGAGGGTTAGGGTTAGGCACCAGCGAGGAGGGTTAGAGTTAGGCACCAGTGGGGAGGGTTAGGCACCAGCGGGGAGGGTTAGAGTTAGGCACCAGCGGGGAGGGTTAGGGTTAGGCACCAGTGGGGAGGGTTAGGGTTAGGCACCAGCGGGGAGGGTTAGGTACCAGTGGGGAGGGATAGGGTTAGGTACCAGCGGGGAGGGTTAGAGTTAGGCACCAGCAGGGAGGGTTAGAGTTAGGCACCAGCGGGGAGGGTAAGAGTTAGGCACCAGCGGGGAGGGTAAGAGTTAGGCACCAGCGTGGAGGGTAAGAGTTAGGCACCATCGGGGAGGGTAAGAGTTAGGCACCAGCGGGGAGGGTAAGAGTTAGGCACCAGCGGGGAGGGTTAGAGTTAGGCACCAGCGGGGAGGATTAGAGTTAGGCACCAGCGGGGAGGGTTAGGCACCAGCGGGGAGGGTTAGAGTTAGGCACCAACGGGGAGGGTTAGGCACCAGCGGGGAGGGTTAGGCACCAGCGGGGAGGGTTAGGCATCAGCGGGGAGGGTTAGAGTTAGGCACCAGCAGGGAGGGTTAGGCACCAGCTGGGAGGGTTAGAGCTAGGCACCAGCGGGGAGGGTTAGGGTTAGGCACCAGCGGGGAGGGTTAGGCACCAGTGGGGAGGGTTAGAGTTAGGCACCAGTGGGGAGGGTTAGAGTTAAGCACCAGCGGGAAGGGTTAGAGTTAGGCACCAGCGGGGAGGGTTAGAGTTAAGCACCAGCGGGGAGGGTTAGGGTTAGGCACCAGCAGGGAGGATTAGGCACCAGCGGGAGGGTTAGAGTTAGGCACCAGCGGGGAGGGTTAGAGTTAGGCACCAGCGGGGAGGGTTAGAGTTAAGCACCAGCGGGGAGGGTTAGAGTTAGGCACCAGCGGGGAGGGTTAGGGTTAGGCACCAGTGGGGAGGGTTAGGCACCAGCAGGGAGGGTTAGGCACCAGCGGGGAGGGTTAGAGTTAGGCACCAGCAGGGAGGGTTAGGCACCAGCGGGGAGGGTTAGAGCTAGGCACCAGCGGGGAGGGTTAGGCACTAGTGGGGAGGGTTAGGGTTAGGCACCAGCGGGGAGGGTTACGCACCAGCGGGGAGGGTTAGAGTTAGGCACCAGCGGGGAGGGTTAGAGTTAGGCACCAGCGGGGAGGGTTAGAGTTAGGCACCAGCGGGGAGGGTTAGCCACCAGTGGGGAGGGTTGGGCACCAGTGGGGAGGGTTAGAGTTAGGCACCAGCAGGGAGGGTTAGAGTTAGGCACCAGTGGGGAGGATTAGGGTTAGGCACCAGCGGGGAGGGTTAGGCACCAGCGGGGAGGGTTAGGCACCAGCGGGGAGGGTTAGAGTTAGGCACCAGCGGGGAGGGTTAGAGTTAGGCACCAGCTGGGAGGGTTAGGATAGGAACAGGGGATGGTTAAAGTACTTTCTGGGGGCTGTCGGGATTCTGACTGCCGGCATCTCGTCCAATGATATATCATACCGAATCCCAATCTGCTGCCCTACTATATGTCACTAACGCAAACTGACACAACCTATAAAATAAACAATAAATATTACATAAATAACAAGCTACTTGGTCAGGATTCACATAAAAATCTTATCACAGAAAGTATCTATAATTAATGTTTTTGTTTAACCCCTCGGAGCGATAGTATCTAATGTTAAAATATATATATGTGGAGGGGTTGGGTTTGAAATGCTGGGCAGAGCCGGCCCTAACCAATATGATGCCCTAGGCAAGATTTTGGCTGGTGCCCCCTAGCACCACCACTAGTTCCACCTCTGACCCTGCATCCCCTTCCCAGCACCCAGAGCCGGCCCTAACCAATATTATGCCCTAGGCAAGATTTTGGCTGGTGCCCCCTAGCACCACCGCTGGTTCCGCCTCTGACCTTGCACCTCTTTCCCAGCACCATCACCCCTCACCCATAGCAGTCCTTATTTTGGTGGTTTTACCCCCTATATTTTAAATAGGAACAGTTTGCACATTTGGCGCACAGCCCAAAAAGGGGTGTGTTTTTGCTGGCAAGGGGCATGGCCACACAATAGTAACCCCAATTCCAATTACGCCACACAGTGCTGCAACTTTATTCACATTTTATCATGCGATAGTGTCCATAATTCATAATACATCCCACAGTAGTATCACTTTACCTTATAAACGTTACTCCTCACAGTAGAGCCCCTTATTCACATACATCACACTGAATTGCTCCTTATTCACATTACACCACATCCTATTGCTCTGTATTCACATTAGACGACACAGTAGTGCCCTTTCTATACGCAACGCCACATAGTACAGCACCTTATACACATAATGCCACATATTAGTAATGCATTTATACACAATTCCACACAGTAATGCCCCTTACACATATGAGACACATTAATGTCCTTATAAACAAAATGTGCCTTACACATTATGACAACCTTTGTTAATGCCCTTTTACACATAATGTCCCTTACACATATACCGCACATTATTAATGCCCTTATAAACATAATGACACACATAGTGCCCCCTACACATTTGCTGCACATTATTCGTGCCCCTATACACATAATGACACATATACAGTAGTACCCTGTTACACATGTGCTGCACATTATTAATGCCCTTATACACCTAATGACACACATAGTGCCCCTTTACACATATGTTGCACATTATTAATGCATTTTTATATGACACACATAATGCTCCTTACACATATTCCAAACACTAATGCACAACCAACCCACTCACATGCACATAGCACTCACACTGCCACTAACACTGTGACCTCTGCCTCTGCTTGGATACAGATGTGTCCTCACAAATCTTGCATCAATGCTAACTTCGGGCACCTTTTTTTAATGAAAATGCATCTTATTTGCATTGCTATGTGGCTAGGATGCACAAGCAGCTTCTGCTGATTAAACTGATATGCAGCATGCCTATATACTGTGTGAGACTGTGGCTGTATCTGCATATGAAATGTTACACACAGAATATAGGCATGCCGCATATCATTTTAATCAGCAGAAGCTGCTGATGCCCCTAGGCATATCAAATGCCCTAGGCAATTGCCTAGTTTGCCTATGCATATGGCCGGCTCTGATGCTGGGGGTCAGAATACTGACCGTGGCATCCTGATTGAGAATCCTGACAGGGGCAAGGTAAGTATACTGTCCTTCCCACAATGTCCTCCTAACTCTAACCCTCTGTTCCCATAGTCTAAACCTAACCCTCCCCTCCAGCAGCCTAACCCTAACCCTCCCTGGTGATGCCTATACTTAACTGCCCTTTCCGCAGCCTAACACTAACACTCCCACTACAGCCTAAACCTAACCTCCCCAACAACCCCCCAAATGCTCCCCACTGGCTTACCTTTCTGGCTGTGTGGCAGTCATTCGGGATCCCGGGATGCCAGTGCCAGGATTGTGATCCCAGTTAGGATGCCGGCCCCAGCGTTCTAAGGAGTGTCGGTATTCTGGTGTCAGTGTTTCGACTGTTGGGGTCATGACCAATCCCAGGGGATTGAACAACAAAGTGTGGAATGGAATGGAGTGGGAGAGGAAGGGATTTTATATTTCTGTACAAACATACTAAACAGATTCTTCTGTTCTTGTAACCTTTACCTCCACCCACAATCCACTTGCCCGATTTCTGCACAGTGGAGGGGGAAAAAGTCGGGACTCTGGAGACACTGGGCTGGCCCAGAATAGGGAGGAGACTGGAGGATGGGAGATAGAATAGGGGAGGGACCAAACTGAAAAGGAGCTCGGAGCATTGGTGGCTGGTCCCAGGGGAGTGGCCAACTACAGTATTAGCAGTCCATGTAATCCTGGAGAACAGCAGCAGCAGCAGCAGCAGCAGAGTGACAGCATTGAGAGGCTACAGCTACAGAATGGTATAATCACCATACACACACTCACAGTGCATCAGTCACAGCCTCTGTACAGCCCTAATGCAGCAGCAGCAGCAGCAGCTGTGTTGGTATTAGCATAAGGTAATATACATACATGTATATTGCCTTATACTGTGATCTGGATGGCTCCGCCCCTGACCTAAGCCCCGCCCCCTGTGACCACGCCTCTCGGCTGCTGTGTGTCTGGGCCCTGAACTGCTTCTTTAGTACTGGCCTAGGGGGCAGCTGGCATCCTGCCCCTGTGGCTATCCCGACATTTGTTGTGATGCCTATGCGGTGCTGGATCCTTGAGCCCTAGTGGTAAAGAGGAGGAGCTGAGAGAGGCCCCTCCTCCCCATTTGGCCGGGCTGTCCTCTTCAGCAGTACTAAGTCTGGGGGGACGGGGGATCTGTGAGTAGAGACGAAAGCGGCTCCTCCTCCACCCTGGCTGGGCAAACTCGTGTCACTGAGCACAGACGGCAGCACAGCTACTAATCTAGGGGGAGGAGGTGCCCAAGAGGACCAGGGCACTGTCTCTGGCGTCGGGTGAGGTGCTGGCAGCGACATACAATGAGTCACTGTGACTCATTGTAATGCCGGTGGATATGGGGTTCACTGCTGCGGTATGTGGGCCTATTTTCAATGGGCGGCCTGGAGCTGCAGCTCCATCCGCCCCATTGTTAATCCGGCCCTGGGGCCAAGGAGGGAGCTGAGGCTTAGGATGGTCACCATTTGATTTCTCCAAGGACCGCTCGTGGATGTGCAAATCAATTTTATTGCATATAGATATCAACTCATCCAACTCCGCAGGAACATTACAAGACACAAGCTCATCCTTTATCCTCTCTGAAAGACCGTGCCAGAAATTGGTGAACAACGTCTCTTTGCTCCATTGTAACTCAGATGGAAGGGTCTGAAACTGAACAATGTATTGCCCCATGGTTCGAGTGCCTTGCCAGATTCATGTAATGTCCATGGAAGCAGATGAAGACCAGCCTGGTTCCTCAAAGTTCTTCTTGAACACTTTGATGAATTTGGCTTAATTCTCAATAAGTGGATCAGATCTTTGCCAGAGTGGTGAAACCCAGTCTAATTCTGGACCGTTAAGAAGCGATACAACGTAGATCACCATAATTGTATCAGAAGGGAAACTTGAAGCTTGCAAGGTGGAGTGCACATTGCATTGGTTGAGGAATCCCCGGCACAGCTTGGGTGATCCATCAAATTTGCCTTGAGTTAAAAGTCTCACGGGAGAGGAAGCCGATAAAGAAACTATTGCTAAGTTGGTTGGAGAGCTCTTGGTTGTGAGAGTGGACAAGCAGGATGAGGCCAATGATGATTGTAGATTATCCTGGCATGCAGAGAGGTTACTCAAGCCTTGCACTAGTTGCATCTACATTGCCTCTAGTCCCTTTAAGCATGCTGCAATGAGTTTCAGAAGATCAGAGTTAACTACTAGGTTCCCTGCTGAATCCATTTGGTCAGTGCTTACTGTCAGGCTTGAATTTGTTTGTGTGTCTGGACTAGGGGTTGGCATGGAAGTGGAGTGTGGAAGGCTGGGTCAGAAGCTAGGCAGCTTACTATAACTCTTCTTCATGCAGGATAGGAGCTTGAAGAGAGATAAGGTGGTTCTGTGTAGAACTGACAAGCTATGTTGGATTGCTGGAACACAAGGCTTTAGATTCTGGGATGCAGAGTAGTACCAGCTTTTTAGGATTACTGGGTTACTTAGGCACAGGTGTTGGGATGAGGAGCAGTACCAGCTACTCAGGATTACTGAATTACTTCGATTTACATACCGGGCTGCAAAGCAGTACTGGCTATACAGGATTGCCAAAGCACGACCAGCTACTCAGGATTGCTGTATGCCAGGTTGTGGAGCAGTACTGGCTATACAAGATTGCTGGAGAATGACCAGCTACTAACGATTGCTGGATGGAATCAGTGGATGCTAACTGTAGAGGAGTCAATAAGCAAGCTGCTAGACAGAAAGATACTAAGCAGAGGTTATAGCAGGTCTATAGACAACAAAGCACTGACAACCAGAAAGTGCCTTTGTGGGATATTTATACTATCCATCCATACCTGTGGTGCATCTTAGTTGTTGTGCACAGTATATATAGTAGGACGACAGTGCATAATTTTGCTGACCACCAGTATATAATATATAGCAGTACGGTACAGTAAGCCACTGCTCTACCTACCTCTGTGTCGTCAAGTATACTATCCATCCATACCTGTGGTGCATTTTAGTTGTGCGCAGTATATATAGTAGGAGGACAGTGCATAATTTTGCTGACCACCAGTATATAATATATAGCAGTACGGTACAGTAGGCCATTGCTATTGGTATATTACTGGCATATAATTCCACACATTAAAAAAAGGAGAACAAAAATGTGGAGGGTAAAATAGGGAAAGATCAAGATCCACTTCCACCTCGTGCTGAAGCTGCTGCCACTAGTCATGGCCGAGACGATGAAATGCCATCAACGTCGTCTGCCAAGGCCGATGCCCAATGTCACAGTAGAGAGCATGTAAAATCCAAACAACAAAAGTTCAGTAAAATTACCCAAAAATCTAAATTAAAAGCGTCTGATGAGAAGCGTAAACTTGCCAATATGCCATTTACGACACGGAGTGGCAAGGAACGGCTGAGGCCCTGGCCTATGTTCATGGCTAGTGGTTCAGATTCACATGAGGATGGAAGCACTCATCCTCTCGCTAGAAAACTACAGTGCCACTCCTAGATGGGCCAGGTGTTTGTGTCGGCCACTTGGGTCGCTTAGCTTAGTCACACAGCTACCTCATTGCACCTCTTTTTTTCTTTGCATCATGTGCTGTTTGGGGACTATCTTTTAAATCTGCCATCCTGTCTGACACTGCAGTGCCACTCCTAGATGGGCCAGGTGTTTGTGTCGCCCACTTGGGTCGCTTAGCTTAGTCATCCAACGACCTCGGTGCAAATTTTAGGACTAAAAATAATATTGTGAGGTGTGATGTGTTTAGAATAGACTGGAAATGAGTGGAAATTATGGTTATTGAGGTTAATAATACTATGGGATCAAAATGACCCCCAAATTCTATGATTTAAGCTGTTTTTGAGGGGTTTTTGTAAAAAAACACCCGAATCCAAAACACACCCGAATCCGACAAAAAATTTTCAGGGAGGTTTTGCCAAAACGTGTCCGAATCCAAAACACGGCCGCAGAACCGAATCCAAAACCAAAACACAAAATTCCGAAAAATGTCCGGTGTACATCACTACCCTTAACGCGTTTCTCTGCCGTCACAATCTGGCAATTAACCTTATATGTACTATTATTGAGTTTTTTATGAGGATGAATCTTGCTGTTCCTTATTATGAAGAGAGGTACACATATCGTATATACTGAGGCTATATAGTGGACCATTTGAGATCATGTTATGCTCCTTTTTAAAAAAAAATGTAAAAGTCAGGTGTTAAATGGGATCCACGTTTTCCCTATGTTTGAGTTATGTCATAATTAGAATTAATTAATATTGGAATATAATGAGGAATCTGTGAAGAATAATCCACTTTATTTTTATACATATGTAATTCGGTTTATGTGAATGTAATATTCTGGACTAGATTGATAATTATTACATTAACTAATGATTAATTTGATTTATTAATTGGATAATATCAGTAATAAAATTATGTCTCTTGGGAATAGAACTTGGGTTCCAGTGTGTATTGCACTGGTACCTTAGCCCACTAGGCTATTTGAACATATTGAGGGAGTAGGCCTTTGGAATATAATTTTAAAATTAAATTGATTGCAACAAACTAATAATATAAATACATGAGTACTATTTGAGGTTCAAAACCACGTCCCTATGTATATTGCATTAGTGTCTTAGGGGGTCATTCAGACCTTATTGCACGCTGCATTATTTTGCAGCCGTGCGTTCGGGTCTGTACAGTGCATGTGCACGGGTTGCAATGCGCAGGCACGTCACTAGCCAGTGACCGGTGTCGCCGGTCAGCGACGAAGCTAACGAAGAAAGCCATCGCACTGGCAATCACAAGAAGACTGACAGGCAGGAGGTGTTCCAGGGCAGCAACTCACCGTTTTCTGGGAGTGTCTGGAGAAACGCAGGCGTGCCAAGCTGTTCCGGAGGAGGGTTCCTGACGTCACAACCAGCCCGGTTCGTTGCAGCATCTGAGTAAGTCCTGAGCTGTACAGAAACTGCACACTCTTTTGTTTATGCAGCTCACTGAAAAGCCCATCACACCCTGCAAAGCCCTTAACCCCCTCCCCTATAGACGGTGATTACCTGGTCGCAACAGTGCAAGAAATAGCCTGCGTGTGACCAGGTCTGAATTAGCCCCTTTGTCCACTAGGCTATTTAGTCTCCTGATAAATTCTGTCTGTGGAGTTAATGTTGAAGCTGAATGTATTTATTGGAAGGAACCAGTATTTTATAAAACAATATATGGGTACACCATGAGGATTGAACCCAGGTCCCTGTGTATATTATGCCAGTGCTTTAGCCCACTAGGCTATTTAGCCTCTCAAAAATCACTGTCCGTGGAAGCTAATGTTGAAGTTATAGCTATAAACAGAATGAATTGTCAATAAAGCTACATATGTTACCTTAATTATGTATATAGATAAGATTCACCCGTCACTTTTCCTAATGATGCCATATATGATTTAAATAAACAAATAATAAGATAATTGTTATAAGTAATATTTTTTGTAAACTTTTAATCTATGACTCCACATTACTCAGTTGCCTTATTATTCAAGCCAAAGGTGTACTAATTATCTTGATAACAATGTGAGACTCCTGATTGGTTATTGATACCTTTAGAAGTGACCACTTAGACTATTCACTATGACCATCCCTTCTGAAGAAACTGCCAGATTGTGACGGCAGTGAAACTCGTTAAGGGCAAAGATTGACGTCATTCTTCTCCACCCGCTGCGCTCCCCTGTGTAAACTGCGGGCAGCCAATACGGACACAGACAGCAGCATACAATCAGCGGCCTCCCTCCCGCTCCTGACCTTAAAGATCCAGCCAACACTCTCCTTAAAACATTTTTGGATAGACAAGCCCCATGGAAAAGGAAAGAGTGCATACTCTGGAAGGCATTTAAACTGGTGAGAACAAGCATATCTAAGCGGGAGATGGTAGCATACCACAGGCGGACGAACTGTATCACGTTCATATACCTTGAATTGTCTGTTTAATTAAGGATCCTTAACAAATAGCCAGGTGGCTTAAAAGGAACTAGAGCTTGTTTAATTTCCAACAGCGGGGAAAGAGGAACAGACGTTTTTTATACACCTATAAGCTGTTTGTTATTGTTCTATTGTTTTTATTCTTGTGTTCCGGTTGGACTATTTTTAATACTTGGTCAATAAATTGTATGAGAGCTCTCTTTGCGTAACATTATTACTCTTTGTTTCAATATATATCTGTGATTTGCTATATCATTGTTTGGGAGCTGCGTTTCTAGGCACGATTAATGTGGAGGATAATTTCTTCTTTTTTAATTGAATATTATATCCTGGACCCGAATTTAACAATCTAACCTTTCTTTTTATGAGAGAAACTATATCACTGTCAAGAAAGAAGTGTTGACAATAACATAGGCATTAGGAACGCTTAGGTACTACTTGCTAGGAAAAATTCAGGTTGATCACTGATCTTGCTCCATTAAAATGGTTGTCTGAGAATAAAGAAAGCTATGGGAGAATAACAAGGTGATTCTTGCCATTGCAAAACTTTAAGTTTGCAGTAAAGCATAGGCAGGGGCATAACTAGAACTTTCTGGGCCTCATAGCAAACCCTTTAAAGGCCCCCCCACGAAAAAAAAACCACATTGTCCCCCACAAAAAAAAACACATCGGCCCTGCGTGTCCCTTGCTCCTGGCCATGACACTATGCACAACATTCAGAAGATGAGGAAAGAAAGACATAAAGAGGGGAGAAGTGGGGGACGAGAAAAGGGGGTGGGGGGAGTAGATGGTGTGGCATAAGAGCAAAGTGAACGATTCTGGCAGATAGGAGAAGAAGGTTGGGAAATAGATGGGATGTGGATAAAGATGGGATAATGTGACATAGAGGAAGAAAGAGACAGGGGGCAAAGGCATACATGTGGAGTCAAGGCAGGGCAAAGACAGACATGGGGTGTGGAGTGGGAGACAGAGACACATATACTAAACTACATAGTGTAGAGACAGACAAAGACAGGGGGAGACATGCAGGAAGGTAGGGAGGGAATATAAAGATGCCAGTCAGTAGACAGGGACTATAGAGATGCAGTGCGGTATGGAGGGGATAGAGAGATGCAGGGGGTAGTAGGGAGGGTATAGAGAGATGCAGAGCAGTAAGGAGGAGTTAGAGAGATGCAGGGCAGTAGGGAGGGAATATAAAGATGCAGGGCAGTAGACAGGGAATATAGGGATGCACAGCAGTAGGGAGAGGATAAAGAGACACAGAGAGTTAGGGAGGGAATAGAGGGACACAGGGTGGTAGGGAGGGGATAGAGAGGTGCAGAGCAGTAGGGAGAGGTTAGAGAAATGCAGGGTGGTACAGTGGGAATAGATAGATGCAGGGCAGTAGGGAGGGAACATAGAGATGCGGGGAGGTAGGATTGGAATATAGACATGCATTGCAGTAGGGAGGGGAAAGAGAGCTACAGGGTGTTAGGGAGGGGATAGAGGGACACGGTGCAGTAGGGAGGGCATAGATAGATGAAGAGCAGTAGGGAGGGCATAGAGGGATGCAGTCCCGGTAGGGAGGGGATAGAGGGATGTAGGGCGTAGGGAGGGTATAGAGAGATGCAAGGTGGTAGGTAGCGGATAGTGGGATGTAAGGTGGTAGAGAGGGAATAGAGGAATGCAGGGCAGTAGTGAGGGGATAGAGGGACACAGGGTGGTAGGAAAGGGATAGATAGAAGTAGGGCGGTAGGCAGGAGATAGAGAGATGCAAGGTGGTAGGTAGCAGATAGTGGGATGTAAGGTGGTAGAGTGGAAATAGAGGAATGCAGGGCGGTAGGGAGGGGATAAAGGAATGCAGGGTGGTAGGGAGGAGATATAGAGATGCAGATATGGAGTGAGATCCCTGTACTACTTACTGTGCTGTGTCTGCAGTATTTTTCTTGGGCTATTTAAGTAAGTAGCGGAGGGGGTGTACTCTGGGGGCGGAGACATAATAAACAGAGAAGAGGAACTGAATGATACTGCACTGCCTAGATCGGGCAGTGCGCCAATCCTGCTCCTGGGGACCTTGTAGATGTGACCAGCAATGGAAGTGGTGGTAACACCCTGAACCCACGCAACTCCTGTGCTCAGTCACAGTGTCTGACAGGGCAAACTGCAGCGCGCCTGTCATCCTGAAGCAGTTTACAGGTAGTATCTTTGGCATACTGAGACCCCGAACATGGTACATTAGTAGCAGCTGTTCTCTCCAATGGCTGCCCTCAGTGCAGGGGGAGCAGCGGGCCCTAGAGCCAGCCCAGGCCCCATAACAGCCGCATCCCCTGCACCTACAATAGTTATGCCACTGAGCATAGGCAAGGAAAACAACTGGTTAAGTTGAATCCATTATTTTATGTATATGTTGAACTGGTCAATGAAGATGCTTTGTCTCATGTGTTTTGTTTAGGGACTGCAGTACTTCCATCCATAAGTCGAAACAAAGGGGGGAGGGGAGAATATGTGATTGAAACACTGGCTGATAAATGGGAGATATGTTTGTCCCAAGTGTCTGGCCTATGTATTTTAAACCCCCAGGAAATGCTAAACAGACTTGATGAAAGTTTGGGCTTTTAGGAAAAGCCGGAGGAAAAGTGGCTTTAGTGATCCCGTTCACCTCAACAACCTGTGATTGTATGTTGGCAAGGGCTGCGTCATTTAGTTGATCCTGCCCAAAGTTTTGCAAATCAGTGTCAAACGGCAAAATCTCCCAGTCACGGTCAGAAGCACTCTCAGGCTCAGGGCAACGCCCAGTAGAAGGACTCCCCACAAGAACTGTAGCTTTAGCTAGTGGAAGGGCCAACCCTTCAGATAGTGGCTCCAACAAATCCCCAAAGCCCAGGAAATTGCACCCCAAAATGAAGGGGTATGGAAACTTCGAGCCGACGGCTGCTATTACTTCATGACAGCTGCCCCTTAAGCCAATCCTGATTCGAACTCTTTGAAACCTCTCGGTGGAACCATGGATGCAAAATACTTCTACAGAGCCTGGAACTCTCTCTGTTACCCTGGGTAACACAGCCTCAGACACCAGTGTCAATTCACTGCCTCTATCTACTAGGGCAGGCATTTCACGACCCCCTAATACAACTGGTTCCCACAACAGGGGAGGCCGCATAGTCAGCGGAACCATGGTACAAAGAAACGAGTAAGCTGGCCCCAAACTGGCAGTGCTACAGTCCATTTGCTCAGCTTGTTTAGGACAAGCTTGTCTCACATGCCCTGGTTCGCCATATTCATAACAATTTATGGGGCTTTATTTATACCCCTTTAAATGGCTGGGCCCTTGAAGAGGAGGCAAGCACCAGCGTGGTGCCAGCTTCATCATCTGCAGGGCCATAGGCTCCTTTTTAGGGGTTCTAGCCATAATGTCTGCAGCTTCATACCATTCTATAGAGAGGGCCAACGCATCCAGCGACTGGGGATCCTGGTGAAGTACCCAGTGCTTCATCTCTTGTCCCAGTGAATGTACACATTGATCTATGGTACAATCTCTACCACCTGCATAGCAGTATAAGCTTCTGGCTGCATCCAGCTGCTCAGACAGCTGCTTCCGGACTGATACCCCTGGACACAGGGCCCAGTCCCTGAAGCGGTGTGCTATACCCGCTGCCGTAAGACCGCTGCAGGCCAGAATGGCCATTTTTACTTTCTCATAGTTAGCAGCTACATTATCTGGCAAGCCTGCGTACTCTTTCTGTGACTCCCCAGTAAGGTAAGGTGCTAGTTTGTCTGCCCAGCAGGCTTGTGGCCACTTTAAACACTGTGCCACTCATTGAAAACTAAAGAGATTTGCCTCTGGGTCATCACCCTCACGCATTTTTTTTTAACTGACCAGGTGTAGATTTCTCATATGTGGACCTGAGAAAGCTTACTAATTGCTCTTGTGTGGTCTGGTGTGCAGCCAACAAGGAGGTTAGTGTTAGGAATATTTCCTCCATCTTGTTCTTAGAGGAGGTGTAGTGTAATGTGGCCAGTTTAATATATGTGTAACACGAATGTTATTTATTATTGATTGTTTAGCCTTAAAATTAATATATATTTATTGTTAGTATTAGAAAAATGTGTGGTTCATTTAAAACCAATATGTCTGAGGTGTATATGAATATATTGTGTTAGGAGAAATTGCACAATAAAAAATAATAGGTGTAAATATATGAAATAGATATATATATATATATATATATGTATATAGATGGATTTGAAGGGGTTGAATATTTGTAATTTATTTATTAAGTTATACAGCTAATGTGTTATGAGTGCTGGTGCTTAACATTACCACAATTAGTAAAGTAGTTAGAATAGACATAGAGAGAGAGGCTATATGGACTCAGTAACTGATGTCAGTAATCATTCTGTCAGGCATAAACAGCTCTGACAGAAAGCTCTAGAATGCCACGAGCGCTACAGCGCCACTGACCGGGGGGGGTATAGCTCGTGGCTTAGGCGGGAAGAAGGGGGCACGAGCCGTGAGTTTAGAGAGTATAAATAAAGCTCCTCACTGGCGGAGAGTCAGTCTGCAGATCCCTCTGTCAGCGCCCGCATCCCGATGCTCACCGCTGCTAAGAGCCGTAAACTTGCTGTAAATTATACAGCGGCGGTTGAGAGTAGGGGGAGCGGTGCCGGACAGAGCTAGCCGGGAGTAGCGGAGGTGCTGGGAGCAGGCAGCGGGGGCAGAAGTGACCGCTGAGTCGGTGTACCTGTCTACAGGGCCCCAGACGCCGGCAGAGATGGGAGAAGTACCGCGTAGTTGAGGCGCCGCTACTACCCGTGCGGCTGTGGCATCCTGAACGGCAGCTGGAGAATCGGAAGCAGCGGGCAGCAGAGCGGAGGCGGATGGGGCGGTCCGTGGTGAAGGGATCCCAGAGCAGCGCGTCCTAGCAACCAAATGGGGATGTGTGTGCTGACGTTTCCCACCGCCGCAGCCGCAGCTCAGAGTCAGTGAGGGTGCTAGCCCAGCCGTGACTGTCAGTCCTGAGGAGGAGGAGTTAAGCAGCGCAGATGCCTCAATCTGTGAGACAAATGCACTGCAACATATAGTCACCTCACATTAACTTTACAAAGTGAAGTCAGTCCCATATCGCTGCAAGTGAGGCTATGTAATGCAGTATACAGCTACAGCCCACTGACTCTTAACCACATAAAGCAGCCTCTAGTTTGAAGGATAAAGCAATGAAATAGACATTGTGCATAATAGACCTGGTAAATTCCTAATCTAAACATACAGAGTTTGGCAAGTGCACAGCTTACATTGTGTCAGATAATTGAAACTTCTCAGTAAACACAGTCCTGGCAGATACAGTCACTGGGCATAAACGGCTAATACATCTGGTATTTTAGCAGAAGGAGATACAATTGTAGCATAGTACAGAACATCTTTTACAGAGTGTAAGTAAAAGAAACGTTGACTGAAAATCTTATGTGGATAGGAGGGAACGTTACTCTGTATAAATCAGAAAAATAATTACAGCAGCCAAAGGAACTGACAGAGTAAACACAGCATTACTCAGGGATCCTATTGAAACGTAAGGAGGCGGCACACATGCTCCTATAAGGGTAGTTACATGTAATAGCCGTAACAGACTCAAGTAAAAGCTCCAGCCATGCATTATTAATTGATGTGAGGTCCCATTGACTGTAATGTTGTATAATGCAGTTAAGCTAAGGAAGCAGTAACAAGACTTTTGGAACATTAGACAAATACTCTTTTGGCCATAGGAGATACAGTACTACAGTGAGCAGTAGGTCAAACTGAGAGGGCCTACTTTGGGGATTATATGTGCGGAAGAATTTTCTTTCTTATAGTAAACACTAGAGTGAATCACAATTAGAGACTATACTCCGTTATATCACCATTCAGGAAAACTATGATTCACTCTGAGGAATAGTAAAATTCAACCCTTAGGATCCAGTGTATAGCTACATAGTTAAATATCCCATCTGGGCACCACCCCTTCAATAAGTTTGGTGCGTCTACAGAACTGACAAAGGGATAAGTAAAACTGTAAAAGACAGCAAAAGCCGACATCTATAAGTAATCTGCAGGAATAAAGGGAGAATACCTTTACCCATCTATAAGGAGAACCAGTACTCATAGGATATTTTTTATTACAACTGTACCTTGGATATTATACAATACTGTTAGGTATAAATATTGTAACTTTATTGGCCCCCACGGTAACTGTGCACATCAGACATAAGAGTACCCGGGTCACTCTAACACCTAATGGTGTTGCCTAAAGAAGGTATTTTTTTCTGTATTGCATGCAAATAATTTGTATAGGTTCTAAAGGGGGAAATATTGGTACAGGATTAACAATGTGATTTGTATTACTATGCTGGTAAAATGTGTATGCGTTAGCCTTTAAATATTTTTGATGAATAAATATACTTACCAAATGTAACTGTGAGTTTAAAATTCCATCCGGAGATCCTGGAACAGCAAACAGAAGAACAGGTATAATATTGTAAACAATTGTACACATTTATACATTTGTGAGACAGACTGTTTTGCAATTATTCTTCCTGACTAGAGAGAGGCTTACCCAGGCAAGCCAAAATAATTAGCTTGGGTGGAGGCACAGATACTGAGTAACCATCCCTTAGTGAAATAATTAAGAACCTCATATTAAAGTAATAAGGGAGGGGTTACATATGCATAATGATAATCCAGTATTTACAACCACCCTATGCTGCACAAACAACATCAACACTGCTTTTGCGGTACTGTCACTTTAAAAAAATAAAAGTACAAATTTTCTCTGGCCCATCGGCCTACTCACGGTTACCATTGTATAACCTGTCCCCACCATGCGGGCGACATCTGGTGTAGTTCACGCAGTGAAGTACCCGTATAGGTTACCACATTGTAGCAAGGTATCGGTTAAAGTCAGAACACAGCAGGCAGTATACAGAGTTTGTGCAAGTATTTAATGACATACAGGCAGCAAATAAACTTCACACCAGACAAAAGAAACACATTTTCCAATCTGCTGACCATATGCATGGTCTCTCAGTGCCTCCGGGCACTGATGGCTCCAAGTCTCTAGCACTAGAGGAAACTTTCCCTACTCACTGGCCGCTTTTCGGCACCAGTGCACCGAGCACTAGATTGTGCAGGGTTTTAATCCCTGCCAGTACAATTAGACCAATTCCCAGCTGGGATGGTCTGAAAACCTGGACCAGAGTTGTGTGGTTGCGAGCTTACCCTTCCCTCCCTCAACCACACCTCAGAGCCCCTATCCAGGCTTTGCACTGAACCAGGTTCTTTTACCTGGCTACAAAGCACTTTCTCTGAGGCTGGATGGTTTTTCTTTAACCCTCTACAGGGAAGTTGTGACCAGGGAAATACTGCATTTCCTGGTGAAGCTAACCCTGTCTCACAACAATAAACATTTGTATATGTTCTGATATCCCAGGTGCTTCTATTTTATATTACCACTCGTGTAAATATGAGGCATTGTTGTTAAAAAGGTTTTCTGATGGACATGTAAGTGGATTTATATTTTATAATGGTGTATGTGCCTACAGATGTAACCATGCTCATCTATACCGCAATGTGTATGCACTGGTATACGCATTGTGGCATAGTGCAAATGCACCAGGCACGCACACATAGTTGCGGGCACACTTGAATGGGTACACATGCGGACACATGCACGCATGCATAATTGTAGACACACTTGCCACACCTCCGCTGCGTATCGTGACAACAATGAGCATGGCTACGTCTGTATGTATTTACCTTATTGGTGTGATGGGGTATTATACAATATAAATGTTACCTTTTATGCTTTTATATATTGAATGGTATACGGCACTACACATTCAATATAGTACAGTATGTGGAAGCTATGATGTCTGTGTGCCTTAGTATATCTGCCCAGTTTTTACTAGCCATTAGTGCTGGCCACTTCCTATGATGGTTTGGAGGGTGTCCAGTGTGCTCTGGCATGAAATGCATAGCGCTACTGGAGCACAGTCACCATGGCTGGGAAGTTGCTGCCAGATGTCATACCCACTCTGGTGGAGACCTGAGCTGGGGGGGCCTTTAAAAGTTTTGCAATGGGTCCACAAAGTTCTATTTACTCCACTAATTTAATCAAAATTAATATTCTCCTGAGGATAATTACAGACATTACCCATTCATATCCCTCCCTCCCTTTTTAAAGACATCCACAAGATTTGTCAGATGGCCTCCAACTTTCTAACTTTTTGAACCACTACCAATTGCATAATTGAGTGGATGAGAGATTGATTTTAAACAGTGGGTCACAATTGAAACTAATTTTTTAACTATTCCTATCAACATAGCTCCTTAGGAACTGATCCTCCCATGCCTGACTTAACTGACAATCTGACAGATGCTATCCAGCTGGAAAAAATACAGAACCCTCTTGCATATCTCCTCCATACCTTCACCACTCACTATCCTCTTCTACAACCCTGACTCTTTGCCTGGCCTCACTCATTCCTACCTTGGTGCACATTGAGCTTGGTCAGCATTATGGAGAAAGATGCAGTGTCTTCTTTTGCCACTCTTCAGGAAACATGTACCCAGGCAGATGGAGAGCTTTGGCATTATTAACAATCTGAAGAATTTCATACTAAGGCAGCTCATACAGACCTCACTCTCCAGAGCTTTCACTTCCTTTGAATCTATATGTGCAGCTCCTGTATGGCCTCGACACACTGTTTTTGACATATACAAACTGTCTTTCCCTCCTTTTTTAAAAAAAATATATTTATTTATTGAGTTTTAACAAAAATGACAATCTGCATTGCAAGCAGTCCAAGAAGATTTACAGACATAGGGGGTGATTCCGAGTTGTTCGCTCGCTAGCTGCTTTTAGCAGCATTGCACACGCTAAGCCGCCGCCCTCTGGGAGTGTATCTTAGCTTAGCAGAATTGCGAACGAAAGATTAGCAGAATTGCGAAAATAAATCTCTTAGCAGTTTCTGAGTAGCTCGAGACTTACTCACAAATAGTGATCAGTTCAGTCAGTTTCGTTCCTGGTTTGACGTCACACACACGCCCAGCGTTCGGCCAGCCACTCCCCCGTTTCTCCAGACACGCCCGCGTTTTTCCCTGACACGCCTGCGTTTTTCGCACACTCCCAGAAAACGGCCAGTTTCCGCCCAGAAACACCCACTTCCTGTCAATCACACTCCAATCACTTCAACAATGAAAATTCTTCGTTCAGACGTGAGTAAATCTACTAAGTTTTGTGCTAAAATACTAACCGCATGCGCACTGGAACCATGCGCATGCACATTTTTGCCTTAATCGCTCCGTTGCGAAAATCGGCAACGAGCTAACAACTCGGAATGACCCCCATTGTGGGGTACATCGTAAAAGAACTGAAACAGGACTTTTGGAAAGCCATCAATAAATGTACACATATTTGTATGAAAATGTCTCAGACATCTTCAGAAAACGAGGCACAGCGACAAATTAGTCATCGGTAAAAGGAATATCTATCTTGAAGATTGTATGAAAGTTGACAAATTACATATATTATCTAAGAAACAAACAGAAAAAGAAAGAAGAGTGACAATAAAGAAGGGTTAGAAGGTGGGGGGGGGGGGTGAGGGGGGGGGGGGGCTCCTATCTGACTGGAAGAGAATTGTAAATGTTGCAATAGCTCTAAATGTTCAAAAAACAGATCAATCACAATGGAACACGTGTATGCGTTCAATGTTTCGCACGCCGAATCTAAGTGATCAGTTGGCTACTTTACAACCTGTTAGACAGTAACTATTGAATGATAGTGCTCAAAATACAAAACGTAAGTAACAGTATGCAAGACATATTACATAGAGCATTGTAGTGGGATCAAAGGAATTATCATGCAGTAAAAAAAACAGTGTCAGGTTCAAACACTTTCATTACATCTAGAGATGAGCGGGTTCGGTTCTCTGGGAACCGAACCCTACCGAACTCCACGTGTAAAACACGGGTCCGAGCCAGGCTCGGTTGTTCCCACCTGACTCGGAAAACCCGAACAAGGCAAAACGTCATCATCCCGCTGTCTGATTCTCGTGAGATTCAGATTCCATATAAAGAGCTGTGTGTCGCCGCCATTTTTACTTGTGCATTGTAGAAGGTACAGAGAGGACGTGGCTACGTTCTCTCAGTGGCAAATCTCAGTATCAGTGCTCAGTATCAGTGCTTATTGCAGCTCAGTAATACTAGTACAGTGTCTCTCTTGTGCTGCATCTTGCTGCTGTAGGGTGTGCTGGTTAGTAGTGTCCTGTGACTGCATCGGTCATCATCATTCCAGTCACAGTGGTATCTGGGGGGGTGACAATTCCAGAGTGCTTTTTTGCTTCTCAGTAACACTAGTACAGCGTCTCTCTTGTGCTGCATCTTGCTGCTGTAGGGTGCTGTGGTAGTAGTGTTCTGTGACTGTGTATCGTTCATCATCATTCCAGTCACAGTGGTATCTGGGGGGTGACAATTTCAGAGTGCTTTTGTGCTGCTCACTAATACACAGTGTCTTGTGCTGCATCGTGCTGCTCAGTGTCAGTTCTCTGTAGTATCATCAGTGCTCAGTATCACTGCTCATTGTCTTGTGGTGCTCAGTAATACTACATTAGTAATACTAGTACAATGTCTTGTGCTAATCGTGCTGCTCAGTGTCAGTTCTCGGCAGTATCATCAGTGCTCAGTATCATCAATGCTCAGTATCACTGCTCATTGTCTTGTGGTGCTCAGTAATACTACATCAGTAATACTAGTACAGTGTCTTGTGCTAATCGTGCTGCTCAGTGTCAGTTCTCTGTAGTATCATCAGTGCTCAGTATCATCAGTGCTCAGTATCATCAGTGCTCAGTATCATTAGTGCTCAGTATCAGCAGTGCTCAGTATCACTGCTCATTTCTTATAGTGCTCAGTAATACTACATTAGTAATACTAGTACAGTGTCTTGTGCTAATCGTGCTGCTTAGTGTCAGTTCTCCGTAGTATCATCAGTACTCAGTATCATCAGTGCTCAGTATCAGCAGTGCTCAGTATCACTGCTCATTTCTTGTGGTGCTCAGTAATACTACATTAGTAATACTAGTACAGTGTCTTGTGCTGCATCTTGCTGCTGTAGTAGTGTCCTGTCTCTGTGCATAGGTCATCATCATTCCAGTCACAGTGGTATCTGGTATCTATCTAGTGGTATCTAATTCCAGACATTACTGCCATCTAATTCCAGATATATTACTGGCATATAATTCCACACATTAAAACATGGAGAACAAAAATTTGGAGGGTAAAATAGGGAAAGATCAAGATCCACTTTCACCTAGTGCTGAAGCTGCTGCCACTAGTCATGGCAGAGACGATGAAATGCCATCAACGTCGTCTGCCAAGGCCGATGCCCAATGTCATAGTAGAGAGCATGTAAAATCCAAAAAGCAAAAGTTCAGTAAAATTACCAAAAATCTAAATTAAAATCATCTGAGGAGAAGCGTAAACTTGCCAATATGCCATTTATGACATGGAGTGGCAAGGAACGGCTAAGGCCCTCTCCTATGTTCCTCATGGCTAGTGGTTCAGCTTCACATGACGATGGAAGCACTCATCCTCCCGCTAGAAAAATGAAAAGAGTTAAGCTGGCAAAAGCACAGCAAAAAACTGTGCATTCTTCTAAATCACAAATCCCCAAGGAGAGTCCAATTGTGTTGGTTGCGATGCCTGACCTTCCCAACACTGGACGGGAAGAGGTGGATCCTTCCACCATTTGCACACCCCCTGCAAGTGCTGGAAGGAGCACCCACAGTCCAGTTCCTGATATTCAAATTGAAGATGTCACTGTTGAAGTACACCAGGATGAGGATATGGGTGTTGCTGGCGCTGAGGAGGAAATTGATGAGGAGGATTCTGATGGTGAGGTGGTTTGTTTAAGTCAGGCACCCAGGGAGACACCTGTTGTCCGTGGGATGAATAAGGCCATTGACATGCCTGGTCAAGCTCCTGCAAACCACACCACCAACTCCCTCAATGTCAATTTCCTCCTTAGACAGGAACGCCAATAGTCCTGCAGGCCATGTCACTGGCAAGTCTGACGAGTCCTCTCCTAACTGGGATTCCTCCAATCAATCCTTGAGTGGAACTGCTGTTGTTACTGCTGGGAGTCGATTGTCATCCCAGAGGGGAAGTCGGAAGACCACTTGTACTACTCCCAGTAAGCAATTGACTGTCCAACAGTCTTTTGCGAGGAAGAAGAAATATCACAGCAGTCATCCTGTTGCAAAGTGGATAACTCAGGCCTTGACAACTATGTTGGTGTTAGACGTGCGTCCAGTATCCGCCGTTAGTTCACAGGGACTTAGAGAATTGCTTGAGGTAGTGTGTCCCCGGTACAAAATCCCATCTAGGTTCCACTTCTCTAGGCAGACGATACCGAGAATGTACAGAAACATCAGAAAAAGTGTCCTCATTGTCCTAAAAAATGCAGTTGTACCAACTGTCCACTTAACCACGGACATGTGGACAAGTGGAGCAGGGTAGACTAAGGACTATATGACTGTGACAGCCCACTGGGTAGATGTATTGCCTCCCGCAGCAACAACAACGGCGGCACCAGTAGCAGCATCTTGCAAACGCCAACTCGTTCCTAAGCAGGCTACGCTTTGTATCACCGCTTTCCATAAGAGGCACACAGCTGACAACCTCTTACGGAAACTGAGGAACATCATCGCAGATTGGCTTACCCCAATTGGACTCTCCTGGGGATTTGTGATATTGGACAACGCCACCAATATTGTGCGTGCATTACATGTGGGCAAATTCCAGCACGTCCCATGTTTTACACATACAATTAATTTGGTGGTGCAGAATTTTGCAGGCCTCTTTTGGCATTCAGCCACCGCATGCCGAAGACTGAAGCACCAGCAAACACTCCTGAACATGCCCTGCTATCAGCTGAAGCAAGAGGTGGTAACGAGGTGGAATTCAACCCTCTATATGCTTCAGAGGATGGAGGAGCAGCAAAAGGCCATTCAAGCCTATACATATGCCTACGATATAGGCAAAGGAGGGGGAATGCACCTGACTCAAGCGCAGTGGAGAATGATTTCCATGTTGTGCAAGGTTCTCCAACCCTTTGAACTTGCCACACGTGAAGTCAGTTCAGACACTGCCAGCCTAAGTCAGGTCATTCCCCTCATCAGGCTTTTGCAGAAGAAGCTGGAGAGATTGAAGGATTCCGCTAGGCATGTGGGACTTGTGGATGGAGCCCTTCATTCGCTTAACCAGGATACACGGGTGGTCAATCTGTTGAAATCAGAGCACTACATTTTGGCCACCGTGCTCGATCCTAGGTTTAAAGCCTACGTTGTATCTCTCTTTCCGGCAGACACAAGTCTGCAGATGTTCAAAGACCTGCTGTTGAGACAATTGTCAAGTCAAGCGGAACGTGACCCGCCAACATTTCCTCCTTCATTTTCTACCGCCACTGGAGCTGCCAGGTAAAGGATAAAATTTCCAAAACCACCCGCTGGCAGTGATGCAGGGCAGTCAGGAGCAAGTGCTGACATCTGGTCCAGACTGAAGGACTTGCCAACGATTACTGACATGTCTACTGTCACTGCATATGATTCTGTCACCATTGAAAGAATGGCGGAGGATTATATGAGTGAGAGCATCCAAGTAGGCATGTCAGACGGTCCGTACGTATACCGGCAGGAAAAAGAGGCAATTTGAAGGCCCTTGCACAAACTGGCTTTATTTTACCTAAGTTGCCCCCCTCCAGTGTTTGCTCACCTTGTCAGTGATCGGCGTATCAGGTTACTTCCAGAAAATGTGGAGAAGATGATGTTCATCAAAATGAATTATAAATTCCTCAGTGGAGACATTTACCAGCAATTGCCTCCAGAAAGTACACAGGGACCTGTGATGGTGGATTCCAGTGGGGACAAATTAATACTCTGTGAGGAGGAGGATGTACACAGTGAAAGGGGTGAGGAATCAGAGGATTAGGATGAGGTAGACATCTTGCCTCTGTGGAGCCAGTTTGTGCAAGGAGAGATTGATTGCTTCTTTTTTGGTGGGGGCCCAAACAAACCAGTCATTTCAGCCACAGTCGTGTGGCAGACCCTGTCGCTGAAATGATTGGTTTGTTAAAGTGTGCATGTCCTGTTTATACAACACAAGGGTGGGTGGGAGGACCCAAGGACAATTCCATCTTGCACCTCTTTTTTTATTTATCTTTGTATCCTGTGCTGTTTGGGGACTATTTTTTTAAAGTGCCATCCTGTCTGACACTGCAGTGCCACTCCTAGATGGGCCAGGTGTTTGTGCCGCCCACTTGGGTCACTTAGTTTAGTCATCCAGCAACCTCTGTGCAAATTTTAGGACTAAAAATAATATTGTGAGGTGTGAGGTGTTCAGAATAGACTGGAAATGAGTGGAAATTATGGTTATTGAGGTTAATAATACTATAGGATCAAAATTACCCACAAATTCTATGATTTAAGCTGTTTTTGAGGGTTTTTTTTTTTAAAAACACCCGAATCCAAAACGCATCCGAATCCGACAAAAATCCGAAAGGGTGGTTTTGACAAAATGCATCCGAATCCAAAACACGACCGCAGAACCGAATCCAAAGCCAAAACACAAAATACAAAAAATGCCCGCTGCACATCTCTAATTACATCTACGTGTAAGTAATCATCAAGATATTTGGTATAAATTTCCACCCTCTTATAGAATTTAATTATTCCCCTTTCTATGTCTGGGAAGACTGCTCTTCTTTCGATATATAGAGCTTCCAGTAATTGATTCTGGACAGCAGAAAGGTAAGGAACTACCGGTTTCGTCCAATTCTTCAAAAGAGCTTCCTTTGATATAGTTAAAATAATAGTGAGAATCGGAATATTTGACTCTCTATGTTGACGTATAAGAGGCGTCCACAGTTCAAAATTACAAAACAAGACGGGTAATGCATGCAACGTAAACTGTAAGCTTGTTACGTCTTTAATAAACCCCAAAATTTTATTCCAAAATTTTACCACTTTTCTACACTTCCAGAAACAATGAAACAAATAGGCACCAGACCTTTTACATTTAGGGTATGTGCCAGTTGCATCAGCTACAAAATGGCTGCATTGTACTGGAGATATAAATTCTCTGTTAATGAACTTGATATGTGTTTCCTGAAGTGTAGATCAATATAGATATTTTAAGGTTATATAATAATATTTAAGTAGAAAGTCTGACGAATCCACTCCTACTAGACATGTGGTCCAAGCTGTATAAGAGTGTGACCACAATTTTGATAAATCAGTCTCAATTAATATAGAATAAAGCATCCTAATTTTATAGGTTTTCGACTGAAGAGGATTGAGAAAAAGCTCCAGTTTGTCTGAAGGTGGTAGAGTATTGGTAGGTGATGAGAATGTCTTTGCATAATGCGTTAGTTGTAAGCACATAATACCTCCTGGGTCAACTACGTCTTTTATTTGTGCTATTCCCGCATCCCTCCAATTCAGAAATTTTTTGTTCTCTAATACTGGCAGGAAATCAATATTGCCCCATATAGTCAAATACTCTGTGGTACAATTAGACCGTCCCAATGCTCTCTCCCTACTTCTACCACAGCCTGGCAGAGGGAACTGGAACTCAATAGCTCTGATCTCTGAATTATAATCCCGAGTTGTTGGCCTCTCCCTCTGATTTGTTGGTCTCTAAGGCTCGCCTCTTCTCCAGGATGAGGTTGTTCAGCTCATCCGCATCCTCCAAGGTTTTCGCTCTGATCAGCATGGTGACTGGTGGTTCTTTCTAATCAATGGAAGGGTTAGGAACGCAAACAATCATTACATTGTATGTGGGAAAAAATATTCCTATATACTCAGAAAGAAATATGGAATCTCTACAGAATGACTTATTTAAACTTGAAACCTGGGCGTCTAAATGGGGAATGAGGTTCAATATAGAAAAATGCAAAGTTATGCATTTTGGGACAATAAACACACATGCATCCTACACTCTAAATGGGGAAAATATAGGGGTAACCATGGTGGAAAAATATTTGGGGGTGTTCATAGATAATAGGCTTAGTAACAGTACACAATGTAAAAATGCAGCAAAATAGGCAAGTAAAGTGCTTGCGTGCATAAAATGGGGAATTGAGATAAGGGATGAGGATGTAATCCTGACACTGTACAAATCATTGGTACGTCCACACCTTGAATATTGTGTTCAGTTTTGGGCACCATATTATAAAAAAGATATTGGGGATCTAGAAAGAGTTCAAAGGTGCGCTACTAAATTGATTAAAGGGTTAGAGACACTGGAGTATGAGGAAAGGCTTACTAGGGTAAATATGTATACAGTAGAAAAGAGGCGTCTAAGAGGAGGTATTATTAATATCTTATGTAAAGGGTCATTACAAGGAGTTAGCAGGGGATCTGCTTATTAAAACAACTCTGTATAGGACACGTGTGCACTCGCTGAGGCTAAAGGAGAGAAAATTCCGTACACAATGTAGGAAAGGGTTCTTCATGATAGGGGCAATAAAGATTTGGAACTTCCTGCCGGAGAAGGTAATAATGGCAGAATCTGTAAATCAGGGGTGGCCGGACTTTTGGGACCTGGGAGCTACTTTTCATTTACTTACTTATTGGTGATCTACCAGCATCAGATCACACCAACAAAAATGCTCACATTTAAAAATAGCATTAATAATGACATCAAATAACCCCCTTCTGTGCAACCTCCCCCCCATTGCAGATCTCCCCCCTTGTGCAGATACCCTCTTCTACTCCCCTGCATAATAGCCCCCTGTACAATACCCTCCTCCGTGCAAATCCCCCACTTTGCAGATACGACCTTTCTAGTCCCCTGCATAATAGCCACCTGTACAATAATCCCCTCTGTGCAGATCCTACACCCTTTGCAGATCCCCCCTTGTGTAAAAAATAACCCCTTTGTGAAGATACCACGCTCTGTGCAGATCACCCCCCACCTCTGCAGATCATCCCTCCCCTTGTGAAGAAACCCCCCTTTGCATAACTTACCTGACAAGTTGTCATGCTGCATAGCTTCAGTCCTCCTTCTCCCCGCAGTCATGGCTCCCGCGTTCACACGGCATGGCCTCCCACTGGCTGCTTCTCCTGTCATCGTCACCGCTGGCTGGATCAAACTGGATCCAACTAGCGCCCAGGCTCCTCACGTCGTGGGTGACGTAAGAACCCGCGGTTGCCCGGCAATGGCCCCACTCTGCATTCTGGGATTCCATCGAGTCTCAATGTTGCAACCTTCTCTCCATGTGCAGCCCTCTCCACACAGCCGCGCAGCACAGAAACATGGCGATTGCTATGACAGCCCGGTGTCCCAGAGCAGGCTGAAGATAGTCGGGCACCTGCAGCCTGCCATCTGCTCCAGCAAGTGCAAGGCCCCAGTAGCTCCTTCCATCCCTAAGAAGCAGTAGCAGTTGAGCAGGTGAGTGTCCACACAGATTCCTGATTATCAGGAATATGCACAGATGCAGGACCCATTCTGTGCCTGTCCCGATCTTTCAGAAAAACTACTGTAGCACAAATTGATAAAAAAGTTAATGCTGGCTATGATATTAATATTTTGCCATTTTTTGGCTTTGTTTTTGGCGAGTTCTATGATATTATTAGTCATCAATAAGAGTTATGTTTTGGATATTCAACTTGACTAGTACACCTTGCAACTACCCTTTTTCTGTTCTTTGTATTGTATACACTATGGTAGTAGGTAGCACCTCTTATATTTAAATTAAATATAATTACACTGAAGAGAGTGTCATGATAACCCATGGGTTGTTCTTTTTCTATAGTACATATGATAGAAAATAGTCAGAACACATAGTGCATTGCAACTTGCTGCATATGGGGCTGTGCAGAATGGTCAGAGTGCCCATGCTGTCCTCTGTTCACTGCCAAAGGCGCCTAAAATGGGCATGAGTGTCAGATTGGGAGCATAGAGAAATGGATGAAGGTAGCTTGATTTGATGAGTCATGTTTTCTTTTACACCATTTGGATGACCCAGTGGGTGTGCATTTTTTTAACCTGGGGTAGATATGGTACAGGAATGCACTATTGGATGGCAAGCCAGTGGAGAAAGTTTGATGAGCAATGTTCTGTTGGGAATCCTTGAGTACTGGCATTCATGTGGATGTTACTTTGGCATGTTTCATCTACAGTACTGTATATAAAGATTGTTGGAGACCATGTAGCCTTCATGTAAAATGTATTCTCTGATGGCAGTGGCCTCTTTCAGCAGAATAATGCTCCCTGCCACACTGCAGACATTGTTCAGGAATGGTATGAGGAACATGACAATGGGTTCAAGGTGTTGACTTGGCCTCAAATTCCCCAGATCTCAATCCAATCAAACATCCGTGGGATGTACTGGAAACACAAGCCATAGGCCATGAAGGCCACACTTTGCAACCTACAGAACTTAAAGCATACACTGCCAGATAACACAGGACACCTTCAGTTGCCAGATGACACAGGACACCTTCAGAGGTCTTGTGAAGGCATACACTGATGAGCAGAGCGGTTTTGGTGGCACAAGGAGGACCTAAGCAATATTAGGCAAGTGGTTTTAATGTTGTGGCTGATGGATAAATATTTTAGAGATGAGTGGTTCAGATCCAGTTATATTAGACAGAACCAAATGTTGGGGTACAAAGACATGGCTCGGTTCTGCCCACCAAATTACAGTTAGCAAAACATGTATAAGTGTAATTTTTCCAGAAATTGGGCATTTTTGGATTGCATCTAAGTCACTCCCTCGTGATTTCAGGTGCCATTTTAGAACGAAAAGTGCATGTAGAAGGTTGTTGACTGGGTGGTTGTAGTGGGTGGAAAAGAACACATCTGTGTATCTGTAAGGGCCAGACATTAGCAATCTGCAATACAGACTACTCCTGTGTATGTTTGTCAGGACATTAGCAAATGCAATCTGCAATACAGATTGCTCTGTAATCCTAGAGAATTCTTCTTCAACCATTTGTGAACAATTTACAAATGTGAGGAGAGTAGTAGTAAAAGAAATGATGATGATGGTTTAGACATAGAAATTGAGCATGCTACTGTGGAAGTTATAAATGTGCAACAGGATGAAGGGGATAATTGTGTACCTGACACCAATGAGCATTTTGATGATGAATGTGTTTGACAAAAACAAATTGATTCAATTCAGGAGAATCATGTTTTGTGTTGAGTAATATCGTTTTCAGATCGCAAAACCGGGTTGGATCCGACTTTTGAACCTGGGTCCGAACTGGGTGTGAGCAGGCTCAGACCCTTTCACATTGCCATTTTGGCCTGGGTTATTCCCGGGTAACTCCCGGGTTAGTGCCTTTCACACTGAACCTGGGTCACCCATGTTAAACACTGTGATGTGATTTAAAGTGTACTTTTCTGTTTCAAATAGATGGGGTTTCAAATGAAATAAAAAGAGGAGCTGAGCAGACACATAAACAGCCAATCAGCACCTTTTTCTGAGACCCAGGTTGAATGTCCCTGGTCAGAGGCTTTCACACTACACAACGACCTGGGTCCGACCCATGTTTAAGATTTCTTTTAACCCGGGTTGAAAATCTGGGTTGCTCAACCTGGGTTATTCACTTTGGCGCTTTCACACTGCACCTTGACCTGGGTCGACCCAGCAACAACCCGGCAATAACCTTTGTTATTTTGGTGATGTGAAAGAGGTATTAGTCAGCCACCAGGGGCAGCACTTCATGCCAGAGATCAGCAGAAGCGCATTGTCATGTCTGGGCAAAAGACTAAAAGAAGCCACCTCTTCCATACGAAAATATTTTTACTAAGATCTTGACAACTTTTGTCACAGCATCTGTATAATTTGTAGTGCCAAATTAAATAGCGGTAAAGACATTAACAAACTAGACACCTCCTCCCTGTTATGTGACTTGCAGTGAGTTCATTCAAGTGGTTTATCCAAATATGGAAAATAATATATAATAAAAAGCAGTCCAGCATCCACTACCACCACCAGGGAGTTGGTAGTACAAGCAATCTCCACTGCTAAATCTTCATCATCATCCTCATTAGCCATCAGAGGAAGTCTTCCTGCATACTATTTGCAAAAGCATACTGCCTTCCTTAATGCAATCCATGATTCATAAGAAGAATCCTTGTCCACTAGGGCTACTGCTGCTTTGAGGGAGTATTCATATCAGACGGGGACAAAAAAAATGTTTGAACTCTGGTTTATATTTCAGGATTTGTACAATACTCAGGGCTCACCAATAGTGTGCTTTTATCTATGTACTGTAGCACTGTCTGAACTGATGGGGAGTTCCTGTGAGGAGTCCAATATGTTTGATAACCTTCATCTGTTTGGCAGATATTTAATTTCCCTGAGACAGGAAGTTGTTGGTCATTAATGTTACTGGTGGTTTCCTGTGTCATATCGGTGAGAAAAGGTACTGTATCACCACAGCCATATGTGCCATACCCCCCCCACCCCCTTAAATATTAGAGAAGCACCTGTCAATATACTGGGTTTCGGGGCGCAGTGCGATCGCCACCCAGTTTTACCACAGTCAGGATGGAGATAATCCCCATTCTGGCTACTCCACCTCCTCTCTCAACCCTGCACCAAGCTTCAGCCCCTATAGTGTGTTGCTAGTTACTGTGGCTTGCCTCGCCTCTGGTAAACCCTGTGCCCTTCTCACCTCCCATTTTATATATTCCTCCCCTCTTACCCCTCATCTCCACCTTTATCCCCTCCTTCCTTGCCTCAGCCCTCCCAGATAGATAGAAAGAGATAAAGGGGCATATTAATAGCCTCTACGTTTGTAGGAGGTGTAGGTTGCTGGCACTCGGATGTTTTTTTTAAATTTGCAATTGAGGTTTTCCTTCCATGTGAAATTGACCATTCAATTTTTATCCCTCCTTCTTCTCTATGCACTGGAGTTATGGGGTAGGCTACTCTCAGAGAAATATTGAAGAAGTCCAGTGTGATCTGTACAATTAAGTGGACTATTTCCAGACAGGCCTTGGGCCTTTTCCATTGTCTTCATTTGGTATTGTAAATGAGAAACAGTGTGATTCTGGAAAAGGACTAGGCAGGTTGTGTAAAAAAGTAACAATGTACAATAAAAAAAAAATGTAGAAAAAATGTATATATATATGTATATATATATGTATAAAAGAAGGTGATCCTGGAGGATTGTAAAAAATATAACCTCTAAAAGGGATATAGTTGATCAGTAGATGCTATATAATAAGACATATGAAATAGGCCAATACTGTACACACCATAATACATATATCATGAAAATTTTTTTAAATATTAAAGACAATGGGGGTCATTCCGAGTTGTTCGCTCGCAAGCTGCTTTTAGCAGCTTTGCACACGCTAAGCCGCCGCCTGCTGGGAGTGAATCTTAGCTTATCAAAATTGCGAACGAAAGATTAGCAGAATTGCGAATAGACACTTCTTAGCAGTTTCTGAGTAGCTCCAGACTTACTCGGCATCTGCGATCAGTTCAGTCAGTTTCGTTCCTGGTTTGACGTCACAAACACACCCAGCGTTCGCCCAGACACTCCTCCGTTTCTCCAGCCACTCCCGCGTTTTTCCCAGAAACGGTAGCGTTTTTTCGCACACACCCATAAAACGGCCAGTTTCCACCCAGAAACACCCACTTCCTGTCAATCACATTACGATCACCAGAACGAAGAAAAAACCTTGTAATGCCGTGAGTAAAATACCTAACTGCATAGCAAATTTACTTGGCGCAGTCGCACTGCGGACATTGCGCATGCGCATTAGCGACTAATCGCTCCGTTGCGACAAAAAAATAACGAGCGAACAACTCGGAATGACCCCCAATATTTTACATATATAGTGACCAAAAACATAACAAAATAAACTGCTGAATATATAAATTGAAATATTGTACCAAATTAAATAGTCTACTATAAAAAGCAACCTAGGCTCAAATATTTATTTAGCCCTCTAGGGCAGAGGTTCTCAAACATGGGGGTAATTCCAAGTTGATCGCAGCAGGACATTTTTTAGCAATTGGGCAAAACCATGTGCACTGCAGGGGAGGCAGATATAACATGTGCAGAGAGAGTTAGATTTGGGTGTGGTGTGTTCAATCTGCAATCTAAATTGCAGTATAAAAATAAAGCAGCCAGTATTTACCCTGCACAGAAACAAAATAACCCACCCAAATCTAACTCTCTCTGCAAATGTTATATCTGCCCCCCCTGCAGTGCACATGGTTTTGCCCAACTGCTAAAAAATGTCCTACTGCGATCAACTTGGAATTACCCCCATGGTCCTCAAGTTACTCCAATGATCCTGGTTTTAAGTATATCCATACTTGGCCACAGGTGACTTAATTTGCACTTGTTATACAAGTGTGTTTACGCACAGAGGATAGTTTACTAATTAACAACAAATATTTGGAACCAACTTATAGTATTCTTTTTGCTAATATTGCCAATAATCTCCTGTTGTTGGTGCACCGAGGGTACAGTAGAACACTACTGGTTAATCAATACACAAGGCAAGAAAGAAAGACCCTTTGTTGGCACACTCGTTTATGGAAAATATGATAAATAGTTAAAACATAGCTTTTAATCGATTCTAAGTAAAAATTTACAGTGATAAAAAATATAGTGATCCCTCCTGTACATTAGATACTGTATACAATATTATGCACCCTGGTCCTTATATTAACAGGGTGGACAAAATTAAATCAATAACAATACTTCAAAATTGGAAAATGTCAGGCAAGGTAGCCAGGGCCGGCGCTTCCACTAGGCAGCTTTAGGCAGCTGCCTATGGGCGGCGGTACCTGAGGGCGGCCTGCTACGGCTGCCTAGAAGAAAAAAACTCTGAAATATCTTTCTATTGGCGGCAGGAGCAGTGTATGTGACCACACAGCTCCTCAGGGAGTCAGGCACAAGTGACTCCCAGCCTACAAATCAGCACCAGGGAGAGAGAGTGCAGCGCTGACAGCCTCAGTCACAGGCATCAAAGGAGGGCAGAGCATCTGTACCCGCCCATCGACGTCAGCTTCTGGAGAGGCGCAAGTCTGCAGTGTTCTCGCCGCCGGCCGGAGGAAAAGAAACTCAGCCGAGGTGAGGGAAGATACCGTCGCTGCCGCCGCCAAGAAGCCACCGCCGCCGCCGCCCCCCCCCGGCTCGTACAGCGCAAGACCGCCACAGCGGTTCGGTATACTGCGGCCCCCTATACTGCGGCTCCCCTTCTCCCCGGTTTTCCCCAGGTCCTCTGTTACCCCCCCACATGTTCCCAGGTTGTGTGACCAAGACAACTTGCGTTCCTCCTCCCCCTCTCCACCCCATCATGTTCCTATGATCCGTGATGCTCTCCCCCCCCTCATGTACCCAGGTCATGTGTCCCTCCTCCCCCTCATGTCCCGTGGCACCCCCTCATGTGCCCAGCTCCTGTGTCCCTTCTCCCCTCTCCCCCCTTATGTCTAGTGTCACGCTCCCTCTCACCCCTCATGTCCCCATGTCCTTTGACACCCCCTTCCCCCCTCAGGTGCCCAGGTCCTGTGTTCCCCCCTTAAAGTCCCCAGGTCATGTGTCCCTCCTCACCCTCTCCACCCCCTCATGTCCCCATGTCCCGTGACACCCCCTCCCCCCCCTCAGGTGCCCAGCTCCTCTGTCACCCCCACTCAAGTCCCCAGGTCCTGTATCCCCCCACCCCCTCTCCACCCCTTCATGACCTGTGACACCCCCGCCCCCTCAGGTGCCCAGGTCCTGTGTCACCCCTCCCCCTCTCCACCCCCCTCATGTCCCCATGTCTGTGACACCCCCTTCCCCCCTCCAATGCCCAGGTCTTTGGTCAACCCCCCTCAAGTCCCCAGGTCATGTGTCCCCCCTCCCCCTCTCCACCCCCTCATGTCCCGTGACACCCCCTCCACCCTCAGGTGCCCAGGTCCTGTGTCGCCCCCCCCTCAAGTCCCCAGTCATGTGTCCCCCCTTCCCCTCTCCACCCCCTCATATCCCCATGTCCTTTGACACCCCCTCCCCCCTCATGTTCCCAGGCCCTGTGTCCCAACTCCCCCTCTCCACCACCCTCATGTGCCATGGCCCTGTGTCAATACCCTAAATCCTGTGTCCCTCATGCCCCCAGGTCATGTCCCCAGGTCTTGTGTCCCTCATGCCTCCAGGTATTGTGCCCACACACCCCATTTCCCGTGTCACCCTCTCCCCCTCATATGCACAGGTCCTGTGTCTCTCCTCACCTTTCCCCCTCATGTCTTGTGTGACCCTCTTCCCCCCTCATGTGCCATGGTCCTGTGCCACACCCACTCATGTCCAGTGTCCCTCCTCCCAACACCCCATGGCCTTCATGTAGGGCCGTAACTAGGTGTGTGCTAGCGGTGCGTTGCACACAGCGCATCTGCACTGTGGGCGCATCCGCTGGCACAAACGCAGGGCCAGCCGCATCAGTAGCGGATTCACCGCTAAGCAATTTAAGCATGTGCTGCCCGCTGACAGGGCTGCTTGTTGCTGCCTGCGGTGCGGCTAGGTGCCGGCATCCTCTCCCCTGCATCCTCCCATGTATACCCGCCACGTCCCTGCCGCCGCATCCCTCTCCCCTCCCCAGCGTCAAGAGTCAGACCCTGGCCCCAATACTCGGAAGCAGCGAGGACTGCTGCTTACCAGGCTGGAGATGCGGGGCACACAATCAATCACCCCGCGGTGCTGATCATATGCATTTAACCCCTGGACGGTACTGCAGCTCAGCGCTGTCTTACAGCTCGGGACCTGCTCAGGAGGTCGCCGGGCTGCTAGCTGCAAAAGAGGAGCCTGGTAAGTATGAGGCTGCCATGTCTCTCTCTCAACATTTCTCCCCCCTCGCTTTCTCTCTTACATGCCTCTTCCCTCCCCATGTCTCTTCCCCTCCCCTTCCCTCACCTCTTCCCCCCCATGCCTCTCCTTCCTCCCCATGCCGTAATGTGTAAAAAGGGGGACGCAGTCTGCCGTAATGTGTAAAAAGGGGGACACAGTCTGACTTAATGTGTAAAAAAGGGGACGCTGTCTGCCGTAATGTGTAAAAAGGGGGACGCTGTCTGCCGTAATGTGTAAAAAGGGGACACTGTCTGCCGTAATGTGTAAAAGGGGGACGCTGTCTGTCGTAATGTGTAAAAAGGGGCGCTGTCTGCCGTAATGTGTAAAAGTGGGACGCTGTCTGACATAATGTGCAAAAAAAAGGGGACGCTGTCTGTCGTAATGTGTAAAAAAAGGGGACGATGTCTGTCGTAATGTGTAAAAAGGGGGCGCTGTCTGCCGTAATGTGTAAAAAGGGGACGCTGTCTGCCGTAATGTGTAAAAAGGGGACGCTGTCTGCCGTAATGTGTAAAAAAGGGGACACTGTCTGCCGTAATGTGTAAAAAGGGGACTCAGTCTGCCGTTATGTATAAAAAGGGGACGCAGTCTCCCGTTAGGTGTAAAAAGGGGGGCGTTGTCTGCCGTAATGTGTAAAAAGCGGATGCTGTCTGCCGTAATGTGTAAAAAGGGGACGCTGTCTGCCGTAATGTGTAAAAAGGGGACGCAGTCTGCCGTTATGTGTAAAAAGGGGACGTTGTCTGCTGTAATGTGTAAAAAGGGGGACGTTGTCTGCCGTAATGTGTAAAAAGGGGGAAGTTGTCTGCCGTAATGTGTAAAAAAGGGATGCTGTCTGCCGTAATGTGTAAAAAGGGGATGCACTCTGCCATAATGTGTAAAAGGGGCTCTACCTGGTGTAGTGGCGCTACTGTGCATCGTAATTTGAATGATGGCGACTACTGTAATTTGTAATATGAATTGGTATTATTGTGTGGCCACACCCCTTCCCCATGAAGCCACACCCCTATATTTTTTGCGCACGCCTACGGCGCGCACTGCTCCTGTTTTGCATAGATGGGGGGGGGGGGGGGGGGGCTGATGCCCTACTTTGCACACAGCGCTAAAATGTCTAGTGACGGCACTGCCCTCATGTCCCGTGTCATTCCCCCTCTTGTCCCCAGGTCCTGTGTCCCTCCTCCCTCTCCCACCACCCCGCTCATGCCCCAAGGTCTTGTGTCCCCCTCACCCTTCATGTGACCAGATCCTGTGTCACAGCTTCACCAGCTTATCCATCCCTGCAACTCTTTGTGGAAGCATGGGCAACCAACAGGAGACCCACTAACAGCAGAGAGTCCCTGAGCAGAACCATATGGACTCAGGTTAGTGTGATTGTGACTGTACTGGTCACACTGAGTGCGTCCTCCCCTGTGGCTGGAGCCTGGTCTGGTGGGGGCACTGCCGACTCTAGAAACGATTAATATTAACAGGGGACTATGGACTGTATGTATGCCATTGTCTCCCATGCAGGACACCAGTAGTGACTGCAGGTACCAGACACACGCACACAGCATTCCAGGATGACAGCACTACACAGCCTCGGCACTGTTGGCAGTACCTGGCTGAAAAATAAGTATGGGGGGAAGGGGGGAGGGTAGGAGGCTGAAGTTTTGCCTAGGGTACTAAGAAACCTTGCACCGGCCCTGAAGGTAGCCGAATATACAGCAGGATACTCATATATTCATAAATGTAGTAATTAGACAGCAGCGCCTTCTAGTAGGTCTTTTATATCATACACCCTATATGCACCAACACTGCTGAGAAGTAATTTGTTATGCACAGTTGTGGTCTTCCCAGAGTATTTATATGCAACTGATATAATGGAAAGTATCACAGAGAAAAAGTTGGAAATCCAGGTAAATGTATGAATCTACTGTCACTGTTAGACTGGATTTATGGTTCCTATACCCTACTACACCAGATATTCTCTGGGGGTTCCCCTCCAGGTACTGGTCCGGCCCAACACTTTATCGCTTCCAAGGTAAGACGAGATTGGGCAATATAAGTGTGGTTTGGTAGTAGGTAAAACCGTATCAATTCCAGAATCGTTGATGAGAGTTCATGAAAATAAAAATTGAGTATGAAATACTAAAAGATTCAGAGATGTAATAGAAAAGAGGATCTACTGTTGGCGATAGACAGCAAGACACCAGTTGGTTCCAATACCGCCACAGGGACTCGCAGAATCACCAATGAGAGTCCCGAAACTCAAAAGTAGGAAAAGATTCAAATATTCAGAAAATGCAACATCATCCAACAGTAAGAAAAAGCTGTATCTTCAGATATCGTTAAGTTACATACATCTTTGGGGCCATGTCGGCATCAGCAGGTGTTCAGAATGCTACATACACATACTATTTTAAACGTGGCAGGGTTTTTCTGAAATACGGCCGCATTTCCACTTGTAGTTTCGATTTTGTCATTTGTTCGTGATTGGTTGTGTTTCTGATGTAAAAGTGTCTGTGTGTAACCATATAAATACGCCCCAAACCGTCCGCACCTCATGGGTTTAGTTAGTGGTGAGGAGATAGGTTGTGCTGTTGAGTTGGTGAGTAGTTTGGAGGTTTTAGAGTTTTGTTGGCGAGGTCTGAGTGCTGTATTGTGTTTGAAAGTAGTCTTGTCATTCTTCTAGTCTTGCTTCTTTTGGGTTTGTCTTAATTCTGTCCTTGTCTTATTTTTTTGAGTCTCTTGTTAGTGTTTGTTTGTTTGTTTGTTTGTGTGTGTGTGTGTGTGTGTGTGTGTGTGTTTGTTGTGTATTGTGTAGTGGCAGTGGAGGAGTGTGTTGTTTGTATTTTATTTTTTCTGTGTTAATTATTGTTTGTCCAAATTATGTCTGAGTCAGAGGTGGGTGACGCGGAGGTGGTGAGTGAGGTGGGGGAGGTAAGTGAGCTGGAGGAGGTGAGTGAGGTGGAGGAGGTGGGTGAGGTGGAGGGGGTGAGTGAGAGTGAGGAGGTTATTGAGGTGGAGATGGGTGAGGTTTTTGCTGCAGCCTCTAGTGACAGTGATAGTGATGCTGCTCTGCAGCCACACACCGCTACTAAGACTGGCAGGAATGTCAAGTTTAGTTATGCTGAGAATGTGGCTTTGGTGCGTGAGCTGATGAAATATCAGCATCAGCTATTTGGGCTGGAGTCCTCAAAGGTCATATCACGCAAGAAGAGTGTGTTGTGGGCCAGAGTTGTCAATAGTGAGGGGGGTGGTCAAGCAGACCGAGGACACGTGCCACAAACGCTACTATGATATAAAGCGCCGTGTGAAGTCCAAAATGGCGAGGAAGGCGAAGTCTGCTCGGCAGACCGGTGGGGGTCAGCCCTTCATTGCAAAATATCTTGACTACAGGAGTCCATGCGGAGCTTAATACCGCCTGAAGTTGTTGCAGCAACAAATGTCCGGGATTCTGATCGGCCCTGGCAGGATGGTGAGCATGTTTTTTTTTTGCATAATCAGAATTTTATTTTTATTTTTTTGGTTTTGGTTTTGTGGCTCATGTGGCATAGGCACTTACTCTCTGCTTAGATTACATGGCTGCAAAACCATTTTGATTGTTGTTTGCTAACCAAAAAGCATATTTTGCAGATAACAGTATTGTATGTGTAATTCGACTTTAAAAGGTGTTTTTTTGTTTTTTGTTTGAGTGTTAACTTGTTTTTTTGTGTGACCTTTGTATTGCTACCAACAAGCTTGGCCTTCATCACATTTCACACAATATGCATGTAACACGGAATTTTGAAGCAGTTTGCCAGGTGCAATGTATCACACACAGTGGGTCAGATGTATTAACCAGGAGAACGCATAAGTAACTGATAAACCAGTGACATGTGCAAGCTAATACAAGCACCATCTAATCTGTCCAAAAATGAAATGGCCATATTGCTGAGGCTTGGCTGCTGCATTTCTCACCTTACACAACACTGGTTTCCCACTTCCTTAGGGATTCTCCTGGTTACACCATCTGCCACAGTGGAATTTTAAATTCATTGGTAAATAATGTTGTTTTGGAGTATATATTTATCATTGTGGTTGTTGACTTTTTTTTGCCATGTTTTGCCTGGAGCCAAATTCAGTAGTTTGAGTGTGGAGTACATTGTGTTATGGTGTGTTAGTTTTTATATTTAACAAACAATGGCCCAGATCTATTAACCTGGAGACGGCATAAGGAAATGACAAACCAGGTAAAAGCAGAAGCTGCAAAACACACCATACAATCACAATATGCAAATTGTCACTTAGGAGCTGATCGCCTGGTACATTTTTCTCCTTCTGCTTATCACTGGTTTCTCACTGACTTATGGCTTTGCCAGGTTAATACATGTCTACCAATTTTTCATTAGCTTTGTTGGTATGTTGGACTAGTGTGTATTTGTTGTGCCACATCACACAGGTTTACACAAATATCCTTTCATATTTGTATGTGTAAAAATGTTCCACAATATGTGTGTGTGTGCTTTGTAGTGTTGTCTTTTTGTGTTGTAATGTAGGTCCATGTTTGTGTCATCTCCATTTTGTGATGCCTTGTTTTGCTAATTCCTTTGGGTCTGGTGTCCATATCAGCTGGGTTTTTTTATGTTCAAATGAATACAAATTGTGAAGCACACAAAATAAAAAGAGTTATTTTCCTTTTAATCATAATGGCAAACATGCATATCAACTGCATTGTACAATTTCAACAAAAAATAAACATTTATCTTTTTGTACAGTGTCGAAAAAGACCAAAACTGGGCGACCTCCAGCCAGTCCAACATCTGATGATGATGCTACAGCGGCAGGTAAAGTGTCAATTGTAGTACATGTTATGTTTGTAAAGGAATGCCCTGACATTAATTGTGGCTTTATGAATAGGTCCATCAACACAAGGCTTTGGGCCCAGAAGTCGCCTTCCTGAAGCCCACAAAAAAAGACCACATGTGGCACCCAAGAGACCAAGGCTGGATGTCCCTTCAAAACCACACGAGTCTGCACCACAACGCAGAATTTTCATTGTGTCTTCCAAGCCACCACGCCAAATATTGAACACTCCACCAAGACGCCAACCACACTCTCCTCATCTGGCTGGTGAGTAGGAATCAAAAACACAAAAACACATTAGTCATATATATATGAGACAGTTTTTGACATTCATAAAATGGAACCACACCAGAAACAACAATACGTACTGAAGAACACCAACCACAAATGGCTTCAAAGTGGAACATAGATACCGTACTCCAGTAAAGATATGTGTGTCCACTTCAGCCATATAGTAGCATATTGTCAGGAAGATGCTGCAACACAAACAGATGGGCAAGCATGACAAGGAGTAAGGCTGTAAACATTGTTGTGTGTTGATGTATTTGGCTACATTGTTGACATCATGCATAATCTCAGATATGCTTTACTGGGCAACACAAAAATAAAACACTTTAAAGAAAACCTGACACATTTCTCGTGGAGTATGTAGGACACCCAAACCAAATAATGTGGTTGCTCTTACATTGATGTAAACACCAAAGCAACAATGAGAGAGGCATGTGCAGCATTTAAAGGCAGTAGTGATGTTGTTGAAAGGCAGAACAATTACAATATGCATTCACATGTGTAGAGTCGCCTTTGTTTGTCAAACATATTAGAAACATATATGCAAAGCTAATCAAAAATGCTTTGTCCTAGTAACGAGTCCAGCATCCCTCTGTCCCACCAGCAGGACAGTGAAGTGGAGGAGAAAATTGTTTTGCAACTTCAGCCAATCAGTCAACCAAGAACACCCACACCACCTGTGAGTACACCTCCCTCGCAACACACACCACCACCACAACAGGGCCCAACAACAACAGTAGCACAAGGGCCAGATCATGTTCTTTGGTCCAATTTGGCTACACAGCAGGCCACTAACCAGGATTGGCTGCGTAGACAGACACAAATTTTCACTAGTCTGCCATATCACCTAAAAAGAATAAGCCGCAATATCAGCTGGCAAAATGAGCAAACAACGCGAATGGCAAACTCCAGGGAAATAATGCGTGTAGACATGAGACATGTAATGGACAACTTCCAACGTCTAATGGATGAACATCACAGAAAACACCAAAGCTACCTAAACATTTTAGAAAAAATCAAATGCTAATTGAATCCATCACCCGCATTATGCAGTTCAGTTCACACTGCAGCAACACGTGAACTGAATGCGACACTCACTAACCTCAATAAAACCCTCAGTTCCCAGCAGCCAGAACAACCAAGCAGCAGTTCTGGGATGACCACTCCACTTATTTCGCCAATGACCTCACCACCAAGGTGCTCCACCGGCATACGATAGTGGTAAAGGGAAATGTTCATCTAAGCAGGCATCCCAAAAAAAAAAAAAAGTCAGGTGTTGTTTTTTCTGTTTGGAGAAACAAGAAAAAAGGAGTTAATAAGTGTATGATGGACACTATAGATTGTGTTAGCAGCTTACTACTTCAAACTACCTTATTATTTTTCCTGCAAATACGTTTTCAGGTGTAGTTGGTATTACCGCAGCTTCTTACCAGTCTTTGGGTATGGGCTTTTATGGTTATTCCATATGTTTTTGACATTATGAGTTGCATGAATTAATGTGCATGCAGTCTTTTGCCATCTTTCCCTAACTCCAATATTATATTGTCAACAATATAACAACCTGTATACATCAAAGGCATGCTCATTAACTCATGACCAATACCACATTTTTTGGGGGGGTGTGAGAAAGGTGAATTGTTTGAAAAAATACGTCATTAGGACAATAACAGTATTGTTCACAGAGCAAGTGACCGAATATGGCCAAACGACAATGTCAGGTTTGTGTTTTGAGGTTTTCGCCTGGTTTGTCATTAATGTCCTGCCATGTTTGACCGTGATCAAAAGGTGTTATGGAATCATTTTTTCAGATGGTTCAAACAAATCTCCATTTGTATTGCAACACCGAAAGCAATGTATGTAATAATCTATACATATTGTTTCATGTTGTTTCCATTAAAAACCTGCTGCCTTTAACAAGCAATATGAAACAATAAAACTATTTTTTGAGGCTATGAAGTTTGTAAACACCCAGGAACACAACACATAGGGCCAGATGTATTCAGCATGGAGAAGTGATAAAGCAATGATAAGTGGAAAGTGAATACGTAGCTGCCATTCAGATAGTAACTCGCATTTAAAAAAAAAATCAGGATTAGCTGGTGCATTATAACCTTCCACTTATCACTGCTTAATCACGTCTCCAGCCTTATGCCATCTGCCCCATAATATGATGTGTACTCCAAGCAACAACACACAATACACATGCTGCATTTGTATGCCCAGTAATGCTGTGTATGTTGGTATGTGTTTTGAAAATTACACATTCTGTTGAAAAAACATGTTTGAGTTTGTAAAAAAAACAATATGTTACAAGTTCAAAATGACGAACATTGTGATACACATATACTTACCTTAAAAATCAAGATTGATCAGTTCTTGCCTTACCTGACTCCCTACATCTGTACTCCAAGTGTCGCCAGAGTTATCTAACTCCTCTGCTTGCTGACTGTTTTCTTCATCCTCACCAACATGTGGCAGATGTTGTTGCAAACACATGTTATGAAGAAAGCATCAGCAGAACACAATCCTGGTCACCTTTAAAGGACTATACAACAAAAGGCCTGCAGACTTATCAAGACACCAAAACCTAGATTTCAGCACACCAAAACATCTTTTTATCACATTCCATGTGGACTTATGTGCATGATTGTAATTGTGTTCAGCAGGGGAATCAGGGCAGGACAATGGAGTCAGAAGCCAAGAGAAACAGCCATATCCCCCATCACCTGAAAGACAGATATAGTAACGTGTGTAAAGTACATATACAGCAACACATAGCTAACAGAGTTGATTTTGGCATAGTATACAAAGTCCAACACATATCAAGTCACATACCCAGCAGCCATCCATCTGGCATTTGTCTGACCTAGAAGGTAGGAGGAGATTTTAAACTAGGAGCCTGGGGGGAGGGTTTAGCAAGAAACTACGGGTCATGCAGTGAGAATAGTGAGGTTGGCAGTAGTAAACGAAATGGGGGTGAAGTTGGGGGGAGGGTAACAGCAGCCGGTAAGGTTACTAACATGGGTACTAAAAGAGATTTTACCAAAGCACTAACCAATGACGATTACAGGTCATCGTTGCTACATACAGTGAAAGATGTCCCTAATGCAAGGGAAAATACTTATCTTAGTTGTAAGTATGGGAACGCTAGAAGCATTACTGGTAATAAGGGTGAACTAGATATACTTGCAGCAAGCAAACAGTATGATATTATAGGCATTACTGAAACTTGGTGGGACGAATCTCATGATTGGACAGTCAATCTAGAGGGTTATATGCTGTTTAGGAGAGACAGACTAAATAAAAAGGGTGGAGGGGTGTGTCTTTATGTAAAGCCATTTTTAAAACCTGATATACGGGAAGATATTCAGGAGGGGGCTGTAGACACCGTCGAGACATTATGGGTAGAAATTGCATGCAGGGATAAAGGAATTAAAAAGTTGGTATTGGGTGTATGCTATAGGCCGCCTGGTATTAATGTATCTGATGAGGAATTGTTACTGAAGCAAATTGAAAGAGCAGCAGGAGTAGGTGACATAGTAGTGATGGCAAATTTTAACTATCCAGAGATAAACTGGAAAAACGATTCATGTGACACTGCTAGGGGTAATATGTTTTTAAACACACTAAATGATAACTACTTAGTTCAACTAATTGAGGAACCTACCAGGTACAATGCAATCTTAGACCTAGTTTTAACAAACAATGGGGATTTAGTATCAGGTATTATAGTAGGGGAACCCATAGGAAACAGCGACCACAATATGGTCACATTCAATATCAGTTTTCATAAACAGTCCTATACTGGCTCGACTAGAACTCTAAACTTTAGCAAAGCGAATATTGAAAAGATGAGGGTATTTTTCAGGGATATTGAATGGGAAGGTTTGCTTCTAGGAAAAAATACTACGGAGAAATGGGATGTACTAAAAATCCTGCTAGCTAAAAATACTCTCAATTTTATTCCTACGAGCAGCAAAAAAAAAAAAAAAAGGAATAAAAATCATAAACCGATGTGGCTTAACAAAAAGATAAAGGAACTTATGGGCAAGAAAAGGCGAGCATTTAAAATATACAAATCTGACGGGGAAATGGAGCCATTTCAGCACTATAAGGAATGTAACAAAATATGCAAAAAGGAAATAAGAGCGGCTAAAGTAGAAACTGAAAAACTAGTAGCAAAGGAAAGCAAAGCGAATCCCAAAAAATTATTTAAATACATTAATAGCAAGAGATTAAAGAAGGAGAGTATAGGCCCTTTAAAAGACAAGTTGGGAGTCTTAAGCAAAAAGGATAATGACATAGCGGACACACTAAATGAGTTTTTTTCAACAGTAGTTACTGTTCAATTCAGGGACTAACACATAGGGGTATATTTACTAAGCTCCCGATTTTGGCCGAGATGGTGTTTTTTCTTCAAAGTGTCATCACGGTAATTTACTAAACTAAAATCACGGCAGTGATGAGGGCATTCGTATTTTTATTACGGCTGTGTAGTAAAAATACGAATTAATACACCATCGATCAAACGCGGCTGTTTAGGTATTGAACACGGTCATTTACTAACCATTCGTATTTGAAATCTCTTGCGTGAAAATGCATGTGCGGCCGTGAAAAAATACTAATCGTACAAAAAGCCTAAAAAAAAGTAGACCTGCTTTTGAGAAGCGTGTTTACATGTGTTGCCAATTCTACATTAGTCACACCTGACTTTTTGGACCTTTAAAAGGGGCCCCAACACATTTTTCACCACTCTCAATCTGAAATGGCTGCTACTGTGTGTAGTACTGCTGTCTTGTTTGCTGGGGGATACCTGACACTGCTCCATGAGGCTACAATAAACCCAGGCCAGGAAAATCAACATGGTCAGCAGGTTGTACATGTTCCGCGTAGGCTGGCCATGGCTTGTTGTTTTAGTGGGCGTTTAAACCATAACAAATTTGCTGATGAACATGTTATACAGATGTTATACAGATACAGTCAACCAAGAACACCCACACCACCTGTGAGTACACCTCCCTCGCAACACACACCACCACCACAACAGGGCCCAACAACAACAGTAGCACAAGGGCCAGATCATGTTCTTTGGTCCAATTTGGCTACACAGCAGGCCACTAACCAGGATTGGCTGCGTAGACAGACACAAATTTTCACTAGTCTGCCATATCACCTAAAAAGAATAAGCCGCAATATCAGCTGGCAAAATGAGCAAACAACGCGAATGGCAAACTCCAGGGAAATAATGCGTGTAGACATGAGACATGTAATGGACAACTTCCAACGTCTAATGGATGAACATCACAGAAAACACCAAAGCTACCTAAACATTTTAGAAAAAAATCAAATGCTAATTGAATCCATCACCCGCATTATGCAGTTCAGTTCACACTGCAGCAACACGTGAACTGAATGCGACACTCACTAACCTCAATAAAACCCTCAGTTCCCAGCAGCCAGAACAACCAAGCAGCAGTTCTGGGATGACCACTCCACTTATTTCGCCAATGACCTCACCACCAAGGTGCTCCACCGGCATACGATAGTGGTAAAGGGAAATGTTCATCTAAGCAGGCATCCCCCAAAAAAAAAAAGTCAGGTGTTGTTTTTTCTGTTTGGAGAAACAAGAAAAAAGGAGTTAATAAGTGTATGATGGACACTATAGATTGTGTTAGCAGCTTACTACTTCAAACTACCTTATTATTTTTCCTGCAAATACGTTTTCAGGTGTAGTTGGTATTACCGCAGCTTCTTACCAGTCTTTGGGTATGGGCTTTTATGGTTATTCCATATGTTTTTGACATTATGAGTTGCATGAATTAATGTGCATGCAGTCTTTTGCCATCTTTCCCTAACTCCAATATTATATTGTCAACAATATAACAACCTGTATACATCAAAGGCATGCTCATTAACTCATGACCAATACCACATTTTTTGGGGGTGTGTGAGAAAGGTGAATTGTTTGAAAAAATACGTCATTAGGACAATAACAGTATTGTTCACAGAGCAAGTGACCGAATATGGCCAAACGACAATGTCAGGTTTGTGTTTTGAGGTTTTCGCCTGGTTTGTCATTAATGTCCTGCCATGTTTGACCGTGATCAAAAGGTGTTATGGAATCATTTTTTCAGATGGTTCAAACAAATCTCCATTTGTATTGCAACACCGAAAGCAATGTATGTAATAATGTATACATATTGTTTCATGTTGTTTCCATTAAAAACCTGCTGCCTTTAACAAGCAATATGAAACAATAAAACTATTTTTTGAGGCTATGAAGTTTGTAAACACCCAGGAACACAACACATAGGGCCAGATGTATTCAGCATGGAGAAGTGATAAAGCAATGATAAGTGGAAAGTGAATACGTAGCTGCCATTCAGATAGTAACTCGCATTTAAAAAAAAATCAGGATTAGCTGGTGCATTATAACCTTCCACTTATCACTGCTTAATCACGTCTCCAGCCTTATGCCATCTGCCCCATAATATGATGTGTACTCCAAGCAACAACACACAATACACATGCTGCATTTGTATGCCCAGTAATGCTGTGTATGTTGGTATGTGTTTTGAAAATTACACATTCTGTTGAAAAAACATGTTTGAGTTTGTAAAAAAAACAATATGTTACAAGTTCAAAATGACGAACATTGTGATACACATATACTTACCTTAAAAATCAAGATTGATCAGTTCTTGCCTTACCTGACTCCCTACATCTGTACTCCAAGTGTCGCCAGAGTTATCTAACTCCTCTGCTTGCTGACTGTTTTCTTCATCCTCACCAACATGTGGCAGATGTTGTTGCAAACACATGTTATGAAGAAAGCATCAGCAGAACACAATCCTGGTCACCTTTAAAGGACTATACAACAAAAGGCCTGCAGACTTATCAAGACACCAAAACCTAGATTTCAGCACACCAAAACATCTTTTTATCACATTCCATGTGGACTTATGTGCATGATTGTAATTGTGTTCAGCAGGGGAATCAGGGCAGGACAATGGAGTCAGAAGCCAAGAGAAACAGCCATATCCCCCATCACCTGAAAGACAGATATAGTAACGTGTGTAAAGTACATATACAGCAACACATAGCTAACAGAGTTGATTTTGGCATAGTATACAAAGTCCAACACATATCAAGTCACATACCCAGCAGCCATCCATCTGGCATTTGTCTGACCTAGAAGGTAGGAGGAGATTTTAAACTAGGAGCCTGGGGGGAGGGTTTAGCAAGAAACTACGGGTCATGCAGTGAGAATAGTGAGGTTGGCAGTAGTAAACGAAATGGGGGTGAAGTTGGGGGGAGGGTAACAGCAGCCGGTAAGGTTACTAACATGGGTACTAAAAGAGATTTTACCAAAGCACTAACCAATGACGATTACAGGTCATCGTTGCTACATACAGTGAAAGATGTCCCTAATGCAAGGGAAAATACTTATCTTAGTTGTAAGTATGGGAACGCTAGAAGCATTACTGGTAAAAAGGGTGAACTAGATATACTTGCAGCAAGCAAACAGTATGATATTATAGGCATTACTGAAACTTGGTGGGACGAATCTCATGATTGGACAGTCAATCTAGAGGGTTATATGCTGTTTAGGAGAGACAGACTAAATAAAAAGGGTGGAGGGGTGTGTCTTTATGTAAAGCCATTTTTAAAACCTGATATACGGGAAGATATTCAGGAGGGGGCTGTAGACACCGTCGAGACATTATGGGTAGAAATTGCATGCAGGGATAAAGGAATTAAAAAGTTGGTATTGGGTGTATGCTATAGGCCGCCTGGTATTAATGTATCTGATGAGGAATTGTTACTGAAGCAAATTGAAAGAGCAGCAGGAGTAGGTGACATAGTAGTGATGGCAAATTTTAACTATCCAGAGATAAACTGGAAAAACGATTCATGTGACACTGCTAGGGGTAATATGTTTTTAAACACACTAAATGATAACTACTTAGTTCAACTAATTGAGGAACCTACCAGGTACAATGCAATCTTAGACCTAGTTTTAACAAACAATGGGGATTTAGTATCAGGTATTATAGTAGGGGAACCCATAGGAAACAGCGACCACAATATGGTCACATTCAATATCAGTTTTCATAAACAGTCCTATACTGGCTCGACTAGAACTCTAAACTTTAGCAAAGCGAATATTGAAAAGATGAGGGTATTTTTCAGGGATATTGAATGGGAAGGTTTGCTTCTAGGAAAAAATACTACGGAGAAATGGGATGTACTAAAAATCCTGCTAGCTAAAAATACTCTCAATTTTATTCCTACGAGCAGCAAAAAAAAAAAAAAAAAGGAATAAAAATCATAAACCGATGTGGCTTAACAAAAAGATAAAGGAACTTATGGGCAAGAAAAGGCGAGCATTTAAAATATACAAATCTGACGGGGAAATGGAGCCATTTCAGCACTATAAGGAATGTAACAAAATATGCAAAAAGGAAATAAGAGCGGCTAAAGTAGAAACTGAAAAACTAGTAGCAAAGGAAAGCAAAGCGAATCCCAAAAAATTATTTAAATACATTAATAGCAAGAGATTAAAGAAGGAGAGTATAGGCCCTTTAAAAGACAAGTTGGGAGTCTTAAGCAAAAAGGATAATGACATAGCGGACACACTAAATGAGTTTTTTTCAACAGTAGTTACTGTTCAATTCAGGGACTAACACATAGGGGTATATTTACTAAGCTCCCGATTTTGGCCGAGATGGTGTTTTTTCTTCAAAGTGTCATCACGGTAATTTACTAAACTAAAATCACGGCAGTGATGAGGGCATTCGTATTTTTATTACGGCTGTGTAGTAAAAATACGAATTAATACACCATCGATCAAACGCGGCTGTTTAGGTATTGAACACGGTCATTTACTAACCATTCGTATTTGAAATCTCTTGCGTGAAAATGCATGTGCGGCCGTGAAAAAATACTAATCGTACAAAAAGCCTAAAAAAAAGTAGACCTGCTTTTGAGAAGCGTGTTTACATGTGTTGCCAATTCTACATTAGTCACACCTGACTTTTTGGACCTTTAAAAGGGGCCCCAACACATTTTTCACCACTCTCAATCTGAAATGGCTGCTACTGTGTGTAGTACTGCTGTCTTGTTTGCTGGGGGATACCTGACACTGCTCCATGAGGCTACAATAAACCCAGGCCAGGAAAATCAACATGGTCAGCAGGTTGTACATGTTCCGCGTAGGCTGGCCATGGCTTGTTGTTTTAGTGGGCGTTTAAACCATAACAAATTTGCTGATGAACATGTTATACAGATGTTATACAGATACAGTCAACCAAGAACACCCACACCACCTGTGAGTACACCTCCCTCGCAACACACACCACCACCACAACAGGGCCCAACAACAACAGTAGCACAAGGGCCAGATCATGTTCTTTGGTCCAATTTGGCTACACAGCAGGCCACTAACCAGGATTGGCTGCGTAGACAGACACAAATTTTCACTAGTCTGCCATATCACCTAAAAAGAATAAGCCGCAATATCAGCTGGCAAAATGAGCAAACAACGCGAATGGCAAACTCCAGGGAAATAATGCGTGTAGACATGAGACATGTAATGGACAACTTCCAACGTCTAATGGATGAACATCACAGAAAACACCAAAGCTACCTAAACATTTTAGAAAAAATCAAATGCTAATTGAATCCATCACCCGCATTATGCAGTTCAGTTCACACTGCAGCAACACGTGAACTGAATGCGACACTCACTAACCTCAATAAAACCCTCAGTTCCCAGCAGCCAGAACAACCAAGCAGCAGTTCTGGGATGACCACTCCACTTATTTCGCCAATGACCTCACCACCAAGGTGCTCCACCGGCATACGATAGTGGTAAAGGGAAATGTTCATCTAAGCAGGCATCCCCAAAAAAAAAAAAGTCAGGTGTTGTTTTTTCTGTTTGGAGAAACAAGAAAAAAGGAGTTAATAAGTGTATGATGGACACTATAGATTGTGTTAGCAGCTTACTACTTCAAACTACCTTATTATTTTTCCTGCAAATACGTTTTCAGGTGTAGTTGGTATTACCGCAGCTTCTTACCAGTCTTTGGGTATGGGCTTTTATGGTTATTCCATATGTTTTTGACATTATGAGTTGCATGAATTAATGTGCATGCAGTCTTTTGCCATCTTTCCCTAACTCCAATATTATATTGTCAACAATATAACAACCTGTATACATCAAAGGCATGCTCATTAACTCATGACCAATACCACATTTTTTGGGGGTGTGTGAGAAAGGTGAATTGTTTGAAAAAATACGTCATTAGGACAATAACAGTATTGTTCACAGAGCAAGTGACCGAATATGGCCAAACGACAATGTCAGGTTTGTGTTTTGAGGTTTTCGCCTGGTTTGTCATTAATGTCCTGCCATGTTTGACCGTGATCAAAAGGTGTTATGGAATCATTTTTTCAGATGGTTCAAACAAATCTCCATTTGTATTGCAACACCGAAAGCAATGTATGTAATAATGTATACATATTGTTTCATGTTGTTTCCATTAAAAACCTGCTGCCTTTAACAAGCAATATGAAACAATAAAACTATTTTTTGAGGCTATGAAGTTTGTAAACACCCAGGAACACAACACATAGGGCCAGATGTATTCAGCATGGAGAAGTGATAAAGCAATGATAAGTGGAAAGTGAATACGTAGCTGCCATTCAGATAGTAACTCGCATTTAAAAAAAAATCAGGATTAGCTGGTGCATTATAACCTTCCACTTATCACTGCTTAATCACGTCTCCAGCCTTATGCCATCTGCCCCATAATATGATGTGTACTCCAAGCAACAACACACAATACACATGCTGCATTTGTATGCCCAGTAATGCTGTGTATGTTGGTATGTGTTTTGAAAATTACACATTCTGTTGAAAAAACATGTTTGAGTTTGTAAAAAAAACAATATGTTACAAGTTCAAAATGACGAACATTGTGATACACATATACTTACCTTAAAAATCAAGATTGATCAGTTCTTGCCTTACCTGACTCCCTACATCTGTACTCCAAGTGTCGCCAGAGTTATCTAACTCCTCTGCTTGCTGACTGTTTTCTTCATCCTCACCAACATGTGGCAGATGTTGTTGCAAACACATGTTATGAAGAAAGCATCAGCAGAACACAATCCTGGTCACCTTTAAAGGACTATACAACAAAAGGCCTGCAGACTTATCAAGACACCAAAACCTAGATTTCAGCACACCAAAACATCTTTTTATCACATTCCATGTGGACTTATGTGCATGATTGTAATTGTGTTCAGCAGGGGAATCAGGGCAGGACAATGGAGTCAGAAGCCAAGAGAAACAGCCATATCCCCCATCACCTGAAAGACAGATATAGTAACGTGTGTAAAGTACATATACAGCAACACATAGCTAACAGAGTTGATTTTGGCATAGTATACAAAGTCCAACACATATCAAGTCACATACCCAGCAGCCATCCATCTGGCATTTGTCTGACCTAGAAGGTAGGAGGAGATTTTAAACTAGGAGCCTGGGGGGAGGGTTTAGCAAGAAACTACGGGTCATGCAGTGAGAATAGTGAGGTTGGCAGTAGTAAACGAAATGGGGGTGAAGTTGGGGGGAGGGTAACAGCAGCCGGTAAGGTTACTAACATGGGTACTAAAAGAGATTTTACCAAAGCACTAACCAATGACGATTACAGGTCATCGTTGCTACATACAGTGAAAGATGTCCCTAATGCAAGGGAAAATACTTATCTTAGTTGTAAGTATGGGAACGCTAGAAGCATTACTGGTAAAAAGGGTGAACTAGATATACTTGCAGCAAGCAAACAGTATGATATTATAGGCATTACTGAAACTTGGTGGGACGAATCTCATGATTGGACAGTCAATCTAGAGGGTTATATGCTGTTTAGGAGAGACAGACTAAATAAAAAGGGTGGAGGGGTGTGTCTTTATGTAAAGCCATTTTTAAAACCTGATATACGGGAAGATATTCAGGAGGGGGCTGTAGACACCGTCGAGACATTATGGGTAGAAATTGCATGCAGGGATAAAGGAATTAAAAAGTTGGTATTGGGTGTATGCTATAGGCCGCCTGGTATTAATGTATCTGATGAGGAATTGTTACTGAAGCAAATTGAAAGAGCAGCAGGAGTAGGTGACATAGTAGTGATGGCAAATTTAAACTATCCAGAGATAAACTGGAAAAACGATTCATGTGACACTGCTAGGGGTAATATGTTTTTAAACACACTAAATGATAACTACTTAGTTCAACTAATTGAGGAACCTACCAGGTACAATGCAATCTTAGACCTAGTTTTAACAAACAATGGGGATTTAGTATCAGGTATTATAGTAGGGGAACCCATAGGAAACAGCGACCACAATATGGTCACATTCAATATCAGTTTTCATAAACAGTCCTATACTGGCTCGACTAGAACTCTAAACTTTAGCAAAGCGAATATTGAAAAGATGAGGGTATTTTTCAGGGATATTGAATGGGAAGGTTTGCTTCTAGGAAAAAATACTACGGAGAAATGGGATGTACTAAAAATCCTGCTAGCTAAAAATACTCTCAATTTTATTCCTACGAGCAGCAAAAAAAAAAAAAAAAGGAATAAAAATCATAAACCGATGTGGCTTAACAAAAAGATAAAGGAACTTATGGGCAAGAAAAGGCGAGCATTTAAAATATACAAATCTGACGGGGAAATGGAGCCATTTCAGCACTATAAGGAATGTAACAAAATATGCAAAAAGGAAATAAGAGCGGCTAAAGTAGAAACTGAAAAACTAGTAGTAAAGGAAAGCAAAGCGAATCCCAAAAAATTATTTAAATACATTAATAGCAAGAGATTAAAGAAGGAGAGTATAGGCCCTTTAAAAGACAAGTTGGGAGTCTTAAGCAAAAAGGATAATGACATAGCGGACACACTAAATGAGTTTTTTTCAACAGTAGTTACTGTTCAATTCAGGGACTAACACATAGGGGTATATTTACTAAGCTCCCGATTTTGGCCGAGATGGTGTTTTTTCTTCAAAGTGTCATCACGGTAATTTACTAAACTAAAATCACGGCAGTGATGAGGGCATTCGTATTTTTATTACGGCTGTGTAGTAAAAATACGAATTAATACACCATCGATCAAACGCGGCTGTTTAGGTATTGAACACGGTCATTTACTAACCATTCGTATTTGAAATCTCTTGCGTGAAAATGCATGTGCGGCCGTGAAAAAATACTAATCATACAAAAAGCCTAAAAAAAAGTAGACCTGCTTTTGAGAAGCGTGTTTACATGTGTTGCCAATTCTACATTAGTCACACCTGACTTTTTGGACCTTTAAAAGGGGCCCCAACACATTTTTCACCACTCTCAATCTGAAATGGCTGCTACTGTGTGTAGTACTGCTGTCTTGTTTGCTGGGGGATACCTGACACTGCTCCATGAGGCTACAATAAACCCAGGCCAGGAAAATCAACATGGTCAGCAGGTTGTACATGTTCCGCGTAGGCTGGCCATGGCTTGTTGTTTTAGTGGGCGTTTAAACCATAACAAATTTGCTGATGAACATGTTATACAGATGCTCCGACTAAATGTAAATAACATTTTCCCTCTGTATGACCTTGTCAAACTGAACCTAGACCCTGAGACAACACGCTCTCGCTCTGTCTCAGGCCTGCACAAACTCCTGCCTGTGTTGCACTTTATGGCTACTGGCGGCTTCCAGCCTGTGACTAGCGATGTCATTAGTATCTCACAGGCCACCTTTTAGAAATATGTAATTCAGGTGAGTTAAAACATACATACACGTCTATTTCTAAGTGGTGCTTCTGTAATGTAATAGAACACAGTATTGTATTGATTACAGGTCATGACACTCACCTTTAATTTTGGAATGTCCACTCAGGTTTTGGATGTCTTGGATGGCCACATAGATGCTTCTCTCTGCTTCCCTACCCTGGAGTCGCAGTGGCATGCAGTCAGGGTAGCTTTATGTGATCTTGCGGCCATGGCCAATGTGCTGGGTGCCATAGATTACACACACGTTGAGCTGAGGACACCTAGGGGCAGGCAATATATTTATACCATTACCAATACACATCTGGCCCAAGACACTAATGTGGAGGTGGTTTGTGGAGCGAATTAAACAATACACATATTCCGTGTTAACAATTTATTTTTTTTAACACACCAATTTATGAACCAAAAAAACAACAACATTTTAATGGTCACCATATTCTGTGCACGCATTGTTATTATTATTTTTTTTTTGTGTGCTGGGTGCCGAGGGGATGCGGTCAAGATGCCGCCGGACGGAATCCCGGCGGTCGAAATACCGACGCCAGAATCCCGACCGCCACAATCCCGACATATTCTCCCTCCGTGGGTGTCCACGACACCCATAGAGGGAGAATATAATAGTGTGCCGAGCGTAGCGAGGCACCGTGCCCGCAGCGTGGCAAGCGAAGCGAGCCTGCAAGGGGCTGCGTTCCGCTCACCACCCCTGTCGGGATTGTGTGGTCGGGATTCCGGCGTCGGTATTTCGACCGCCGGGATTCCGACCGGCGGCATTTAGTACTGATCCCGTGCCGAGGATTGTGCTGGCTCGTTGGTGCGGGTTCGACTTGAGCGTCGAACTGGGGATTGAACTGGGGTGTGGCTTGGTGTAGTTGTCCCCGAGCTCGATGTCACATGGTGTGATGCCAACACACTTAGGCTTTGACTTAGATTGTTCAAGCTTGCTGTGAGCTGCGTATTAGCGGCAGTGTTGTTTGCTATAATTCGTGATAGGTTCTCATTTATCATTTGGTTATGTTGGATGATCTGGATGAGTGATTGTTGCTGCCGCTGTTGTTCATCCAACATGCGTTGGAGGTTTGATTGCATTTGGCTGTTGTCTGCCCTCATCTGCTCCATGGAGTTTGCGATTCTGTCCACCTGCACTATAAGTCTGCCTGAGTTGCGACTCAGTCTAGGCAGATGATGGGGCAGACTTGACAGGTATTGGCTGTGGGTGTTGAGGCTTGCGCAGTATTGCGCCTGTTGTGTGGACCAACGGGTCCAAAACTCAGGGCCCATTTGTGTGTCCACTTGTGTTGTGGTCAATTGGGGGCTGTGTGATGTTTGGGGTGGTTGGGGTATGTCCTGCGGCGTGGTTGGCTGGGTTGGATCGATGGCCTGCAGGTGGAGTGTGAAGGACTCCTGGTCACGTTCCTGCTGGGCATCCTCGGTGATGATGTGTGGGTCTGTATGGGGTTGAAGACAGCCACTATTTAGTAAATATGTAGCATTGGTCTTACTATAGCTTTATGTCAACATGCATTACTTCTTAATATTAATGCAATTGCTAAATAGATTGTGGCCTCAACTTAACTATGTTGTTCACCTTTTTTTTTTAAAATATGTGGCTTCTAACGTTCACTACTCATTTGTTTAAAGTTTGTGGGAATAGTTGGATTCTGAGCCATAATTAATGTTTAAACTAGAGATGAGCGGGTTCGGTTCCTCGGAATCCGAACCCCCCCGAACTTCAGTCTTTTTACACGGGTCCGAGGCAGACTCGGATCTTCCCGCCTTGCTCGGTTAACCCGAGCGCGCCCGAACGTCATCATCCCGCTGTCGGATTCTCGCGAGGCTCGTATTCTATCGCGAGACTCGGATTCTATATAAGGAGCCGCGCGTCGCCGCCATTTTCACACGTGCATTGAGATTGATAGGGAGAGGACGTGGCTGGCGTCCTCTCCGTTTAGAATAGAAATAGATAGTGAGAGTGAGACACTTGATTTACTGGAGCTTAGGAGTACTCAGAGAGTGCAGAGTTTACTAGTGACTGACCAGTGACCACCAGTGCAGTTTTATTATTATTTAATATAATCCGTTCTCTGCCTGAAAAAAAACGATACACAGTGACACAGTATACCATATCTGTGCTCAGCCTCAGTGTGCTGCATCATCTATGTATATCTGACTGTGCTGAGTGCTCACTGCTCACACAGCTTAATTGTGGGGGAGACTGGGGAGCAGTTATAGCAGGAGTACATATATTTAACAGTGCACACTTTTGCTGCCAGAGTGCCACTGCCAGTGTGACTGACCAGTGACCAGTGACCACCAGTATATTGTGATTGTCTGCCTGAAAAAGTTAAACACTCGTCGTGTGGTGGTTTTATTCTATAAACGCATTCTGCTGACAGTGTCCAGCAGGTCCGTCATTATATAATATATACCTGTCCTGCAGTAGTGATATATATATATATTTTTTATATCATTATCATCCAGTCTATACTAGCAGCAGACGCAGTACGGTAGTCCACGGCTGTAGCTACCTCTGTGTCGGCAGTCGCTCGTCCATAATTGTATACCTACCTGTGGTGGTTTTTTTTTTTTCTATCTTCTTCATACTAGTAGTTAACTTTAGGAGTCTGCAGTGCTGACAGTGTCCAGCAGGTCCGTCATTATATAATATATACCTGTCCGGCTGCAGTAGTGATATATATATATTTTTTATATCATTATCATCCAGTCTATATTAGCAGCAGACGCAGTACGGTAGTCCACGGCTGTAGCTACCTCTGTGTCGGCAGTCGCTCGTCCATCCATAATTGTATACCACCTACCTGTTGTGTTTTTTTTTTCTATCTTCTTGATACTAGTAGCTTACTTTAGGAGTCTGCAGTGCTGACAGTGTCCAGCAGGTCCGTCATTATATAATATATACCTGTCCGGCTGCAGTAGTGATATATATATATATTTTTTATATCATTATCATCCAGTCTATATTAGCAGCAGACGCAGTACGGTAGTCCACGGCTGTAGCTACCTCTGTGTCGGCAGTCGCTCGTCCATCCATAAGTATACTAGTATCCATCCATCTCCATTGTTTACCTGAGGTGCCTTTTAGTTGTGCCTATTAAAATATGGAGAACAAAAATGTTGAGGTTCCAAAAATAGGGAAAGATCAAGATCGACTTCCACCTCGTGCTGAAGCTGCTACCACTAGTCATGGCCGAGACGATGAAATGCCATCAAAGTCATCTGCCAAGGCCGATGCCCAATGTCATAGTACAGAGCATGTAAAATCCAAAACACCAAATATCAGTAAAAAAAGGACTCAAAAATCTAAATTAAAATTGTCGTCGGAGAAGCTTAAACTTGCCAATATGCCATTTACCACACGGAGTGGCAAGGAACGGCTGAGGCCCTGGCCTATGTTCATGGCTAGTGGTTCAGCTTCACATGAGGATGGAAGCACTCAGCCTCTCGCTAGAAAAATGAAAAGACTCAAGCTGGCAAAAGCACAGCAAAGAACTGTGCGTTTTTCGAAATCACAAATCCACAAGGAGAGTCCAATTGTGTCGTTTGCGATGCCTGACCTTCCCAACACTGGACGTGAAGAGCATGCGCCTTCCACCATTTGCACGCCCCCTGCAAGTGCTGGAAGGAGCACCCCCAGTCCAGTTCCTGATAGTCAGATTGAAGATGTCAGTGTTGAAGTACACCAGGATGAGGAGGATATGGGTGTTGCTGGCGCTGGGGAGGAAATTGACCAGGAGGATTCTGATGGTGAGGTGGTTTGTTTAAGTCAGGCACCCGGGGAGACACCTGTTGTCCGTGGGAGGAATAGGGCCATTGACATGCCTGGTGAAAATACCAAAAAAATCAGCTCTTCGGTGTGGAAGTATTTCAACAGAAATGCGGACAACATTTGTCAAGCCGTGTGTTGCCTTTGTCAAGCTGTAATAAGTAGGGGTAAGGACGTTAACCACCTCGGAACATCCTCCCTTATACGTCACCTGCAGCGCATTCATCATAAGTCAGTGACAAGTTCAAAAACTTTGGGCGACAGCGGAAGCAGTCCACTGACCAGTAAATCCCTTCCTCTTGTAACCAAGCTCACGCAAACCACCCCACCAACTCCCTCAGTGTCAATTTCCTCCTTCCCCAGGAATGCCAATAGTCCTGCAGGCCATGTCACTGGCAATTCTGACGAGTCCTCTCCTGCCTGGGATTCCTCCGATGCATCCTTGCGTGTAACGCCTACTGCTGCTGGCGCTGCTGTTGTTGCTGCTGGGAGTCGATGGTCATCCCAGAGGGGAAGTCGTACTCGTAAGACCACTTTTACTACTTCCACCAAGCAATTGACTGTCCAACAGTCCTTTGCGAGGAAGATTAACTATCACAGCAGTCATCCTGCTGCAAAGCGGATAACTGAGGCCTTGGCATCCTGGGCGGTGAGAAACGTGGTTCCGGTATCCATCATTACTGCAGAGCCAACTAGAGACTTGTTGGAGGTACTGTGTCCCCGGTACCAAATACCATCTAGGTTCCATTTCTCTAGGCAGGCGATACCGAAAATGTACACAGACCTCAGAAAAAGACTCACCAGTGTCCTAAAAAATGCAGTTGTACCCAATGTCCACTTAACCACGGACATGTGGACAAGTGGAGCAGGGCAGGCTCAGGACTATATGACTGTGACAGCCCACTGGGTAGATGTATGGACTCCCGCCGCAAGAACAGCAGTGGCTGCACCAGTAGCAGCATCTCGCAAACGGCAACTCTTTCCTAGGCAGGCTACGCTTTGTATCACCGCTTTCCAGAATACGCACACAGCTAAAAACCTCTTACGGCAACTGAGGAAGATCATCGCAGAATGGCTTACCCCAATTGGACTCTCCTGTGGATTTGTGGCATCGGACAACGCCAGCAATATTGTGTGTGCATTAAATATGGGCAAATTCCAGCACGTCCCATGTTTTGCACATACCTTAAATTTGGTGGTGCAGAATTATTTAAAAAACGAGAGGGGCGTGCAAGAGATGCTGTCGGTGGCCAGAAGAATTGCGGGACACTTTCGGCGTACAGGCACCACGTACAGAAGACTGGAGCACCACCAAAAACGCCTGAACCTGCCCTGCCATCATCTGAAGCAAGAAGTGGTAACGAGGTGGAATTCAACCCTCTATATGCTTCAGAGGTTGGAGGAGCAGCAAAAGGCCATTCAAGCCTATACAACTGAGCACGATATAGGAGGTGGAATGCACCTGTCTCAAGCGCAGTGGAGAATGATTTCAACGTTGTGCAAGGTTCTGCAACCTTTTGAACTTGCCACACGTGAAGTCAGTTCAGACACTGCCAGCCTGAGTCAGGTCATTCCCCTCATCAGGCTTTTGCAGAAGAAGCTGGAGACATTGAAGGAGGAGCTAACACAGAGCGATTCCGCTAGGCATGTGGGACTTGTGGATGGAGCCCTTAATTCGCTTAACAAGGATTCACGGGTGGTCAATCTGTTGAAATCAGAGCACTACATTTTGGCCACCGTGCTCGATCCTAGATTTAAAACCTACCTTGGATCTCTCTTTCCGGCAGACACAAGTCTGCTGGGGTTCAAAGAACTGCTGGTGACAAAATTGTCAAGTCAAGCGGAACGCGACCTGTCAACATCTCCTCCTTCACATTCTCCCGCAACTGGGGGTGCGAGGAAAAGGCTCAGAATTCCGAGCCCACCCGCTGGCGGTGATGCAGGGCAGTCAGGAGCGACTGCTGATGCTGACATCTGGTCCGGACTGAAGGACCTTACAACGATTACGGACATGTCGTCTACTGTCACTGCATATGATTCTCTCCCCATTGAAAGAATGGTGGAGGATTATATGAGTGACCGCATCCAAGTAGGCACGTCAGACAGTCCGTACTTATACTGGCAGGAAAAAGAGGCAATTTGGAGGCCCTTGCACAAACTGGCTTTATTCTACCTAAGTTGCCCTCCCACAAGTGTGTACTCCGAAAGAGTGTTTAGTGCCGCCGCTCACCTTGTCAGCAATCGGCGTACAAGGTTACATCCAGAAAATGTGGAGAAGATGATGTTCATTAAAATGAATTATAATCAATTCCTCCGTGGAGACATTGACCAGCAGCAATTGCCTCCACAAAGTACACAGGGAGCTGAGATGGTGGATTCCAGTGGGGACGAATTGATAATCTGTGAGGAGGGGGATGTACACGGTGATATATCGGAGGATGATGATGAGGTGGACATCTTGCCTCTGTAGAGCCAGTTTGTGCAAGGAGAGATTAATTGCTTCTTTTTTGGTGGGGGTCCAAACCAACCCGTCATTTCAGTCACAGTCGTGTGGCAGACCCTGTCACTGAAATGATGGGTTGGTTAAAGTGTGCATGTCCTGTTTATATCTTGCACCTCTTTTTTCTTTCATTTTTCTTTGCGTCATGTGCTGTTTGGGGAGTAGTTTTTGGAAGGGCCATCCTGCGTGACACTGCAGTGCCACTCCTAGATGGGCCAGGTGTTTGTGTCGGCCACTTGGGTCGCTTATCTTAGTCACACAGCTACCTCATTGCGCCTCTTTTTTTCTTTGCGTCATGTGCTGTTTGCGGGGTGTTTTTTGGAAGGGCCATCCTGCGTGACACTGCAGTGCCACTCCTAGATGGGCCAGGTGTTTGTGTCGGCCACTTGGGTCGCTTATCTTAGTCACACAGCTACCTCATTGTGCCTCTTTTTTTCTTTGCGTCATGTGCTGTTTGGGGGGTGTTTTTTGGAAGGGCCATCCTGCGTGACACTGCAGTGCCACTCCTAGATGGGCCAGTTGTTTGTGTCGGCCACTAGGGTCGCTTATCTTAGTCACACAGCGACCTCATTGCGCCTCTTTTTTTTCTTCTTTGCGTCATGTGCTGTTTGGGGAGTAGTTTTTTGAAGGGCCATCCTGCGTGACACTGCAGTGCCACTCCTAGATGGGCCAGGTGTTTGTGTCGGCCACTTGGGTCGCTGAGCTTAGTCATCCAGCGACCTCGGTGCAAATTTTAGGACTAAAAATAATATTGTGAGGTGTGAGGTGTTCAGAATAGACTGAAAATGAGTGGAAATTATGGTTATTGAGGTTAATAATACTTTGGGATCAAAATGACCCCCAAATTCTATGATTTAAGCTGTTTTTTAGGGTTTTTTAAAAAAAACACCCGAATCCAAAACACACCCGAATCCGACAAAAAAAATTCGGTGAGGTTTTGCCAAAACGCGTTCGAACCCAAAACACGGCCGCGGAACCGGACCCAAAACCAAAACACAAAACCCGAAAAATTTCCGGTGCTCATCACTAACCTCTGTGTCGGCAGTGCTCGTCCATAATTGTATACCTACCTGTGGTGGTTTTTTTTTTTTCTATCTTCTTCATACTAGTAGTTTAGGAGTCTGCTGACAGTGTCCAGCAGGTCCGTCATTATATAATATATACCTGTCCTGCAGTAGTGATATATATATATTTTTTATATCATTATCATCCAGTCTATACTAGCAGACGCAGTACGGTAGTCCACGGCTGTAGCTACCTCTGTGTCGGCAGTGCTCATCCATAATTGTATACCTACCTGTGGTGGTTTTTTTTTTTCTATCTTCTTCATACTAGTAGTTTAGGAGTCTGCTGACAGTGTCCAGCAGGTCCGTCATTATATAATATATACCTGTCCTGCAGTAGTGATATATATATATTTTTTATATCATTATCATCCAGTCTATACTAGCAGACGCAGTACGGTAGTCTACGGCTGTAGCTACCTCTGTGTCGGCAGTCACTCGTCATCCATAAGTATACTAGTATCCATCCATCTCCATTGTTTACCTGAGGCGCCTTTTAGTTGTGCCTATTAAAATATGGAGAACAAAACTGTTGAGGTTCCAAAAATAGGGAAAGATCAAGATCGACTTCCACCTCATGCTGAAGCTGCTGCCACTAGTCATGGCCGAGACGATGAAATGCCATCAACGTCGTCTGCCAAGGCCGATGCCCAATGTCATAGTACAGAGCATGTAAAATCCAAAACACCAAATATCAGTAAAAAAAGGACTCAAAAATCTAAAATAAAATCGTCGGAGGAGAAGCGTAAACTTGCCAATATGCCATTTACCACACGGAGTGGCAAGGAACGGCTGAGGCCCTGGCCTATGTTCATGGCTAGTGGTTCAGCTTCACATGAGGATGGAAGCACTCAGCCTCTCGCTAGAAAAATGAAAAGACTTAAGCTGGCAAAAGCACAGCAAAGAACTGTGTGTTCTTCGAAATCACAAATCCACAAGGAGAGTCCAATTGTGTCGGTTGCGATGCCTGACCTTCCCAACACTGGACGTGAAGAGCATGCGCCTTCCACCATTTGCACGCCCCCTGCAAGTGCTGGAAGGAGCACCCGCAGTCCAGTTCCTGATAGTCAGATTGAAGATGTCAGTGTTGAAGTACACCAGGATGAGGAGGATATGGGTGTTTCTGGTGCTGGGGAGGAAATTGACCAGGAGGATTCTGATGGTGAGGTGGTTTGTTTAAGTCAGGCACCCGGGGAGACACCTGTTGTCCGTGGGAGGAAAATGGCTATTGACATGCTTGGTGAAAATACCAAAAAAATCAGCTCTTCGGTGTGGAAGTATTTCAACAGAAATGCGGACAACATTTGTCAAGCCGTGTGTTGCCTTTGTCAAGCTGTAATAAGTAGGGGTAAGGACGTTAACCACCTCGGAACATCCTCCCTTATACGTCACCTGCAGCGCATTCATCATAAGTCAGTGACAAGTTCAAAAACTTTGGGCGACAGCGGAAGCAGTCCACTGACCAGTAAATCCCTTCCTCTTGTAACCAAGCTCACGCAAACCACCCCACCAACTCCCTCAGTGTCAATTTCCTCCTTCCCCAGGAATGCCAATAGTCCTGCAGGCCATGTCACTGGCAATTCTGACGAGTCCTCTCCTGCCTGGGATTCCTCCGATGCATCCTTGCGTGTAACGCCTACTGCTGCTGGCGCTGCTGTTGTTGCTGCTGGGAGTCGATGGTCATCCCAGAGGGGAAGTCGTAAGACCACTTTTACTACTTCCACCAAGCAATTGACTGTCCAACAGTCCTTTGCGAGGAAGATGAAATATCACAGCAGTCATCCTGCTGCAAAGCGGATAACTGAGGCCTTGGCATCCTGGGCGGTGAGAAACGTGGTTCCGGTATCCATCATTACTGCAGAGCCAACTATAGACTTGTTTGAGGTACTGTGTCCCCGGTACCAAATACCATCTAGGTTCCATTTCTCTAGGCAGGCGATACCGAAAATGTACACAGACCTCAGAAAAAGACTCACCAGTGTCCTAAAAAATGCAGCTGTACCCAATGTCCACTTAACCACGGACATGTGGACAAGTGGAGCAGGGCAGGCTCAGGACTATATGACTGTGACAGCCCACTGGGTAGATGTATGGACTCCCGCCGCAAGAACAGCAGCGGCGGCACCAGTAGCAGCATCTCGCAAACGCCAACTCTTTCCTAGGCAGGCTACGCTTTGTATCACCGCTTTCCAGAATACGCACACAGCTAAAAACCTCTTACGGCAACTGAGGAAGATCATCGCAGAATGGCTTACCCCAATTGGACTCTCCTGTGGATTTGTGGCATCGGACAACGCCAGCAATATTGTGTGTGCATTAAATATGGGCAAATTCCAGCACGTCCCATGTTTTGCACATACCTTGAATTTGGTGGTGCAGAATTATTTAAAAAACGAGAGGGGCTTGCAAGAGATGCTGTCGGTGGCCAGAAGAATTGCGGCACACTTTCGGCGTACAGGCACCACGTACAGAAGACTGGAGCACCACCAAAAACGCCTGAACCTGCCCTGCCATCATCTGAAGCAAGAAGTGGTAACGAGGTGGAATTCAACCCTCTATATGCTTCAGAGGTTGGAGGAGCAGCAAAAGGCCATTCAAGCCTATACAACTGAGCACGATATAGGAGGTGGAATGCACCTGTCTCAAGCGCAGTGGAGAATGATTTCAACGTTGTGCAAGGTTCTGCAACCTTTTGAACTTGCCACACGTGAAGTCAGTTCAGACACTGCCAGCCTGAGTCAGGTCATTCCCCTCATCAGGCTTTTGCAGAAGAAGCTGGAGACATTGAAGGAGGAGCTAACACAGAGTGATTCCGCTAGGCATGTGGGACTTGTGGATGGAGCCCTTAATTCGCTTAACAAGGATTCACGGGTGGTCAATCTGTTGAAATCAGAGCACTACATTTTGGCCACCGTGCTCGATCCTAGATTTAAAACCTACCTTGGATCTCTCTTTCCGGCAGACACAAGTCTGCAGGGGTTCAAAGAACTGCTGGTGAGAAAATTGTCAAGTCAAGCGGAACGCGACCTGTCAACATCTCCTCCTTCACATTCTCCCGCAACTGGGGGTGCGAGGAAAAGGCTCAGAATTCCGAGCCCACCCGCTGGCGGTGATGCAGTGCAGTCTGGAGCGACTGCTGATGCTGACATCTGGTCCGGACTGAAGGACCTCACAACGATTACGGACATGTCGTCTACTGTCACTGCATATGATTCTCTCCCCATTGAAAGAATGGTGGAGGATTATATGAGTGACCGCATCCAAGTAGGCACGTCAGACAGTCCGTACTTATACTGGCAGGAAAAAGAGGCAATTTGGAGGCCCTTGCACAAACTGGCTTTATTCTACCTAAGTTGCCCTCCCACAAGTGTGTACTCCGAAAGAGTGTTTAGTGCCGCCGCTCACCTTGTCAGCAATCGGCGTACGAGGTTACATCCAGAAAATGTGGAGATGATGTTCATTAAAATGAATTATAATCAATTCCTCCGTGGAGACATTGACCAGCAGCAATTGCCTCCACAAAGTACACAGGGAGCTGAGATGGTGGATTCCAGTGGGGACGAATTGATAATCTGTGAGGAGGGGGATGTACACGGTGATATATCGGAGGATGATAATGAGGTGGACATCTTGCCTCTGTAGAGCCAGTTTGTGCAAGGAGAGATTAATTGCTTCTTTTTTGGTGGGGGTCCAAACCAACCCGTCATTTCAGTCACAGTCGTGTGGCAGACCCTGTCACTGAAATGATGGGTTGGTTAAAGTGTGCATGTCCTGTTTATACAACATAAGGGTGGGTGGGAGGGCCCAAGGACAATTCCATCTTGCACCTCTTTTTTCTTTCATTTTTCTTTGCGTCATGTGCTGTTTGGGGAGTGTTTTTTGGAAGGGCCAGCCTGCGTGACACTGCAGTGCCACTCCTAGATGGGCCAGGTGTTTGTGTCGGCCACTAGGGTCGCTTAGCTTACTCACACAGCTACCTCATTGCGCCTCTTTTTTTCTTTGCGTCATGTGCTGTTTGGGGAGTATTTTTTGGAAGGGCCATCCTGCCTGAAACTGCAGTGCCACTCCTAGATGGGCCAGGTGTTTGTGTCGGCCACTTGGGTCGCTGAGCTTAGTCACACAGCTACCTCATTGCGCCTCTTTTTTTCTTTGCATCGTGTGCTGTTTGGGGAGTGTTTTTTGGAAGGGCCATCCTGCGTGACACTGCAGTGCCACTCCTAGATGGGCCAGGTGTTTGTGTCGGCCACTTGGGTCGCTGAGCTTGGTCATCCAGCGACCTTGGTGCAAATTTTAGGACTAAAAATAATATTGTGAGGTGTGAGGTGTTCAGAATAGACTGAAAATGAGTGGAAATTATGGTTATTGAGGTTAATAATACTTTGGGATCAAAATGACCCCCGAATTCTATGATTTAAGCTGTTTTTTAGGGTTTTTTAAAAAAAACACCCGAATCCAAAACACACCCGAATCCGACAAAAAAAATTCGGTGAGGTTTTGCCAAAACGCGTTCGAACCCAAAACACGGCCGCGGAACCGAACCCAAAACCAAAACACAAAACCCGAAAAATTTCCGGTGCACATCACTAGTTTAAACACGAAGAACTCTAACAAATACAAATTACTACATTTACATATTGGGTGAAAAAGTATTAAGGTGCCCTATGTTTAGAACTGGTGATGTTGGCCATGCCAAACAATTGGATGAGACTTTACATTTATGTAGTTTTTTTTCGCAAATATTTATGTCAAACAAATGTGTTGATATGGCCAACATCACATCTGACAATTAACCATCTAAAAATACCTTAACACCATGTGCTTGTTGTTGTTGATTATTGCAAGGACTAGGTGATTCATCGCGCCCTACGGGCGCTCTTCACACCGTCGTAAGGGGCTACGCCCCCGTAATCTCTCCAGAAAAGTTAAGGTGTATGTGGATGTAGTGTGAGCGATGTTGGAGAGGGTGGTTTCTAGGCTAGGTGTGTGGACGGTGCACGGCGTAACACAGTGTGCAGGGTCGGCAGACAGTTTGTGTTGGGCTTGTGGGGAAAGTAGTCTGTGTGTGGCGGTGTTGGGGACTGTGTGCGGGTGTGCTGCGGGACTCTGTGGGTGCGCCGTGGCTGTAGTGTGTCAGATGTTGGTGGGGGTGCATGTATTAACGGTGTGGGGAGGGGGTCCGGTGGCACACAGTGTGCAGGGATGGACGGTAGTGTGTGTGGGGCTTGTGGGGAGAGTGTCCGCTGTGCGTGCGTGCTGGGGTCTGTATGCAAGTGTGGTGTGTGCGTAGTGCGTAGTGCTGCGGGATTGTGTTGCCGCGGCATGGCAGCAGTGTGTCAGATGTTGGGGTGGGTGAATGTTTCCGCGGTGTGGGGAGGGGGTTAAGCGGCTGTACACACTGTGCAGGGAGGGAAGACAGTGTTTGTGTGGAGGGTGGCCTGTGGTCGACCGTGCTGGGGAATATGTGCGTCCGTGCTGCGGGACTATGGACAGGAGGCTGTGTGGGGCGGTGTTGGGGAGTGTGTGCGTCCGTGCTGTGGGTGCCCGTGCTGCGGGACTGTGTGGGGGGGCCATGGGTGAGGTGTGTGAGATATTAGCGGGGGTGAATGTATGAGGGGCGTGTAGCGGGAGGCCGGCGTCTGTCCAGACTGTGCAGGGGGGGAGTCCGCTGTGCGGCCGTGCTGCGGGAGTGTGTATCCGCGACACGGCAGCAGTGTGAGCTATTAGCGGGGGTGAAAGTATGAGGAGCGTGTAGCGGGAGGCCGGCGTGTGTGTAGACTGTGCAGGGGGGGGGGGGGGGGGGAGTCCGCTGTGCGGCCGTGCTGCGGTAGTGTAGAGGGAGGCCGGCGGCTGTACACACTGCAGGGGGGGGGGGGAGAGTGTGCCTTGGTCTTGTCGGGAGGGTGGGCTGTGGTCGCCGTGCTGCGTACCTGGTTGGAGATGGTGGTGGGATGACGTGTCTGCTGCTCAGTTCTGTGCAGGGCAGGAGCTGGTAACTCCACCCAGGCCTCTAACTCCGCCCAGCGTTAGAGGGCCAGGCACACACGAGGCAAATATATAGGAGATATATATATATATATATATTTTTTTTATATAAATATACACACATCCATATAGATATATACATATACCCCTATATATATATATACACACACACATCTTTACAGGTAACATAGCCTTACAGTGCTCAGCAGTCCTGAAAAGCACTGACCCCCTCACAGGCTTAATAGCCTGAGCTGTTTGCTGCCTTACACGCAGCTTAGTTATGGGGCCTCCCTGTGGGCATTACTCACCCCCCCCCCCCCCCCCTCTCCCCGCGATCTCCCTTCTCAGAGACGGACCGCGGCTGCCGTGAGAGCTCTCTGCGGTCAGCCTTTCACCTCTCCCCCCTCTGCATACAAAGCCGCCGTTCGCGGCTCCGGAGCTCTGGCGGGTAGCGGCTAGCAGAAGCTAACCGCGGGAGGGGGGAAGCGGCGTCCGGGGACTGGGGAGCGCAGGTATGGGAGCGGGCGGGCGGGAAGCGGCTGCGGCTTGGCGCCCAGTGGCGACTGCAGTGCAGTCCGCGGCTGGGCAGTGGAATTCAGCCAGTGAATGGTGGCTTGGCGCCCAGCGGCGGCTGTCCGCGGCTGGGCAGGCAGGAGGTGTTGTGAACTTTGTCCACCTGCTTGGCTGCTGAAGGGGGGTGGATGTGAAGGAGGCTGCTGTGCAGTGTGGTCGTGGAGTGAGATGGTAGGGGGGGGCTAGCGGCGGCCTTGGTAGCGGGTGTGTGGTGGGTAAGGTGGGTGTAGTAGGTGGTGGTGGGTGGTGAGGGTGTCTGTTTGCTTACCTGCCAGTGTGGGCCGTCAGTTAGAATGGAGTGTCTCCTGGTGGTCCCTTCTCCTATAGTGTGTCATGTGGTGTATAGTGTGTCATGTGGTGTGCTGACACAGATAGGGCAGGGTCTGTGACTCCACCCAGCGTTAGAAGTGCAGCCACAGAGTCACAGGGCTAATATATAGGAGATGACTGGTCATTTGTGTAATATTTTTTGCTCTGCACTAACAGTGGTGCAGATGTATAAACCTGGAGAAGGCATAAGGAAGTGAAAAACCAGTGATATGTGCAAGGTGATAAAGGCAAAAGGCAAACAGCTCCAATATGTAAATTAACATTTGTGTTTATTTTGTACTGCTGCCTTTATCACCTTGCACATATCAGTGTTTTTTCACTTCCTTATGCCTTCTCCAGGTTAATAAATCTACCCCACTGTTTTTTAACTTATTTACACGTAATTGTTATGTTTACTCACCAGACAACTGAGGGGATTGTGGATCCTCACTTTGTGGGCTGGCTAATAGAGCTAGTGGTGGCAGGGCCGACACTGCGGAGATGCGCCGTTGGGGTGGTGATGCTGGTGCTGGAGCTTCTGCCTCAAGACGGCGTCTCTTTGGTGGCCTACGTAGCCACAGTAACCGAGCCCTGTGATGGGCGCCTTAGTGGAGGGGGATTTGCCGAAGAAGAACCTATGTGATAAGATAAACATTAACATTTTGTGTTTCTATGTGTTTGCAGAATATGTGTTTACAGTAAAATCTTACCTGCATTGGCACCATCTGCATCTCTTGGCAGTGTGAGATGTGGCCTGGCTGCAGTGGCGGATCCAGGGGGGGGGGAGGGGGGGGGCACCCACGCACGTGCCCCCCCCCCCTGTCATTTAGAAGTTTTTTATTTTTACTTTCAGTTTAGCGTGCATTAAGTGGCGGAACAGCCGGAGACAACGGAGTCAGGTGCCGCAGGCACCTCCTCCGTTGTCTCCCGTTCCGCTTGTACAAGTTCCACTCAGCTACTTTAAGGGAGAGCTGAGGATCGGGAGCCACCGAGCGCTGCGCCTCTCAGCATCAGCGCGCTGGCTCCTCCTGCTGTGTGACATGGTGCCAGTGGTGATCTCCGTGCTCTGGCCGTGGTCCCGCGGATGGCACGTGGTTTCCGGCCGCAACACAGAGCCTGACTGGGGAGCCGTCTACGCTGTGCAGTGTGTGTGGGACTCGGGAGTGCAGAGATGATGCGGCTGTCATTGTGCAGGTGGGTGGGAGAGCAGCAGGCGCCGCACAGCAGGGTGCATAGAAGAGTGTGTAACTATGTGGCCCAAAATACAATGGGAAGGGGGGATAGTGTATTAATGTTTTAACATTCTGTGGCTGTGTTTGTGTGTATATGTGTGTGGGTGCATATGTGGTTGTTTGTATATATGTGCTGTGTGTGTATATGTGGCTGGTTGTGCTTATGTGACTGTATAATGTATATGGCTGTCTGTATATGTGACTGTGTGTGTACTGTACTGTATATGGCTGTCTGTGCATATGTGGCTGTGTATACTGTATCTGGCTGTCTGTATACAGTATGTGACTGTGTGTGCATATGCAGCTGTCTGTGTACACGTAAACTGTATGTGACTGTGTGTGTATACTGTATGTGTCTGTCTGTGTATAAGTGACTGTGCATATGTGGCTGTGTGTATGTGCGACTATATGTGACAGTGTGTTTACTGTATCTGGTTGTCTGTGTATATGTGACTGTGTGTGTATACTGTATGTGACAGTCCGTGCATATGTGACTGTGTATTGTATGTGTGTCTGTATCTGTGCATATGTGGCTGCGTATATGAGATTGCGTGTGCATATGTGACTGTGTACATGTGGCTATCTGTGTGTGGCTATTTATGTGTGTGGCTGTGTATGTAATTGTGGCTGTGTGTGTGTGGCAGGTCCTCTACCAGACCTGTCCCCGCACACTTGCCCTGTCCCCTACCAGGCCTGTCCCCGCACACTCGCCCTGTCCCCTACCAGGCCTGTCCCCGCACACTCGCCCTGTCCCCTACCAGGCCTGTCCCCGCACACTCGACCTGTCCCCTACCAGGCCTGTCCCCGCACACTCGCCCTGTCCCCTACCAGGACTGTCCCCGAACACTCGCCCTGTCCCTTACTAGGCCTGTCCCCGCACACTCGCCCTGTCCCCTACCAGGCCTGTCCCCGCACACTCGCCCTGTCCCCTACCAGGCCTGTCCCCGCACACTCGCCCTGTCCCCTACCAGGACTGTCCCCGCACACTCGCCCTGTCCCCTACCAGGCCTGTCCCCGCACACTCGCCCTGTCCCCTACCAGGACTGTCCCCGCACACTCGCCCTGTCCCCTACCAGGCCTGTCCCCGCACACTCGCCCTGTCCCCTACCAGGACTGTCCCCGCACACTCGCCCTGTCCCTTACCAGGCCTGTCCCCGCACACTCGCCCTGTCCCCTACCAGGCCTGTCCCAGCACACTCGCCCTGTCCCCTACCAGGCCTGTCCCAGCACACTCGCCCTGTCCCCTACCAGACCTGTCCCCGCACACTCGCCCTGTCCCCGCACACTCGCCCTGTCCCCTACCAGGCCTGTCCCCGCACACTCGCCCTGTCCCCTACCAGGCCTGTCCCCGCACACTCGCCCTGTCCCCTACCAGGACTGTCCCCGCACACTCGCCCTGTCCCCTACCAGGCCTGTCCCCGCACACTCGCCCTGTCCCCTACCAGGACTGTCCCCGCACACTCGCCCTGTCCCTTACCAGGCCTGTCCCCGCACACTCGCCCTGTCCCCTACCAGGCCTGTCCCAGCACACTCGCCCTGTCCCCTACCAGGCCTGTCCCAGCACACTCGCCCTGTCCCCTACCAGACCTGTCCCCGCACACTCGCCCTGTCCCCGCACACTCGCCCTGTCCCCTACCAGGCCTGTCCCCGCACACTCGCCCTGTCCCCTACCAGACCTGTCCCTGTACACACATCCTGTCCCCTACCAGGCCTGTCCCCGCACACTCGCCCTGTCCCCTACCAGACCTGTCCCTGTACACACACCCTGTCCCCTACCAGGCCTGTCACTCACCGTCCCCGCACTCTCATCCTGTTACCCACTGTCCTTGTACTCCATGCCCCCAGCGTGATGAAAACGAGGGCGTGACTCATGGGTATGGCATTCTCTGTGAGGCCAAACCCCTTGTTACAAAGCCACACCCCTTTCACAGGAGCACATGTGCCAAACCCCCCCTTCCTTCCCCTATTGTGGTGCCATCCCCCCTGTCATTTTGTTCTGGATCCGCCCCTGCCTGGGTGTGCTGCTTCTCTTGCGTACTGTAGAAATATGAAGAATGTACTTATGAACATACTATTTTGTTGATATGTTTATGCAAATTCCTTATTGTGATGTAAACATATGTGGTACCTGATGAGAAGTAAACTAAACAATGCTTATGCTTTTCTGCCTGACTTCATTGGGTGTGTATCATTTAAATTTGAAAAAATTAGCAAAATAATCCATACACAAACGCAAGTAATTAAAAAATTTTACTACTTAAAACCAAAACGTCGTAGCTTGACACAACCACAATATTGCACGCTAAGGTCCCAATTTTTGATGCTAACAATAAAACACTAGCCACAAATATCTGCGAAAACTTGGAAGCATCACAACCAAATATGCATGAAAAAACACATGAAGCACACAAAGGACAACCCAGAACAACACACAATAAACATAAATGCTATGAAATGTATTAAAAAAAATTAAAAATATTCATCACACTTCTTTAAAATACACCTACAAACATTTACTTTTGGCATAAAACACCAGAAAAAGGACAAGGCAACCACAAAAAAATCAACCATACAAAGGTTAAAAAAATACATAATTGAGAATAACACTACATCAGGCCTGCCCAACCTGTGGCTCTCCAGATGTAGTGAAACTACACATCCCAGCATGCCCTGCCACAGTTTTAGCATTCCCTAATAGCAAAACTGTGGCAAGGCATGATGGGACTTGTAGTTTTACAACAGCTGGAGAGCCACAGGTTGGCCAGGCCTGCACTACATCACCAACACATTAGAATAATGAACAAACTGACAACCACAATTAGCTAGAAGACATTTCAGACAACTAAGGACAAAGCACAGATGTTTAAATAAAAAAAAATAAAAAAAAAAATAACTCACCATCCTGCCTTGGCCGATCCGAATCCCGGACATAAGTGGCACCAACCACTTCTGGCGGAATGAGTGCACGCACAGGCTCCTCCCAATCACGGTAAGATGCACGGAAGGGGTGTCCACCCCCGGTTTGGCGGGCTGATTTAGCCTACTTGGCCATCTTCGCCTTGACACGGCGCTTTATGTCATAGAAACGCTTACGACACGTGTCCTCGGTCCTCCTCAACACAGCCTCACTATTAACAGCGGCAACAACCTTCCCCCACAGAACACTCTTCCTGCGTGACGACACTTTTGCAGCATCATGGCCAAACAACTGCCGATGATGCCTCATCAGCTCCCGCACCAAAGCCATATTTTCAGCGTAGCTGAATTTTACATTGCGGCCAGTCTTTGTAGTGGTGCGTGGCTGCGGAGCCACAACGCCATCACTATCACTGGAGCCGCAGCAACAACCTCCCCCTCCTCCTCACTAACCTCCTCCACCTCACTCACCTCCTCCACCTCACTCACCTCCTCCCTCTCACTCACCTCCTCCCTCACTCACCGCCTCCCTCTCACTCACCGCCTCCACCTCACTCACCTCCTCCACCTCACTCACCTCCTCCACCACACTCACCTCTGACTGGGACATAATCAGGACAAACAACAAATAACACTGAGAAAAAAAAACAGTAAACACACTCCTCCACTACCACCACACACCACACACACACACACACACACACACACACACACACACACACACACACACACACTCACTCACCATCAATGACAATAGACGTGAAATAAAAAACAATGACAAAAAACTAGACAGACTTTTAAATAACTACACAACAAGTATGACAAGACTACTTACACACACAGTACAGCACTCAACAATCACAAAGAACCTCCTCCAAACCGCCAAAAACTCCAAACAACTCACCAACTCCTAACACACCTTCCTCTCACCTCTCCACTAGCTAAACCCACGAGGTTCGGACGGTTTGGGGCGTTTTTATAGTAATGTGCACAGACACTCCTCCATCACGAATCAAACCAATCACGGACGAGTGACAAAAACTAAACTTAGGAAAAAAACGCGTCCGTGAACGGACAAACACTGCCGTAACCAAAATGTGACGCAGTCGTAAAAAAACCTCATAACACGACCACAAAATCACTAAATCGGCCGCATTCTACCTTACAAAACCATGAATGACATCGACATCGGAAAACACAAAAAATACAAATACGACAGCTTAGTAAATGAGGCGTAACATTTTCAAAAAGTTGCAAATACACACATTCGATGCCATTCGTGATGAATCTCCCTCCAAATCGGTACTAATACGAATTTTTGTAAATATACCCCATAATCTCAATAATGAGAATATCCCACTGATAGGTACTTATTTAAGCGAGGAGGTAGTCTGTGACCAATTAAAACATTTAAAGATTAATAAGTCACGGGTCCCGATGGAATTCACTCAAGGGTTCTAATGGAGCTACACTCTGAACTTGCAAAACCGCTATTTTTGATATTTAAGGATTCAGTAATATCAGGTATGGTTCCCAAAGACTGGCGTATAGCGGAAGTAGTGCCTATATTCAAAGAGGGAAGTAAAGCTGAACCAGGTAATTATTGACCAGTTAGTCTTACATCTATAGTGGGGAAGGTATTCAGAAGTTCCTTGAAGTCAATAAGGTCATTAAAAGGAATCAACATGGATTTGTGAAGGACAGATCCTGTCAAACCAACTTACTTGGCATTTATGAAACAGTAAGTGCAAACTTAGATCAGGGTAAAGAGGTGGATGTAATCTTTTTAGACTTTGCAAAAGCTTTCGACACTGTACCGCACATGAGACTTATCTACAAGCTACAAGAAATAGGGCTAGGAAGCACAATCAAAAATTGGTTAGATAATAGGGAGCAGCGCATTGTGGTTAATGGATCTTTTTCAAATTGGACTGAAGTGCTAAGTGGTGTGCCACAAGGCTCGGTATTAGGACCGCTATTGTTCAATATTTTCATTAACGACCTAACAGAAGGTCTGGAGAGCATGGTGTCAATTTTTGCAGATGATACCAAATTGTGTAAAGTTATAAATACGGAGGGGGATGCTGAGTCGCTTCAGAACGACTTAGTTAAATTAGAAGCATGGGCAGCGAAATGGAGAATGCGCTTCAATGCAGACATGTGTTAGGTAATGCACTGTGGTAACAAGAACAAAATAACACCTACATACTAAATGGGGTAAAATTAGGGGATTCTGTACTGGAAAAGGACTTAGGTGTCCTCATAGATAGCAAACTAAGCAGTAGTACCCAAAGTAGGATTGCAGCAAAGAAGGCTAATAAGATATTAGCATGCTAAAACAGGGAATTGATGCTAGGGACGAGAGTGTTATACTCCCGTTGTATAAATCAATAGTGAGGCCAAACCTTGAATGCTGTGTACAATTCTGGGCACCATACTACAAAAAGGATATCCTGGAGCTAGAAAAGGTTCAGAGGCCGGCGACCAAACTGTTTAAGGGCATGGAGACGCTGGAATACGAGGAAAGGCTTGCAAGGCTAGGCATGTTTATATTGGAAAAGAAGAGACTAAGAGGGGACATGATCAACATCTACAAATATATAAGGGGACAATACACAGATCTTGCGCAGGACCTGTTTTTGGTTAGATCGACACAGAGAACTCGTGTACACTCACTCAGGTTAGAGGAGAGGAGATTCCGCACAATACGGCGTAAAGGCTTTTTCACGGTAAGGACGATACGTGTTTGGAATTCCCTGCCTGAAGGAGTTGTAATGGCGGACTCAGTCAAAACCTTTAAGAATGGATTAGATAAATTCCTAATGGATAAAGATATCCAGGGTTATGGTGCATAGTCACACACTATAGTTATTATATAAAAGAGGGATAAAACGTAACGGTAGACATCAGCGTCAGTCAAAATTTTATACCAAATTATCCTGCATAGGAGATCACAAGTAGGTTGAACTCGATGGACAATTGTCTTTTTTCAACCTTAGATACTATGGTAGTATATTACTATGTTACTATGACTGAGGATGAAGGAGTCATGGCAGCCACTAGTGTAACCAGCCACAACACTCATGATATTGAGTTTTGCATCACAAACCACCTGCACATTTGTAGAGTGGTCAAGGTGTCGATTTGTATATATATGCTGCCTACCCCTAGGTGGTCTCAGCTCAACGTGTGTGCAATATATGGCTCCCAGCACATTGGGCATGCTAGCAAGGCCATAGAAAGCTACCTTGACGGCATGCCACTGAGACTCCTGGGTAGGGAAGCAGATAGAAGCATCGATGTGGGGCTGCAAAGCATCCAACGCCTGTGTGTATATTTAAAAAAATAAGGAGGGTAGTGAGATTAAATAAAATAACATCATCAATGTGTACTGACATTACAACAATAACAAACTAACAGATGAGGAGATAAGGTATACGTCACCTGGGTTAGGATTCTGGAAAAGGAGAGCTGTGAGATCCCAATGACATCGCCAGACACAACCTGAAAGCTGCCAGTAGCCATAAAGTGCAACACAGCCAGGAGTTTGTGCAGTCCTGAGACAGGGCGAGAGCGTGCTGTCTCAGGGTCTAGGTCCGGTTTGACAAGGTCATAAAGACGGAAAATGTTGCCTCGATTTAGCTGGAACATCTGTATTACCTTGTCATTGTCCAATGCGTTTAAGTTTAAATGCCCCCTAAAAAATGAGGCCTGTGCAGCCTCCGCGGCACCTGTACAACCTGCTGACCATGGGGGTCATTCCGAGTTGATCGCTAGCTGCCGTTGTTCACAGCGCAGCGATCAGGCTAAAAAAATTGCATTTCTGCGCATGCGTATGCACCGCAATGCGCACGCGCGACATATGGATACAAAGTCCTTTGTGGTTATGCACAGGTTCTAGCAATGTTTTCATTCACACTGGCGGCCACAAGCAGATTGACAGGAAAGGGGCGTTTATGGGTATCAACTGACCGTTTCAGGGTGTGCTTAGAAAAAAAGCAGGCTTGCCAGGGAAAATGCAGGCGTGGCTGGGCGAATGCTGGGCGGGTGTGTGACGTCAAAAGCCAACCCTCCAACGTTAGAATCAACGCACACGAAGAGAAAGTTCAGGGCTGGTCTTGTTTTGCACAAAATGTTTTTGCAGGCGCTCTGCTGCACAAGCGTTCGCACTTCTACAAAGCAAAAATACACTCCCCGGTGGGCGGCGACAATGCGTTTGCACTGCTGCTAAAAACTGCTAGCGAGCGAACAACTCGGAATGACTCCCCATGTTTAGTTTCCTGGCCCTGGTTTCTTCCAGGCTAATGTCGCAGTCTCAGGAACCCCACAGCACACAAAACATAACTGCACCATAGTACACCAGCCATTTCTGAGTGAGGGATGTTTCAAATGTGCCTAGGGCCTTTTTATAGGCATCCTAATTGAGATGTGATTGATGTTGAAGTTGACACACATGCAAACATGCCAGGAAAAAGCAGGTCTATTTTTTTGCTGCTTTTTTTTACGATTCGCAAAAAAATACAGCTGCAGTTAAGCTTTCACAGACGACAAACAAAATACGAAATGGATGAAGATGCATAGACTAAACAGCATGGTATTCCGAGCAGTGTTGGGATTCCGAACGATGGTATCCTGACCACATTTCATATAGATGATGCATGCTGTATAGTCTGTGCGTCTCCATTATGCACAGGGGGGCCTGGGGGAACCAGTATAATGTAGGATGGTTCCAAATTACACACATATATAATATGAAATGCAGTCAGGATCCCTTCGTTGAGAACGCTGGGATACCAAAGTAAGCCATGAGAAGTAATCCGTGGCATCGGGTAGGGGTGTTTTGTAGAGATGAGCGGGTTCGGTTTCTCTGAATCCGAACCCGCCCGAACTTCATGTTTTTTTTCACGGGTCCGAGCAGACTCGGATCCTCCCGCCTTGCTCGGTTAACCCGAGCGCGCCCGAACGTCATCATGACGCTGTCGGATTCTCGCGAGACTCGGATTCTATATAAGGAGCCGCGCGTCGCCGCCATTTTCACACGTGCATTGAGATTGATAGGGAGAGGACGTGGCTGGCGTCCTCTCCATTTAGATTAGAAGAGAGAGAGAGAGATTGACCTGATTTACTGGAGCTTAGGAGTACTGTAGAAGTGTAGAGAGTGCAGAGTTTACTAGTGACTGACCACAGTGACCACCAGACAGTGCAGTTTTATTTAATATATCCGTTCTCTGCCTGAAAAAAACGATACACACAGTGACTCAGTCACATACCATATCTGTGTGCACTGCTCAGCCCAGTGTGCTGCATCATCTATGTATATATATCTGACTGTGCTCAGCTCACACAGCTTATAATTGTGGGGGAGACTGGGGAGCACTGCAGTGCCAGTTATAGGTTATAGCAGGAGCCAGGAGTACATATTATATCAAAATTAAACAGTGCACACTTTTGCTGCAGGAGTGCCACTGCCAGTGTGACTGACCAGTGACCTGACCACACTGACCACCAGTATAGTTAGTAGTATACGATATTGTGATTGCCTGAAAAAGTTAAAACACTCGTCGTGTGACTTCACATGTGTGGTGTTTTTTTTTTTATTCTATAAAAAACTCATTCTGCTGACAGACAGTGTCCAGCAGGTCCGTCATTATATAATATATACCTGTCCGGCTGCAGTAGTGATATATATATATTTTTTATATCATTATTTATCATCCAGTCGCAGCAGACACAGTACGGTAGTTCACGGCTGTAGCTACCTCTGTGTCGGCACTCGGCAGTCCATCCATAATTGTATACCACCTACCCGTGGTTTTTTTTTCTTTCTTCTTTATACATACATACTACTACATCTCTTTATCAACCAGTCTATATTAGCAGCAGACACAGTACAGTACGGTAGTCCACGGCTGTAGCTACCTCTGTGTCGGCACTCAGCAGTCCGTCCATAATTGTATACCACCTACCCGTGGTTTTTTTTTCTTTCTTCTTTATACATACATACTACTACATCTCTTTATCAACCAGTCTATATTAGCAGCAGACACAGTACAGTACGGTAGTTCACGGCTGTAGCTACCTCTGTGTCGGCACTCGGCAGTCCGTCCATAATTGTATACCACCTACCCGTGTTTTTTTTTTCTTTCTTCTTTATACATACATACTACTACATCTCTTTATCAACCAGTCTATATTAGCAGCAGACACAGTACAGTACGGTAGTCCACGGCTGTAGCTACCTCTGTGTCGGCACTCGGCAGTCCGTCCATAATTGTATACCACCTACCCGTGGGTTTTTTTTCTTTCTTCTTTATACATACATACTACATCTCTTTATCAACCAGTCTATATTAGCAGCAGACACAGTACAGTACGGTAGTTCACGGCTGTAGCTACCTCTGTGTCGGCACTCGGCAGTCCGTCCATAATTGTATACCACCTACCCGTGGTTTTTTTTTCTTTCTTCTTTATACATACATACTACTACATCTCTTTATCAACCAGTCTATATTAGCAGCAGACACAGTACAGTACGGTAGTCCACGGCTGTAGCTACCTCTGTGTCGGCACTCGGCAGTCCGTCCATAATTGTATACCACCTACCCGTGGTTTTTTTTTCTTTCTTCTTTATACATACATACTACTACATCTCTTTATCAACCAGTCTATATTAGCAGCAGACACAGTACAGTACGGTAGTTCACGGCTGTAGCTACCTCTGTGTCGGCACTCGGCAGTCCGTCCATAATTGTATACCACCTACCCGTGGTTTTTTTTTCTTTCTTCTTTATACATACATACTACTACATCTCTTTATCAACCAGTCTATATTAGCAGCAGACACAGTACAGTACGGTAGTCCACGGCTGTAGCTACCTCTGTGTCGGCACTCGGCAGTCCGTCCATAATTGTATACTAGTATCCATCCATCTCCATTGTTTACCTGAGGTGCCTTTTAGTTGTGCCTATTAAAATATGGAGAACAAAAATGTTGAGGTTCCAAAATTAGGGAAAGATCAAGATCCACTTCCACCTCGTGCTGAAGCTGCTGCCACTAGTCATGGCCGAGACGATGAAATGCCAGCAACGTCGTCTGCAAAGGCCGATGCCCAATGTCATAGTACAGAGCATGTCAAATCCAAAACACCAAATATCAGTAAAAAAAGGACTCCAAAACCTAAAATAAAATTGTCGGAGGAGAAGCGTAAACTTGCCAATATGCCATTTACCACACGGAGTGGCAAGGAACGGCTGAGGCCCTGGCCTATGTTCATGGCTAGTGGTTCAGCTTCACATGAGGATGGAGGCACTCAGCCTCTCGCTAGAAAAATGAAAAGACTCAAGCTGGCAAAAGCAGTAGCACCGCAAAGAACTGTGCGTTCTTCGAAATCCCAAATCCACAAGGAGAGTCCAATTGTGTCGGTTGCGATGCCTGACCTTCCCAACACTGGACGTGAAGAGCATGCGCCTTCCACCATTTGCACGCCCCCTGCAAGTGCTGGAAGGAGCACCCGCAGTCCAGTTCCTGATAGTCAGATTGAAGATGTCAGTGTTGAAGTACACCAGGATGAGGAGGATATGGGTGTTGCTGGCGCTGGGGAGGAAATTGACCAGGAGGATTCTGATGGTGAGGTGGTTTGTTTAAGTCAGGCACCCGGGGAGACACCTGTTGTCCGTGGGAGGAATATGGCCGTTGACATGCCTGGTGAAAATACCAAAAAAATCAGCTCTTCGGTGTGGAGGTATTTCAACAGAAATGCGGACAACAGGTGTCAAGCCGTGTGTTCCCTTTGTCAAGCTGTAATAAGTAGGGGTAAGGACGTTAACCACCTCGGAACATCCTCCCTTATACGTCACCTGCAGCGCATTCATAATAAGTCAGTGACAAGTTCAAAAACTTTGGGTGACAGCGGAAGCAGTCCACTGACCAGTAAATCCCTTCCTCTTGTAACCAAGCTCACGCAAACCACCCCACCAACTCCCTCAGTGTCAATTTCCTCCTTCCCCAGGAATGCCAATAGTCCTGCAGGCCATGTCACTGGCAATTCTGATGATTCCTCTCCTGCCTGGGATTCCTCCGATGCATCCTTGCGTGTAACGCCTACTGCTGCTGGCGCTGCTGTTGTTGCTGCTGGGAGTCGATGGTCATCCCAGAGGGGAAGTCGTAAGACCACTTTTACTACTTCCACCAAGCAGTTGACTGTCCAACAGTCCTTTGCGAGGAAGATGAAATATCACAGCAGTCATCCTACTGCAAAGCGGATAACTGAGGCCTTGGCATCCTGGGTGGTGAGAAACGTGGTTCCGGTATCCATCATTACTGCAGAGCCAACTAGAGACTTGTTGGAGGTACTGTGTCCCCGGTACCAAATACCATCTAGGTTCCATTTCTCTAGGCAGGCGATACCGAAAATGTACACAGACCTCAGAAAAAGAGTCACCAGTGTCCTAAAAAATGCAGCTGTACCCAATGTCCACTTAACCACGGACATGTGGACAAGTGGAGCAGGGCAGGGTCAGGACTATATGACTGTGACAGCCCACTGGGTAGATGTATGGACTCACGCCGCAAGAACAGCAGCGGCGGCACCAGTAGCAGCATCTCGCAAACGCCAACTCTTTCCTAGGCAGGCTACGCTTTGTATCACCGCTTTCCAGAATACGCACACAGCTGAAAACCTCTTACGGCAACTGAGGAAGATCATCGCGGAATGGCTTACCCCAATTGGACTCTCCTGTGGATTTGTGGCATCGGACAACGCCAGCAATATTGTGTGTGCATTAAATATGGGCAAATTCCAGCACGTCCCATGTTTTGCACATACCTTGAATTTGGTGGTGCAGAATTATTTAAAAAACGACAGGGGCGTGCAAGAGATGCTGTCGGTGGCCAGAAGAATTGCGGGACACTTTCGGCGTACAGGCACCACGTACAGAAGACTGGAGCACCACCAAAAACTACTGAACCTGCCCTGCCATCATCTGAAGCAAGAAGTGGTAACAAGGTGGAATTCAACCCTCTATATGCTTCAGAGGTTGGAGGAGCAGCAAAAGGCCATTCAAGCCTATACAATTGAGCACGATATAGGAGGTGGAATGCACCTGTCTCAAGCGCAGTGGAGAATGATTTCAACGTTGTGCAAGGTTCTGCTGCCCTTTGAACTTGCCACACGTGAAGTCAGTTCAGACACTGCCAGCCTGAGTCAGGTCATTCCCCTCATCAGGCTTTTGCAGAAGAAGCTGGAGACATTGAAGGAGGAGCTAACATGAAGCGATTCCGCTAGGCATGTGGGACTTGTGGATGGAGCCCTTAATTCGCTTAACAAGGATTCACGGGTGGTCAATCTGTTGAAATCAGAGCACTACATTTTGGCCACCATGCTCGATCCTAGATTTAAAGCCTACCTTGGATCTCTCTTTCCGGCAGACACAGACCTGCTGGTGAGAAAATTGTCAAGTCAAGCGGAACGCGACCTGTCAACATCTCCTCCTTCACATTCTCCCGCAACTGGGGGTGCGAGGAAAAGGCTCAGAATTCCGAGCCCACCCGCTGGCGGTGATGCAGGGCAGTCTGGAGCGACTGCTCATGCTGACATCTGGTCCGGACTGAAGGACCTGACAACGATTACGGACATGTCGTCTACTGTCACTGCATATGATTCTCTCACCATTGAAAGAATGGTGGAGGATTATATGAGTGACCGCATCCAAGTAGGCACGTCACACAGTCCATACTTATACTGGCAGGAAAAAGAGGCAATTTGGAGGCCCTTGCACAAACTGGCTTTATTCTACCTAAGTTGCCCTCCCACAAGTGTGTACTCCGAAAGAGTGTTTAGTGCCGCCGCTCACCTTGTCAGCAATCGGCGTACGAGGTTACATCCAGAAAATGTGGAGAAGATGATGTTCATTAAAATGAATTATAATCAATTCCTCCGCGGAGACATTGACCAGCAGCAATTGCCTCCACAAAGTACACAGGGAGCTGAGATGGTGGATTCCAGTGGGGACGAATTGATAATCTGTGAGGAGGGGGATGTACACGGTGATATATCGGAGGATGATGATGAGGTGGACATCTTGCCTCTGTAGAGCCAGTTTGTGCAAGGAGAGATTAATTGCTTCTTTTTTTGGGGGGGTCCAAACCAACCCGTCATATCAGTCACAGTCGTGTGGCAGACCCTGTCACTGAAATGATGGGTTGGTTAAAGTGTGCATGTCCTGTTTTGTTTATACAACATAAGGGTGGGTGGGAGGGCCCAAGGACAATTCCATCTTGCACCTCTTTTTTCTTTTATTTTTCTTTGCGTCATGTGCTGTTTGGGGAGGGTTTTTTGGAAGGGACATCCTGCGTGACACTGCAGTGCCACTCCTAAATGGGCCCGGTGTTTGTGTCGGCCACTAGGGTCGCTTATCTTACTCACACAGTCAGCTACCTCATTGCGCCTCTTTTTTTCTTTGCGTCATGTGCTGTTTGGGGAGGGTTTTTTGGAAGGGCCATCCTGCGTGACACTGCAGTGCCACTCCTAGATGGGCCCGGTGTTTGTGTCGGCCACTAGGGTCGCTAATCTTACTCTTACTCACACAGCTACCTCATTGCGCCTCTTTTTTTCTTTGCGTCATGTGCTGTTTGGGGAGGGTTTTTTGGAAGGGACATCCTGCGTGACACTGCAGTGCCACTCCTAAATGGGCCCGGTGTTTGTGTCGGCCACTACGGTCGCTAATCTTACTCACACAGCTACCTCATTGCGCCTCTTTTTTTCTTTGCGTCATGTGCTGTTTGGGGAGGGTTTTTTGGAAGGGACATCCTACGTGACACTGCAGTGCCACTCCTAGATGGGCCCGGTGTTTGTGTCGGCCACTAGGGTCGCTAATCTTACTCACACAGCTACCTCATTGCGCCTCTTTTTTACTTTGCGTCATGTGCTGTTTGGGGAGGGTTTTTTGGAAGGGACATCCTGCGTGACACTGCAGTGCCACTCCTAGATGGGCCCGGTGTTTGTGTCGGCCACTAGGGTCGCTAATCTTACTCACACAGCTACCTCATTGCGCCTCTTTTTTTCTTTGCGTCATGTGCTGTTTGGGGAGGGTTTTTTGGAAGGGACATCCTGCGTGACACTGCAGTGCCACTCCTAAATGGGCCCGGTGTTTGTGTCGGCCACTACGGTCGCTAATCTTACTCACACAGCTACCTCATTGCGCCTCTTTTTTTCTTTGCGTCATGTGCTGTTTGGGGAGGGTTTTTTGGAAGGGACATCCTGCGTGACACTGCAGTGCCACTCCTAGATGGGCCCGGTGTTTGTGTCGGCCACTAGGGTCGCTAATCTTACTCACACAGCTACCTCATTGCGCCTCTTTTTTTCTTTGCGTCATGTGCTGTTTGGGGAGGGTTTTTTGGAAGGGACATCCTGCGTGACACTGCAGTGCCACTCCTAAATGGGCCCGGTGTTTGTGTCGGCCACTACGGTCGCTAATCTTACTCACACAGCTACCTCATTGCGCCTCTTTTTTTCTTTGCGTCATGTGCTGTTTGGGGAGGGTTTTTTGGAAGGGACATCCTATGTGACACTGCAGTGCCACTCCTAGATGGGCCCGGTGTTTGTGTCGGCCACTAGGGTCGCTAATCTTACTCACACAGCTACCTCATTGCGCCTCTTTTTTTCTTTGCGTCATGTGCTGTTTGGGGAGGGTTTTTTGGAAGGGACATCCTGCGTGACACTGCAGTGCCACTCCTAAATGGGCCCGGTGTTTGTGTCGGCCACTACGGTCGCTAATCTTACTCACACAGCTACCTCATTGCGCCTCTTTTTTTCTTTGCGTCATGTGCTGTTTGGGGAGGGTTTTTTGGAAGGGACATCCTGCGTGACACTGCAGTGCCACTCCTAAATGGGCCCGGTGTTTGTGTCGGCCACTAGGGTCGCTTATCTTACTCACACAGTCAGCTACCTCATTGCGCCTCTTTTTTTCTTTGCGTCATGTGCTGTTTGGGGAGTGTTTTTTGGAAGGGCCATCCTGCGTGACACTGCAGTGCCACTCCTAAATGGGCCCGGTGTTTGTGTCGGCCACTAGGGTCGCTAATCTTACTCACAGCTACCTCATTGCGCCTCTTTTTTTCTTTGCGTCATGTGCTGTTTGGGGAGGGTTTTTTGGAAGGGACATCCTGCGTGACACTGCAGTGCCACTCCTAGATGGGCCAGGTGTTTGTGTCGGCCACTAGGGTCGCTTAGCTTAGTCATCCAGCGACCTCGGTGCAAATTTTAGGACTAAAAATAATATTGTGAGGTGTGAGGTATTCAGAATAGACTGAAAATGAGTGGAAATTATGGTTTTTGAGGTTAATAATAATATGGGATCAAAATGACCCCCAAATTCTATGATTTAAGCTGTTTTTTAGAGTTTTTTGAAAAAAACACCCGAATCCAAAACACACCCGAATCCGACAAAAAAAATTCGGTGAGGTTTTGCCAAAACGCGGTCGAACCCAAAACACGGCCGCGGAACCGAACCCAAAACCAAAACACAAAACCCGAAAAATTTCAGGCGCTCATCACTAGTGTTTTGGGGAGAGGTTAGGTTCAGGCTGTCACGTCTAGCAAAGTTTGAGGATCCGGCAGCTGGGACATGCCCGAGGAGGTAGATGGCTGTGGGTGAACAAGATGAGGGGGTTGGATATAGTTCCTTCGCATGGGACACAGAGCAATGAAGAACGTAGGCGGAGTTGAAAGTCAATAAATAGTATTTATTATGTACAGGGCTGAGGTAGAGAACTGTGGCTGGAGCATGATGGTTAAAGAACGTAGTTGCGGATAAAGAACTGCAGGTTGTGGCTTGAAAGACGAGGTTGTGAATAATGAACTACGGAACTGTGGATGGTGGTTAAAAGACATGGCTGGAGGTAAAGAACTGTGGACTGTGATATGAAAGACGAGACTGTAGATGATGCACTGTGGAACTGTAGATGGTAGTTGAAGACGTGGCTGGAGACAAGGACTGTGGACTGTGGTTTGGAGGATGAGGCTGAAGATAACAATCTGCAGGTTGTGGTCGGTGGTACATAGACGTGGCTGGTGAAGTAGATCTGTGGAGTGTGGCTTGAAAGACGAGGCAGAAGACCCGGGGCCGACTGTGCCCAAAGAGTCTTACTGGACTGGGTTTTCCAGGAGCGCTTCCACAGGCAGTAGCAGGTTAGGAACGGCAGTACTGCAGCAGCAATAGGGAACCGACCAAGCAGGAGCAGGAGTAACCTGAATACGACAAGGATCCTCGGAGCACAGGCTAAAGCACCTACAACAGGGTTGTAACTTGAAGCACTGGTGTCCCTGTCCTAAACCAGACCCTTTTTATAGGGAGAGCTTCCCCTGGATTGGCTGGAAGAAACAGGAAACAGAAACTATGCTTAAAACTTGGTATCCAACATGGCGGCGCCCAGTAATGCAGACCTTTCTGCAAAACCACATTGCTCACTGCCTCTGGTCTCCTAGCAACGGCTCAGCAAGAGCGACCCACTGTAGCAGCGTCCCACCGCCACGAGCGGACCCACTCACCACCGCCACTGCTGCCCACGGACCCGGCGCAGCAGCCCACCTCCACCACTGCCCGCACACCGCCAGAAAAGCCAGCCCGCGGCCCCAGCATACCGGTAAGACACCGGACACTGACACAGGCAGCAGGGGAGGGTTAGGCTGCAGGGTTAGGGTTAGGCACCCCTGGAGAGGTTTATGGTTAGGCTGCGGGAAGGGGGGATAATGGTTAGATTACTTAATTAGTAAGTGTCGGGATTTTAAACTCCGGAATACCATGTCGGTGGTGGCTGTGGAATTTCTAAGATGGTGTGCCTGCACTTTTTCCCCCTGAGGGCTCAGTATTTTGGCGGGGGGGCTGACTATTCGCCTAGGGTGCTGAGATACCTTGCACCGGCCATGATCGCCGCCGTGCAATGCTTTTGTACTTGTGCGGGGTAGTGGGGGCGGCCTGACATGCGGGGCGGACTAGCCCTGTGCTGGGCGTCCCCCCGCATGTCAATGTAAGTGATTGTAGCTGTGCTAAATTTAGCACAGCTGTGATCAGGTCGGAATGACCCCCCTGTGTCGTTCTGTTGTACTAACAAAGAACAAAGACTGATTCATAAAAATGAGATACACAGCAGCTGATTAAAATTATTGCTCATAGATAAAGGGCAATCCCTTATTTCCAGCTGAACACATTATAGCTGACCAAAGCACACCATAATAAATGGAAGCGAAGTTAATGCATTGGGGGACTGGAGGATGAGTGTATTACATTACCACTCCCAGGCAAGGTGTGCACAAATGGAGATCAGAAGGGTGTCGTGGACCGTTCTGCAGACGGTCGCTGAGGGCACTTGTCAGTTCCTGCTGCCAGGTGCCACCAGAAGACGTGTTTTGCCCATCAGGCGGGCTTGCTTGCTTCCAGGCCAGACTGAGTTACCAGCCCTTGTGTGTGGATGATTAAGAAGCCCCTATTCCAGTGCTGCTCCAGTACCCTGAACACGGGAAGGGACTGTTTAACATCATCACGCTGTTTTGGGTGGGCATATCGAACACCCCACACTATCTGGTATGCACATTGGCACTTTTTGGTGGATTTTATATGTACCTATAATTAGTGATGAGCGGGTTCGGTTTCTCGGAAACCGAACCCCCCCGAACTGCACCTTTTTTACACGGGTCCGAGGCAGGTTAGAACCTTCCCGCCTTGCTCGGCTAACCCGAGCGCGCCCGAACGTCATCATCCCGCTGTCAGATTCTCGCGAGATTCGGATTCTATATAAGCAGCCGCGCGTCGCCGCCATTTTCACTCGTGCATTGGAGATGATAGGGAGAGGATGTGGCTGGCGTCCTCTCCGTTTATTGTAGAAGTTGATTGGTTTATTGCTTAATTGTGGGGAGGATTGGGGAGCAGCTGTTAGGAGGAGTACAGTGCAGAGTTTTGCTGATAAGTGACCACCAGTTTTTATCCGTTCTCTGCCTGAAAAAAACGCTCCATACCATATCTGTGCTCAGTGTGCTGCATAATATATCTGTGCTGAGTGCTCACACTGCTTAATTGTGGGGACTGGGGAGCAGCTATAGCAGGGGGTGGTCTTCTGTTTGCCGGCGGTCGGGCTCCCGGCGCTCAGTATACCGGCGCCGGGAACCCGACAGCCGGCATACCGACAATTATTTTCCCTCGTGGGGGTCCACGACCCCCATAGAGGGAAAATAAAATAGTGTGGCGCGCGTAGCGCGCCACCGTGCCCGTAGCGTGGCGAGCGCAGCGAGCCCGCAAGGGGCTCATTTGCGCTCGCCAAGCTGTCGGTAAGCCGGCGGTCGGGCTCCCGGCGCTGGGATGCTGGTCGCCGGGAGCCCGACCGCCGGCCAGCCGTAGTGAACCCATAGCAGGAGTACAGTGCAGAGTTTTGCTGACAGTGACCACCAGTATACGTTGTCTGCCTGAAAAACACTCCATATCTGTGCTCAGTGTGCTGCTTTATTGTGGGGACTGGGGACCACCAGTATAATTAATATTATATAGGAGGAGTACAGTGCAGAGTGCACTGCTGTACCTACCTCTGTGTCGTCATCCATTAAGTATACTATCCATCTACATTCTATACCTGTGGTGCATTTTAGTTTTGCAGTTTGCTGACAGTGTCCACCAGTATACTATATATACTTACTTATAGCAGTACGGTAGGCCACTGCTGTACCTACCTCTGTGTCGTCACTCGTCATCCATTAAGTATACTATCCATCTACATTCTATACCTGTGGTGCATTTTAGTTTTGCAGTTTGCTGACAGTGTCCACCAGTATACTATATATAGCAGTACGGTAGGCCACTGCTGTACCTTCCTCTGTGTCGTCACTCGTCATCCATTAAGTATACTATCCATCTACATTCTATACCTGTGGTGCATTTTAGTTTTGCAGTTTGCTGACAGTGTCCACCAGTATACTATATATAGCAGTACGGTAGGCCACTGCTGTACCTACCTCTGTGTCGTCACTCGTCATCCATTAAGTATACTATCCATCTACATTCTATACCTGTGGTGCATTTTAGTTTTGCAGTTTGCTGACAGTGTCCACCAGTATACTATATATAGCAGTACGGTAGGCCACTGCTGTACCTACCTCTGTGTCGTCACTCGTCATCCATTAAGTATACTATCCATCTACATTCTATACCTGTGGTGCATTTTAGTTTTGTAGTTTGCTGACAGTGTCCACCAGTATACTATATATAGCAGTACGGTAGGCCACTGCTGTACCTACCTCTGTGTCATCATCCATAAAGTATACTATCCATCTACATTCTATACCTGTGGTGCATTTTAGTTTTGCAGTTTGCTGACAGTGTCCACCAGTATACTATATATAGCAGTACGGTAGGCCACTGCTGTACCTACCTCTGTGTCGTCACTCGTCATCCATTAAGTATACTATCCATCTACATTCTATACCTGTGGTGCATTTTAGTTTTGCAGTTTGCTGACAGTGTCCACCAGTATACTATATATAGCAGTACGGTAGGCCACTGCTATACCTACCTCTGTGTCATCACTCATCATCCATTAAGTTTACTAACTATCTACATTCAATACCTGTGGTGCATTTTAGTTTTGCAGCTTGCTGACACAGTGTCCACCAGTATACTATATATAGCAGTACGGTAGGCCACTGCTGTACCTACCTCTGTGTCGTCACTCGTCATCCATTAAGTATACTATCCATCTACATTCTATACCTGTGGTGCATTTTACTTTTGCAGTTTGCTGACAGTGTCCACCAGTATACTATATATAGCAGTACGGTAGGCCACTGCTGTACCTACCTCTGTGTCGTCACTCGTCATCCATTAAGTATACTATCCATCTACATTCTATACATGTGGTGCATTTTAGTTTTGTAGTTTGCTGACAGTGTCCACCAGTATACTATATATAGCAGTACGGTAGGCCACTGCTGTACCTACCTCTGTGTCGTCACTCGTCATCCATTAAGTATACTATCCATCTACAGTCTATACCTGTGGTGCATTTTAGTTTTGCAGTTTGCTGACAGTGTCCACCAGTATACTATATATAGCAGTACGGTAGGCCACTGCTGTACCTACCTCTGTGTCGTCACTCGTCATCCATTAAGTATACTATCCATATACATTCTATACCTGTGGTGCACTTTAGTTTTGCAGTTTGCTGACAGTGTCCACCAGTATACTATATATAGCAGTACGGTAGGCCACTGCTGTACCTACCTCTGTGTCGTCACTCGTCATCCATTAAGTATACTATCCATCTACATTCTATACCTGTGGTGCATTTTACTTTTGCAGTTTGCTGACAGTGTCCACCAGTATACTATATATAGCAGTACGGTAGGCCACTGCTGTACCTACCTCTGTGTCGTCACTCGTCATCCATTAAGTATACTATCCATCTACATTCTATACCTGTGGGGCATTTTAGTTTTGCAGTTTGCTGACAGTGTCCACCAGTATACTATATATAGCAGTACGGTAGGCCACTGCTGTACCTACCTCTGTGTCCTCACTCGTCATCCATTAAGTATACTATCTATCTACATTTTATACCTGTGGTGCATTTTAGTTTTGCAGTTTGCTGACACAGTGTCCACCAGTATACTATATATAGCAGTACGGTAGGCCACTGCTGTACCTACCTCTGTGTCGTCACTCGTCATCCATTAAGTATACTATCCATCTACAGTCTATACCTGTGGTGCATTTTAGTTTTGCAGTTTGCTGACAGTGTCCACCAGTATACTATATATAGCAGTACGGTAGGCCACTGCTGTACCTACCTCTGTGTCGTCACTCGTCATCCATTAAGTATACTATCCATATACATTCTATACCTGTGGTGCATTTTAGTTTTGCAGTTTGCTGACAGTGTCCACCAGTATACTATATATAGCAGTACGGTAGGCCTCTGCTGTACCTACCTCTGTGTCGTCACTCGTCATCCATTAAGTATACTATCCATCTACATTCTATACCTGTGGTGCATTTTAGTTTTGCAGTTTGCTGACAGTGTCCACCAGTATACTTTATATAGCAGTACGGTAGGCCACTGCTGTACCTACCTCTGTGTCGTCACTCGTCATCCATTAAGTATACTATCCATCTACATTCAATACCTGTGGTGCATTTTACTTTTGCAGTTTGCTGACAGTGTCCACCAGTATACTATATATAGCAGTACGGTAGGCCACTGCTGTACCTACCTCTGTGTCGTCACTCGTCATCCATTAAGTATACTATCCATCTACATTCTATACATGTGGTGCATTTTAGTTTTGTAGTTTGCTGACAGTGTCCACCAGTATACTATATATAGCAGTACGGTAGGCCACTGCTGTACCTACCTCTGTGTCGTCACTCGTCATCCATTAAGTATACTATCTATCTACATTTTATACCTGTGGTGCATTTTAGTTTTGCAGTTTGCTGACACAGTGTCCACCAGTATACTATATATAGCAGTACGGTAGGCCACTGCTGTACCTACCTCTGTGTCGTCACTCGTCATCCATTAAGTATACTATCCATCTACAGTCTATACCTGTGGTGCATTTTAGTTTTGCAGTTTGCTGACAGTGTCCACCAGTATACTATATATAGCAGTACGGTAGGCCACTGCTGTACCTACCTCTGTGTCGTCACTCGTCATCCATTAAGTATACTATCCATATACATTCTATACCTGTGGTGCACTTTAGTTTTGCAGTTTGCTGACAGTGTCCACCAGTATACTATATATAGCAGTACGGTAGGCCACTGCTGTACCTACCTCTGTGTCGTCACTCGTCATCCATTAAGTATACTATCCATCTACATTCTATACCTGTGGTGCATTTTACTTTTGCAGTTTGCTGACAGTGTCCACCAGTATACTATATATAGCAGTACGGTAGGCCACTGCTGTACCTACCTCTGTGTCGTCACTCGTCATCAATTAAGTATACTATCCATCTACATTCTATACCTGTGGGGCATTTTAGTTTTGCAGTTTGCTGACAGTGTCCACCAGTATACTATATATAGCAGTACGGTAGGCCACTGCTGTACCTACCTCTGTGTCCTCACTCGTCATCCATTAAGTATACTATCTATCTACATTTTATACCTGTGGTGCATTTTAGTTTTGCAGTTTGCTGACACAGTGTCCACCAGTATACTATATATAGCAGTACGGTAGGCCACTGCTGTACCTACCTCTGTGTCGTCACTCGTCATCCATTAAGTATACTATCCATCTACAGTCTATACCTGTGGTGCATTTTAGTTTTGCAGTTTGCTGACAGTGTCCACCAGTATACTATATATAGCAGTACGGTAGGCCACTGCTGTACCTACCTCTGTGTCGTCACTCGTCATCCATTAAGTATACTATCCATATACATTCTATACCTGTGGTGCATTTTAGTTTTGCAGTTTGCTGACAGTGTCCACCAGTATACTATATATAGCAGTACGGTAGGCCACTGCTGTACCTACCTCTGTGTCGTCACTCGTCATCCATTAAGTATACTATCCATCTACATTCTATACCTGTGGTGCATTTTAGTTTTGCAGTTTGCTGACAGTGTCCACCAGTATACTTTATATAGCAGTACGGTAGGCCACTGCTGTACCTACCTCTGTGTCGTCACTCGTCATCCATTAAGTATACTATCCATCTACATTCTATACCTGTGGTGCATTTTAGTTTTGTAGTTTGCTGACAGTGTCCACCAGTATACTATATATAGCAGTACGGTAGGCCACTGCTGTACCTACCTCTGTGTCGTCATCCATTAAGTATACTATCCATCTACATTCTATACCTGTGGTGCATTTTAGTTTTGCAGTTTGCTGACAGTGTCCACCAGTATACTATATATAGCAGTACGGTAGGCCACTGCTGTACCTACCTCTGTGTCGTCACTCGTCATCCATTAAGTATACTATCCATCTACATTCTATACCTGTGGTGCATTTTAGTTTTGCGCAGTAAATATAGTAGTAGGCCATTGCTATTGATACTGGCATATAATTCCACACATTAAAAAATGGAGAACAAAAATGTGGAGGTTAAAGGGAAAGATCAAGATCCACTTCCACCTCGTGCTGAAGCTGCTGCCACTAGTCATGGCCGAGACGATGAAATGCCATCAACGTCGTCTGCCAAGGCCAATGCCCAATGTCATAGTAGAGAGCATGTATAATCCAAAACACGAAAGATCAGTAAAATGACCCAAAAATCAAAATTAAAAGCGTCTGAGGAGAAGTGTAAACTTGCCAATATGCCATTTACGACACGGAGTGGCAAGGAACGGCTGAGGCCCAGGCCTATGTTCATGGCTAGTGGTTCAGCTTCACATGAGGATGGAAGCACTCATCCTCTCGCTAGAAAAAAGAAAAGACTTAAGCTGGCAAAAGCACAGCAAAGAACTGTGCGTTCTTCAAAATCACAAATCCCCAAGGAGAGTCCAATTGTGTCGGTTGCGATGCCTGACCTTCCCAACACTGGACGGGAAGAGCTTGCGCCTTCCACCATTTGCACGCCCCCTGCAAGTGCTGGAAGGAGCACCCGCAGTCCAGTTCAAGATAGTCAAATTGAAGATGTCACTGTTGAAGTACACCAGGATGAGGATATGGGTGTTGCTGGCGCTGGGGAGGAAATTGACAAGGAGGATTCTGATGGTGAGGTGGTTTGTTTAAGTCAGGCACCCGGGGAGACACCTGTTGTCCGTGGGAGGAATATGGCCATTGACATGCCTGGTCAAAATACAAAAAAAATCAGCTCTTCGGTGTGGAATTATTTCAACACAAATGCGGACAACAGGTGTCTAGCCGTGTGTTGCCTTTGTCAAGCTGTAATAAGTAGGGGTAAGGACGTTAACCACCTAGGAACATCCTCCCTTATACGTCACCTGCAGCGCATTCATCATAAGTCAGTGACAAGTTCAAAAACTTTGGGTGACAGCGGAAGCAGTCCACTGACCACTAAATCCCTTCCTCTTGTAACCAAGCTCCTGCAAACCACACCACCAACTCCCTCAGTGTCAATTTCCTCCTTACCCAGGAAAGCCAATAGTCCTGCAGGCCATGTCACTGGCAAGTCTGACGAGTCCTCTCCTGCCTGGGATTCCTCAGATGCATCCTTGAGTGTAACGCCTACTGCTGCTGGCGCTGCTGTTGTTGCTGCTGGGAGTCGATCGTCATCCAAGAGGGGAAGTCGGAAGACCACTTGTACTACTTCCAGTAAGCAATTGGCTGTCCAACAGTCCTTTGCGAGGAAGATGAAATATCACAGCAGTCATCCTGCTGCAAAGCAGATAACTCAGGCCTTGGCAGCCTGGGCGGTGAGAAACGTGGTTCCGGTATCCATCGTTAATTCAGAGGCAACTATAGACTTGATTGAGGTACTGTGTCCCCGGTACCAAATACCATCTAGGTTCCATTTCTCTAGGCAGGCGATACCGAAAATGTACACAGACCTCAGAAAAAGACTCACCAGTGTCCTAAAAAATGCAGTTGTACCCAATGTCCACTTAACCACGGACATGTGGACAAGTGGAGCAGGGCAGACTCAGGACTATATGACTGTGACAGTCCACTGGGTAGATGTATTGCCTCCCGCAGCAAGAACAGCAGCGGCGGCACCAGTAGCAGCATCTCGCAAACGCCAACTCGTTCCTAGGCAGGCTACGCTTTGTATCACCGCTTTCCAGAATAGGCACACAGCTGACAACCTCTTACGGCAACTGAGGAAGATCATCTCAGAATGGCTTACCCCAATTGGACTCTCCTGGGGATTTGTGACATCGGACAATGCCAGCAATATTGTGCGTGCATTACATCTGGGCAAATTCCAGCACGTCCCATGTTTTGCACATACATTGAATTTGGTGGTGCAGAATTATTTAAAAAACGACAGGGGCGTGCAAGAGATGCTGTCGGTGGCCCAAAGAATTGCGGGCCACTATCGGCATTCAGGCACCGCGTGCAGAAGACTGGAGCACCACCAAACATTCCTGAACCTGCCCTGCCATCATCTGAAGCAAGAGGTGGTAACGAGGTGGAATTCAACCCTCTATATGCTTCAGTGGATGGAGGAGCAGCAAAAGGCCATTCAAGCCTATACATCTGCCCACGATATAGGCAAAGGAGGGGGAATGCACCTGACTCAAGCGCAGTGGAGAATGATTTCAACGTTGTGCAAGGTTCTGCAACCCTTTGAACTTGCCACACGTGAAGTCAGTTCAGACACTGCCAGCCTGAGTCAGGTCATTCCCCTCATCAGGCTTTTGCAGAAGAAGCTGGAGACATTGAAGGAGGAGCTAAAACAGAGCGATTCCGCTAGGCATGTGGGACTTGTGGATGGAGCCCTTAATTCGCTTAACCAGGATTCACGAGTGGTCAATCTGTTGAAATCAGAGCACTACATTTTGGCCACCGTGCTCGATCCTAGATTTAAAACCTACGTTGTATCTCTCTTTCTGCAGAGGTTCAAAGACCTGCTGGTGAGAAAATTGTCAAGGCAAGCGGAACGTGACCCGTCAACATCTCCTCCTTCACATTCTCCCGCAACTGGGGGTGCGAGGAAAAGGCTAAGAATTCCTAGCCCACCCACTGGCGGTGATGCAGGGCAGTCTGGAGCGAGTGCTGACATCTGGTCCGGACTGAAAGACCTGCCAATGATTACTGACATGTCGTCTACTGTCACTGCATATGATTCTCTCACCATGGAAAGAATGGTGGAGGATTATATGAGTGACCGCATCCAAGTAGGCACGTCAGACAGTCCGTACGTATACTGGCAGGAAAAAGAGGCAATTTGGAGGCCCTTGCACAAACTGGCTTTATTCTACCTAAATTGCCCTCCCTCCAGTGTGTACTCCGTAAGAGTGTTTAGTGCAGCCGCTCACCTTGTCAGCAATCGGCGTACGAGGTTACTTCCAGAAAATGTGGAGAAGATGATGTTCATCAAAATGAATTATAATCAATTCCTCCGTGGAGACATTCACCAGCAGCAATTGCCTCCAGAAAGTACACGGGGACCTGAGATGGTGGATTCCAGTGGGGACGAATTAATAATCTGTGAGGAGGGGGATGTACACAGTGAAAGGGGTGAGGAATCGGAGGATGATGATGAGGTGGACATCTTGCCTCTGTAGAGCCAGTTTGTGCAAGGAGAGATTGATTGCTTCTTTTTTGGTGGGGGCACAAACCAACCAGTCATTTCAGTCACTGTCGTGTGGCAGACCCTGTCGCTGAAATGATGGGTTCGTTAAAGTGTGCATGTCCTGTTTATACAACATAAGGGTGGGTGGGAGGGCCCAAGGACAATTCCATCTTGCACCTCTTTTTTCTTTCATTTTTCTTTGCATCATGTGCTGTTTGGGGACAATTTTTTGGAAGTGCCATCCGGCCTGACACTGCAGTGCCACTCCTAGATGGGCCAGGTGTTTGTGTCAGCCACTTGTGTCGCTTAGCTTAGTCAAACAGCCACCTTAGTGCGCCTCTTTTTTTCTTTGCATCATGTGCTGTTTGGGGACAATTTTTTGGAAGTGCCATCCGGCCTGACACTGCAGTGCCACTCCTAGATGGGCCAGGTGTTTGTGTCGGCCACTTGTGTCGCTTAGCTTAGTCACACAGCCACCTTGGTGCGCCTCTTTTTTTCTTTGCATCATGTGCTGTTTGGGGACAATTTTTTGGAAGTGCCATCCTGTCTTGATTGACACTGCAGTGCCACTCCTAGATGGGCCAGGTGTTTGTGTCGGCCACTTGTGTCGCTTAGCTTAGTCACACATCCACCTTGGTGCGCCTCTTTTTTTCTTTGCATCATGTGCTGTTTGGGGACAATTTTTTGGAAGTGCCATCCTGCCTGACACTGCAGTGCCACTCCTAGATGGGCCAGGTGTTTGTGTCGGCCACTTGTGTCGCTTAGCTTAGTCAAACAGCCACCTTGGTGCGCCTCTTTTTTTCTTTGCATCATGTGCTGTTTGGGGACAATTTTTTGGAAGTGCCATCCTGCCTGACACTGCAGTGCCACTCCTAGATGGGCCAGGTGTTTGTGTCGGCCACTTGTGTCGCTTAGCTTAGTCACACAGCCACCTTGGTGCGCCTCTTTTTTTCTTTGCATCATGTGCTCTTTGGGGACAATTTTTTGGAAGTGCCATCCTGCCTGACACTGCAGTGCCACTCCTAGATGGGCCAGGTGTTTGTGTCGGCCACTTGTGTCGCTTAGCTTAGTCACACAGCCACCTTGGTGCGCCTCTTTTTTTCTTTGCATCATGTACTGTTTGGGGACAATTTTTTGGAAGTGCCATCCTGCCTGACACTGCAGTGCCACTCCTAGATGGGCCAGGTGTTTGTGTCGGCCACTTGTGTCGCTTAGCTTAGCCACACAGCCACCTTGGTGCGCCTCTTTTTTTCTTTGCATCATGTGCTGTTTGGGGACAATTTTTTGGAAGTGCCATCCTGTCTTTATTGACACTGCAGTGCCACTCCTAGATGGGCCAGGTGTTTGTGTCGGCCACTTGTGTCGCTTAGCTTAGTCAAACAGCCACCTTGGTGCGCCTCTTTTTTTCTTTGCATCATGTGCTGTTTGGGGACAATTTTTTGGAAGTGCCATCCTGCCTGACACTGCAGTGCCACTCCTAGATGGGCCAGGTGTTTGTGTTGGCCACTTGTGTCGCTTAGCTTAGTCACACAGCCACCTTGGTGCGCCTCTTTTTTTCTTTGCATCATGTGCTGTTTGGGGACAATTTTTTGGAAGTGCCATCCTGTCTTGATTGACACTGCAGTGCCACTCCTAGATGGGCCAGGTGTTTGTGTCGGCCACTTGTGTCGCTTAGCTTAGTCAAACAGCCACCTTGGTGCGCCTCTTTTTTTCTTTGCATCATGTGCTGTTTGGGGATGATTTTTTGGAAGTGCCATCCTGTCTTGATTGACACTGCAGTGCCACTCCTAGATGGGCCAGGTGTTTGTGTCGGCCACTTGTGTCGCTTAGCTTAGTCAAACAGCCACCTTGGTGCGCCTCTTTTATTCTTTGCATCATGTGCTATTTGGGGACAATTTTTTTAATCTGCCATCCTGTCTTGATTGACACTGCAGTGCCACTCCTAGATGGGCCAGGTGTTTGTGTCGGCCACTTGTGTCGCTTAGCTTAGTCAAACAGCCACCTTGGTGCGCCTCTTTTTTTCTTTGCATCATGTGCTGTTTGGGGACTATTTTTTAAATCGGCCATCCTGTCTGACACTGCAGTGCCACTCCTAGATGGGCCAGGTGTTTGTGTCGGCCACTTGGGTCGCTTAGCTTAGTCATCCAGCGACCTTGGTGCAAATTGTAGGACTCAAAATAATATTGTGAGGTGTGAGGTGTTCAGAATAGACTGGAAATGAGTGGAAATTATGGTAATTGAGGTAAATAATACTATGGGATCAAAATGACCCCCGAATTCTATGATTTAAGCTGTTTTTTAGGGTTTTTTGAAAAAAAACACCCAAATCCAAAACACACCCGAATCTGACAAAAAAATTTCGGTGAGGTTTTGCCAAAACGCGTCCGAATCCAAAACACGGCCGCGGAACCGAATCCAAAACCAAAACACAAGACCCGAAAAATGTCCAGTGCACATCACTACCTATAATAATTTTGGATGTTTTATGTAATGGATCATTAAAGAAGTTTTTTTTAGAATAAATGTACTTCACTATATATGCCTTCCCTTTTTTTTCTTTCATGTGGATGAGTGTGGACCTACGAATATAGAAAAGGTCTTTCCACCTAAAGGAGAAAATACTCTATGAAGATATCAAGTGGAATTGGTGGATTTACGTTTTCGAAAACCGATTATCAAGTACTGAGTGTCACAACTGAGGGCCTGAGCTGACGGGAGGCAGCCTCAGTTGTAGGGGCTGAGATGTACCGGAACCTGGGAGGTTGTATCAGACCCCTGGACATGTAAGTAACATGAAGAAGAACCGCCCGAAGGCGTGACCACGACAACTTGAATAAAAGTCAATGATGTTTATTTATGACAAACTCCATGCATCACAGTAGCAGTAAAAGAAACATAAAAGTCAGCAAAGAATAAATACAGTTCCTGGGAACTACAGGGTGGCAGGAGCCACAGGGCACTGGTAGTGTGAGATAGGATAGTTCTTATAATCTTCTAGATGGAAAGTCCTTACCAGGCCCGACTGTAGCAAAGGAGATAACCCAGGATTGTACCAGCTGGTGTTCCAGGAAAAGCTGGGCTGCTGTAGATAAAACGGCTGCTGTGGATACTGGCTGGAACCAGACTGTTGTTGGCACGGAGTGGATACTGGCTGGAACCAGTTAAATAATAAATGAACTTGGGAGCGATGAAATATGAGCTGAAGTTAGGAGTTTGAGAGCGGTGAAATTATACCGGTGGAGAGTGGTAAACTGTAGAAAGGACACCGGCCCTTTAAGAGAAGCTGTACTCTGCTGGAAGCTGGGCTGGAAGCAGGTAATGTTGTAGCTGGAAACAGATGAATCCAAAATGGATCGGAGAGTCAGGCTACACCGCAGGTGGAATGCTGGTGCGGGTCTCTATGGTGGAAGTCTTGAGACAGGAGCTGGAACCTGGAAGACAATCACAGGAGAGAGACAAACAGGAACTAGGTTTGACAACCAAAGCACTGACGCCTTCCTTGCTCAGGCACAGTGTATTTATACCTGCAGCAAGGAAGGGATTGGCTAGGCAATTATGCAGATTATCAATACTGAGAACAGATTGGTGGAAATGATCATCTGACAGAATCCAAGATGGCTGCGCCCATGCAGACACTTGGAGGGAAGTTTGGTTTGTAATCCATGTGGTAATGAAAACAGTAATGGCGGCGCCGGCCACCGGAGACAGGAGGCGCCAGGCTGACAGATGCACATCCAACCACGCGGACACAGCGGAGGCCGCGGCTGACGTAATCGCCACTCAGACACTCTGCATGCAGAAGTTCAGGGACGGCGGCGGAGGCCGCGGGAGACGCCATGCCAGGTGTAATATGGCGTTTACTGTGACAGCGTCCCAGAGTGACAGGAGAGGATACAGGAATGTACACATCAGGATAACAGATGGGATCCGGTCCTGGAGCGCTGAGCCAGCCTTAGGAGGCATCTGATGGGTAAGAAATGGCGTCCAGATACCCGGATCGTGACAGCACCCCCCCCCCCTTTAGGAGTGGCCCCAGGACACTTCTTTGGCTTTTGAGGAAACTTGGAATGGAATCTCCGGACCAAGGCAGGAGCATGGACATCAGAAGCATTGGTCCATGAACGTTCCTCAGGACCATAACCCTTCCAGTCAATAAGATATTGTAGTTGACCGTAACGGTGACGTGAGTCCAGGATCTTGGCCACTTCATACTCAACGCCTCGTTGAGTTTGGACTTTCGGAGTTGGAGGAAGTGAGGAATGAAACCGATTCAAGATCAGCGGTTTCAACAGGGAAACATGGAATGTCCTGGGTATTTTTAAGAAGGGAGGCAACTGGAGTCTGTAAGCAACAGGATTGATGACTTGTTCAATCTTGAAAGGACCGATATAGCGAGGTGCAAACTTCATACTGGGAACTCTTAACCTCAAATTCTTCGTGGATAACCATACCCGATCACCCACCTTGAGAGCAGGAACTGCTCGACGCTTCTTATCCGCAAACTGCTTGTACCTGAACGATGCCTTGAGCAGAGCTGATCGTACGCTCTTCCAGATATTGGCAAACTGATGCAAGGTGATATCCACTGCGGGAACAGAAGTTGCTGGAAGCGGTTGGAACTCAGGGACTTTAGGGTGGAATCCAAAGTTAGTGAAGAATGGTGTTGAAGCAGATGAAGAATGATACTGGTTGTTATGACAGAACTCGGCCCAGGGAAGTAATTGAACCCAGTCATCTTGAGAGGAGGACACATAGATGCGGAGGAAGGCCTCCAAGTCCTGATTTACCCTCTCGGTTTGACCATTGGTCTGAGGATGGTAAGCCGTGGAAAACTTTAGCTTGACTTGGAGGACTTGACATAAACTTCGCCAGAATTTGGCTGTGAATTGAACTCCTCGATCTGAAATAATTTCTTCAGGAAGACCGTGGAGTCGGAAGATCTCTTGTATGAATACTTGAGCCAACTTGGAAGCTGACGGAAGACCGGTGAGAGGAATGAAGTGTGCCATCTTGGTGAACCGGTCAACTACCACCCAGATGGTATTGAACTTGTTGCACATGGGTAAATCTGTAATAAAATCCATCGACAAATGGGTCCAAGGTCGACGGGGAACAGATAGTGGAACCAGTTGCCCCGCAGGCGACTGGCGGGATACCTTATGTTGAGCACACTTTGGGCAAGATGCAATAAACTCCAAGACGTCCTTTTTCAGAGTTGGCCACCAATAGGACCTAGAGATAAACTACAGGGTTTTTTGGATACCTGTATGTCCGGCAAAAGGGGAAGCATGGGCCCAATGCATGAGCTTCTTCCTTAGCATCGGTTTCACAAAACTTTTCCCTGATGGGGGCGTAGAGTCCATCCCTACCGTGGAGAATGCCAACGGATTTATAATAGGATGCTTGTCTGAAGACTCTGACTCATTTTCTTGCTCCCATGAGCGGGAAAGGGCATCGGCCTTGCGATTCTGAGAGCCTGGACAGAACTGGAGTTTAAAGTCGAACCTGGAAAAGAAAAGTGTCCATCTGGCCTGACGAGGGTTGAGACATTGTGCGCCTTTCAGATATAAAAGGTTCTTGTGGTCTGTAAGTATGGTGATTGAATGAGAAGCTCCCTCCAACAGATACCTCCACTCTTCTAGAGCGAGCTTGATGGCTAGCAACTCCTGGTCGCCAATGGCATAGTTGCGCTCAGCTGGGGAGAACTTCCGGGAGAAGAAACTGCAAGGGTGTAAATGGCCATCTTTAGCCCTCTGAGATAACACCGCTCCTACTCCAACGGAGGAGGCATCCACCTCTAAGATGAAAGGAGAGTCGATGTCAGGCTGTTTCAGAACAGGCGCAGAGATGAAACTTTGTTTTAAAAGATGAAATGCTTGCATGGCTTCTTCAGACCACTTGGACGGGTTAGCACCCTTCTTAGTAAAAGCAGTAATAGGCGCCACAATGGTGGAAAAGTCTCGTATAAACTTTCGGTAATAGTTGGCGAACCCTAAGAACCTCTGGACCCCTTTGAGGGTTAAGGGTACCGGCCAATTTTGGATTGCTTGTAGTTTCTCAGGATCCATCTCTAGTCCGGAACCGGACACAATGTACCCTAGAAACGGAATGGACTTGACTTCAAAGACGCATTTCTCTAATTTGCAATAGAGATGATTGACACGGAGACGGGACAGAACCTCTTTAACCCAAAAACGATGTTCCTCTAAATCGTTGGCAAAAATGAGGATATCGTCTAGATAGACCACGACATGATGGTATAGAATGTCTCTGAAGATCTCATTGACAAAATGCTGGAAGACAGCTGGAGCATTGCTCAATCCGAAGGGCATGACGAGGTACTCATAATGTCCGTCACGGGTGTTAAAGGCGGTCTTCCACTCGTCACCCTCACGGATCCGGATGTGATTGTATGCACCTCTCAAGTCCAGCTTTGTAAAGATGGTAGCTCCGCTAACTCTGTCAAAGAGCTCAGTAATCAGGGGTAAAGGATAACGGTTCTTGATGGTAATGTCGTTCAAACCTCTGTAGTCGATGCACGGCCGCAGACCACCATCTTTCTTTTTTACAAAAAAGAAGCCTGCGCCGGCTGGAGAAGAAGAAGGTCGAATGAACCCCTTTGCTAGGTTCTCTTTAATGTATTCCTCCATAGAATGCGTCTCAGGCAGACACAACGGATAAGTTCGGCCTCGAGGTGGAACCTTCCCTGGAACGAGATCAATCGGGCAGTCCCATTCTCTATGAGGAGGAAGGATATCAGCAGAAGCTTTACTGAACACATCCGTGAAATCTTGATATGGAGGAGGTGGAACATCAGACGACCTGGGGGAGGAAGAACAGACAGGCAATACTTTAAACAAACATGTCTCAGCACAGGAGGAACCCCATGCCAGGATTTGCGTAGTCGTCCAATCAATTGTAGGATTGTGAAGACGGAGCCATGGAAGGCCCAGGACCACAGGATGTGTGGCTCTTGGAATCACTAAAAAAGAAATAAGTTCGGAATGAAGAACTCCCACTCTCAGACGAACTGGTAGAGTCCTTAAAGAAATAACTGCATCAAAAATTTTGCTGCCATCCACGGCAGTTAAAGAAATGGACGAAGGAAGTCTCTCGGTGGGTAGGGACCACCGTTTAACATAGGCTTCGGTAATAAAGTTCCCAGCTGCTCCGGAATCAAGGAGGGCAATGACGTTCCGATAACGTTGAGCAACTTGAAGCGAGACTGGGAGATTACAATCTTGAGGAGATGGAGAGGAGATCATTACTCCTAGCCGGCCCTCTCCTTGGCGAGCTAGGATTTGGAGTTTCCCGGATGTTTGGGACAGGCATTAATGGTGTGAGACGGAGCTGCACAATAAAGACAGAGAGACTCGGAGAGACGTCTTCGGCGCTCAGCAGGAGTTAAACGGGAACGGCCAATTTGCATGGGCTCATCTTTAGTTGGTGACAGTTGGCGAGGAGGAGGAGCAGAAGATTTTGGAGCAGATGATCTTCCACGCTCAGTTGCTCTCTCTCTGAAACGTAAATCAACTTTCGTGCAGAGTGAGATTAGCTCATCTAACTTAGAGGGTAAGTCTCTGGTAGCTAACTCATCTTTAATACGCTCAGATAAGCCATGCCAGAATGCAGCATACAGGGCCTCGTCGTTCCATGCCAGTTCGGATGCCAGGATCTGGAACTGTATCAGATATTGTCCTACAGTACATGACCCCTGGCGTAAACGGAGAATCTCGGATGAAGCTGAGGTTACCCGGCCTGGCTCGTCGAAGATGCGCCTGAATGTTGAGACGAATGCAGTGTAAGAAGATAGCAGGGTGTCGGACCTCTCCCATAACGGTGATGCCCAATCAAGGGCTGAGCCACTGAGAAGAGAAATAATGTAGGCAATTTTTGTACGGTCACTGGGAAAATTGCCAGGTTGTAGCTCAAACTGAATCTCACACTGGTTGAGAAATCCCCTGCAGAATCTTGGAGATCCGTCAAATTTTGCTGGCGTTGGAAGATGAAGACGTGGAGCAGAAATGGGTAAGGTGGGTGGGGTTATAGCTGGAGTCACTGTGGTTGACGCACCAGACGCGCCTGATCCACGGAGAGTTGTCTGAATCCCATCCAGCCGAGTAGAGAGATCCTGGAGACAGCGGATGATGTGGCCCTGTGCAGCCTCCTGATGTTCTAGTCGGGCTGCCAGTTCTTGCATCGGCCTGGCCGCTTGATCCTGGTCTCCGGCTGGATTCATTAGGTCAGTGCTTACTGTCACAACTGAGGGCCTGAGCTGACGGGAGGCAGCCTCAGTTGTAGGGGCTGAGATGTACCGGAACCTGGGAGGTTGTATCAGACCCCTGGACATGTAAGTAACATGAAGAAGAACCGCCCGAAGGCGTGACCACGACAACTTGAATAAAAGTCAATGATGTTTATTTATGACAAACTCCATGCATCACAGTAGCAGTAAAAGAAACATAAAAGTCAGCAAAGAATAAATACAGTTCCTGGGAACTACAGGGTGGCAGGAGCCACAGGGCACTGGTAGTGTGAGATAGTTCTTATAATCTTCTAGATGGAAAGTCCTTACCAGGCCCGACTGTAGCAAAGGAGATAACCCAGGATTGTACCAGCTGGTGTTCCAGGAAAAGCTGGGCTGCTGTAGATAAAACGGCTGCTGTGGATACTGGCTGGAACCAGACTGTTGTTGGCACGGAGTGGATACTGGCTGGAACCAGTTAAATAATAAATGAACTTGGGAGCGATGAAATATGAGCTGAAGTTAGGAGTTTGAGAGCGGTGAAATTATAATACCGGTGGAGAGTGGTAAACTGTAGAAAGGACACCGGCCCTTTAAGAGAAGCTGTGCTCTGCTGGAAGCTGGGCTGGAAGCAGGTAATGTTGTAGCTGGAAACAGATGAATCCAAAATGGATCGGAGAGTCAGGCTACACCGCAGGTGGAATGCTGGTGCGGGTCTCTATGGTGGAAGTCTTGAGACAGGAGCTGGAACCTGGAAGACAATCACAGGAGAGAGACAAACAGGAACTAGGTTTGACAACCAAAGCACTGACGCCTTCCTTGCTCAGGCACAGTGTATTTATACCTGCAGCAAGGAAGGGATTGGCTAGGCAATTATGCAGATTATCAATACTGAGAACAGATTGGTGGAAATGATCAGCTGACAGAATCCAAGATGGCTGCGCCCATGCAGACACTTGGAGGGAAGTTTGGTTTGTAATCCATGTGGTAATGAAAACAGTAATGGCGGCGCCGGCCACCGGAGACAGGAGGCGCCAGGCTGACAGATGCACATCCAACCACGCGGACACAGCGGAGGCCGCGGCTGACGTAATCGCCACTCAGACACTCTGCATGCAGAAGTTCAGGGACGGCGGCGGAGGCCGCGGGAGACGCCATGCCAGGTGTAATATGGCGTTTACTGTGACAGCGTCCCAGAGTGACAGGAGAGGATACAGGAATGTACACATCAGGATAACAGATGGGATCCGGTCCTGGAGCGCTGAGCCAGCCTTAGGAGGCATCTGATGGGTAAGAAATGGCGTCCAGATACCCGGATCGTGACACTGAGATTTTATGTATATGTTAGGGTCTCCTGCCCTGTGCTGCCACGTCGTCATGGCAACCGGGAGACAAGTGCTAGTGGAGTAACCTGAGCGCAGCTGATACTCCGGTTCGGGTCTTTTGCTGTGCAGTGGTTATAGGCTCTGTGCACGGCAGGGGATCCGGTGCTGGTTTTTGTGCTCACAGTCTGTGAGGTCTGAGTGGGGCGTGGACAGCACCTGCTTTATAAGGCCTCTTTTCAGGGTAAGCAGATGCTGCTGAATCTTTGTTGGTTAGTCAGTTCATGAAAGTTAGCCAGTACTGTGTAGCTTTGTATTTGTTTGTTGCTTACTGCAAATAGGCCTGGGGATTTGGTATTACACTCTGCCAATCCAGACCTAGCAGTAAGACTGGAGTCAGTCGTTTAGCTTGCTGGGGTTCTGTTACTACTCTGTGAACTTAGCAAGTTTGCGGCTGTATTCTAAGACTTGCCTGTCTAATCCTGTCTCACTGTGCTAGGTGTCAGGGGTCAGTTTAGTGGCAGTAAGCTAAAACCTGTGCACTGCAAGTGAGAAATAGGATTGTGGAGACTCTCCTTGTGTCTATCATTCCATCTCTGACCAAGGAGTTTACTGCCACACCCGTTGGTAACCCTTTAGGGTTTTGCTGTTGCCCTTAGCAACAGCATTTCGGGTTCTCTACGTATTAAAACACAACATCTTGCTTTTTCCATCTGTGCAGTTCTAATACAAGGGAGATACCCAGTTCCTTAGCCTCTGGGCTTCTCTGTTCACTTTGTGTGTATTTTGTTACCCTATTACCTTCTGTGTACGTTATGTCATATTCCCCAGTTTGTCTGTGAGTCCATTTGTTTTGCATAACAGTTCAAACACCAGTACATTCCTGCAGACACTGGAGTGCATAACAGTTCTGACACCAGTACTTTCCTGCAGGCACTGGTGTGCATAACATATTCAGCAGCCTAATACTCCTGTTGAAATTTTGTGGGAATATGGAGCATACCCCTCAAAATACGTTGCAACAGGTGGTCGATCAGGTGCAGGTCCTGACTCGACAATTTAATGATTTGTCCATTAAAATGCACACCTCCCAGGCTGCTGGCGGAGCTCCCGCAGCAGCAGCACCTGCAGGGGTTAAGGAGCCGAAAGTAAATCTCCCGGATCGTTTTTCTGGAGATCGCTCGCAGTTCTTTTGTTTCAAGGAGAGCTGCAAGCTATACTTCCGGCTTAGGCCTCAGTCTTCTGGGTCGGAGATTCAGCGGGTGGGCATAGTGATTTCCTTGCTACAAGGAGACCCACAGGTCTGGGCATATGGGTTGCAGCCGGACTGTCCGTCGCTTAAAAGTGTTGATGCTTTTTTTACGGCACTGGGCATGTTGTATGATGACCCTGACAAGACGGCCTCAGCCGAGGCTCAGATTTCGATCCTTAAGCAAGGGCGAAGGCCAGTTGAGGTTTACTGTACGGAGTTTCGGAGGTTGGCCCATGATACCCAGTGGAATGACCCAGCCCTGAGACACCAGTACCGAAGAGGTCTTTCTAACCAGATAAAGGACCAACTGGTACAATATCCCTTGCCTGATAGCTTGGATCAGCTCATGCAGTTATCCATCCGGGTGGATAGACGGCTGAGAGAGCGTAGGCTTGAAAGGGAGACTGAGATTTCCTTCCTTCCCAGGGGAACCTCAGACTCTGAGAAATTTTCTGAGGAGCCTATGCAGATTGGGGCTACCCGCCTCTCCTCGCGTGAGAAGACGCGGAGGAGACAGCAGGGGTTGTGTTTGTACTGTGGGAATAAAGGTCATGTGGTAGTATCATGCCCAGAAAAGCCGGAAAACTTCAGGGCCTGAGGGTGATGGGAAATATCCTGTCAGGGTTGGTTCTATATCGGAGGGGCTGAAGGGACCTTGTGACGTTTTGAGGGGAGGAGCAACGTCACCAGGGGGAGGAGCTACGGGCGAACAGGGTACCCGAAAAGTACCCTCGCGGGCTCGCTTCGCTCGCCACGCTTCGGGCACGGTGGCTCGCTCCGCTCCGCTTCGCTCACCACCTAATTACTAAAGGTAATAGTTGGTGGCGTGGATAGTAGAGGAACTATCCCGCTGGCCTAGCTCCTCCCCCTTGCGCCGTAACTCCTCCCCCTTACGGAAAAGGTCCCTTAGCCCACTTGATTCTAGCATCTACCATCCTGTCAGGCCAGAAGTCAGAATTTCCCAAGAAGACTTTTATCATTCCGGTGACCTTGAAGATCCTCGGTCAAACTGTCAAGACTGAGGCCTTTGTGGACAGTGGGGCCGACGGGGTTTTTATGGACCGCCAATTCGCCCTGAAACACTCTGTTCCCTTAGTACACTTGGCATCGGAAATTGAGATTTGTGGGTTAAACGGGGAACCATTATCCCAAGGTAAAATTACCTCTTGCACTAGCCAGATTTCTTTGTTTATTGGAGCCACACACTCTGAAAAATTGTCCTTTTATGTGACTGTCTGTACTTTTGCCCCATTGGTGTTGGGGTTACCCTGGTTAAGGGCCCACAATCCTCAATTTGACTGGGTCTCTGGGGAGATTCTTAGTTGGGGTACTGATTGTTTCAGGAGTTGCTTGAGCCTTCCAGTCAGGCTATCGCAGCTAAGTTTGCCAGGATTGCCAGGGTGTTATGCAGATTTTGCGGACGTGTTCTCCAAAAAAGTTGCAGAGGTACTACCTCCCCATCGCCCCTATGACTGTGCCATTGATTTGTTGCCAAATGCTAAGCTTCCCAAGAGCAGGTTGTACTCCCTGTCACGTCCTGAGACTCAGGCTATGGCAGAGTACATTCAGGAGAACTTGGCTAAGGGATTTATCAGACCTTCACAGTCTCCAGTTGGGTCGGGGTTCTTCTTCGTGGGTAAAAAGGACGGTTCGTTGCGACCCTGCATCGACTTCAGGGAATTGAACCGTATCACGATTAAAAACTCATACCCACTGCCTCTCATTTCGGTCTTGTTTGACCAGCTTCGTACTGCCACCATTTTTTCTAAGATTGACCTACGCGGTGCGTACAATCTAATCCGAATAAGAGAGGGGGATGAATGGAAGACTGCCTTTAATACCCACTCAGGGCATTATGAATATTTGGTGATGCCTTTTGGGCTCTGTAATGCCCCGGCAGTCTTCCAGGATTTCATGAATGATGTGCTCAGGGAATATTTGGATAGATTCTTAGTTGTATACTTAGATGACATCCTAATCTTCTCCCATTCCCTGGAGGAACATCGGAAGCATGTACGCTTAGTCCTCCAGAAACTCAGAGACCACCGGCTTGGGGCGAAGCTGGAGAAGTGCGAATTTGAAGTTCAGCAAATCGCATTTCTAGGATATATTATCTCCCCAGAAGGTTTCCAAATGGAGGGTTCCAAGGTACAGGCAGTCCTGGATTGGGTGCAGCCCACTAGTTTGAAGGCGCTTCAGCGTTTCCTGGGCTTTGCGAATTTTTATAGACGATTTATCGCTGGATTTTCGTCTATAGTGGCGCCCTTGGTGGCACTCACTAAGAAAGGGGCGGATGTTGCTCACTGGTCTTGTGAGGCTAAAGCGGCTTTTGCCCGTCTCAAAAGGGCATTTGTTTCGGCCAAGGTGCTGCGACACCCAGATCCAGAGCGTCCTTTTGTGGTGGAGGTGGATGCCTCTGAGATGGGTATTGGGGCAGTGCTTTCTCAGATGGGAGTGTCTGATAATCGCCTTCATCCCTGTGCTTACTTTTCCCGTAAATTTTCGCCTGCCGAGATGAATTATGACGTGGGTAACCGGGAATTGTTGGCTATTAAGGATGCACTCGAGGAGTGGAGACACTGGCTTGAGGGGGCTAAGTTTGTGGTCTCAATTCTCACTGACCATAAGAATCTGGCATATTTAGAGTCAGCGAAGCGTCTCAATGCCAGGCAGGCACGATGGGCTTTGTTTTTTGCTCGCTTTAATTTTTTGATAACATATCGCCCTGGGTCAAAAAACATCAAGGCTGATGCGCTCTCGCGGAGTTTTGCTCCAATCCAGGAGACCACAGAGGAGCCGTTGCCCATTGTTTCCCCATCATGTATTAAAGTGGGCATTACCCAGGACCTCTTATCATTAGTCCTTAGAGCACAGGAGCAGGCTCCTCCAGACCTTCCGGTAGGTCTTTTGTTTGTGCCTCCTAGGTTAAGACAGCGAGTGTTCCTGGAATTCCATGCCAAGAAGTCGGCAGGTCACCCGGGTATTGCCAGAACTCGGGAGTTGCTATCTAGGGCGGTGTGGTGGCCCTCGGTGGCTAAGGATGTGGATCAGTGGGTTCGGGCATGTGACATCTGTGCCCGAAATAAGACTCCTAGAGGGGTTCCTGTTGGCCCATTACATCCACTCTCTATCCCATCTAAGCCATGGACCCACATTTCAATGGATTTTGTGGTGGACTTGCCCAAATCCTCGGGGATGACAGCCATCTGGGTTGCCGTTGACAGGTTTTCGAAGATGGCGCACTTCGTTCCACTGGTTGGGCTGCCATCAGCCAGACGCCTGTCTGAATTATTTATGCTGCATGTTGTGCGTCTCCACGGGTTGCCACTTGATGTGGTCTCTGACCGCGGATCCCAGTTTGTGGCCAAATTCTGGAGGGCATTTTGTTCCCATCTCCAGATTTCTGTCAGCTTGTCGTCAGGCTACCATCCGCAGTCTAATGGGCAGACTGAAAGGGTGAACCAGTCCTTGGAGCAGTTCCTCAGGTGTTATGTCTCCAAGTGTCAGACTGACTGGGTTGCTCATCTGTCCATGGCGGAGTTTGCCTATAACAACGCGGCTCACTCTGCTACAGGGATCTCTCCCTTCCTTTGTGTGTATGGGCATCATCCTAAGGCCAATTCTTTTGACCCCCTGGACTCCACGCCTGGTGGTTCCTCTGTGGTTTCGGTCCTTAGAGGTATTTGGCGGAAAGTGAAGAAAGCCCTTGTGTCTGTGTCATTAGTGACCAAAAGGGTTTTTGATAAGCGGAAAAGACCCTGCAGCTTCAAATTAGGAGACTTCGTCTGGTTGTCTACCAAGAATTTGAAGTTGAGACAGCCATCTCATAAGTTAGGGCCCCGGTTCATGGGCCCTTATAAGATCACCAGGGTTATCAATCCGGTGGCATTTCAGTTAGATCTGCCCCGTTCTTTGGGTATCAATAAAACATTTCATTGTTCCCTTTTAAAACGGGCGATTAGTAATCCTTCTTCCAGTGGAAGACCTTCCCCTCTTCTGATACGTGGCCAGAGGGAGTTTGTTGTTGAAAGGATTCTTGACTCCAAGGTGGTTCGGGGTCGGCTGTCATTTTTGGTGCACTGGAAGGGGTATGGCCCGGAGGAGCGGTCGTGGGTGCGCAGTTGTGATCTTCATGCCCCCAGACTGATACGCTCTTTCTTCTCGCAGTTCCCCGATAAACCCGGTGGTAGGGGTTCTTTGACCCCTCGTCAGAGGGGGGTACTGTTAGGGTCTCCTGCCCTGTGCTGCCACGTCGTCATGGCAACCGGGAGACAAGTGCTAGTGGAGTAACCTGAGCGCAGCTGATACTCCGGTTCGGGTCTTTTGCTGTGCAGTGGTTATAGGCTCTGTGCACGGCAGGGGATCCGGTGCTGGTTTTTGTGCTCACAGTCTGTGAGGTCTGAGTGGGGCGTGGACAGCACCTGCTTTATAAGGCCTCTTTTCAGGGTAAGCAGATGCTGCTGAATCTTTGTTGGTTAGTCAGTTCATGAAAGTTAGCCAGTACTGTGTAGCTTTGTATTTGTTTGTTGCTTACTGCAAATAGGCCTGGGGATTTGGTATTACACTCTGCCAATCCAGACCTAGCAGTAAGACTGGAGTCAGTCGTTTAGCTTGCTGGGGTCTGTTACTACTCTGTGAACTTAGCAAGTTTGCGGCTGTATTCTAAGACTTGCCTGTCTAATCCTGTCTCACTGTGCTAGGTGTCAGGGGTCAGTTTAGTGGCAGTAAGCTAAAACCTGTGCACTGCAAGTGAGAAATAGGATTGTGGAGACTCTCCTTGTGTCTATCATTCCATCTCTGACCAAGGAGTTTACTGCCACACCCGTTGGTAACCCTTTAGGGTTTTGCTGTTGCCCTTAGCAACAGCATTTCGGGTTCTCTACGTATTAAAACACAACATCTTGCTTTTTCCATCTGTGCAGTTCTAATACAAGGGAGATACCCAGTTCCTTAGCCTCTGGGCTTCTCTGTTCACTTTGTGTGTATTTTGTTACCCTATTACCTTCTGTGTACGTTATGTCATATTCCCCAGTTTGTCTGTGAGTCCATTTGTTTTGCATAACAGTTCAAACACCAGTACATTCCTGCAGACACTGGAGTGCATAACAGTTCTGACACCAGTACTTTCCTGCAGGCACTGGTGTGCATAACAGTATAAATATTGACGCTTAATCCCAGAGGTGCACACAGTTGCAAATACTGTGGTGAATTTCTTGGACTTTTTTGAGGGTGTTGGTGACCACCCCAGAAATTGTTGCAGCACTATTGTGTTGAAGCACAAGTTTTCCTGTTTTGTATTGTGTATGTTGTCTGTCTGTCTTGCCCATGTAGTGTAACCCACATGTGCAGGACAGAAATTACATATTTTGATATACATACCAAGTAGAGCAGATGTAGACACTTGCAGGAAGAGAGTTTCACTAACTGTAATAATACAGTATTTGAGAGAGATATACACCACACTATGCATATTAGATGAGTGCACAGCATATATCAGAAACTGGTACTTCCAGAATGACGTGGACAGTTTTGGATGGTTACAGCTACTTAATGGTTGAAGTGTGTAGAGTAAATGGATACTTGTATTCATAAGGATTGGACAATGGTATTTGCAGACTAAAGTGCACTGCCTAGATTGCGCACTGGTACTTGCAGACTGAAGTGTAGTGCATAAAATAGTGTCACGGTTGTTGTTTTTTTGTGGATCTGGGTTGCAGCAGGTGGGGTGTGGTATAACAGATAGTGTCTAGTTAGACAGTGAATAGATAGACACCACATGTTGGACAGTCAAAAGGTCGACAGGATCAAAAGGTTGACAGGGTCAAAAGGTAGACATGAAAAAAGTAGACAGTACAAAAGGTCGACAGGGTCAAAAGTTAGATATGGTCAATTGTTTTTGCATAATAGTGGTTTGTATGGATAGTGTTCATCTGGAACCCCCAATTGTAGAAAGTCATCCCCTCACGGGGTTCGCTTCACTCGCCATGCTTCAGGCTCGGTAGCTCGCTGCGGTCGCCACAAGGTTTATAACCAACTCTATTCCGACATGGATAGAGAAGGTATGAAAAAGTCCAAAAACATGTAACATTGGAAGAAACCGTGGGGTTTATTTACTAATATTCGTGTTTGGTGCATTTTCATGCAACTTTTTGAAACTATGGGGGTAATTCCAAGTTGATCGCAGCATGAAATTTTTTAGCAGTTGGGCAAAACCATGTGCACTGCAGGGGAGGCAGATGTAACATTTGCAGAGAGAGTTAGATTTGGGTGGGTTATTATGTTTCTGTGCAGGGTAAATACTGGCTGCTTTATTTTTACACTGCAATTTAGATTGCAGATTGAACTCACCACACCCAAATCTCTCTCTCTCTGCACATGTGTGTTAAAAATGAGTAATCAGATTCTTACACATGATGCAGAAACAAAGAAATTGTAAATTTTTTAATGTACAAAAATAATGTGTCTAATAATGGATATATGTTGAAAACTGTGTAAACTGTGGACTTTACTCCAGCAAACATAACGAAATAAATTATTTTGGATGATACTAAGTTTGTTTCCCTTAAATACGATGGAGCATCACACATAGGGACACATGTATTCCTCAAGGCTAACATATTATATGTGTAGAAGTGTTACATTAGGACGTTACACACATTCATAAAGTAAAATACTAAAAAAATACTATGTGGATTATGTGTGCTTTTAATAAATTATCAGTACAAGTTTATTAACACTTATCCAGACTTCATGCATGCCACTCATAATCTGTTTAGAGATTTTAAATAAACACAATACACATGCTACATTTGTTTTGCATAAAGCGAGGGTATGTTTGTATGTCTCAAGGAGACAGACACATTCTGAGTAATGGTTTTTAAACTAAAAATGGGGCAACATATATTTAGGCTTACACAACAAATGAAAGAAGCAAACAAAACTTACCTTAAAAATAACTATTTATGAGGTCTGGCCTAACCTGCCTCCCTACATCTGTACTCCAAGTATCACCAGATGTCTCTAATTCCTCTGTTTGCTGGCTGCTTTCTTCATCCTCCTCCTCATCAACATGTGGCAGATCTTGTTGCAAACACATGTTATGAAGAAAGCTGCAGCAGAACACAATTTGAGTCACCTTCAAGGGACTATACAACAAAAGGCCACCAGACTTATCCAGACACCGAAACCTAGATTTCAGCACACCAAAACATCTTTCTATCACATTCCGCATGGACTTACGTGCATGATTGTAAATGTGTTCAGCAGGGGTATCAGGTCGGGACAATGGAGTTAGAAGCCAAGAGAAACAGCCATATCCTCCATCACCTGAAAGACAGATATAGTAACGTGATTCATGTTAAGATACAGCAACACATAAGTAACACACTGTATTTGGCCAAAGTATACACAGGCCTACACATATCAAATTACATACCCAGCAGCCATCCATCTGGCATTTGTCTGTCCTCAAACTTATCAAAGAGGGATGACTGACTGAGGATGAAGGAGTCATGGCAGCCCCCAGGGTAACCAGCAACAACACTCATTATATTGAGTTTTGCATCACAAACCACCTGCACATTTGTGGAGTGGTCTAGATGACAATTAGTATAGATGTGCTGCCTGCCCCTAGGTGGTCTCAGCTGAATGTGTGTGCAATCTATGGCTCCCAGCACATTGGGCTTGCCAGCAAGCTCATAGAAATCTACCCTGACGGCATGCCACTGACCTCCTGGGAAGGTAAGCAGATTGAGGCATCGATGTGGGGCTGCAAAACAGCCAACACCTGTGTGTATATTTGATAGAAAATAAAACATGAGATTTTAGGACAGAACTAGCCACTGAGAGTAATTAAAACCAACTAAAAACAGAGGAGGTAGTTAGGTATACATCACCTGTGTTAATATTCTTGAAAATGAGGGCTGTGAGATTCCTATGACATCCCCAGACACAGCCTGAAAGCTCCCAGCAGCCATAAGGGGCAACACAGCCAGGAGTTTGTGCAGGCCTGAGACAAGGCGAGAGCGTGCTGTCTCAGGGTCTAGGCCCAGTTTGACAAGGTCATACAGACGGAAAATGTTGTTACGATTTAGACGGAACATCTGTATGACCCTGTCATCGGACGATGCGTTCAAGTTTAAATGCCCCCTAAAAAAACGAGGCCTGCACAGCCTCCGCGGAACCTGTACAATCTGCTGACCATGTTCAGTTTCTTGGCCCTGGTTACTTATAGGCTGATGTCTGAGTCTGAGGAATCCCACAGCACACAAAAGATCACTGGTCCACAGTCCTGCTGCCATTTCTGAGTGCAGGTTGTTTAAAATGGGCCTAAGATCCTTTTATAGGCATCCTAATTCATGTGTGAATGATTTGTAAGTGGCAACACATGTAAACACGCCTGAAAAAAGCAGGTCTATTTTTTGCTGCTTTTTTTAACACCCAAATACGAATGAATAGTGAATACCCGTGTTGTATGAAATAACAGCCGCATTTGACCGATGGTCTATTCATTCGTATTTCTGAACTTTGCCGTTAAAACCATTACGAATAGCCCAAACACTGCCGAGATTTGTGCTTAGTGAATTCCCGTGTTGGGACTTAGAAAAAACAAAACACAAATCGGACAAACTCGGATTATTAGTAAATATAGGCCCCTGTGTCTACCTTTTTTATGTTGACCATTTTCATGTCAACCTTTTGACTCTATCAACATTTTGTACATTCTACTTTTTTCATGTCGACCTTTTGACCCTGTCGACCTAATGTCTGTCTAACATATGTTGTCTATCTATTGACTGTCTAACTAGACACTGTCTATTTATCATCCGGATACCCACAATGCTTATAGTAGTAGTGTCCCTTACACAATAACAAGGGTTTAAGGGAAAAAAATTGTGCGCAATCTAGCTGCTGGAAGAGACACACTTTCCTGAAGGATCCTTCTCCCTTCACCATAAGTGTCACAATAAAGAAAAAATGGAAAGCGTAACTTATCCTGCGCTCGTCTTTGTTTCCATCGACAACAATCAGATGCTCAATTCAAGTTGTGTTGGAGCATAAAAAAATTAAAAGAGTGGATATAGTGAAGCACAATTTAATATATTTAAAATTCATATAACACACTTATAAAATCCATGAAACATATTCATAGCAGCAAAAATATAAATTGCACAGAAATCCCCATGGGCAAAAAGACTGGTGGATAATTACCAATGTGTAAAGAACAGTAAAAACAGTTCTAAACCAGCATGCAGGTTTTTATTTTGGAGGATCCCGGAAATCCTCTCAATCCTCGTATAGCTGGAACAGAATGGCAAGTCCTCCAGTGTATTGTCCCACGGCACCTGTGCGTTCCACCGACGCGTTTCTACTCCAAACAGGAGTCTCTTTCAAGGTGTAATGTTCACAATGCTGCTGCTCCAATGCTGAAATTTAAATCCTCAATTAGCCAATCAGAACGTCACCCCCTCAGCTGGACCCTATACATGTTTGATCCTATCAGGTCCCATGGTCCTTTGCGGTTGGGGACGTTCTACTGTGATCTTCCATGCCGCATCGTCCGTCCATGCCGTCTAGCGCTTGTCTGTTTCCATAGCGACGGTCACTTCCGGTACTACTTCGGGGTCGCGGTAGCGCTATGTGTCTTTCCCTCGCACGCATTTTCTCGATCTCAGCATGGCAACTAAACATATCATCCCAGAGTCTTACTGGCCACATATTTTGTACTTTTACAATCACTTAGAGACATCCATTTGATTTTATTCCCCGGCAACCAATGCCGCGACGTCACTTCCGGTGATGTCATCTGTCATGAATAGTAAACAGTAGTAATAGCTTCAGAAAAATATAAAAAAGCAGATATCATAAAGCGGACCCCCCACCTTTTCCCATTACAAAAACCATTTTATTTCAAAGTCACTGTTTAGACCGTCAGGTTTTAATGTCCGCAATTCATAAATAGTTTGCATTTCTGATTGGGCTAGCTGTGTTGCAATATCATTTCTTCTCCAGTTGCCCTTGATATGTTTAATACCACAGAATTGCCTAATTGCAGTGACATTACCTTGGTGACTGGCAGGGGTGTATCTACCCATTGGCCAGGATGGCACTCGCCAGGGGCGCCACCCGATGGTGCCACCCTCAGCCAATGGGTGGAAATCCCTTAAGCCGTAGTGTCTGGCAATACGTCCTGTGCCGAGCTGCCTGTGCATTGCCTGGGATGGAGGGCGGAGGATCGCTCAGCAGGCAGGAGATGGCGCCAGTGTCCAGCACTACAGGGAAGAAACTGAAAATAAACTACAACTCCCAGCAACCCTTGCTTTGGGAGCTCCCGGCGGCAAGGGCTGCTGGGAGCTGTAGTTTATTTTCAGTTTCTTCGCGTAGTTTGGTGCGGTGCCTGCTGAGAGATCCTCCGCCCTCCATCCCAGGCAGCTCGGCACAGCAGGTATTGCCAGACATTATGGCTATCTGCTGGGATGTTGTAGGGTGGGGCTATGTGCTGTGTGGGGAGGCTATGTATGTGCTGGAAGTGGGGGAGACTTCTACTATTATGTGCTAAGGGCAGACTACACCTATGTGCTGGGAGGGAGGTGGGGACTATGGCTATGTGCTTGGGGAGGTGAGGGGTTATGTACAGGGACGGGGACTATGGCTATCTATGCTGGCAGGGAACTATTGTTATGTGATGGGAGGGGGGTGGGGACTACTGTATGACTGTGTTGGGAGAGGTAGAGACTATGGCTATGTGCTGGGGGGACTACGACTATTGCTTGGGGAGGTGGGGCTATGGCTATTTACTGGGAGGGGACTATGGCTATGTGCTGGGAGAGGGATGGGGACTATGACTATATGACTGTGGGAGCTTAACTGGCACTGTGGGGGCATATGTGTATCTGGCACCGTGGGGGCATATCTAGCACTGTGAGGGCATATCTGTCATTATGAGGGCATATCTGGCACCGTGGGGGCATGTGTATCTGGCAATATGGGGCATATCTGGCAACGTGAGGGCATATCTGGCACTGTGGGGGCATATGGGTATCTGACACTGTGGGGGCATATCTAGCACTGCAGGGGCATATCTGTTACTGTGGGGGCATATGTGTATCTGGCACTGTGGAAGCATATCTAGCAACATGGGGGAATATCTGGCACTGTGGGGGCATATGTGTACCTGGCACTGTGGGGGCATATGTGTATTTGGCACTGTGGGGGAATATGTGTATCTGGCACTGCACTATTGGGGTCATATGTGTATCATGCCCCCATTTTCATTGGCCATGTGGCCACACCCATTTTTGTCACACAGTACCACTAAGATTTTTTTTCTACTTGCACCACTGAGTAGTGCCTCTGTACTGTACTTCTTTGCACTACTATTTGATTATACTACCTGGCCTTGGGTGGCATTGCCTCCTCGGCCAGGCCAGGCACTGCTGATGTCTCATCAGTGTTATAAGAATTACTGTGTGGGCATAATGTGTAAAGGGAACTGCTACTGTGTGGGCATGATGTGTATAAGGGTTACTACTGTGTAGCGTAATTTGAATTGGGGGAACTATTGTATGGTCATCCCCCTTTCCCACAAGATCATGTCCCTTTTTTGTACATGCACCTTCCCTATTTCAAATATGGGGGGCGCCAGTCCCTTACTTTGCCAGGGGCGCCCGGACCCCTAGATTCACCCCTGGTGACTGGTTCTAAAGTGCTCAGAAAGTGCGTGGGTGGTTAGGCCCTTTTTAATGTTACGGAGATGCTCTCCTATCCTAACTTTTAGGGGTCGTGAGGTTCGTCCTATGTACCAGTGGCCGCAAGCACATTCCATGCCATACACCACATTTTTACTATTGCATGTCATGAAATCTGTGATTGCAGCCCTGGTACCATTGATAGTAACCTCCGTAATTTTGCTACCCTTCCCACGTATCCCCTTACATCCTAAATATCAGTATTTGACCATGTTGGTATTTTGACCTTGTCGGTATTTTGACCATCGGTCAATTGTTGTCGGTATTTTGACTGTCGGGATTTTGATTGTAGGTAAATCATAGTGATTCCACCTTACATAATGCCCAAAGCAGTAGTGTCCATTACACAATCCCCATGTATTTGTTCCCCTTACACAATGCCCATAGTAGTAGTAGTGCCCCTTACACAGTGCCCACAATAGTATTGCCCCTTAAACAATGCTCACGCAGCAGTTGTACCCCTTAAACAATGCCCATATAGTAGTGCCCCTTACACAATGCCCATAGTAATAGTGCCCCTTTCAAAGTGCCAATAGTATTAGTGCCCCTCACATAATGTCCATAGTATTAGTGCCCCTTACACAATGCCAATAGATGAAGTCCTTACACAATATTCCCACCTCCTCCAAGAAGCAAGAGGGAGAGAGAGAGTGCGGGTGGGCGGAAGGTCGCTCGGTGTGATGTCATCAAGAGGCGGAGCCAGGAGAAGGTTTTGTCTTCAGTGCACGGTGCACCAAGTGCCGCCAAATGTAGCACACATAAACTGACAGTCCTGACCGGTGGCGGGCGGTGGGGGACAGTAATGAGCAGCACTCTTGGTGGTCACTGCAGCAGCGCTGCTGCAGGCGTAGTGTGGAGGAGGTGTCAGACATAAGGGGGTGCCTGTGGCCCCAGGCACCCCCCGTGTGCACTCTTATGTGTGTAATGCTTAGTACAACAGTAGCATGAAGTCAGACTGGACTGGCTGAGATAAAACAGGAACTTTATATCATAACTGGACTGAATGCTGAAACCCAGCGAGCAGGATACACTTGGAATGCTGGTGTACTGAGCTAAATCCAGTGAGCAGGATACACTTGGAATGCTGTTGTGCTGAGTTAAACCCAGCGAGCTGGAGTACTTGGAATGCCGATGTGCTAGTGGAATAGATGGAACAGTCTCAGCAGAACTAGGCACACTGTTGGTAATAGCAATAGACAGGCACTGGATGATACTTGCAGTTCTACAGCACAAGGGCTGTTACACACTAGCAGGTTTGTCCCGGCCAGCAAAAAGCCGAGCCACTGTTTGCCATGGCTGGAAATTAGTTAAATGCAGAACTGCATATGTCCTTTCACACGGCACGGTTCCGTGTTGCAGCCGGGACTATCCACAAAAAGGTCAGCTGCCAGGCCGTGGCTGTGCCGTCTCTGAAGGCAGTGCAGTGTGTGTGTGAATGGGCTCTTTCAAACACAATGGTTTTTTTGTGCCGCTGCCGCTTTGCATACGTGCAGCATTGAACATGGCTCAAAGCCTGTCAGGATTCGACTTACTGCAGCTGCATCTGTCCGCCGGTGCGGCCTCCGTCTGGGGCTCCCATGTCTCGCTGCCACTGGTCATCTTGTCGCCAAATGTCATCCTGGGCCCAAGGAAGGGGCAAAGTTCCATTTAACATCTACACGGATCACAAGAACCTGCTCTACTTAAAGGCAGCCCAGTGTCTTAATCCTCGCCAGGCCCGGTGGGCAATGTTCTTCTCTCGTTTCAACTTTAAGCTTCATTTCCGTCCAGGTTCTCAGAATACCAAAGCTGATGCTCTGTCCCGTTCTATGGGATCCGAAGAGGAGATTCCCGATCCAGTTCCTCATTCCGTTTTGAATCCAGTTGTGTTTGCCTCATCTCAAGTTACTCCTGTTCCGCCTCCTGGCAAGATTTTTGTTTCCCCTGAGCTTCGTTCTAAGTTGCTGTCTTGGGCTCATCAGTCTAAGTTCACAGGGCATCCTGGTGTCCTAAAGACTTTTAAGTTCCTGTCTGAAACCTACTGGTGGTCTAAAATGAAGGTCGACATCAAGGACTTCGTGGCATCCTGCCCCAAATGTGCCCAGCATAAGACTCCCCGTCAGTCTCCGGCAGGTCAGTTACAGCCGTTATCAATACCCAGCCGTCCCTGGTCTCACCTGTCCATGGACTTCATCTCCGATCTACCCTCCTCTCAAGGATTCAATACCATCTGGGTAGTAGTTGACAGGTTTACCAAAATGGCCCACTTTGTTCCACTCCAGGGCCTTCCCTCGGCTCCAAAACTTGCTCAAGTCTTCCTACGGGAGATCTTTCGTTTACATGGACTGCCTACTGAAATTATATCTGACCGTGGAGTTCAGTTCGTAGCAAGGTTTTGGAGAGCCCTCTGTTCTGCCCTACAAGTTAAACTTAAGTTTTCGTCAGCCTACCACCCTCAGACGAATGGACAGACAGAAAGGGTGAATCAGGAATTAGAGACCTTCTTGAGACTTTATATTTACTCTTCTTAAGATGACTGGGTAGACCTGCTTCCCTGGGCTGAGTTTGCTCACAACTTTCGCTATCATACTGCCACCCCGTTCTTTGCTGTATATGGGCAACATCCTCGTGTTCCAGATTTCCAAGATCTACCAAACATTGATGTTCCTGCAGCCACTTCTGTTCTAAATCAGTTTTTGTCTACTTGGAGGAAGATTCATGTTTCCCTTAAAAAGGCCTCAAGCCGTTACAAGTTCTTTGCTGACCGCAAAAGACGTGCAGTTCCCAGCCTAAAACCTAATGATAGGGTTTGGCTTTCCACCCGGAACCTTCGTCTCAGAGTGCCATCAATGAAGTTTGCACCACGCTTTATTGGTCCTTTTTCCATTGACAAAGTCATCAGTCCTATAGCGTACAAGCTCAGATTGCCTCCTTATTTGCGAATACCTAATGCCTTTCATGTCTCTCTCCTTAGACCCTTGATCCTGAATCGTTTCCAGAAAGCTCTTCCCGATGGCCCCAAAGTACGAACTCAAAGGGGCATTGAGTTTGAAATAGAGAAGATTCTGGACTCCCGTTGCCGGTACGGTCATCTGCAATACCTTATCGACTGGTCCGGCTATGGTCCTGAGGAGAGGAGTTGGGTAAATGCTACAGATGTCCATGCTCCGAGGTTGATCCATGTTTTCCACGGAACTCATACTTCCAAGCCACATGGGTGTTCGGTGCCCACCCGTAAAGGAGGGGGTACTGTCAGGATTCGACGTACTGCAGCTGCATCTGTCCGCCGGTGCGGCCTCCGTCTGGGGCTCCCATGTCTCGCTGCCACTGGTCACCTTGTCGCCAAATGTCATCCTGGGCCCAAGGACACTCCTGTTGTCAGCAGGCGTGCATGCACGCCGCGTTCCCGCCGGGCCGCGGCATGGGCGCCGCCATGACAGTTCCCATCAGCTCCTTCACATCGGCCAATCCAGAGCTTGGCCGCACCTCCCCATTCACTCCCAGCCAATACCTGCAGACCGGGGGGTATATCAGGAGCAGCAGGGAGAGTCAGTCCTTGCCTTGGACTTCGTGTCATTCCTCTGACCTGTGTCACTGGCTCCGTTCTCCAGTTCCTCTGAGTTCCTGCTCTGCCTTCCAGTCTGATCCTGCATTGCCGTGGAACCACAAGCACCAGCAACCTGGGTGCTTGTGATTTAGCATCGTCAGTTCCTCTGTGAATCTACTCTACATACCAGTCTGATCCTGTACTGCTGTGGAACTACAAGCACCAGCAACCCGGGTACCTGTGATCAAGCTTCACACCTTTACCAGCTACAGTGTGCTCCAGGCCTCTGCAGTAGAGACTTTCCTCCAGGTGCATCTCGCTATCTACACCTGCTCATCAGCCTGCAAGCTGCCAGTGTTATTCAACCTGCACTGAGGATTTCAACACTTGTCTCCTGCAACTGTTACCTGGCTTGCTATTCACACCATCTCTGCTGTGTTCCATTATCCAGGAACCATCGGTTTCCACACCGATACATCGGTCCCCTGATCAATTGTTACATACCATACAGACTTTGCCATAAGACTTTCAACTCCTTATTACTTATTCATTATTGCATATCCTCTGTTACCATCAAGTATTCCTGCTGCCATGCTACCTGTTAAAACTGTTCAATAAACAACTTAGCGCACATGCGCAGGAATCCTATCCGGCCTCCTCCTTTTCTCCATCCTATCTCCACTGACCGAGATAGAAAAAATTACCAAGTTGCGCTAGACAATCAAATAAAAAAGCATTTATTTTAATGCATAAAATGTATTATGATAACAACAATTCTCCCGGGAGTAAAATACACACTTTAGAATGACATCTCTATAACTGTAGACCTACTGCTAATTTTATAACAGAAGTACAAATTAGTACTATTCCAGAGCTTATGACCCCAGGGATATCACTTTCAATAGAATATTACCAACAGAAATGAATATTATCTGTTAAAAGAAAAAATAAAAGTCTGTGTTGACATACATAAACTCACTTGGTCCACATGAATACCGAACAGTCCTGATCATTGATGACTGTGAGCTTAATCAAATGATCCTGTAGTAGACCGGACTTTTATAACATAAAATAGAAACTTATGTAGTTGATGCTGTGAGCAAATGCATAATGGTAAACCACTGGCCACTGTGACAAGGGGGAGAGCCCGGAGCAATGTAGCACACAGTATGTCATTTATTTGTTAATATGTCCGTGTCAATTATATTATGTAGGCAGGACAATACGTCCCTTGAAGACAAGGTTTATGGAACACAGACGGAATATTTTAAATAAATGTACTAATCATAGTGTTCCTCGCCACTTTCTGGAAGTACATGGGGGGGATCCAGTGGGGCACCAGCTGGTCGGACTGGAACATGTCCCAGTTACCAGCAGGGGTGGCGATCGCTTCAGAGTCCTATGCAGACAAGAAACAGCATGGATTCTTAAGCTACAGTCATTAAATCCTCAGGGTCTTAATGAAACTATTGATCTGGAATTTATTTAGATTAACATATACCCTATTGGGTGTTCACTTATAATGTACTGGTGGTGAAATTTATGATGGGGACAGTTATATATCCTAATCATAGCTATATGTCCAATGTTTCTCTCTATTCGTGTTTTCTTCTAGCCGTGTTCTCGACTAAATTGGAGTAGTATTGTTGCTTATATGCGTAATACATCTTCACCTCTTTATGATTTTATTATGAATATCCCTAGGAATATTTATTTATTGTTTTCTTTTTTATATAAAAAAATAGGAATAATGTTTACACACATTTTTATTAATATTTTTGAGTGGTATATTCCCAGTCTCATGTTCTATTGTCATAGATGATGTGGTAATTATTATTGATTGAAGAATATAGTTTTTTTTATAATATACATATTTGGATGTTCATATATATGTATCCATATTGATGTATATACATCTATTTGGTTTCAAGTAACAGATACAGGTGTTTTAATGCTGCTAACTGCTAGATAAAGTGAAAAGACCTCTTTAAATAAAAGCCAGGAACAGTGCTCGTTAAATACTAGCAATCACTGTGATTATTCTAATTTAATTAATCACAATGGGTTTCACCTGTATAGTGGGTATAAATGGTAGTGACTCCCACATCCTGTTATACCTGCCTTTGGAAGAAGACGCCCTGCTGGCGTTGAAACGCGTTAGGATACAGGTGCTTATTGTTGCTAACTTCACTTGGAGCCTCATCCAGCTTTACTCTGTGCGGGAGATCAGCAATATTGCTACTACGGTATACCACTGATTACGGACCAGCCGCCGCCTGAGTGTTCATCCACCTTCTATACACACTGGCAATTGCAGGGAGGCTCAATCGGAGCTGCCCGTGGGAGCACAGGTCAGCCGCCTGCTGTTGAGAGCCCATACATTGTACCACGCAAGGTAACAGCCAACCGTCCGGATACTGCAGCCGCGTGTCAGCTATACACAGCCGCATTTCATCCAGTCCGGCGGTCACTTCAGGTACGGCTTTCCACTCCCCGTGCAGGAGCCAGCGGCTGACCGCAGCAACATTGCTCCGGGCTCTCCCCCTTGTCACAGCGGCCAGTGGTTTACCAATTATGCATTTGCTCACAGCATCAACTACATAAGTTTCTATTTTATGTTATAAAAGTCCGGTCTACTACAGGATCATTTGATTAAGCTCACAGTCATCAATGATCAGGACTGTTCGGTATTCATGTGGACCAAGTGAGTTTATGTATGTCAACACAGACTTTTATTTTTTCTTTTAACAGATAATATTCATTTCTGTTGGTAATATTCTATTTAAAGTGATATCCCTGGGGTCATAAGCTCTGGAATAGTACTAATTTGTACTTCTGTTATAAAATTAGCAGTAGGTCTACAGTTATAGAGATGTCATTCTAAAGTGTGTATTTTACTCCCGGGAGAATTGTTGTTATCATAATACATTTTATGCATTAAAATAAATGCTTTTTTATTTGATTGTCTAGCGCAACTTGGTAATTTTTTCTATCTAAGTGTGCTTTTGGGGATTGGCATTCCCTTCCCAAGCTGCTGCTGATAATCATCTATACACCACCACTCACTGAGCGCTTAGATAATTTTCCCTTCTATCTCCACTGACCCACTAGCGCCCCCTCCGAGAACACAAACTAGACAGAACCTGACAAAGCCGTTGTGTGTGAAAGGGCAGTGATGGCCGGCAAAATACTGTCTGGTTTTTGCAGGCTTTTTGAGGTACTGTAATTGAGGTGGGAGCAAGTATTGAGAGAGAGATGCAGAGTAGGTGGGAGGGAATAGTACCAAAAGGACAAGTGAAAGGGGAGAGGATGAGATGAGGGAGCAGACTTCATCACCAATGATGAGAGAGCTGTAGGAAAAGGTTGGTTAGCCAGTATTAGAGGAGAGGAAGAAGCAAGAGAAGGATTTTGAGAGAAAATATCCTTACTGACGACTGTAATTTTAGAGAAAAAATAAGTACCAAAGTCTAGGACCATGAGAGAGAAGGGAGCAGAAGGACAGAGAAAATGAATTGAAGATGGCAAGAGAGAAAAATGATTGGAGGATTGGGAATAGATAAGTGATTTTATATATAACTTTTGAAAGGAGAAAAAGCAGGGCTGTAAGAGTAAAGTTTAAATTTAATGTTAAGGAAGTCAGAGAATGACAAGATTAATTTTTTCAATGCCGTTATATGATGTAGGAACACATTTGTAAGTAGCAGGTCAGTCTAGAGTGCCAGGTTTAGGCTGAAGATGGTCAGAGAGTAATCACTGGTCCAACAGAGTCAAAGGCAGTTGTATGGGTAGAGTTGTGGAGGGAAATAGCCATGTCAGGGTAAGAAAGGGTGTGTATGAGGGACACGAGAAAGTCCAGGAATGCAGAAGTGTCAGGATCAAGGACATGAAGGTTGCATTGAGGAAAGTTGTCTTGACAGCGAGGGTTGAGGAACACTGACGATAGAGAATTTATAACAGTGGGAAAAAATTAGGTCAAGAGTATAGTCACTGGAGTGAATAGGGGAAAAAGGGAAATGGGATAAAGGACCACTGAGTAAGGCTTAGAGTTGAAGCGAGACATTTAAAAGCAGCAGAATCTATATTGTTATCAAAGGGTATGTTGAACTCATTCAGGATGCAGGAGGGGAGGTCAGAGGAAATAGGGAGGGAACCAGGTGTTGAAGTAGTCAAGGAAGGTGGAAGAGGAAGCAGGATCGTAGATGACAACAAATCGAAGACGGATAAGGTGGAAGAGGCAGATAGAATGGATTTCAAAAGAGAAGAATGTGCTTAAAAGGGAATGACCTGATAGGTGTAGGTGTAGGGGGCAGGGGGAAGGATACCTACTGTATGCCACTACACTGTCAGATGCCAGTGCAAGGTGTGGGAGAAGGATAATACACTAAGAATGAGGGAAGCAGGTAGTGTCAGGGTTAGGGATCCAATATCCAGTGATGGCAAAAAGGTTAAAAGGGATTTAGATGACAGCTAGCCTCCATGTGTCATGATTTGCAGCACACAGGGTGCATGAGAGCCGCCAGCTCCTGTGAGACTTGGCCTGGGCTTAGCGTCTTTCCCCCCCAAAATGCACCTTATTTGCATCGATATGTGACTAAGATGCACAAGCAGACTTTTCTAATTAAAATGTTATGTGGCATGTGTATATTCTGTATGGGACTATCAGGGCTGCCATCAGAAATTGTGGGTTCCAGTACTGACAAAATTAGCAGGGCCCCCCTTCTCAAACCCCCGGAGTGTCTGGTGAGGCCTCTGGCAGAGCCATAACTAGATATTTTGGTGCCCTGCCAGAATAAACACTAGTGCCCCCCATATCTTGTGTAGGGAAAGTGCGTGCCCCAAAAAAGGGGAATGGTCTCTCGTGGAACGGGCATGGTCACACGATAAAACCCTTAATTCAAATTATGCTACAGCAGCTGTAGACATGTTATGCCACACATTTTAACCCCTTACACATGTTATACTACACAGTTGTACCCCTTATACACAGTAAGCCACACAGTAGTACTCTTACACGCAATATGCCACACAGTAGCACCCTTACTCGCAATATGCCACACAGTAGCACCCTTACTCGCAATATGCCACACAGTAGTACCCTTACACGCAATATGTCACACAGTAGTACCCTTATACGCTATATGCCACACAGTAGTACCCTTACACGCAATATGCCACACAGTAGTACCCTTACACGCTATATGCCACACAGTAGTACCCTTACACGCAATACACAACATGCAACACAGTAGTACCCATTTTACACAATATGCCCGTCAGTAGTACCCCTTATACAAATTTTGCACCTTATTGATGATGAAAATCACTAGTCCAGCAGCTAGGTCAGGCTTAGGTAGTGGGGGGAAGGGGTGGGGCACACATTAGAATTCAACTATTAAATCACATAACAACTAATTATTTTCTTTACTAGTTGAATCCAAATATCCCCCTCCTCTCTCACCTTAGCCTGACCTAGCTGCAGGACAAATCATTTTTATTAGTCTTTTTTATAAGCTCTACTAACAGTCCATTTCCACCATAACTCCCCCCACCGACTCCCCTAAGCTCTGTCCCTCCATGGCAGATTCTTACTGTATATATTGAAGACTCTGAGCCATGCAGGTACTGACTGAGGAGGCAGGGCTGAGACACACATGCGGGAGCTTGAAGGCACAGGGGCTAATTGTGGAGGGAGATCCGTAACAGAAATGCGGTAGCTGGAAGGCCCTAGGACTGACTGAGGAGGCAGGGCTGAGACCAGTGCCAGATTATGGTCCTCTTGGGCCTGGAGCTGAATTTTATGAAGGGCCTATTGCGTACTGCCTTAGGGGATGTGACCAGCATGGTGGGTGTGTGACTACTAATATAAAGTTGTGGCCAGTGATGTGGGGGTGTGGTCTGTGCAGTGGGGTGTGGCTAGCACCATGGACAGCACAGCTACTCACGGTATCCGATCTCTAGGTCGACAGTAACTAGGTCAACAATATCTAGGTAGACCACTATTGGTTGACAGTAACTAGGTCGACATGGTCTCTAGGTCGACATGTTCTAGGTCGACAGATTTAAAGGTCGACATGAGTTTTTCAAAAATTTTTCCTTCATTTTTTCACATTTTTCATACTTAACAATCCACGCTGACTAGGATTGGAAATAATAACCTGTGCCGAGCGCAGTGAGGCACCTTGCCTGAAGCATGGTGAGCGAAGCTCTAATTGGGGTTCCTGGTCACTGTATGGAGAAACAACATAAAAACCCCCCATAAAAAACTCATGTTGACTTTTTGACAGGTCGACCTAGACCATGTAGACGTAGAGAACCTGTCGACCAAGTTACTGTTGACCAATAGTGGTTGACCTAGACACTGTCGACCTAGTTACTGTTGACCTTTAATATCACACCTGCTACTCACCTACCTTCCACCTCATTATCCCACCTCTCTTTGCTCAGATGAAGCATGCGCCAAGAAGAAGAATCAGAAGAGGCCAGAGTTGTGGATAATGGTTTCATCCTCCATCAGGACAGTTCACCAGCCCACACAGTTCTCTCGGTGAAGCAGTTTTTGGCTGAGAAACAGATTGCAGTGCTAGAACACCCTCCATACTCGCCAGACCTAGCACCGTGTGACTTCTTTCTTTTCCCTAAAGTAAAATCTTTACTCAAGGGAACCAATATTGCATCAGTTACTGAGGTAAAGTAGGAAACAGCCGTCAGATAAAGAGCTACAGCATGGCATTGACCAATAGAAAACAAGAATGTAACAGTGTGTGGATGCAGAAGAAACATAGAAGGAAAGTGGAGTTAAAACATAGTCTTCATTGCGCATCGCGGCAGTGAAGGCACGACTAGTGTGCCCGTGTCTATGGTGTGCTCGTGCTTAGACACGTGCATGCCATAGACTTCTATGGTGAAATCACCAGCTGCACTTAGTCGTGATGCGTATGCCCCTTACGCATCACAGTAACGATGAGCGTGGCTACATCTGTAGTATAATTAAATGTAAATTATAGCATATCTAGAGATCTACAATCACGTCATAGTCCTGATGAAAATTTGAATCTTGCACCTGCCCCTTCATATACAAATATTGCGCTTTTATTAAAAATACTGCAGGCTATCTCCTAAATTCAGACCCTGCCACCTGCAACATCCAAACAAACAGGCAGTGGCACTCAAAGACTGAAAAGGTTTTCATCTTGGAAAAAGGGGCAAGTTAGCCCCAAAACATTGGTGACACTTTACTACAAGCTTTTTTCAGTCACCGAGTGCTGCTGCATGTTTGTTTGCTGATACATTCTGCAGAGGGGGTGGTATCGTGATCCTGGCGCTTGGGATGTCGAAAGTTAAAATAATGACAGGAGCATCCCGAAGCTCAGGATCCCGACAGCCCTAATCCCCATCCCCCCTAGCCCTACTTACCCACAGCCTGAACCTAACCCTCCGCGGTGGTGCCTAACGTAACCCCCGCCCTCCCCGCGCCGAAACCTAACCCTCCCCCTTCCTAACCTTAACCCTACCTGGGGGTGCCTACCCTTAGACCCCCTCCGCACACACTAACACCCCTTTTCCCCCGCAGCCAACCCTATCCCTCAGTGGCGTGCAGTGAGGTCAGTGGCTGGTGAGGCACTGGCTAGTGTGTGTAGAAAACGTGTAGAGGTCGCCGTGGGTGCCGCGCTATGAAGTTGACAGAAGAAAACGTGGGGGTTTAGGTGGTCATTCTGAGTTGTTCGCTCGCTAGTTGCTTTTAGCAGCCATGCAAACGCTAAGCCGCCGCCCTCTGGGAGTGTATCTTAGCTTAGCAGAAGTGCGAACGAAAGGATCGCAGCGCGGCTACAAAAAAAGATTGTGCAGTTTCAGAGTAGCTCCAGACCTACTCCTACCTTGCGATCACTTCAGACTATTTAGTTCCTGTTTTGATGTCCCAAACACGCCCTGCGTTCGGCCAGCCACGCCTGTGTTTACCCAGGCATGCCTGCGTTTGTATCTGTCATGCCTGCGTTTTTACACACACTCCCCAAAAACGGTCAGTTACCTCCCAGAAACACCCACTTCCTGTCAATCACTCTGCGGACAGCAGTGCGACTGAAAAGCATCGCAAGACCTTGTGTGAAACTGCATTGGCTGTTGTGAAAGTACGTCGCACGTGCGCATTGCACCGCATGCGCAGAAGTGCCGGTTTTTAGCCTGATCACTGCGCTGCGAACAACGCAATGTAAAATCCCTCTCCCAAAAACCCACTCACTGATCATTTGCTCTTGAGGGCTGCTGCTGCCAGGTGCTGGTGAGTCACTGCTGGTCAGGGACCTCTTCGGCAGCTTGCATGTCGCTTGTGCCTGCGCAGGTGGACGCTGGACTGTAGAGTAGCGGAGGAGAGGCAAGGAAAAAGCCTCTCCTCTTCCCGCTTTACTACAGCCGGCTGCAGCATACTATAATGAGTCAGTCCGACTCATTAGTACTGCCGCTGCCGCTACTAACCCCTTCATCATGGCCAGAGCTGGATTAAGGCTCCGGAGGGACCACGGTACTGAAGACATGGGGGCCCTTTAAGAACTAATATATATACAGTATCTCTCATTCTAGGAATATATCAGCAGTGCGGGTGGCCCGCACAGGACTGACATTCAATTCAAATAACTGGACACAAGAGTCTCCTTCACGATCAAAGTTTCGGTATTATTATTAACCTTCATCCTGGCAAAAGTTAATAATACCGAAACGTTGATCGTGAAGGAGACTCGTGTCCACTTATTTGAACTGAATGCCAGTCCCATGCGTGCCACCCGCACTGCTTAATATATATATACATATATACATATATATATGTGTGTAAATAGTCCAGAATGACCCGGCACTCGTTTGCCCTTAGAAAAACAGTAGTTTGCTCACGGTGCCTTCCCTCCGGGCTGCTGCCCAGGAATATACAGGAACAGAAATGGGCGGCACTCCGAGTCTTGAGTTAAGTGAAATAAAGTGCAAAGACTTTTATTTGTCAACTACACATGATCTACACATGATCTACGTTTCGGGGTCGCAGCCCCGTCGTCAGGAGATGGACAGAGGGAGCGGAGGGAGGGAGAGAGAAAGAGAGGGATAGAGAGAGGAAGAGAGGGGGGAGGGAAAGGGAGAAAGAAAGTAAGAAAGAGAGGGGTAGGGAGAGGAAGGAGAGGGAGAAAGAAAGAGAGAGGAAGGGAGGGGGAGACAGAGGGTGAGTGGTGGAGAGATTTGATGAGAGTGGAAATAAAGTAGTAAATGTATGCTGACACTTACTACATTGTCTCAGTGTCAGCGCCTTCAGCTTGCTGTGTGGAGCCGGTCCAGCAGTGCTGCAGATAGTGCCCAAGTCCATTTGCTTCCTGCTGCCGCTATACTGTTACTCTGCTGCTCCTGTCACTGCTGGGATATAGCAGGGAGGGCAGGCGCAGCGTAGTGCGGGTGCAGTGCGCCAGTTAAGAGATGCTGTCACTCATAGGCAGCATGGTACGAGCGGAGGACAGGACATGTGACCGGGTGGGGGGGAAGGGGGGGTGCCAAAGTGGTGCAGTCTCCGCGTAGTTGACTATGTTCTTTGGTCTACCCGTGCCACAGTACGTGCAGCGACGGGGCTGCACTTCTGATGACGGGGGGGGGGTGCACTTCTGATGACAGTTCTGATGACAGGGAGGGGGCCGCACTTCTGATGACAGTTCTGATGATAGGGGGGCAGCTGCACTTCTGATGACGGGGGGAGGGGGGGTCACGGGCGCACGGGGCCGCACTCCTGATGGCGGGGGGGCGCGGGCGCATGGGCTGCACTTCTTATGACAGGGGAGGAGACGCACAGGGCCGCATGTGTGATGACGGGGGCCACGGGGCCGCGTATGTGATACAGGTGCAGCTGACACTGGCTTTCTCCCTTCCTGTACAGCACTGACAGTGACTGGATACAGTCACTGTAAGTGCTGAATCTGCTGCCCAATCACATCGGCTTCAGTGGCAGAGGTGTGCTTTCATATGAGCTGAAAGCACGTCCCTGCACTGAGGCACTTGTATGGGTGCCGCTAAAACTGTTTTCGTTAATGGGCTTTTACAGCCCTCTGCTTTGCCACGCCCCCTGTCCGCCCTGTGCTTCCGGCAATTTATACTTGGCAGTGGGGGGCACCGTTCGTGGTGCCTCCTAAATGAACTTAAACAAGGTTTAAACCCAAAAAATGATTCAATTAATATAAAGAAGATAATTATGACACAGAATGTGTCGTAAGTATCTACTTTGTATTAATTTAATCATTAATGACAGGGGAGGCACTGCCTCCCCTGCCTCCCTTGACTGCATGTCCCTGCTATCCCTCCCCGTGGGTGCCTATCCCCCCTCCCCTATATCTATATCTCTATAAAAACATACTCTCCCCTATAGCTATATAAAAACATACAGTACACACAAAATAACATCTAATTGCGGCACTCCAAGGGCTTCAAAAATAGACTATAGACACAGCATACTGTTTCCAATGTTTCAGTTGTTTACTACTACTCTTTTAAAGGATAGTAGTAGTAAACAACTGAAAGCCTTTGGAGTGCCGCCATTAAATGTATCTTGTGTGAATGGGCTTGCCAGGTACACCCAGCCAGTAATATATATCATTAGCCTCTGCATATATAAATAAATATATAAATCCATTTAAAAAAAAAAAAAAAAATATATATATATATATATATATATATATATATATATATTTATTTATTAAATAGTGCCTCAGCCTGTCCTGTTGCCCTGCATATCATACTATCATCAGCAGCAAGACAGTCTGACTTCTCACTTTAGTCAGGTGATCAGACACCTTGCTGCCGCCGGGACACTTTCACGAGCTGCTGCCAGTGCCTAGGGTACACAGAGCCATGGCTGGGACGGTCCTGGGGTCAGTACGTCTCTGGTGATATGTGCCATGTAGGAGACGCTGAGCACTTATGTGTATGTAGCGACGGACTACCTTCTGTGCACCACTATCTTAGGCAGTGGCGGATTGGGATACAAAACCAGCCAGGGAAATTTCTGGAAGCAGCCCTAAATAGGGGGCAGGGTCAGGGCAGCGGAGAGCGGATATGGATCCACGTACTGGTGGGGTGTGGCAAAATATGGAGAGGCATGGCCACCCCCTTAAAAAAAATGATTATTCATCTGACCCCCTCTGCAACTAACACAGGCCACTACTGTATGTGCAAGGGGGCAGTGCTGTAACTAGTGATGTGCACCGGAAATTTTTCGGGTTTTGTGTTTTGGTTTTGGATTCGGTTCCGCGGCCGTGTTTTGGATTCGGACGCGTTTTGGCAAAACCTCCCTGAAAATTTTTTGTCGGATTCGGGTGTGTTTTGGATTCGTTTTTTTTTTTACAAAAAACACTAAAAAACAGCTTAAATCATAGAATTTGGGGGTCATTTTGATCCCATAGTATTATTAACCTCAATAACCATAATTTACACTCATTTTCAGTCTATTCTGAACACCTCACACCTCACAATATTATTTTTAGTCCTAAAATTTGCACCGAGTGCGCTGGATGGCTAAGCTAAGCGACACAAGTGGCCGACACAAACACCTGGCCCATCTAGGAGTGGCACTGCAGTGTCAGGCAGGATGGCACTTTAAAAAAATTGTCCCCAAACACCACATGATGCAAAGAAAAAAAAAGAGGCGCACCAAGGTCGCTGTGTGACTAAGCTAAGCGACCCAAGTGGCCGACACAAACACCTGGCCCATCTAGGAGTGGCACTGCAGTGTCAGACAGGATGGCAGATTAAAAAAATTGTCCCCAAACAGCACATGATGCAAAGAAAAAAAGAGGTGCAATGAGGTAGCTGTGTGACTAAGCTAAGCGACCAAAGTGGCCGACAAAAACACCTGGCCCATCTAGGAGTGGCACTGCAGTGTCAGACATGATGGCAGATTAAAAAAATTGTCCCCAAACAGCACATGATGCAAAGAAAAAAAGAGGCGCAATGAGGTAGCTGTGTGACTCAGCTAAGCGACCAAAGTGGCCGACACAAACACCTGGCCCATCTAGGAGTGGCACTGCAGTGTCAGACAGGATGGCACTTCAAAAAAATTGTCCCCAAACACCACATGATGCAAAGAAAAATGAAAGAAAAAAGAGGTGCAAGATGGAATTGTCCTTGGGCCCTCCCACCCACCCTTATGTTGTATAAACAGGACATGCACACTTTAACGAACCCATCATTTCAGCGACAGGGTCTGCCACACGACTGTAACTGAAATGACTGGTTGGTTTGGGCCCCCACCAAAAAAAGAAGCAATCAATCTCTCCTTGCACAAACTGGCTCTACAGAGGCAAGATGTCCACCTCATCATCATCCTCCGATTCCTCACCCCTTTCACTGTGTACATCCCCCTCCTCACAGATTATTAATTCGTCCCCACTGGAATCCACCATCTCAGGTCCCCGTGTACTTTCTGGAGGCAATTGCTGCTGGTGAATGTCTCCACGGAGGAATTGATTATAATTCATTTTGATGAACATCATCTTCTCCACATTTTCTGGAAGTTACCTCGTACGCCGATTGCTGACAAGGTGAGCGGCTGCACTAAACACTCTTTCGGAGTACACACTGGAGGGAGGGCAACTTAGGTAGAATAAAGCCAGTTTGTGCAAGGGCCTCCAAATTGCCTCTCTTTCCTGCCAGTATACGTACGGACTGTCTGACGTGCCTACTTGGATGCGGTCACTCATATAATCCTCCACCATTCCTTCAATGGTGAGAGAATCATATGCAGTGACAGTAGACGACATGTCAGTAATCGTTGGCAGGTCCTTCAGTCCGGACCAGATGTCAGCACTCGCTCCAGACTGCCCTGCATCACCGCCAGCGGGTGGGCTCAGAATTCTTAGCCTTTTCCTCGCACCCCCAGTTGCGAGAGAATGTGAAGGAGGAGATGTTGACGGGTCACGTTCTGCTTGACTTGACAATTTTCTCACCAGCAGGTCTTTGAACCTCTGCAGACTTGTGTCTGCCGGAAAGAGAGATACAACGTAGGTTTTAAATCTAGGATCGAGCACGGTGGCCAAAATGTAGTGCTCTGATTTCAACAGATTGACCACCCGTGAATCCTGGTTAAGCGAATTAAGGGCTCCATCCACAAGTCCCACATGCCTAGCGGAATCGCTCTGTTTTAGCTCCTCCTTCAATGTCTCCAGCTTCTTCTGCAAAAGCCTGATGAGGGGAATGACCTGACTCAGGCTGGCAGTGTCTGAACTGACTTCACGTGTGGCAAGTTCAAAGGGTTGCACTTGTTGAAATCATTCTCCACTGCGCTTGAGTCAGGTGCATTCCCCCTCCTTTGCCTATATCGTGGGCAGATGTATAGGCTTGAATGGCCTTTTGCTGCTCCTCCATCCTCTGAAGCATATAGAGGGTTGAATTCCACCTCGTTACCACCTCTTGCTACAGATGATGGCAGGGCAGGTTCAGGAATGTTTGGTGGTGCTCCAGTCTTCGGCACGCGGTGGCTGAATGCCGAAAGTGGCCCGCAATTCTTCGGGCCACCGACAGCATCTCTTGCACGCCCCTGTCGTTTTTTAAATAATTCTGCACCACCAAATTCAATGTATGTGCAAAACATGGGACGTGCTGGAATTTGCCCAGATGTAATGCACGCACAATATTGCTGGCGTTGTCCGATGTCACAAATCCCCAGGAGAGTCCAATTGGGGTAAGCCATTCTGCGATGATCTTCCTCAGTTTCCGTAAGAGGTTGTCAGCTGTGTGCCTCTTCTGGAAAGCGGTGATACAAAGCGTAGCCTGCCTAAGAACGAGTTGGCGTTTGCGAGATGCTGCTACTGGTGCCGCCGCTGCTGTTGTTGCTGTGGGAGGCAATACATCTACCCAGTGAGCTGTCACAGTCATATAGTCCTGAGTCTGCCCTGCTCCACTTGTCCACATGTCCGTGGTTAAGTGGACATTGGGTACAACTGGAATTTTTTAGGACACTGGTGACTCTTTTTCTGAGGTCTGTGTACATTTTCGGTATCGCCTGCCTAGAGAAATGGAACCTAGATGGTATTTGGTACCGGGGACACAGTACCTCAATCAAGTCTCTAGTTGCCTCTGAATTAACGGTGGATACCGGAACCACGTTTCTCACCGCCCAGGCTGCCAAGGCCTGAGTTATCTGCTTTGCAGCAGGATGACTGCTGTGATATTTCATCTTCCTTGCAAAGGACTGTTTTACAGTCAATTGCTTACTGGAAGTAGTACAAGTGGTGTTCCGACTTCCCCTCTGGGATGACGATCGACTCCCAGCAGCAACAACAGCAGCGCCAGCAGCAGTAGGCGTTACACTCAAGGATGCATCGGAGGAATCCTAGGCAGGAGAGGACTCGTCAGACTTGCCAGTGACATGGCCTGCAGGACTATTGGCTTTCCTGGGTAAGGAGGAAATTGACACTGAGGGAGTTGGTGGTGTGGTTTGCAGGAGCTTGGTTACAAGAGGAAGGGATTTAGTGGTCAGTGGACTGCTTCCGCTGTCATCCAAAGTTTTTGAATTTGTCACTGACTTATGATGAATGCGCTGCAGGTGACGTATAAGGGAGGATGTTCCGAGGTGATTAACGTCCTTACCCCTACTTATTACAGCTTGACAAAGGCAACACACGGCTTGACACCTGTTGTCCGCATTTGTGTTGAAATAATTCCACACCGAAGAGCTGATTTTTTTTGTATTTTGACCAGGCATGTCAATGGCCATATTCGTCCCACGGACAACAGGTGTCTCCCCGGGTGCCTGACTTAAACAAACCACCTCACCATCAGAATCCTCCTTGTCAATTTCCTCCCCAACGCCAGCAACACCCATATCCTCATCCTGGTGTACTTCAACAGTGACATCTTCAATTTGACTATCAGGAACTGGACTGCGGGTGCTCCTTCCAGCACTTGCAGGGGGCGTGCAAATGGTGGAAGGAGCAAGCTCTTCCCGTCCAGTGTTGGGAAGGTCAGGCATCGCAACCGACACAATTGGACTCTCCTTGGGGATTTGTGATTTAGAAGAACGCACAGTTCTTTGCTGTGCTTTTGCCAGCTTGTCTTTTCATTTTTCTAGCGAGAGGATGAGTGCTTCCATCCTCATGTGAATCTGAACCACTAGCCATGAACATAGGCCAGGGCCTCAGCCGTTCCTTGCCACTCCGTGTCGTAAATGGCATATTGGCAAGTTTACGCTTCTCATCAGACGCTTTCAATTTTGATTTTTGGGTCATTTTACTGAACTTTTGTTTTTTGGATTTTACATGCTCTCTACTATGACATTGGGCATTGGCCTTGGCAGACGACGTTGATGGCATTTCATCATCTCGGCCATGACTAGTGGCAGCAGCTTCAGCACGAGGTGGAAGTGGATCTTGATCTTTGCCTATTTTAACCTCCACATTTTTGTTCTCCATTTTTTAATGTGTGGAATTATATGCCAGTATCAATAGCAATGGCCTACTACTATATATACTGCGCACAACTAAAATGCACCACAGGTATAGAATCTAGATGGATAGTATACTTGACGACACAGAGGTAGGTACAGCAGTGGCCTTCCGTACCGTACTGCTATATATACTGGTGGTCACTGTGTCAGCAAACTGCAAAACTAAAATGCACCACAGGTATAGAATGTAGATGGATAGTATACTTGACGACACAGAGGTAGGTACAGCAGTGGCCTACTGTACCGTAATGCTATATATTATATACTGGTGGTCAGCAAACTGTGCAAAACTGAAATGCACCACAGGTATGGATGGATAGTATACTTGACGACACAGAGGTAGGTACAGCAGTGGCCTACTGTACCGTAATGCTATATATTATATACTGGTGGTCAGCAAACTGTGCAAAACTGAAATGCACCACAGGTATGGATGGATACAGGGTCGGACTGGCCCACAGGGGTACCAGGGAAACCACCGGTAGGCCCCACTGCCTGAGGGCCCACTCCAATAGGGATCAGGTTCCAGACTGTGCACTTGTATTATACATGGTAGATATGTTGCATTACACTGCACTAAACTATTGTGTATTTCAAGCCTCTGTGGAGGCTGGCCACACCCCCTTTGTAGGCTGGCCACACCCTTAAGTATGGGCCTCTATCACTGCATTCCCCCGGTGGGCCCTTCATGCCCCAGTCCGACACTGGATAGATAGTATACTTGACGACACAGAGGTAGGTACAGCAGTGGCCTTATGTACCGTACTCCTATATATTATATACTGGTGGTCAGCAAAATTATGCACTGTACTCCTACTATATACTGTCTACAATGCAGCACAGATATGGAGTGTTTTTCAGGCAGACAACGTATACTGGTGGTCACTGGTCAGCAAAACTCTGCACTGTACTCCTCCTATATAATATTATACTGGTGGTTCCCAGTCCCCACAATAAAGCAGCACACTGAGCACAGATATGGAGTGTTTTTCAGGCAGACAACGTATACTGGTGGTCACTGTCAGCAAAACTCTGCACTGTACTCCTGCTATATAATACAGCTGCTCCCCAGTCCCCACAATTAAGCAGTGTGAGCACAGATATATGCAGCACACTGAGCACAGATAAGGAGCGTTTTTTCATGCAGAGAACGGATAAAACTGGTGGTCACTGATCAGCAAAACTCTGCACTTTACTCCTCCTATATTAATATACAGCTGCTCCCCAGTCCCCACAATTAAGCAATAAGTAAAGCAAGCACAAATATTTGCATCAACAATACACGGAGAGGACGCCAGCCACGTCCTCTCCCTAACATTTCCAATGCATGAGTGAATATGGCGGCGACGCGCAGCTGCTTATATAGAATCCGAATCTCGCGAGAATCCGACAGCGGGATGATGACGTTCGGGCGCGCTCGGGTTAACCGAGCCATACGGGAGAATCCGAGTATGCCTCGGACCCGTGTAAAAAGGGTGAAGTTCGGGGGGGGGGGTTCGGTTTCCGAGAAACCGAACCCGCTCATCACTAGCTGTAACTAGCCATTTTAGCGCTGTGTGCTAGAAACGACATTGGCGCTCCCCCATTCCGTAAAAAACGGGCAGTGTGCGCAAAAAAATTAGGGGCTTGGTTTCATGGGGAAGGGGTGTGGCCACAAAATAATACCAATTCATACTACGGTGCACAGTAGTCTCCATTATTCAAATTACACCACACAGTAGCGCCACTACACCAGGTAGAGCCCCTTTTACACATTACGGCAGACAGCGTCCCCTTTTTACACATTACGGCAGGAAGTCCCCCTTTTTACACATTACGGCAGCCAGTACCCCTTTTTACACATTACGGCAGACAGCGTCCCCCTTTTTACACATTACGGCAGACAGCGTCCCCCTTTTTACACATTACGACAGCCAGTTCCCCCTTTTACACATTACAGCAGACAGTGTCTCCCTTTTTACACATTACAGCAGACAGCGCCCCCCTTTTTACACATTACGGCAGACAGCGTCCCCCCTTTTACACATTACTGCAGACAGTCCCCCTTTTTTACACATAACGGCAGACAGTCCCCCTTTTTACACATTACGGCAGACAGCGTCCCCCTTTTTACACATTACGGCAGACAGCGATCCCTTTTTTCACATTACAGCAGACAGCGTACCCCATTTTACACATTACGGCAGACAGCGTCCCCCTTTTTACACATTACGTCAGACAGCGTCCCCCTTTGTACACATTACGTCAGACAGCGTCCCCCTTTTTACACATTACGGCAGACAGCGTCCTCCTTTGTGTGATGAGGGTAGGGCTGTGTGTGGGGATCTGAGTGAGGAGCTGTGTATTTACCTTTAGTTGAATGGCTGTGGCTGGGGGCAGTTCCTCCATGGTGGCCGGTTTCTTTTGAAAGTGGCTGCAGGAGACATTTAGCGTGATGGATGGGCTGAGGCAGACACTGGCCGCGCTTCTCTCCCTGGAGCCTTCCTCTATTTTCCTACATGCTGATTTTTCCTACATGCAGTGCAGGCAGACACTAAGCCTGCACTGCAGTGAGATGCCGCAGCCCTGTCCCATGACACAGGGCGCGCGGTGGCAGTGAGGACCTCCTCGCCTGTGAGTGCAGAAGGATGGGAACCGGGAGGTAGCGCGGCACATCAGTAAGCTTCTGCACATGCGCGATCTCCCGGCCCAGCACGGGTGAGTGAAGGCCACTGAGGGGATGTCGGGACCGGCTAACCAGAAACTGATCCGGCGTCCTGGTGTCCCAATCCGCCCCTGATCTTAGGTAAGAGCAGCTGAGTTTGCCTATTGAAGGGGTGGGTGGTGTTGCAGCTGGGGATGGGGGCCTCGGACTGCATCTGAGAGACTGCAGTAAAAGGATTTTTTTTCCTGTGTACTGCAGCACAACAGTGTGCAGATGCAGTGGGCCTATTTGGATAGGTGGGCCTGGAGCTGCAGCTCCATCAGCCCCATTGTTAATCTGACCCTGGCTGAGACACATGTGCGAGAGCTGGAAGGCACCGACGCTGACTGCGGAGGGAATGCCGGAACATACGTGCAGAGGCTGGAAGGCGCTGGACCTGACTGCAGAGGGAGAGCCGGGACAGACGTGTGGAAGCTGAAAGACCAGATCTGCCAACAGAAACTTGCTTCTCCTGCTCAACCTGTTACCCTCCTCAGGGGCAATTGCAGGATTTAGTAAGGGGGGTTTCCACGTGTAGTGTGTGTATATATATATATATATATATATATATATACATATACATACACACACACACACACACACACACACACACACACACACTAGTACCCTTATCTTGCACCAAACTCAAAGCAGCACAACGGGGGAGATCTCTGTTGAAACTTAAGATCTCTAAAGAATACAAGATACAAACAAAATTCCCAAGTGCGCTATATAGGAACGTCTTTACGGTAATTCTTCAATGTTGTTTCCATAGGTGTAAGTTGGATATTGGAGAAAGTTTGTGACCGGGAACCTGTAACGGACACCCCTCACCAAATGGTCACCTAAACAAGAGGCCCAAGGACAATTAATAAAAGATTATTTTAATAACATTCATTTGAACAAATGCAATTTTTACATAGTTCATCATGTAATGAGTATACAGATAGTAAAAATAAATGTCAGTAAAAAAGACAACCACTGCGATGGTTGAATAATTTGAACTCTAGATACTCCCTCACCTTTTTAAGGTGTGAGCTCACAAGGGAGTATCTTCACAAACTAAGTAGGAAACTTCTGACTTACAAACCCAACGCGTTTCATCTTATCGACTTCATCAGGGGTAACAAATATATATGACAGGTTTACTTGTCATAAGTGAGTTTAAATGTAGAAAATCACAACCTTAAATATAAGGATAGTAAAATCTCCTATATTAGCTCCTGGAGGGGGTTTATTATAGATGGAAATTTCCACAGGCTGCCTTAAAAATAATTAAAAGAACTCTATTTAGGGAGTTCCTTATAAAAACTATTGATTGAAGTTATTTTTAAAGATACTGGCAGTTATACATCCATATTTTGGTGGACAATGAAGAATATCCAGATCTTATAATCAGAATTATTTCAGATTCAGGTGTTTACCCATAAAAATATAATTCAAAAAGTATAAAGCTAATTTGACAATCACAATGCAATGCAACTTCCTCAGTAAAGCTCACAGAACGGATCCTGGAGAGTTTTGGCTGTGAATGGAAGTGGCAGAATATATATATATATATATATATATATATATATATATATATATTAAGTTGCCCGGTGCCTTCCGATGTAAATTTAAAGTAGATTGCAATGACGATGGCACTCAAGGTCATACAAGAAACATGATATTAAATGTTTCTACGTTTTGGTTTTATTAAAGAACTATCTTCAGGAATCCAAACAATAAACAGGTTTTACCTTAAATGTGAATGTATGTGAAAATATGTAAATTTAGCATTTCAAATTACGTTTCTCGTATGACTGAGTGCCGCTGCCATTGCAATCTACAATGTATATATATATATATATATATATATTTATATATATACACAGTGTATGTATATATACACACACACACACACACACACACACACACACACACACAGTTGTGCTCATAAGTTTACATACACTAGCAGAATTTGTGATTTTCTGGCCATTTGTCAGAGAATATGAATGATAACTCACAAACTTTTCTTTCACTCATGGTTAGTGGTTGGGTGAAGCCATTTATTGTCAAACAACTGTGTTTACTCTTTTTAAATCATAATGACAACAGAAACGACCCAAATGACCCTGATCAAAAGTTAACATACCCTGGAGATCTTGGCCTGATAACATGCACACAAGTTGACACAAACGAGTTTGAATGGCTACTAAAGGAAACCATCCTCACCTGTGATCTTTTTGCTTGTAATCTGTGTGTGTGTATAAAAGGTCACTGAGTTTCTGGACTCCTGAAAGACCCTTGCATCTTTCATCCAGTGCTGCACTGATGTGTCTGGATTCTGAGTCATGGGGAAAGCAAAAGAATTGTCAAAGGATCTGCGGGAAAAGGTAATTGAACTATATAAAACAGGAAAGAGATATAAAAAGATATCCAAGCAATTGAGAATGCCAATCAGTAGTGTTCAAACTCTAATTAAGAAGTGGAAAATTAGGGATTCTGTGGAAACCAAATCACGATCAGGTAGACCATCAAAAAATTTCAGCCACAACTGCCAGGAAAATTGTTTGGGATGCAAAGAAAAATCCACAAATAACTTCAGCTGAAATACAGGACTCTCTGAAAAAAAGTGGTGTGGTTGTTTCAAGATGCACAATAAGGAGGCATTTGAAGAAAAATGGGCTGCATGGTCAAGTCGCCAGAAGAAAGCCATTACTACGGAATGCCACAAAGCATCCCGCTTAGAATACTCCAAACAGCACAGAGACAAGCCTCAAAACTTCTGGAACAAAGTCATTTGGAGTGATGAGACCAAAATTGAACTTTTTGGCCACAACCATAAACGTTACATTTGGAGAGGAGTCAACAAGGCCTATGATAAAAGGTACACCATTCCTATTGTGAAACACGGAGGTGGATCGATGAAACTTGGTCAAAATTGATGGCAAGATGAATGCAGCATGTTATCAGAAAATACTGGAGGAAAATTTGCACTCATCAGCCCAGAATCTACGCATGGGACGTACTTGGACGTTCCAACATGAAAATGATCCAAAACACAAGGCCAAGTCGACCTGTCATTGGCTACAGCAGAATAAAGTGAAGGTTCTGGAGTGGCCATCTCAGTCTCCTGACCTCAATATCATTGAGCCACTCTGGGGAGATCTCAAATGTGCAGTTCATGCAAGACAGCCCAAGAATTTACAGGAAGTGGAGACTTTTTGCCAAGAAGAATGGGCAGCTTTACCATCTGAGGAAATAAAGAGCCTCATCCACAACTACCACAAAAGACTTCAAGCTGTCATTGATGTTAAAGGGGGCAATACACGGTATTAAGAACTGGGGTATGTAAACTTTTGATCAGGGTCATTTGGGTAGTTTCTGTTGTCATTATGATTTAAAAAGAGTAAACACAGTTGTTTGACAATAAATGGCTTCACCCAACCACTAACCATGAGTGAAAGAAAAGTTTGTGAGTTATCATTCATATTCTCTGACAAATGGCCAGAAAATCACAAATTCTGCTAGGGTATGTAAACTTATGAGCACAACTGTATTTACTGAGTATATATACTTACATAGCGCACACATATTAATTTATACATATAAACACACATATACACATACATACTGTTAAGGTCGTTTAACTTACAGGAAGAAAAAGCACTACATTAATACAGAAATGTTCAGGTTGCTGCGACCTCTAAGCGTGTGTGTGTTAAACCTCTATGAAATGCGTACACGTTGCGTAAGCATGCCGTCACGCTCTAAGCACAAAGTAGCTACACGTGCGGCCGAATACACTTTAACCCCTAACAGGAAAGGAATGCGACACCAATTGTATATGTTATGTTGTCGTCCAACGCAGCAACATATATTTACTAAAAAGGGGGGTACACCAGAAATACAACAATACAAGAGAAAAGCTACAACCAATAGATACATACGTTTGTTCGCCTGCGCCACCCGGATCCGGTCCTCAGTCAATTTGGAAAGATGACCTTCATAGAATAGAATGAGTCCGGCCAGGAGGCTTGGTTTTTATACAACAGTCCAAAGCATGAAACAAAGGAAACTGTAATCTCTTCTTTGATAGGTCAAAAAGCTGGTCATTTACAGTACATGAGGGGTCATAGGTCGGTTTGAATAGGTGGGCGATGCCTGGTCCAGGTGCACTTGCAGGTGTCCTCCGCTGGGTTCCCGCCGAATATCAAGAGTACAGTAAATACAGTGTGATATTAATAATATATTCCTGCGCATATCTATGTGCAGGAGCATGCTACTTTCTGCAAACTGCCATCGGAATATTGCCCTTGAAATACTGTACAGCTGGATACCAAACACCTCATCTTAACCTAATTCTGTCCCCTCATATCTTGTAAAGTTGAATCCCTCTGTTATACTTCCAAAGTAAATGTAACTTGCTGGTGTGGTGCGTGTAGGCTATGTGTAAATTATTCACTATGTGGATTAAATATCAGATATGTCTTTGTGGCTTTTCCATGCAAATGCGTATACTACCATATTTACTCATACCACACGTTAATACGCAGGACTTCGTGAGCCAATATACGCAACCTGCGGGCATGCGCACGCACGGCAGAACAAGCACACGCACGGAGGCCACTCTGTGTGGTGTTTGCACATGATGCGTGTGGGTATAATATTTTCGACTTTGACAATACATACATATACACTCACACACACACACACACACACACACACACACACACACACACACACACACACACACACACTTCATATACAGTACATACAGTACTGTATATTTTATACATACCAGGGGCTGGGACTAGGAAGCGGGAGCAGACGGATTGCACTGTGTGTGAGGACGGAGGGAGCTGCTGTGGCTAAGCAAGTACAGCCAGCAGCTCCACCCCCCCGGACACTCATGGTTCTCTGCTCTATGCTGCTGCAGCAGCTACAGTAAGCGGTCGCGGTCACAATCGTGATCGCGCCTTCTATTGAGAAGGTGACACTGTCGTCTCCGTCTCAAAAATAAAAAAATTGTCTCATCAGGGGGGGTTTCCAGGTACTCGGAAACCCCCCTGCGTGCGCCACTGCTCCTTAGCGCCTGCAAGCTGACCCCTTCAGCCAGTACTGAACTGCTGAGAGGTTGAATACCTGCAGGAGCGGCAGGTATGCAGAGTGTAGCTACGGACATGGTTGGGCGGCCTCGGGTTCCCTACTCTGTCTGGGCCCGGGACTGCTGTACCCGCAGTCCCCACTTGATGGAGGCCCTGGTGACTATGGCTGCATCAGCATACAAAATGCTACTTTACAGTGCCAATGGAAAAAAAACGTAATGTAGCTTTTTGTAGTCAGCTACAGAATATAGTCATACTACAGATCATTTTAATCAGCAAAGTCTGCTTGTGTGTCTTATTCGCATAGTGATGTGAATAATAAGATGAATTTTCTGAGAAAAATGCACAAATGGATGCTCAGCGTTAGCAAACTCGCTCACCACTACGTGCCACTATAAGGGCTGTTTAATGTAACTGCAGCAATGATGAGGGAGGACACATCTGTCATTTGTCACACACAGACATCATTTATACAGAGGGAAAAAATACTCTTTGTTGGGGCTCTCTTTTAAAATAGATAAAACTTTTTTTATTCTTTATTAATATAAGGCGTCCATAATTTTATTGTGATAATCTTAAACACTTATTTTAAGGTAGCTTAACACTAAAATAACAACACAGACACCGATAGTTGTATTTAAAGGTCAGACAGTATTTACTGATAGCTGACCTGTTTGTTAAACTAGAGTTTTAAGATGAATGATTTTATGTTGGAGGATGGCAAAGGAAAAGTCGCTACCAGATGCCAGCTCCAGTCACTCGCAAAGTAAGGACACACTCGCCGTCTTTCTAAAAGAGAGTGCCCCGCAATGACCACTTATGCCTAGCTGATTGCTGGCTGGTTGCGACTTCCTGCCACAACAACTAAACCGCCACCGCCATCCAAAACAACAGAAACAAATGGCAAAAACAACCACGCTAACGGAAAGGACCAAAAATGCTATCCAAGAAAACAACAAGACCTGCAGGGGAAAGTTGGACACCATCAGCCTTGTAGAACTGCCTATTGTGCAAAACCAGCAATGGATGCCTAACCACCATCCCACCTAAAGTGGTGACAAACAAAGAAACAGCCGAGTTAACCTTCTTGCGTGCCTTCTCAATGGCAGAGAAACGCACAGCTCCTCTCCAATGAAAACGGGGCACAATCTCGGACCAAACAAAATGGACCCCAGGCCAATAACAACGCAAAGCCACCAAATCCGCCTTAACAGACAATATGAGGTTGATGCCGTTAACGCGACCCATATCATTGCTGCCCAAGTGGAGAACAATACAGTCAGGGCGACCTCACCTATGCTCATGGTTAAAAAGGAGCTGCAACAAATTGCCACACCTCAAACCTCGGACACCCAACCAACGGACTACCCTGCTTCCAAAAACCTCATCCAACCTTTTTTGCAGCCCCCAAAAATATAAGAATGGCCAACCGGCCACACTTGTTCCAAAGGATCATCAATGGCTGCAAAAGAAAAACCCTAACATCAGCACACTGGAACAACATAACATCGTAAGACAGAAATAACAGAAATAATCCAAATGAAGGAGAAAACTCAAAAAACCTCTGGTGGACCTGAGATATGCCAACTGTAATTAGGCCGTCTCGGATTAAAATTTAAAATTCGCTTCACACCCTCGATTCCTGAACTACTCGTTCAAAAAATGACGGGTAAACAGAGTTTTTGTGTTAGCGCAACAGGTGCAACTAAACCTTATCCAAACGTATGTAGGACTTATAAGTAGGAGACTTCCAACGGCCCAGCTCCTGAATAGCTGCCGTGGAGAAGCCTGCGGCTGCTGCATGGGTAGCAGCCCCAATCTGAAAGGAATGGGTACTGAAATCTGCACACCGCAAACCCAAACCCACTAAACAGCGCTTAAACACTGTGGCAAACTGGAACTTGGTGAGAGGACCAGAGAGTGCGTGCAGCAGGAACTGATCATCCCCCGGAGGCTGCAACTGGATATACTCCTGCGCCAGACGCAAAGGGCAAACAACCACATCAACCGGAGCCCCAAGGGACACCCAGCGACCTCGGCCAGCCTGATCCATCTTAGAACGTGCAATCTTGCAGAGCAACAGGTCATCCTGCAACCGCACATTACAAAAAAGGAGGCCGGAGTCCCGTGACGACTTACTACTCGCCACCAGCTCACTGATTCTAAAAGCCCCAAAGAAAGCCACTGCAAAGGCTAATCTAAAGAGAGCCACCTCAAAACTGGACTAGCACACCCAGCAATTCAGTCAACAACTGCAAAGTAATGGGCCTACGAGTATCCGCAGGCACAGGGTGCTCCTTAGCCCAACCCTTAAGTGCCTTGGAAAGAATGAAAGACCTGGTGGGGTCCACCTGCCCGCGCACTCTAGTATGGAAGGAAATGTCCGCAAGCGCAGAAGACATGGCCACCTTAGACCTACCCCCCGATAATGTTCCCACACAAAGACCATCAAACAGTCTACGGAGGACTTACCCACTGTACCATACCTACTGGAAAATACCATCCAATCACGCCAGGCCGCATCATACGCCCTAAGCGTGGAAGGAGCTAAAGCATTCCCGGCCAAAGCTGCTAACCTGTCTCGATAATCTGCCAGACATAAGGAAGGTACAGTAAACCCTCAGTCGCCGCCCCCGGCACCAACTCACGGAACTTATCAAATTGAAAACGAGACAAAGCATCCGCTATCCGGTTGTCAATGCTGGGGATGTGGTGAGCCCTGAAATTGATATTGCACCGCAAGCATACAAGGACCAGATGCTGCAAAAGGCGCAAAGCTTGTGGGGAGGAAGAACGCTGATTGTTAATAGCGTGAACCACTCCCATGTTGTCGCAGTGGAACGAAATGTCCCGATCTGAAAACTTGGAAGACCACAACTCCAAGGCCACAATGATAGGAAACAATTCCAACAACAGGAGGTTCCTAGTGAAACCATGGGAGACCCAAGAGGGAGGCCAAGGAGCAGCACACCATTCAACGGCAAAAAAGGCACCAAAACCGAAACTGCCCGAGGCATCAGTGAACAGCTGGAGGCAGTGGTTGGAACAATGCGGAGGAGGCCACAAAACCTCCCGGCTTAAAGAAACCAAGAACGAAGACCAAAGATGCAAATAATCTCTGATCTCACGGGAGAGGTAAATGGTGTGATGTTGCCTGACCGTCCCCGCCGTGATCCGTTCAAGTTTCCGGCAAAAAACCCTCCCCATGGGGATGATCCTGCATGGAAAATTAAAGGAGCCCAGCAAATACTGAACCTGTTTAAGCCGTACCTTGCGCTTGCTCATGCATTCGTAAATCAACCCCAGAAGCCTCTGCACCTTGTCAGTGGGAAGGCGACAGAAACCAGCCACCATATCTATTTCAATCCCCAAATAACTAAGGCAACTGGTCGGGCCCTCACTTTTGTCGGGGGCAACGGGGGCCCCCAGGACCCCAAACAATGACCTGGCAGAAAACAATATATCGCTACAAACTGAACTGTCCCTCGGGCCCACAAAGAGAAAATCATCCAGGTAGTGGGTGACACTGTGGTTGCCGGAGGCGGACTGGATGCACCAATGCAAGAAAGTGCTGAATCTCTCAAAATAGGCACAAGAGACAGAACAGACCATGGGCAGGCACCTGTCGACGTAGAAATACGAACCCAATTTGAAACCCAGGAACCGGAGGGAATCCGGGTGTAAAGGGAGAAGACGAAATGCTGACTCAATGTCCAGCTTAGCCAACAGGGCGCCCGGACCACAGTCATGAACCAAACTCAGAGCCTCATCAAAAGATTGATAACGCACTCTGCATATGGAATCGGGAATGTAATCATTCACAGAAACCCCCATGTGGATGAGACAAATGCTGGATAAGGAGGAACTTGCCCGGTGTCTACTTGGGCACCACCCTGACAGGGGAGATGCACAAGGCGGGAAGAGGGTGGCCGGCATAGGGGCCACACATGTGTCCCAAGCCGATCTTCGCCTCCACCTTCAGTCTAACCACATGCGGAAAATCGTGGGCTGATTTCAAATTCCATCGTGTGACCATGTGTACAGAATCCGAAATGGGCAGACGGAAGCCATGACTGAAACCATCCAACAAAAATTGCACAGCCGACCTGTTAGGGTACAAACTAAGCCACTGATGCAGCTTGGGCACCTTAATCAGGGAATGGGCCTTATTTGTTACTTCCGCTGGCCTTAGCTGGAGCAGAGGGCTTGCTGCTCGCGGCCGAGGTGCAGTCCTTGGATGGGTAACTGGCTCTGCACACCTTGCATGAGTGGCGAAAACGGCAGTTAAGGCCCCTGGTGCACTTGCCCTAATTATACGCAAAATACTTGCCTTTTGACAATGAGCACAAACTGGAAGCGCCGGACGCAAGAGACTTCTTGTTTGGTGCATCCCCGGGGGGCCTGACCTGTTGGGTAACCTATAACCACACTTCTACATCTTTGAAACCCAAGGGCAAAACAGAGTTGCCAACTTGATTACGACTAAATTTTTCATCGTAATAACCCTTGGATTTCAAATACATCTCATGAACTAAAAACAGATACTTCACCATGTTGGGATACTAGGCAGGATGTGACTCCCTAATACAGGCTGCAAAAAACAAAAAACCCCGTAACCACTGATGGAAATTACGGAAGGCATTTTCCCCAATGCCACCCGCTTTCTTTGCTGCATCAAAACCTTGAGTCCTCCGTAAGGGTGAACATGTCAACGTACTTGCCCTTCCTAATTGTCAGGAATCGGCGCTCTGCTACGTCTCACTTACCAGCGCGCTGGTGTGCGGGCCTCCGGAGGTCTTGTCCCAGTTGCGGCTGCATGGGTGTAGTAACCGCGAGCGTTCTATTTCACATTGCTGAGTACTCCTGAGTCTGGTCCTGTCTGGGTTTTGCGGCGTGCCGATGTCCAGCCTGTGTGGACGTTACCATGACACCTGCACGCAGCTGATTCTGATGTTCAATCTAGCTTGCATCTCCGCCTGCAGTTTGTGTCCAATCACTGCTGGGCAGGAGGTATAACTTCCAGCTTGTGGCTCTCTCACATTGCCTCGGACAACAAGTCACACACACCGTGTGCCTTAGTTCTTCTGGTTCCTGTTTCCAGCGATCCCCGTGGTTACTTTCATTTGTTCCAGTCTTCATTCTCACAGCTCTCCTGTTAACTCCGGACTCCAATTCCATCCAGCCACAATCACCAGCAGCAGAGACTCTCCTCAGGTGTTCGTATTACCATCTCACTTGTACACTGGCTATCTGTATTCCATCTGTGCATTTCAGCAGTATTACTATTGATGGCTTAGAGACTGTTTCCTGCTTGAGCCTAGTGAAACTATCTGGACTTGTGTGCTTTATAGAGACTGAGTATTTCTTATACATACCAGAGTTCTGCCTTTCAAGTTACTTTATCTTACGTTATACCAAGACTGTGTACTATCAAGTACTATTGGACTTTAGTTATATCATCTGCCTTCAGTTTTGTTGTTTCACATTTCATTTGCAAGAGACTTCCACTATTTAAATTCAGTTATCAACCATTGTTATTCCATTACCGGTTTTCTGTTTATACTGTGTTATCCGATCTGCTCAGTAACAATAAAACATCAGCGCCTATGCGCAGGACTATTATATTGCCTCCACGTTTTATCCATCAGACCAACACTGACCCACTAGCGCCCCCGCTGGGGACAGACAAACCTAGAGACCTGACAGTTTATCCGAGGCCCATGGACCCGGATGGTGGTCAGAGTGTGGGGTCAGGGACACTCCAAGACCTAGTGTCACGACTGGATGGTCAAGAGGCTGCGCAGCAGCAGGTTATGCAATTCCTGCAAGGAATGTCTTTACGATTGGATACTTTGCTACAATTACTTCCAATTCCAGTTTCCCCAGTGTCCTCTTCAGTTACAGTTCCTGCTCCAGGTTCCTCAGTTTCCAGCTCTCCAGTTGCTCCTGTTCCAATGTCTCGCATCCATCTTCCTACTCCGAGTAAATTTGATGGTAATTCTAAGATGTGTCGTGGGTTTCTAAATCAATGCGAAGTTCAGTTTGAATTGCAGCCACAGAACTTTCCAACACCTAGAACAAAGGTGGCTTATATTGTTTCACTTCTAGCTGGCTCTGCTTTGAAGTGGGTCTCTCCGCTGTGGGAGCGAGCAGATGCAATATTGAACAACTATACTGAATTTGTTGCCGCATTCCGACGCATCTTTGATGAACCTGGGCGTATGACCTCTGCTTCTTCTGACCTCCTTCAGATCCACCAGGGAACACGTACTGTGGGTCAGTACGTTATCCAGTTCCAGACATTGGCATCGGAGGTGAAGTGGAACAACCAGGCATTGGTTGCCGCCTTCTGGCATGGTCTGTCTGACCGCATCAAGGATGAACTGACTACTCGAGATTTACCAGAGCAACTGGAAGCTCTAATTTCCCTATGTGTCAAATTGGATCTACGTCTACATGAGCGGACCTGTGAACGCTCTCGAGGTGGCCTTCGCAAGCACCGAGCTATGCCTCCTGTACAGTCTCTACCTATTATTACTGATGAACCCATGCAGGTAAACAAATCTCGTTTAACACCTGAGGAGCGGTCCAGAAGATTAAAAGAAAGACTGTCTCTATTGTGCTGCTGCTGGTCATCTGATTGGTTCCTGCCCTGCTCGTCCGGGAAACGCCAGGTCCTAACTTGTAGAGGATGAGTCAAGTTAGGGCTTTTGAATAAAGCTCCTTCATCTCAGGATCTTATATTACCTGTCACCTTGGAAAGGTCTGAGGGACTCCAATCTTTGTCTGCCTTAGTGGATTGTGGTGCTGCTGGGAATTTTATCACGCAAGCTGCAGTGGATAGACTTCATCTCCCAGTAACTAAGCTGTGTCGTCCAGTTTATCTCACGGCCGTGGACGGAATCCATATTTCTGAAGGTTCCATCTCTCAGCAAACCAAACCGGTAGTTCTAGGAGTAGGCTTCCTGCATTCTGAACTCATTGAGTTCCTGGTTATACCCAAAACGGGCTATGAGATAGTACTGGGTATGCCTTGGCTCCAACTGCACAATCCGCAATTTGACTGGTCCACATTGCAGTTAACATCATGGAGTTCCTCCTGTCGTCAGTCTTGTCTGGCTCAAGTGTTTCCAATAAAGTCTTCTGGTGTAAAGTCTCAGTCTGGCCTCCCGGAGGCCTATCAGGAGTTCACTGACGTCTTCAGTGAGAAAGCAGCGGATGTCTTGCCTCCCCATCGAGAGTGGGATTGTCCCATCGATCTGGTTCCAGGAAGCAAGCCGCCTGGAGGGCGTACATACCCTCTTTCAGTCCCAGAAACTCAAGCCATGAGTGAATACATAAAGGAAAATTTACAGAAAGGTTTCATCCGTCCATCCACTTCCCCAGCTGGTGCTGGATTCTTCTTCGTCAAGAAGAAAGATGGAGGACTTCGCCCCTGTATAGATTATCGGGGTTTAAATGACATCACGATCAAAAATAGCTACCCGTTACCTCTTATCACAGAGCTGTTTGACAGAGTTAGAGGGGCTTCCATCTTCACAAAACTAGATCTTCGCGGGGCTTACAACCTTATCAGGATTCGAAGTGGTGATGAGTGGAAAACCGCCTTCAATACTCGTGACGGCCACTATGAATATCTAGTGATGCCCTTCGGTTTAAGTAATGCCCCTGCTGTGTTTCAAAACTTTGTCAACGAAGTGTTTAGAGATCTCCTGTATAAATGTGTGGTGGTTTACCTCGATGACATCTTGATATTCTCTCGTGATTTAGTCTCTCATCGCCAACAGATGAAGGAGGTCCTGCAACGTCTTCGACGGAATCATCTGTATGGCAAGTTGTCCAAATGCACATTTGAAGCTCCTTCAATATCTTTCTTAGGATACATCATTTCCGGAACAGATCTTCAAATGGATCCAGCTAAACTGGAAGCTATAGAAAACTGGTCTCTTCCAACAACCCTCAAGTCAGTTCAACGCTTCATTGGCTTCGCCAATCACTACAGAAAGTTTATTAAAGGCTTTTCCACGCTAATAGCTCCAATTACCTGCCTTACCCGGAAAGGGGGAAATCCATCCCAATGGTCTGACGACGCACTGTCCGCTTTTCACAAAATAAAACAAGCTTTTATTTCAGCTCCTGTGTTACAGCAGCCGGATGTCAGTAAAGCCTTCATCTTGGAAGTGGACGCTTCAACGGTTGGCGTGGGCGCAGTCCTGTTCCAGGTTGGCAGTGATGGTAAGACTCACCCCTGTGGGTTTTTTTCTCGTAGGTTCTCATTTGCAGAAATTAACTATACCATCGGCGACCAGGAGTTGTTAGCAATCAAATTGGCCCTTGAAGAATGGAGGTATCTGCTGGAGGGTACGAGATTTCCCATTACCATCTACATGGATCACAAGAACCTTCTCTACTTGAAAGCCGCGCAGTGTCTAAATCCTCGGCAAGCAAGGTGGGCTCTATTCTTTTCTCGCTTTGATTTTAAGTTGATGTTTAGACCGGGCTCACAAAATGTCAAAGCAGATGCTTTGTCTGGCTCCATGAGCTCAAACGAGGAATCTGCAGAACAGGCTGCTCGACCAGTATTAAATACAGTGGTTTTCGCAGCTACAGGGATGTCGCAAGTCCCGCCTCCAGGCAAAATGTTTGTCTCTCCGGAGCTTCGTCCAAACCTTCCGTCTTGGGCTCATACGTCCAAGTTTACTGGTCACCCTGGGGTTCTAAAGACTTTTAAGTTTGTCTCAAACGTATTGGTGGCCTCGTATGAAGGTAGATATTCAAGAGTTCATAGCTTCATGTCCCAAATGTGCTCAGCATAAAAATTCTCGTCAGGCTCCCGCAGGCCAATTGATTCCCAATTCCATTCCTAAGCGTCCCTGGTCTCATGTGTCGACGGACTTTATTTCTGATCTCCCTCCATCCAAAGGGTATGACACCATCTGGGTAGTAGTCGATAGGTTTTCAAAAATGGCACACTTCATTCCACTCATGGGATTACCCTCTGCTCCAAAGTTGGCTCAGTTGTTTCTTCGTGAAATATTCAGGTTACATGGACTTCCAACAGAAATTATATCTGACCGAGGAGTACAATTTGTGGCCAAGTTTTGGAGGGCTCTGTGTTCAGCGCTACAGGTAAAACTGAAGTTCTCTACGGCCTATCATCCTCAAACAAATGGGCAGACAGAGAGGGTAAATCAAGAACTTGAGACCTATTTGAGACTGTATATCTCTTCTTCACAGGATGACTGGGTAGAATTGTTGCCATGGGCGGAGTTTGCTCATAATTTCCGTTATCATACTTCAACTGATACAACTCCTTTTTTCGCAGTTTATGGTCAGCATCCTAGAGTACCGGATTTCCAAGAATTACCTGCCATAGATGTGCCTGCGGCTGCTTCTGCTCTCCAGCGGTTCGCTCAGATTTGGAAAGAGATCCATTCATCTCTTAAAAAAGTTTCTCAACGGTACAAAATGTTCGCTGATCGGAAGAGGCGAGCAGTTCCTAGTTTGAAACCGGGTGATAAGGTCTGGTTATCTACCCGTAATCTCCGGCTCAGAGTCCCCTCAATGAAGTTTGCTCCACTGTTTATTGGACCTTTTCCAGTAGAAAGTGTTATTAATCCGGTGGCTTATAAATTGAAACTGCCTGCTTTTTTGAAAATACCCAACTCATTCCATATTTCTCTCCTCAGACCACTAATTCTCAATCGTTTCCAGAGAACGCTTCCAGCAGCTCCAAAGGTACGAACTCATCGGGGCGTGGAATACGAGATGGAAAAGATATTAGACTCTCGACATCGTTATGGTCATCTGCAATATCTCATTGACTGGTCTGGATATGGTCCTGAAGAGAGGAGTTGGGTCGACGCCACGGATGTACATGCTCCACGTCTGATTCAAGCCTTCCACAGACTCTTCCATGCCAAGCCTCGTGGGTGTTCGGTGCCCACCCATAAAGGAGGGGGCACTGTCAGGAATCGGCGCTCTGCTATGTATCACTTACCAGCGCGCTGGTGTGCGGGCCTCCGGAGGTCTTGTCCCCAGTTGCGGCTGCATGGGTGTAGTAACCGCGAGCGTTCTATTTCACATTGCTGAGTACTCCTGAGTCTGGTCCTGTCTGGGTTTTGCGGCGTGCTGATGTCCAGCCTGTGTGGACGTTACCATGACACCTGCACGCAGCTGATTCTGATGTTCAATCTAGCTTGTATCTCCGTCTGCAGTTTGTGTCCAATCACTGCTGGGCAGGAGGTATAACTTCCAGCTTGTGGCTCTCTCACATTGCCTCGGACAACAAGTCACACACCGTGTGCCTTAGTTCTTCTGGTTCCTGTTTCCAGCGATCCCCGTGGTTACTTCCATTTGTTCCAGTCTTCATTCTCACAGCTCTCCTGTTAACTCCGGACTCCAATTCCATCCAGCCACAATCACCAGCAGCAGAGACTCTCCTCAGGTGTTCATATTACCATCTCACTTGTACACTGGCTATCTGTATTCCATCTGTGCATTTCAGCAGTATTGCTATTGATGGCTTAGAGACTGTTTCCTGCTTGAGCCTAGTGAAACTATCTGGACTTGTGTGCTTTATAGAGACTGAGTATTTCTTATACATACCGGAGTTCTGCCTTTCAAGTTACTTTATCTTACGTTATACCGAGACTGTGTACTATCAAGTACTATTGGACTTTAGTTATATCATCTGCCTTCAGTTTTGTTGTTTCACATTTCATTTGCAAGAGACTTCCACTATTTAAATTCAGTTATCAACCATTGTTATTCCATTACCGGTTTTCTGTTTATACTGTGTTATCCAGTAACAATAAAACATCAGCGCCTATGCGGAGGACTATTATATTGCCTCCACGTTTTATCCATCAGACCAACACTGACCCACTAGCGCCCCCGCCGGGGACAGACAGACCTAGAGACCTGACACTAATCTTCTCTCTCATCCTTTTTTGAATGTCCTGAGTAACAGCAGTATTGGCGCAATGCACCATCTCCGTGAAAAGCGGGGGATCGGAGGGAACCAAAACCGCCGGCACCCTGTCTTTTCTAGGTTCTAGGTTCCTTTGCCACGCGACGCGCCATAAGCCTAGCCAACTTATGCGGGCGCCCAGGAGACCCAGAGGAAACACTACTAGAAGAGCTAGAAGAAGTGCTAGAGGAACAAGGAGAAACAGCATGCTCACCCGTGCCTGAAGGAACACCATCAGCCGCCTCAACTGCCACCGAACCATACCATAACAACTAATTACTCCAAGACTAAGTGGGTGCAGCAAAACCCAAATCCCCTTGCGGGGTTCCCTGGAGAAAACCACCAGTGGGATAAGATTCTGCACCTCTGCTCTGGTCAACACCTGGTCCTAGTTCCGATTTCCTAGTGGACTACCATTGTCTTGTGCCGTCATATATCCTATGAGTAGGAACTTCCTCAAGCCATCTAATTTCTTACACACTACAACCTCAAGCACCAGTTCCGCTGTCACTGGTTCGGAAATAACCAAAACCAAAACTCAGAAAGTTGGAAGTAGCCTAATGGATTGAACCAGCAAACAGTCCTGGTGCCAGGGTTACTCAAGATGTTTTGATTTGTTTAGACCAGAGGTTCTCAAACTCGGTCCTCGGGGGCACACACAGTGCATGTTTTACAGGTAACCCAGCAGGTGCACAGGTGTATTAATTACTCACCGACACATTTTAAAAGGTCCACAGGTGGAGCTAATTATTTCACTTGCGATTCTGTGAGGAGACCTGCAAAACATGCACTGTGTGTGCCCCCGAGGACCGAGTTTGAGAACCTCTGGTTTAGACCAACAGGAGAAATCACAGCAACAGTTGGTGCAGTACATCCAAGGTCTATTTTCTCATTTAGGTGAGATACAGGGTTTTTTGTCCAGGACTGCTGTAGTGACTACTGCTACTTCAGCTGTCAATTTGCAGACTTTAGCTACTGTCTCTTCTTCAGCTCCACAGATTTGTTTGGCTCTTCCCAGCAATTATGATGAAAACCCAAAGAACTGTAGGGGCTTTTTGAACCTTTTTGAGTTCTGCGAGCGCACTCCACATAGGGATTCAGACTGCAATTGCTGACGCTGCAGCGTTCCAGTCTGAATTAGGCTCTTGATCTGATACCACTTTGTAATAAGGTGGACTTATGTTGTCTGGAGCGTCTATTAGAGAGAAGCAAGTTGGAGCATCTAAAGATTCATTCTATGCCTCAGTCTGTGTCTCCGCCATCCACTGGGGATGAACCTATGCAAGTAAACCGGTTCCGGTTGTCTCCTGAAGAGCAGCTCAGACATCACAAGGACAATCTCTATCTCTATTGTGTTTCCTCTGATCATTTGCTAAAGTTCTGTTCATCCAGGAAATGCCTGCTCCTGACTTGCATTGAAGCTGTAAAGTTAGGAGGGGAACATAATTTCACTAAGAAACCACCATACCGGTGGTTTTAGAGATTCATCACTCATCTAAAGTGCTCACAGCTTTACTAGACTCTGGGGAGGCAGACAGCTTTATTTCTTCTGAATATGTTGACAAGTACCAATTGCTCACAGAGTTGTTATTATTATGTACGATTGCCTTCATGGCAGTTGATGGTAGCCGTATTCCAAATGCAATTATCTCTAGATGCACTGTACCATTGACACTACATGTGAAAGCTCTTCATTCTGAGAAAATCTCATTCTTGCTAATACCTAAATCCTCTCATACAATTGTTCTTAGACTTCCATGGCTCCAACTCCATAAGCCCCCTTTAGACTGGACCACTCCTTAAGTTACAGCTTGATGTTTTCATGTTTCAAGACTTGTTTACAACCTTTCTTGCCACTTCATTCTTCCAAACCAATTGTGACTGGGTTGCCATCCTCTTATTATGAATTTTCTGATGTCTTTAGCAAGCAAGCTGTGGATTCCTTACCTCCACATCGGGAGTGGGATTGTCCCATTGAATTAATTCCCGGAAAGACTCCTCCTTGAGGTCGCACATATCCTCTTTATCTTCCTGAGACTCAAGCAATGTCAGATTATATCAAAGAGAACTTATTAAAGGGGTTTATTTGCTCATCCTCTTCCCCGGTAGGTGCTGGGTTCTTTTTTGTGAAGAAAAAAAGATGGAAGCCTTCGCCCATGCATTAATTATAGAGCCTTAAATGACATTACTATAAAAAATTGGTACCCTCTACCACTTATCACTGAATTGTTTGATAGAGTCCAAGGAGCCATAGTCTTCACTAAACTGTACTTGAGTAGTGCATACAACCTCATTCGGATCCGTGATGGAGATGAATGTAAGACAGCTTTTAATACCTGAGATGGGCATTATGAATATCTGGTCATGCCCTTTGGCCTCTGCAATGCCCCCACAGCCTTCCAACACTTCATGAATGAGATTTTTAGGTGCTTGCTCTATAAAAGTGTGGTGGTTTATTTAGATGATATTTTGATATTCTTTTCTGATCTTCAGTCTCATTGTGTTCAAGTAATTAAAATTCTCCTAAGACTTTATCATAATCATCTTTATGGGAAAATTGAGAAATGCATCTTTGAGGTTCCGACCAATCCTTTCCTAGATTATATAATTTCTGGTACTGATGTTTGTATGGATCCTGTGAAACTGCAAGCAATATACTCTTGAATGGTGCCCACATCCTTAAAAGCCATTCAAAACTTGCTTGGCTTTGCCATTTACTATCAGAAATTCATCAAAGATTATTTTCGATTGCTGCTCCCATTACTGCCCTTACCTTTAAAGGGGCCAATCCTACCTGCTAGATGGAAGATGCAGATGCAGCCCTTCAACAGCTCAAGCAAGCCTTTACTTCAGCTCCATTTCTCAAACTTAAGTTCTCAAACCTGATGTCTCCCAGCCAGTTATTCTTGAAGTGGAGGCTTCCACCACTGGGATTGGAGCTGTCTTTTCCCAGAGATACTGGATATTATTGGCTATAAAATTGGCTCAGGAGGAGTGGTGATATTTATTAGAGGGAGCTTCTATTCTTGTCACAATTCTGACTGATCACAAAAATCTATTGTATTTTATGGACACGCTCTGCTTGAATCCTCATCAAGCTCGCTGGGCCATGTTCTTCTCACAATTTGATTACCAACTTCATTATTGTCCAGGATCACAAAGTTTTAAAGCGGATGCTCTATTAAATTCTTTGGATTCTGATGAATCTATTGTTGCCAATGCCCCACAACACATCCTAGATCCATTCACTTTTGTGGCTGTGCAAGTAATTTCAACACCTCCAGCGGGAAAGTCTTTCATTGCACCAGAGTTGTGCAAGAGTCTCCTAAACTGGGCTCAGGCATCAACGTTTTCAGGGCATGCTGGAATACAGAAGACTTTTAAATTCCTCCATTGTTTTTATGGGTAGCCTTCCATGAAGTCCAATATTACTGCTTTTATTGCTTCCTTTGTGAAGTGTACTCAACATAAAACACCAAGGCAACTATCTCATGGTCAACTCCAGTCTCTCCCAATACCTCATTAACCTTGTACTCACATTTCCATGGATTTCATTACTGATTTGCCACCCTTGCAAGGCTTTAATACCATCTTGGTCATCGTAGACAGATTCTTCAGGATAGCACATTTTGTTCCTTTGACTGGTCATCCTTCTGCTCCTTACTTTGTGACTCTTTTTATTCAAGAATATGATAGAATTTGAAACTTTTTATTCAAGAATATCATACAATATGATGGTAAACAAATTTTTTTAAATTCATCCACTCACTACTCTATGCATGATGTGCCAAATTGAGCAAAATAGAAAAGGTGTTTGTGGACACATCTGTATGTCACACAGCTTTGTAGCTGTGCTCCCCAGTGTTCTTAGTTGCTACTTTGAACCAGCAGTATTCAAATCTACTCCATTTCCAGTCAGGTCAGCATACCAGTGCAGTTCTAGTCCTGCTTCAGCCTAAGTAATTCCAGTATCCTCATTCCGGATCCAGCCCGGTCAGCACGCCATCCTGTTTCCAGGCCAGGCAACATTCCAGTCCGGTTCCAGTCTAAGTAATTCCAGTTTCATCTTCCCGGTTCCAGTCTGGTCAGCACTCCAGTTCGGTTCCAGACCAATCATATCAGAAGTGCATCATTTAGCATTTTTGGCATTAAACTGTAATTGCCATGCTCTTGACCATTCCTCTAGTCTACATAGATCCTCAATCATTTGTTTTACCACTCCTGGTGTGTCTACCTTGTTGCAAACATTCACAATCGATCGAAGAAGAAGATGAAGAGTATTGAGAAGAAGGTGATCAGTGGTGTTGAAAGCAGCATAGAGGTTCAAGAGAATGAGTATGGATATGGGACTTATGGATCACATTTGTGAATGCAGGCTTAGTGAAATATTTGGGGCAAAACTGACTAGCTGATTCTAGAAGGGAATGAGTGTAGTTTGTTGTTAATTAAGAACTTTATGATTTTCTACAAATGCTCATATAATTAGAAACATTTGTTTTACAACAATTTTCTCACTTTGTCTATGTGTTTAATAATTAATTGAAAAGTAAAAAACATTACAAGATGGATATACAATGATTACTAGCAGTTGGAAACAGTTAACAACTAAACAAAAATGCTTAAGAGGATACTTTACACAAAGGACTTGCTTCATGCTATTTACTTACTAATTTATTTGTTTATAACAGGTAATAAATCACTGGGGATTTCTCAACTGTGGATTTCTCATACATATAAACTGATAAAGACCTGTACAGTGTGAAACATTTCAGGACATTTTAATATTGTATTCTCAGCAGGAATCCATTTCTGAGGTGTGCATTACAATTACTGATGTAAGTGCACATTATTATGCATTTTTCATTGCAAGTGTTATATACTGACAGCTAATTTCTCCGCTACAATCCGATGTAAATAACTAAATCCGGCAAAATTAATCATAACTGGGAGAAATATTTACCAATCTGCAACTCAGTGATGCACCTTGCTGCTCTCATCCGAGGCTGCAAAATGTGATTCCTGTAAATTCACTATTTTAAGATGTGAGTTCTATGGGCCTAATTCAGAGTTGATCGCAGCAGCAAATTTGTTAGCAGTTGGGCAAAACCATGTGCACTGCAGGGGGGGGGGGGGGATATAACGAAAAATTGGGAGATTGCTCCCTGCGCATTACCCAAACAGGAAAAATTCAATAAACTCGATAATAATTTCAGAAGGTTTATTATCTGACAAGTATGTAAAAACACTATGTTTATTGGCATTTGCCAAAGTTAATAAAACAGTTGCAAAAGACTGTATGGAGTATGTGTATGTTCTATGGAAAATTATATGAAGGAGGATTCTTATGTGAATAGTGATGTATAATACCTAGTACTGGTATACTAGACAGACATGCATAAATGTGTCATAGACAAAGACAAAACAAAAACATAAAATACGAATGCTCAGCAGAGTGAAGCGCTAAGTGCGTCTTACTCTCATCAGCCGTAAAGATGGTGCTTGTAAGCTTTAATGTGTAATCTCTTGGTATCCCAATTCCTGGGATTAGTCCATATAAACACCGTGTCCTAAATAGGTAACAGTCATGAGCGGCAATAAATGAAACCTGTGGGTGAATTTCCCCGTGCAATGAAAGTTCCGGCTGCTCCGTATTGAGTGAGGCAGGGGTGAATTCCTTACCTCCTCCGTGGTACGTCCGGAATGTGCAAGGTATCTCCCGATGGTGAATGTCCTTTTCTGGGGGCGATGGTGATGTCTGCCGGCAGACTTCCTCACAGCGCGCCGTAGACATCTAGTGTCGCTGTCACGGGATCCAGTCAATCGTAATCGACGCATTTCACCTGAAAGGCTTCGTCAAGATGTCCGATGTGCTGATCTCCTCTCCCCGTTATAAGGTATTAATCCTAAATATTATGGCACCAAATATTTTCTTTTTTTTATTTGTAGTCTCATATATCACGTCCACTGTAGACTATCTGATAATAAAAAAATCACAATTAATAAACAACTAATAAAGTTAAAAATTATAATGAATTATTAGCACATATAACACATAAAACATATAACAGGAGACACAAAACATAAAACATACATCTAAGACAGGTTTAAGATATATGTGAAAAAATTACTAATATCATAGAGTTAAAATATAACCCAGTAAAAATCTCTACTAAGAAATCCCCACTCCAAAAGCAGGTTCACAAAGACCTATAATTCTTAAATTGTTCAATGCTCTTTGCAGACAGGCATTTTTCCTGGACCCCTAAAGGAAGCAGATGTTAGACCGCTTCTTAAAAAACCTAATTTAGATCCCGACTGCATGACCAACTACAGACCGGTATCAAACCTTGCTTTCCTAGGAAAGGTTATTGAGAAAGTAGTTGCAAATCAACTGGAAACCCGCCTGACAACCCATGATATTTATGATCCATTTCAATCAGGATTCAGGAGAAGACATAGCACTGAAACAGCCCTGGTGTGTGTGTTAAATGATCTTCTGATGGCAAAAGACAGAGGTGACTGTTCAATATTAATCCTTCTGGATCTCTCGGCAGCATTTGATACCGTGGACCATGGGCTTCTGATTGAGCGACTGATACATTTCTGTGGTCTGGATGGCACAGTCCTAAGCTGGTTCAAATCATTTCTCACAGGCAGGTCACAGAGAGTGTCATCTGGATTATACTCATCACCACCAGTGCCATTGCCATGTGGTGTCCCACAAGGTTCTATACTATCCCCCATGCTTTTTGCAGTATACATGCTCCCATTGGGCGAAATAATCAGGCACCATGGCCTGGTCTACCACTGCTATGCAGATGATACACAACTGTACTTGTCCTTTGCTCCAGGCACTGATAACCCAATAGCAACCCTAAATGGCTGTCTAGCTGAACTACAGGAGTGGATGAGCACCAGTTGGCTGCGACTGAACTCGGATAAAACAGAGGTCCTTATGATACGACCACAACATCAAAGGACAAGACAGGAGCATAGCCAACCAACTGGACTTACACTCTGGGATTCAGAATTACAGACCAGTGATCGTGTGCGGAATCTTGGCGTTGTCCTGGATGGTGGCTTGACACTTAAACATCAGATATCAGCCACAATCAAATCCTCATTCTTTCACCTGAGGAACATAGCCAGAATCAAGCACTTAATTCCCTCAGATGATATGCCAAAAGTCATACATGCATTTGTATCATCTCGTTTAGACTACTGTAATGCCCTCTACCTTGGTCTACCAGCAAAAGAATTGCAGCGCTTACAGCTGGTGCAAAACACAGCTGCCAGGCTATTAACCAACCAGCCCCGTTCTAGCCACATAACACCCATCCTCTACTCCCTTCACTGGCTGCCTGTACGATGGCGAATCATCTTCAAGATTGGCTTACTGAGTTTCAAAGCATTACATGACCAAGGCCCAAGGTACCTGAAACAACTTCTGACCCCATACTGCCCCACTCGATTACTGCGATCTGTAGATGAAGGACTTTTAGCAGTACCTAGAATCTACCGTAATTCATCTGGGGGTCGAGCTTTTAGTCATGCGGCTCCGACTCTATGGAACTCACTTCCCCGCACAGTGCGAGAGGCCCCAACTATAGAATCCTTCAAAAGTAGACTCAAGACTTTTCTGTTTACTCAAGCATTTCCATAATGTCCCTTTTAGTATCTTCATGCTTCTGTATTTTATGAAAATGTACTTCATTATTTTCTGTACTATATTATGCTATGTATCTGTTAAGCGCCTTGAGTCCTATTAGAGAAAGAGCGCTATATAAATAAAATTATTATTATTATTATTATTATTATTATTATTATTATTATTATTAATCTTGTTAATAGTGGGGGAATGGATAGTATTTTCTTAAAAAATATGTGTATGGCCTATATCATGATATATTGATTACAAGATATTAAGTAACTGTTCATTTATATACAGGCTACATCTCTTATGTTAAAAATAATACTACAGGTTGAGTATCCCATATCCAAATATTCCGAAATACGGAATATTCCGAAATACGGACTTTTTTGAGTGAGAGTGAGATAGTGAAACCTTTGTTTTTTTGATGGCTCAATGTACACAAACTTTGTTTAATACACAAAGTTATTAAAAATATTGTATTAAATGACTTCAGGCTGTGTGTATAAGGTGTATATGAAACATAAATGAATTGTGTGAATGTATACACACTTTGTTTAATGCACAAAGTTATAAAAAATATTGGCTAAAATAACCTTCAGGCTGTGTGTATAAGGTGTATATGTAAAATAAATGCATTCTGTGCTTAGATTTAGGTCCCATCACCATGATATCTCATTATGGTATGCAATTATTCCAAAATACGGAAAAATCCCATATCCAAAATACCTCTGGTCCCAAGCATTTTGGATAAGGGATACTCAACCTGTATTCTACAGGTGTATAATTCTAGCCCAGGATTGTGAACGGAAATAAAAGTGAAAAATGAACTCAAATAAAATCGCTAAAAAAATGTGCGCTTATTGTAAAAAGGGTTTTATCTCAAAATCAATATTGAGTCCTTTCGGAGCAAGGGTATTCCTTTCATATATGCGTTTGGTTTCTTCCTTTATTAGCAAATCATCTAAGTTACCACCCCTCCATGGTACAGTAACTTTCTTAATTCCTATAAACTGTAATGCATGTTGATCTCCATCATGTTTCTCTTGAAAGTGGAGTGGGATGCTATGGTCTTTTTTCTTATTCTTTATATTGCACAAATGTTCTTGTACTGTTATGTGGAGCTTCCGTTTGGTCTTGCCTGTATACTGTAATCCACATGGGCAGTATAAACAGTGTTTTTTATATACTTGTCAGATAATAAACCTACTGAAATCATTATCACTGAGTTTATTGAATTTTTCCTGTTTGGGTAATGCGCAGGGAGCAATCTCCCAATTTTTCCTTGTAATCTTTCTTCAGTGGGCTGACGTAGTACATCCACGCCCCCAGCTGCATATCCCCTATAGGTCACCCTTTGCCACACAGAGAGCGCAGTATCACCTGTTTTTTCCGGGGCAGATATAACATTTGCAGAGAGATAGTTAGATTTGTGTGCGTTATTTTGTTTCTGTGAAGGGCAAATACTGGCTGCTTTATTTTTACACTGCAATTAGATTTCAGTTTGAACACACCCCACCCAAATCTAACTCTCTCTGCACATGTTATATCTGCACTCCCTGCAGTGCACATGGGGGGTAATTCCAAGTTGATCGCAGCAGGAATTCTGTTAGCAATTGGGCAAAACCATGTGCACTGCAGGGGAGCATAGGTGTGCGCAGGGGGGGTTCCTGGTGCGCACAGGCACCCTCTAATGTCCGGCACCCCGATATCACATGCCTGATGCATCGATCGCCAAGCAGGCTGATTACTGTCCCCTCTGCGCTGCACCCTGTCAGGACTGCATTACTGACCGGACGCCTGGGTTAATAAAGGGTGCCACTGCCACCGGCTTTCAAACTCCCGGCTCCACCACCATATACAAAAACAGCGTGATGTGACGTGATTACGTCATGCTGCTCGCACGCCCACCTGTCACACTCACCACATGCCACCTCTCTCCTTCTATGCTATGCCAATGCCAGCCACTGATGAGGAGCAGCATGCAGCCAGCGTTCCTCTTTGGAAGACAAATTCAATACTGGCAGGTGGTCTGCAGCAGCAGTACTAGTCTGCGACTGTCAGTGTCAGTGAGTGACTGACTTGTAAGTAAGCTGCTTCAGCTTGCAGGGGAAAGAGAGGGGGAGCCAGAACAGGCTGAGGAGGAGCACTGTAATTGCAGTAAGTTCCATCAGGGGTGTTTGTTTGGTACACACCACAACATCTGACAATATATCTGCTTTATAAGGATTGGTACAAGGGTGGATATTTTATTTTGCGTTCACCGTCAATAGATGGTGCTAGACACACCCCTCCGATGGTGCACCCCCTAATAAAATGTGCTGCGCACGCCTATGCAGGGGAGGCAGATATAACATGTGCAGAGAGAGTTAGATTTGGGTGTGGTGTGTTCAAACTGAAATCTAAATTGCAGTGTAAAAATAAAGCAGCCAGTATTTACCCTGCACAGAAACAATATAACCCACCCAAATCTAACCCTCTCTGCAAATGTTATATATGCCACACTTGCAGTGCACATGGGGGGGTCATTCAGACCTGATTGCACGCTAGAGTTTTTTGCTGCACTGCGATTAGGCCAGAACTGCGCATATGTATCACCGCATTCCGCTGGTGCGTTGCACGGGTACAAAGCAGATCGTTGCTGTGCGATGGATTTTACGAAGAATCCATTCGCACAGCCGATCACAAGGAGATTGACAGGAAGAAAACATTTGCCGGTGGCAAATGACCATTTTCTGGGAGTGTTTGGGAAAACGCAGGTATGTTCAAGCATTTGCAGGGCGGGTGTCTGACGTCAATTACAGCCCTTGACAGGCTGAAGTGATCGCAGTGGCTGAGTAAGTTCTGGGCAACTCAGAAACTGCACAAAACTTTTTTGTACCGCGTGGCTGCACATGCGTTCGCACACTTGCAAAGCAAAAATACACTTCCCTATGGGCAGCGACTATCTGCTCGCAGCAGTGCAAAAAAACCCTAGCGAGCGATCAGTCTGAATTAGGCCCCAGGTTTTGCCCAACTGCTAACAAATTTGCTGCTGCGATCAACTCTGAATTACCCCCTATTTGCACTGTATAACAATGGCGGCATTCATTCAAATAAATGTGAAGATATAATTTGCTTTATGGTAGAGAAAGAGCGCTGTAATATATTTTTCATATAAGAGCTTAGAGTGCTATAAAGCACCTACTGCACACTAATGTACTTTCCCAAGGATATTATTACCATAATACAAAGGATTTGAATGTGCTAAATTCCTAATTATAAATACCTGCTATAACAATTGTAATGACAGTAACAGATACTAATGTAGCTCAAACAATGGGGGTCATTCCGAGTTGTTCTCTTGCTGCCGATTTTCGCAGCGCAGCGATCAGGTAAAAAAATGGCAAAACTGCGCATGCATACGGGCCACAGTGTGCACGCGCGACATACTTTCACACAAAACTATGCAGTTTTACACAAGGTCTAGCGACTCTTTTCCGTCGCTTTGTTGATCGGTGAGTGATTGATAGGAAGTGGGTGTTTCTGGGTGGTAACTGACCGTTTTCCGGGAGTGTGCTATAAAACACAGGCATGTCAGGTGAAAACGCTGGCGTGCCTGGGCAAACGGGGGAGTGGCTGACCGAACGCAGGGTGTGGTTGTGACGTCAAAGCAGGAACTAAACAGACTGAAATGATCGCAGGGAAGGAGTAGGTCAGCAGCCACTCTGAAACTGCTTGAAAAAAGTTCTGCACTGTTCTGCTAACCTTTCGCTCGCACTTCACCTAAGCTAAGATACACTCCCAGAGGGCGGCGGCCTAGCGTTTGCACTGCTTCTAAAAGCAGCTAGCGAGCGATCAACTCGGAATGAGGGCCAATATACGTGAGATACATTTGTAATAGTTTTGCAGTTTGAAAAATGTATTGATGGCAAATTATCTTTTAATTTTTTTTAATCAATTGCCTTACCAAAGTAGCTCTAATGGAAAATAAAGAAAACAAGACACTTCTGCAAGCATTTTGGCTTCAAGGATTTCCAGATATTTATAACTACAGGATGTTAGTTTTCCTTTCATTCCTGGCAGTTTATGTTACAACAGTGGCTGGAAATGCATTGATCATGTTAGTAGTAATTTCTAGCCCTGTCCTTCACTCTCCTATGTATTTCTTTATCTGCCACCTCTCCTTTGGTGAAATTGTGTTTACTTCTAACATCATCCCTAACCTGCTTAGATCCATACTGAGAGAAGACGGATCCATCTCTGTTGAAGGATGTTTCACTCAGATATTTCTGTTTGGCTGCCTCACTGTAACAGAATGCTTTCTCCTCACTATAATGTCTTATGATCGCTATGTAGCCATCTGTGCACCACTGCAGTACCACACACTCATAGACTTAGTACTCTGCAGGAAACTCTCCGCTGGTGCTTGGGGAGGGGGGCTATTCCTATCCATAGCCTCTTGCTCTTTCATATACAGTCTTACATTTTGTGGTCCATATATAATTGACCATTACTTCTGTGATTTTCTGCTGGTTTTAAAATTATCCTGTTTGGACTCCTCTATGATTTATCTGGAAATTAAAATATTCTCTGTAGTGGTCACATTTCCACCATTTATATTTATTTGTTTCACTTATTTCTCTATTATCAATGCAACAATTAAAATTACCTCAACTGCAAGCAAACACAAAGCAATTTCTACATGCAGTTCTCACTTGACAGTTGTGTGTATGTATTATGGGACACTGATTACTGTGTATGTCGTTCCAAAAGTGGGAGAGTCATACAATATAAATAAGATTATTTCATTGCTGTACACTGTAGTAACTCCATTATCTAACCCCATTATATACAGCTTGAGGAACCATGAAATGAAAATGTCAGTTACAAAATTTTTCCGAAATTGTTGTTAAATAAGAGAATTGGGACATGGAAATACCTGCTACAGTATAAAGTGGATGGAAAAGTTTTTGACACCCAAATACAATTTAAAAAAAAAAATTGTATCAAAGAATCATTTGTAGTGTCAGCTGATCACTGCAGCCATGAAGTCTGCATGGTAAACATTATTGGTGTGAGATCGAATTACCTGTGTAATGTATCTGAATAATGTATAAATCAGTTATAAAAAATGGATTTAGGTAAAAAAATATCTCAATATATATATTCATAAAATTTAAACATTTGTTCTATGTGGCATCAGTCATTAGTTATTTCTCCACTTAAGTATTGTATTTTCTTTAACTTAAGTCAACCTTGACAAAGTTGCCCAATGCAGCAAAATATACGTTATGGTAAGAACATACCGTTGGTAACGGTATTTCTCCTAAGTCCACAGGTTCCACAGGATAACAATGGGATAAGATGGAGCGTCAGCTGATTGGCGGCAATCAAAGCTTTCTGACACCTAGGATGCAACGGGCCCGTCCATATATCCCCACCCACTGGCTCAGGCAAATCAGTTGTATTCCAAAGCTGAAGGCAGGAGTATCATGTAGAGCCCTAATCAGGCAAGAAGAACACACATGCACACCCTTCCTTAGAAGAAGGAAGCGGTTAGTGAGTAAAAGGATCATCAAATCAGGTGCGTCAGGGTGGGATCCCATCGTGGTAGCATCTGAGACGGAAGTGAGGAAACAGTTCATGGTGGGAGACTCCACGGAAACTGGTCATGAACCAGGGAAAGGGGCGACCAGGAGAGCGTCTGACTCCCCCTGCTGACATCAACCCAAGGCATCGTGGCCTCATGCTATTCCTGGAACCTATGATCCCTAAGGCCTAGCGTTGGAGCACCCGCGGTGGTGGCGCATCAGCTACTGATCGGTAGTCTCCTCCCAAAACAGTGCGGCTGTGTCCGTATTCCATCTAGCTAAGTGGAACCGATGCCTTACCTTCTCCCCGTGCTCCGGCCACAGCCTGGTAACGTCTGATGGACCTGCTCGTATAACCGACACAGACGCCCGCCGAAAAAGCACTGTACTCGTGGGTAAGTGTTGTCGCGACCCGGCGGAGAGTTGTTGGAGCAACTCTTTCTAATATGCGTATAAGACGCTGTTTAGAAAGATAACTCAAAAAATAGTAAGACTATAAAAAATAAAATAAGAAAGCTTAGGGCTGCTAAAAAAACAGCAGCCCTCTTACCATGGTCCGGCTCCTGCCACACAAAAAAAAAACTGATTTGCCTGAGCCAGTGGGCGGGGATATATGGATGGGCCCGTTGCATCCTGGGAGGCCAAAAAGCTTTGATCGATTGGTGCCAATCTGCTGACGCTCCATCATATCCCATTGTTATCCTGTGGATAACCCGTGGAACCTCCCGGAGAAATGCATTTTACATTGGCTTGTGTCTGCTACATGTTCTTTAACAGATGTGTCCCGCTACATCTTTACTGTATATAGCAGTGTTCTATAGCGGGACTGCGATGTGTACAGATAGTGGGATGCCACTGCATGGCTAGCCGGCTCGCATTGGAATGATTGGGCAGTGGGAGCATGCATACGCATGCAACTGCCAAATCCCATTCAAAAGCCATTATAGCGTATTGTATACCCTGCTATCATACATATGCATCGCAGCCACAACATAAGAGGGCACATCTGTAAATGCTAAATTAAAACAATGTAATTTGTATGATGAGTGTATGGCATTGAAGGGTATATAAATACTAATGGTCAATTTTAATATTTTTTTTATCAATCTTAAAGCGAAAACAACCAATCTAAATCAATATTGTGTTTCAGGGGCTGTAAGACACATTTACTAACAGAAGATATTTGATAATGATTTTTAAATGTTAACAAATGTGTGTTTTGGCCCTGGAAACACAACATCCATTTAGACTGATATAAAATTGATAAAAATTCCCCCTCAGACTAGCTTAGCTAGAAAGCGAGGGGAACCCTGCAAATCTTGGAAGTATATAATGTGTGGGTGCAAATAGCCTGCGTGGAATATGGAGAGCATTTGAGGTATTTCAAATATGATCAACAGCTATTTATACTAGCTGTTTATTTGTCACCTATGAACCTTTATTTGTACCCACCTGAATGGAAATTTGGGACTCCATGAGTATACCTTGTAGGGCATAGGTGCCAATTTCGTGGGTGCTCCTGGGGCCCGAGCACCCACGGACAATCAGGAGCACCCACGGAATCAGCCGCTGCCCCAGTTACTTCTTGCTGCCGCAGTCCCCGCAGTGGATTGCGAGAGACTCGCTGGGGGCTGCGGAAGCACTTCCATATAGTGCATTGTTAAAAACCCCAAACCAAAAATGAGCGCCGCCAAGGAGGAGACAGAAGCTAGTGGTCACATTTGACCTCTAGCGCCTGTCTCACCAGCGCCGGGCATTTTAAGGTTTTTTTTTTACACTGCACCGTATGAAAGCCCCCAGTGCGTCACTCTCAATCCAATGCGGGTGCTGCGGCCTCCACCCCCAGTGTTGTTGATGTGAGTGTGCTGCCCAAGAGCTCACTCCCACTCCTCCCTCTGTCTCTCCCTCTGTGGAATTGTTGCTGCTGCTGCCTTTCCAGAGCCACCTGTGCTCACTGTTGACTCTCCACTATCCCAGCTCACATCCAGTCAGCCTCCTCCAAGCCCTATACACACCATGGTCATGAACACAACCATGTAACATATGAGAAATGGTTGCATGTCATTACTTGTGGTCTATTACAGTTAAAACCATAAATTGCTCTCAACACCTGTTTTCATTTGCAAATTAAAAGTAGCATTAAACCAATTACTAGTACCCTGGAAACGTGCTGGAGACCCCTTAAAACGCGCATGAAACCCCTGGAAACATGCAGGAGACCCCTGTAAGCATGGAACCCAGAGCATGAAACAAGCATGAGACCCCTGACAACAGACAGGAAATTTAAAAGTAATTAGAAGCCGTACTGTGTTGCATCATTTGTAAGGGGCATTATTGTATGTGAGGCATAAAATGGTGTCAGGGCCATAACTGTGTGTGGCATAATATGTAATTGACGTTACAGTGTGTGGCATAATGCATAATGGGCTTTACGGTGTGTGGCATAGTGCGTAATGGGCATTACGGTGTTAGGCATAATGTGTAATAGGCATTACAGTGTGTGGCATAATGTGTAATGGGCATTACGGTGTGTTGCAGAATGTGTAATGGGTATTACAGAGTGTTGCATAATTTGTAATGGGCATTAGTCACCGCCTCGGCCACCTGTTCATTCCTGCTGCCGCCTCCCGCCGAGCACCCACCGGCAGAAACATAAATTAAGGAATACTAGTATGGTAATTATAAACTCTCAAACAAGTGATCTGATAAGTTTTCAGTTCAGCAATCTGCTTTTAAACATGTGACCCGGGAACAGTGGTGGAACTAGCGAGATGTGGGCCCAGGTGCAACAAAATGCTTTGGCCCCCTCCTCCCATCCCGTCCAAGTCCACTCCCCTCCACCCCAACTCCAAATTAGAGATTCTTTGCATGCTCCCGTATTTTATATATATATATATATATATATATATATACACACACACACACACACACACACACACACACACACACACACACACACACACACACACAGCTCAAAAAAATAAAGGGAACACTAAAATAACACATCCTACTGTAGATCTGAATGAATAAAATATTCTTATTAAATACTTTGTTCTTTACATACTTGAATGTGCTGACAACAAAATCACACAAAAATGATCAATGGAAATCAAATTTATTAACCCATGGAGGTCTGGATTTGGAGGCACACTCAAAATTAAAGTGGAAAAACACACTACAGGCTGATCAAACTTTGATGTAATGTCCTTAAAACAAGTCAAAATGAGGCTCAGTAGTGTGTGTGGCCTTCACGTGCCTGTATGACCTCCCTACAACGCCTGGGCATGTTCCTGATGAGGTGGCAGATGGTCTCTTGAGGGATCTCCTCCCATACCTGGACTAAGGCATCCGCCAACTACTGGACAGTCTGTGGTGCAATGGTGGATGGAGCGAGACATGATGTCCCAGATGTGCTCAATTGGATTCAGGTCTAGGGAACTGGCGGGCCAGTCCATAGCATCAATGCCTTTGTCTTGCAGGAACTGCTGACACACTCCAGCCACATGAGATCTAGCATTGTCTTGCATTAGGAGGAACCCAGGGCCAACCGCACCAGCATATGGTCTCACAAGGGGTCAGAGGATCTCATCTCGGTACCTAATGGCAGTCAGGCTACCTCTGGCGAGCACATGGAGGGCTGTGTGGCCCCCCAAGGAAATGCCACCCCACACCATTACTGACCCACTGCCAAACCGGTCATGCTGAAGGATGTTGCAGGCAGCAGAATGTTCTACTTGGCGTCTCCAGACTCTGTCACGTCTGTCACATGTGCTCAGTGAGAACCTGCTTTCATCTGTGATAAGCACAGGGAGCCAGTGGCAAATTTGCCAATCTTGGTGTTCTCTGGCAAATGCCAAACGTCCTGCATGGTGTTGGGCTGTAAGCACAACCCCCACCTGTGGACGTCGGGTCCTCATACTACCCTCATGGAGTCTGTTTCTGATTGTTTGAGTAGACACATGCACATTTGTGGCTTGCTGTAGGTCATTTTGCAGGGCTCTGGCAGTGCTCCTCCTGTTCCTCCTTTTCACAAAGGCGGAGGTAGCGGTCCTGCTGCTGGGTTGTTGCCCTCCTACGGCCTCCTCCACATCTCCTGATGTACTGGCCTGTCTCCTTATAGCGCCTCCATGCTCTGGACACTACGCTGACAGACACAGCAAACCTTCTTGCCACAGCTCGCATTGATGTGCCATCCTGGATGAGCTGCACTACCTGAGCCACTTGTGTGGGTTGTAGACTCCGTCTCGTGCTACCACTAGAGTGAAAGTACCACCAGCTTTCAAAAGTGACCAAAACATCAGCCAGAAAGCATAGGAGCCGAGAAGCGGTCTGTGGTCACCACCTGCAGAACAACTCCTTTATTGGGGGTGTCTTGCTAATTGCCTATAATTTCCACCTGTTGTCTATTCCATTTGCACAACAGCATGTGAAATTGATTGTCAATCAGTGTTGCTTCCTAAGTGGACAGTTTGATTTCACAGAAGTGTGATTGACTTGGAGTTACATTGTGTTGTTTAAGTGTTCCCTTTATTTTTTTGAGCAGTGTGTGTGTATATATATATATATATATATATATATATATACATACATACATACATATATATATATACATATACATATATATATATACATACACACACACACACACACACACACACAACAATAGGAGAATCGGCGCCAGGGGGTCGTATCAACACCCAATTTTTTTAACCCTTGAATGGTTCATGATGTTTAAAACAAAGTAATAACATGTTCCAACATATAAAATTTATTAAAAGACATAATAACTTCAAAATCAATATTGATACAGAGGAGATGTGTTATTCCACACTTTAAGCAGTATGACTCTTAGCGTTGTCCGAATACAATTGTAGGTGATTGACAACAGTCTCCTCCTTCTCCTTATAGTTAGTTCGGAGATAACATCACAATACAGATAACCCAATGCGTTTCGTCTTATACAAAAAACTTCATCAGGGGTACATCTCTAGTGACTGGAACGTACAGTTGTTTATACGAACAGTAAAATACGATAAGACTCGTTCATACATACTTGGTGGGAAATCCCATATATCACCGGGGCTTTCTGATATACAACCAGTTTGGCCTTATTTCCATTAAGTTATTTCCATTAAGCAAGCGGTGACATGCACCACAAAATTTGTGGTGTATATGATCATCTGTCCCTGCAGTTTAGTGTATATCAGTAAAACTGACAGGATGTTCAAAGAAAGAATGACTATGCACCGCACTTCAATATGACAGGCGTTGGAGAAAGGTAAAACGGATCAGTCGGTTGCTAGGCATTTCTTAAATGCCAAACATAACTTATCATCCCTCCGTTACAGAATTATAGATCACATTCCAGCTAATCCACGAGGAGGGGACAAATCACGTCTCTTTTTACAGCAGGAAGCAGAATGGATTTTCAAACTTAATGCCCTTGCCTCTAAAGGGTTAAATGAGAATCCTGATTTACATGTATTTTTGTAATTGGAGGGGGTTACCTCTGTACATAGTTAAGCCGATTTTATGACAAATATAGTACATGGTAATATGTGTTACATTTATTAACCATTACTACCCTTGAGGTCCTGAGTCTCCATCTACTGTCAGTGTTGAAGGGTTAACTGTATTTGAGATAAATAAGCCGTATACATAATAGGTTAGTGTTTGAAGAGAACTATGGATCAGTTACCAAGGTGACTAGTAGAAGCCTCATTGATAAGATGTTACTTGTTACAAGCTTTATGTAGCGGTTTGTAACAATTGTTGATAGCTGTATGCTACACACTATGGAATGCTGTTAACTTTTTCCTATGTACTCTCCAGTATCTCCGTCTGTATGTAATTAATGGTGATGGTTTTCACTAGAGATGAGCGCCGGAAATTTTTCGGGTTTTGTGTTTTGGTTTTGGGTTCGGTTCCGCGGCCGTGTTTTGGGTTCGACCGCGTTTTGGCAAAACCTAACCGAATTTTTTTTGTCGGATTCGGGTGTGTTTTGGATTCGGGTGTTTTTATCCAAAAAACCTAAAAAACAGCTTAAATCATAGAATTTGGGGGTCATTTTGAGCCCAAAGTATTATTAACCTCAAAAACCATCATTTCCACTCATTTTCAGTCTATTCTGAATACCTCACACCTCACAATATTATTTTTAGTCCTAAAATTTGCACCGAGGTCGCTGGATGACTAAGCTAAGCGACCCTAGTGGCCGACACAAACACCTGGCCCATCTAGGAGTGGCACTGCAGTGTCACGCAGGATGTCCCTTCCAAAAAACCCTCCCCAAACAGCACATGACGCAAAGAAAAAAAGAGGCGCAATGAGGTAGCTGTGTGAGTAAGATAAGCGACCCTAGTGGCCGACACAAACACCGGGCCCATCTAGGAGTGTCACTGCAGTGTCACGCAGGATGTCCCTTCCAAAAAACCCTCCCCAAACAGCACATGACGCAAAGAAAAAAAGAGGCGCAATGAGGTAGCTGTGTGAGTAAGATAAGCGACCCTAGTGGCCGACACAAACACCGGGCCCATCTAGGAGTGGCACTGCAGTGTCACGCAGGATGTCCCTTCCAAAAAACCCTCCCCAAACAGCACATGACGCAAAGAAAAAAAGAGGCGCAATGAGGTAGCTGTGTGAGTAAGATAAGCGACCCTAGTGGCCGACACAAACACCGGGCCCATCTAGGAGTGTCACTGCAGTGTCACGCAGGATGTCCCTTCCAAAAAACCCTCCCCAAACAGCACATGACGCAAAGAAAAAAAGAGGCGCAATGAGGTAGCTGTGTGAGTAAGATAAGCGACCCTAGTGGCCGACACAAACACCGGGCCCATCTAGGAGTGGCACTGCAGTGTCACGCAGGATGTCCCTTCCAAAAAACCCTCCCCAAACAGCACATGACGCAAAGAAAAAAAGAGGCGCAATGAGGTAGCTGTGTGAGTAAGATAAGCGACCCTAGTGGCCGACACAAACACCGGGCCCATCTAGGAGTGTCACTGCAGTGTCACGCAGGATGTCCCTTCCAAAAAACCCTCCCCAAACAGCACATGACGCAAAGAAAAAAAGAGGCGCAATGAGGTAGCTGTGTGAGTAAGATAAGCGACCCTAGTGGCCGACACAAACACCGGGCCCATCTAGGAGTGTCACTGCAGTGTCACGCAGGATGTCCCTTCCAAAAAACCCTCCCCAAACAGCACATGACGCAAAGAAAAAAAGAGGCGCAATGAGGTAGCTGTGTGAGTAAGATAAGCGACCCTAGTGGCCGACACAAACACCGGGCCCATCTAGGAGTGTCACTGCAGTGTCACGCAGGATGTCCCTTCCAAAAAACCCTCCCCAAACAGCACATGACGCAAAGAAAAATTAAAGAAAAAGAGGTGCAAGATGGAATTGTCCTTGGGCCCTCCCACCCACCCTTATGTTGTATAAACAGGACATGCACACTTTAACCAACCCATCATTTCAGTGACAGGGTCTGCCACACGACTGTGACTGATATGACGGGTTGGTTTGGACCCCCACCAAAAAAGAAGCAATTAATCTCTCCTTGCACAAACTGGCTCTACAGAGGCAAGATGTCCACCTCATCATCATCCTCCGATATATCACCGTGTACATCCCCCTCCTCACAGATTATCAATTCGTCCCCACTGGAATCCACCATCTTAGCTCCCTGTGTACTTTGTGGAGGCAATTGCTGCTGGTCAATGTCTGCACGGAGGAATTGATTATAATTCATTTTAATGAACATCATCTTCTCCACATTTTCTGGATGTAACCTCGTACGCCGATTACTGACAAGGTGAGCGGCGGCACTAAACACTCTTTCGGAGTACACACTTGTGGGAGGGCAACTTAGGTAGAATAAAGCCAGTTTGTGCAAGGGCCTCCAAATTGCCTCTTTTTCCTGCCAGTATAAGTACGGACTGTGTGACGTGCCTACTTGGATGCGGTCACTCATATAATCCTCCACCATTCTTTCAATGTTGAGAGAATCATATGCAGTGACAGTAGACGACATGTCCGTAATCGTTGTCAGGTCCTTCAGTCCGGACCAGATGTCAGCATCAGCAGTCGCTCCAGACTGCCCTGCATCACCGCCAGCGGGTGGGCTCGGAATTCTGAGCCTTTTCCTCGCACCCCCAGTTGCGGGAGAATGTGAAGGAGGAGATGTTGACAGGTCGCGTTCCGCTTGACTTGACAATTTTCTCACCAGCAGGTCTTTCAACCCCAGCAGACTTGTGTCTGCCGGAAAGAGAGATCCAAGGTAGGCTTTAAATCTAGGATCGAGCACGGTGGCCAAAATGTAGTGCTCTGATTTCAACAGATTGACCACCCGTGAATCCTTGTTAAGCGAATTAAGGGCTCCATCCACAAGTCCCACATGCCTAGCGGAATCGCTCCGTGTTAGCTCCTCCTTCAATGTCTCCAGCTTCTTCTGCAAAAGCCTGATGAGGGGAATGACCTGACTCAGGCTGGCAGTGTCTGAACTGACTTCACGTGTGGAAAGTTCAAAAGGTTGCAGAACCTTGCACAACGTTGAAATCATTCTCCACTGCGCTTGAGACAGGTACATTCCACCTCCTATATCGTGCTCAATTGTATAGGCTTGAATGGCCTTTTGCTGCTCCTCCAATCTCTGAAGCATATAGAGGGTTGAATTCCACCTCGTTACCACTTCTTGCTTCAGATGATGGCAGGGCAGGTTCAGTAGTTTTTGGTGGTGCTCCAGTCTTCTGTACGTGGTGCCTGTACGCCGAAAGTGTCCCGCAATTCTTCTGGCCACCGACAGCATCTCTTGCACGCCCCTGTCGTTTTTTAAAAAATTCTGCACCACCAAATTCAAGGTATGTGCAAAACATGGGACGTGCTGGAATTTGCCCATATTTAATGCACACACAATATTGCTGGCGTTGTCCGATGCCACAAATCCACAGGAGAGTCCAATTGGGGTAAGCCATTCCGCGATGATCTTCCTCAGTTGCCGTAAGAGGTTTTCAGCTGTGTGCGTATTCTGGAAACCGGTGATACAAGCGTAGCCTGCCTAGGAAAGAGTTGGCGTTTGCGAGATGCTGCTACTGGTGCCGCCGCTGCTGTTCTTGCGGCGGGAGTCCATACATCTACCCAGTGGGCTGTCACAGTCATATAGTCCTGACCCTGCCCTGCTCCACTTGTCCACATGTCCGTGGTTAAGTGGACATTGGGTACAACTGCATTTTTTAGGACACTGGTGAGTCTTTTTCTGACGTCCGTGTACATTCTCGGTATCGCCTGCCTAGAGAAGTGGAACCTAGATGGTATTTGGTAACGGGGGCACACTGCCTCAATAAATTGTCTAGTTCCCTGTGAACTAACGGCGGATACCGGACGCACGTCTAACACCAACATAGTTGTCAAGGCCTCAGTTATCCGCTTTGCAGCAGGATGACTGCTGTGATATTTCATCTTCCTCGCAAAGGACTGTTGAACAGTCAATTGCTTACTGGAAGTAGTACAAGTGGGCTTACGACTTCCCCTCTGGGATGACCATCGACTCCCAGCAGCAACAACAGCAGCGCCAGCAGCAGTAGGCGTTACACGCAAGGATGCATCGGAGGAATCCCAGGCAGGAGAGGACTCGTCAGAATTGCCAGTGACATGGCCTGCAGGACTATTGGCAATCCTGGGGAAGGAGGAAATTGACACTGAGGGAGTTGGTGGGGTGGTTTGCGTGAGCTTGGTTACAAGAGGAAGGGATTTACTGGTCAGTGGACTGCTTCCGCTGTCGCCCAAAGTTTTTGAACTTGTCACTGACTTATTATGAATGCGCTGCAGGTGACGTATAAGGGAGGATGTTCCGAGGTGGTTAACGTCCTTACCCCTACTTATTACAGCTTGACAAAGGCAACACACGGCTTGACACCTGTTGTCCGCATTTCTGTTGAAATACTTCCACACCGAAGAGCTGATTTTTTGGTATTTTCACCAGGCATGTCAGTGGCCATATTCCTCCCACGGACAACAGGTGTCTCCCCGGGTGCCTGACTTAAACAAACCACCTCACCATCAGAATCCTCCTGGTCAATTTCCTCCCCAGCGCCAGCAACACCCATATCCTCCTCATCCTGGTGTACTTCAACACTGACATCTTCAATCTGACTATCAGGAACTGGACTGCGGGTGCTCCTTCCAGCACTTGCAGGGGGCGTGCAAATGGTGGAAGGCGCATGCTCTTCACGTCCAGTGTTGGGAAGGTCAGGCATCGCAACCGACACAATTGGACTCTCCTTGTGGATTTGGGATTTCGAAGAACGCACAGTTCTTTGCGGTGCTTTTGCCAGCTTGAGTCTTTTCAGTTTTCTAGCGAGAGGCTGAGTGCTTCCATCCTCATGTGAAGCTGAACCACTAGCCATGAACATAGGCCAGGGCCTCAGCCGTTCCTTGCCACTCCGTGTGGTAAATGGCATATTGGCAAGTTTACGCTTCTCCTCCGACAATTTTATTTTAGGTTTTGGAGTCCTTTTTTTTACTGATATTTGGTGTTTTGGATTTGACATGCTCTGTACTATGACATTGGGCATCGGCCTTGGCAGACGACGTTGCTGGCATTTCATCGTCTCGGCCATGACTAGTGGCAGCAGCTTCAGCACGAGGTGGAAGTGGATCTTGATCTTTCCCTAATTTTGGAACCTCAACATTTTTGTTCTCCATATTTTAATAGGCACAACTAAAAGGCACCTCAGGTAAACAATGGAGATGGATGGATACTAGTATACAATTATGGATGGACTGCCGAGTGCCGATACAGAGGTAGCTACAGCCGTGGACTACCGTACTGTACTGTGTCTGCTGCTAATATAGACTGGTTGATAATGAGATGTAGTATGTATAAAGAAGAAAGAAAAAAAAAACCACGGGTAGGTGGTATACAATTATGGATGGACTGCCGAGTGCCGACACAGAGGTAGCTACAGCCGTGGACTACCGTACTGTACTGTGTCTGCTGCTAATATAGACTGGATGATAATGAGATGTAGTATGTATAAAGAAGAAAGAAAAAAAAAACCACGGGTAGGACTAGGTGGTATACAATTATGGATGGACTGCCGCAGCCGACACAGAGGTAGCTACAGCCGTGGACTACCGTACTGTACTGTGTCTGCTGCTAATATAGACTGGTTGATAATGAGATGTAGTATGTATAAAGAAGAAAGAAAAAAAAAACCACGGGTAGGTGGTATACAATTATGGATGGACTGCCGAGTGCCGACACAGAGGTAGCTACAGCCGTGGACTACCGTACTGTACTGTGTCTGCTGCTAATATAGACTGGATGATAATGAGATGTAGTATGTATAAAGAAGAAAGAAAAAAAAACCACGGGTAGGTGGTATACAATTATGGATGGACTGCCGAGTGCCGACACAGAGGTAGCTACAGCCGTGGACTACCGTACTGTACTGTGTCTGCTGCTAATATAGACTGGATGATAATGAGATGTAGTATGTATAAAGAAGAAAGAAAAAAAAACCACGGGTAGGTGGTATACAATTATGGATGGACTGCCGAGTGCCGACACAGAGGTAGCTACAGCCGTGGACTACCGTACTGTACTGTGTCTGCTGCTAATATAGACTGGTTGATAATGAGATGTAGTATGTATAAAGAAGAAAGAAAAAAAAAACCACGGGTAGGTGGTATACAATTATGGATGGACTGCCGAGTGCCGACACAGAGGTAGCTACAGCCGTGGACTACCGTACTGTACTGTGTCTGCTGTTAATATAGACTGGATGATAATGAGATGTAGTATGTATAAAGAAGAAAGAAAAAAAAAACCACGGGTAGGTGGTATACAATTATGGATGGACTGCCGAGTGCCGACACAGAGGTAGCTACAGCCGTGGACTACCGTACTGTACTGTGTCTGCTGCTAATATAGACTGGATGATAATGAGATGTAGTATGTATAAAGAAGAAAGAAAAAAAAAAACCACGGGTAGGTGGTATACAATTATGGATGGACTGCCGAGTGCCGACACAGAGGTAGCTACAGCCGTGAACTACCGTACTGTACTGTGTCTGCTGCTAATATAGACTGGATGATAATGAGATGTAGTATGTATAAAGAAGAAAGAAAAAAAAAACCACGGGTAGGTGGTATACAATTATGGATGGACTGCCGAGTGCCGACACAGAGGTAGCTACAGCCGTGGACTACCGTACTGTACTGTGTCTGCTGCTAATATAGACTGGATGATAATGAGATGTAGTATGTATAAAGAAGAAAGAAAAAAAAAACCACGGGTAGGTGGTATACAATTATTGATGGACTGCCGAGTGCCGACACAGAGGTAGCTACAGCCGTGAACTACCGTACTGTGTCTGCTGCTAATATAGACTGGTTGATAATGAGATGTAGTATGTATAAAGAAGAAAGAAAAAAAAAACCACGGGTAGGTAGTATACAATTATGGATGGACTGCCGAGTGCCGACACAGAGGTAGCTATAGCCGTGGACTACCGTACTGTACTGTGTCTGCTGCTAATATAGACTGGTTGATAATGAGATGTAGTATGTATAAAGAAGAAAGAAAAAAAAAACCACGGGTAGGTGGTATACAATTATGGATGGACTGCCGAGTGCCGACACAGAGGTAGCTACAGCCATGGACTACCGTACTGTACTGTGTCTGCTGCTAATATAGACTGGATGATAATGAGATGTAGTATGTATAAAGAAGAAAGAAAAAAAAACCACGGGTAGGTGGTATACAATTATGGATGGACTGCCGAGTGCCGACACAGAGGTAGCTACAGCCGTGAACTACCGTACTGTGTCTGCTGCTAGTATAGACTGGATGATAAATAATGATATAAAAAATATATATATATCACTACTGCAGCCGGACAGGTATATATTATATAATGACGGACCTGCTGGACACTGTCTGTCAGCAGAATGAGTTTTTTAATTTTTATAGAATAAAAAAACACCACACAAGTCACACGACGAGTGTACTTTTTCAGGCAGACATTCAATCACAATATACTATACTGGTGGTCAGTGTGGTCAGGTCACTGGTCACAGTGGTCAGTGGTCAGTCACACTGGCAGTGGCACTCTGGCAGCAAAAGTGTGCACTGTTTAATATGTACTCCTGGCTCCTGCTATAACCTATAACTGCTCCCCAGTCTCCCCCACAATTAAGCTGTGTGAGCACAGTCAGATATTATACATAGATGATGCAGCACACTGGGCTGAGCACAGATATGGTATGTGAGTGTGACTGAGTCACTGTGTATCGTTTTTTTCAGGCAGAGAACAAGAACAGAACGGATTATTAAATAATAATAAATTATAAAACTGCACTGGTGATCAGGTCACTGGTCATCAGTCACTAGTATAACTCCTCCTAAGCTCCAGTAAGTAAATGAAGTGTCTCACTCTCACTCTCCTATCTATTTTAATTTCTAAACGTAGAGGACGCCAGCCACGTCCTCTCCCTATCAATCTCAATGCACGTGTGAAAATGGCCGCGACGCGCGGCTCCTTATATAGAATCCGAGTCTCGCGATAGAATCCGAGCCTCGCGAGAATCCGACAGCGTGATGATGACGTTCGGGCGCGCTCAGGTTAACCGAGCAAGGCGGGAAGATCCGAGTCGCTCGGACCCGTGTAAAAAAACATGAAGTTCGGGCGGGTTCGGATTCAGAGAAACCGAACCCGCTCATCTCTAGTTTTCACATGTTATTGTGACGTCATTCTGGCCACGTCTGTGATGGGTCGGGGGCGTGTTTTCACTTGGTGGGTGTATTTAAGTTTTGGTCGTGTTACCTTTATCCTGACGAAAATCTGTGAATAAGATTGAAACATTGAACTCTACATTGGGGTCCGTGTGATTATTACAAGTCGTTGTGAGTGCCGCCTTTCCCTGCTATATATTATATATATATATATATATATATATATATACATACATACATACACACACATATACACAGTGGTGCAAGTAGAAAAAAAACGTTAGTTGTACTGTGTGCACCATATGCCACATGGGGTGTGGCCAATGAAAATGGGGGCGTAATACACATTTGACCCAAATAGTGCAGTGCCAGATACTGTACACATATGCCCCCACTGTGCCAGATATGCCCGCACAGCGCTAGATACACATATTCCCCCATGGTGCCAGATATGCTGTCATAGTGCCAGATATGCCCCCACATTGCCAAATACACATGCCCCCACAGTGGTAGATATGTCCCCACAGTGCCAGATACACATATTCCCCCACGTTGCCAGATATGTCCCCACATTGCCAAATACACATGCCCCCACAGTGCTAGATATGCCCCCACACTGCCAGGTACATATATTCCCCCACGTTGCCAGATATGTCCTCACATTGCCAAATACACATGCCCCTACAGTGATAGATATGCCCCCACACTGCCAGATACACATATTCCCCCACATTGCCAGATATGCGCCCACATTGCCAGATACACATGCCCCCACGGCGCCAGATATGCCCTCATAGTGCCAGATATGCCCCCACAGTGCTAGATATGCCCCCACAGTGCCAGTTTAGATATTTTTACCTGCACATTGCCGGGGTTTTCATGCGTATTGCCAGAGGTTTCATGCGCATTGCCAGGGGTTTTACATTTGTGTCATGCTTGTTCCCAGGGGTTTTATGCTCTGGGGTCCATGCTCGTTGCCACAGGGAATGCTCATTGCCTAGGGGTAGCTAGGGATGGCTACTGACCCTCAATAACCCACCGATGGCTATCCCTAGCATTTGCTGGTGGGCACTTGCCCGCCATCACTGTAATGCTCTCCCCTTTCCTCCTCCCTCCTCCCCTGTACTCCGCTCAGCTGGAGGAGTTTTCCGGAATGACGCGATCACGTCATCCACCGGGCCGGACGAGCAGAGTAAGAAGGAGGGAGGGGGAGAGGGCCCCACCGCTATCAAAGGGCCCAAAGCCAGCGGCATTTCACCTCTTCACTGGCATGCCACTGAAAAGGTGAAATGCTGCTGGCTTTGACAGTGGTGGACCGCAGTGCAAGGCACTGCTTGCACAGGCGGTAGTTCTGCCCTGCCCAGGAATTTGCTGGGTCTATCAAGCTGGCAAATTCCTCATCACTGTGACCCTGGTTGGGAGCAGGGTCATGGACCATCATTTCCATCCATACACATAGAAATCCAAGATGATACATGTTCACATATAAAAAACCAGGTATTTCCATGTATTTGTGAAAGGGTTATATGAGAGCATTTAAGGCATTGTCTCACATCTATAATAGTCAACTATTATATATTCTAAGCTATCTATATTTCACATACTGTATGTGCATTCTGTTTTTACCTAGTAATGATACATTCAATAAGCAAATTGGTATCTAGTGACACTTATTTAAATCAAGATTTCCAGCACAAATAGTGTTAGGAGATATAACATACACAACTAACCACAAAGAGGTTTATGATATAAATGTATAAATTTAGTGTTTTTAAATTACGATGTAAAACCTAGTAGCTGTGTATAATAAATAAAGATTTTGGGAATATAAACAGGACAATTACTACTGCAATTACTACTGTTTGTACAGTTATGCTACAAATGCGTTCGCACACTTGCACAGCTAAAATACACTCCCCCTCTACGTGGCATGGCAACTATCTGATCACAGCAGTGCAAAAATCGCCTGCTAGCGATCAGGTCTGAATTAGGCTCTTTATCAGGTCCTAAGGTAACATTGACAGGGCTGGTTGTATCGTCCGGTTGCTAGGCAGCACGGCGAGACTTGCTTGCGGTAGCTAAGCAACGTGGGGAGAGCGGCTTGGACGTCACTTCTGGGTGACTGAAAAATATTTTTTTCACTGACATGCTGCTTTTCTTGCATTGGTGCTAATAAATACCACTGGATATTGGATTAAATGGAGTGCTTCACTATAGCCCCTGCTGGAGCCTCATGGTGAGGACTGTTACATATTGAATTCTTTGACCAGGCACACGTAGATTCGAGAGACAATAGTGTTGTGCATTTTTTTTCATATGCATATTATTATCCTGGAAACTGGATTCAAGCTGCACCACAATTTTAAACTTATTGTTTTAATTATTGAGCAATATTGTTTGGAATTTTTATTGTATTGTGTATGTATAGTGTGCGCAGTGTAAGGGTGTCTGGCACCGCCCTGCAAGCAATACATTTGAGCCCTCCCACCCATACATAATAAAGGGACCGTGCACGCCAAAGGCTCGCGCCGCAGAAAAGGAATGTGAACACATAAGGTAGGGAGACGTGGCCACACAACAGAACCCCCAATTCAAATTATGCCACATAGTAGTAACACAATTTTATTCACATTACAGCACACTTAGTGCTCCTGATTCATATTACACCACAGTAATGTCCCTTATTCATATTACGATGCACAGTAGTGCCCCGTATTCACATTATGTCACAGTAGTGTCCCTTAGTCACGTTATGCTGCACAGCAGTACCCCTTGTACACGTCACGCAACACAGTAGTTCCCCTTATACACAATGCCCACAGAAGTTGTGCCCCTTACACATAACGCCCACAGTAGTAGTGACATACATAATGTCCACAGTAGTAATACCCCTCACACAACGCCCACAGTAGTACTGCCACACATAACGTCCACAGCAGTAGTGACCCTTACATATATGTCCACAGGAGGGGAGGGGAGGGGAGGAGAGAGAGGGGGGATTGTGGTCCTTATACTGGGCATATACGGTGGAGAAAATGATTGTCAAACCGACAGGCATTTTATCTGACTCTGCTGATATCCGGAACATACACTGTGAGATCTCTCACAGTGGATGTTATGTGATATCTGTGCTCTATCCCCCAGGGAGGATAAATTTCCAGATCATTCCTATGTGAAGGAACAGGGAAATTGTCTGTCTACCACAGTAGGGCATACACTGCTCAATACGGCTGACCAGACACTTAGAAAATATTGCATCAGAGGGACTTGCTGAGTGATCCAGCATGCACGACCGATCAATATTTTTGGTTGCTATTATCTAATAATTGTAGTGTGTATGCCCAGCATTACACGGGAGAGCAGCAGTGCTGTTTCATGCTGCGGGCGAGCCATGCAACGCACAGGGCGCCTGCCGCAGCACTTCTTGTGTTGTGTGATTCCCCCTCCTCCCCCCTCCCGAGTACCCAGCTGGTCGGGCAGAGTTTCGCGGAATGATGTGGATGCGTCGTGACGTCACAATGCACCCGCGTCATTCCGCAAAACTCTGCCCCCCGAGCTGGGTACTCGGGAGGAAGGAGGAGGCCAGGAGGGGGAGGCAAGCTGCAGGGGGAGCCAAGCACTGCGAAGACAAGGGAGAGGCTGCCGAAGATCGGGAAGAACCGCTTCAAATGTAAGTCAGCCTCTCCCTCTCTCTCTCCACCCCTCTGCCACCATGAGTAAAATGGGGACTCTTGCCTGCCATCATGTGTAAAGTGGGGACTCTTGCCTGTCGTCATGTGTAAAGTGGGGACTCTTGCCTGCCGTCATGTGTAAACTGGGGACTCTTGCCTGCCGTCATGTGTAAAGTGGGGACTCTTGCCTGCCGTCATGTGTAAAGTGGGGACTCTTGCCTGCCGTCATGTGTAAAGTGGGGACTCTTGCCTGCCGTCATGTGTAAAATGGGGACTCTGGCCTGCCGTAATGTGTAAAATGGGGACTCTGGCCTGCCATAATGTGTAAAATGGGGACACTTGCCTGCTGTATTGTGTAAAATGGGGTCTCTTGCCTGCCATAATGTGAAAAATGAGGACAGCTGCCGTATTGTGTAAAATGGCGACACTTGCCTGCCGTAATGTGTAAAATGGGGACACTTGCCTGCCGTAATGTGGAAAATGGGGACTCTTGCCTGTGGTATTGTGGAAAATGGGGACTCTTGCCTGCTGTATTGTGTAAAATGGGACTCTTGCCTGCCGTAATGTGTAAAATGGGGACTCTTGCCTGCCGTAATGGGGATTTAATGTATCAAGGGCATTGCAGTGTGTGGCATAATATTTTTTTTTATTTTTTTCCTGTGCTCGCCGTGATCTGTTGGTGCAAGGTCAAAAACTGGGGTATAAGGTAGTCTTTTCAGATGAGGCCATGTCCATTTTACAGAGACCACACCCATTTTATCGCTGCCACGCCCCCATTGCAGGCAGCTGGGAAGAGTGGGAGGAGAGAGGAGGGAGGAAGGGAGCTGATGCTTCACGCTGCTTAAGGTCCCCCCACCTTTATAGTGGTATTAAAGGTATTAAATAGAACTGACTAGTGGTATAATGGTATTAAATTGAACTGACTACGTAAAGGGAAGTCATGATGCAGTTATTGGATGATACCTGCTATAAAAACTCACATTTGATCCCACTGACAAATTTAAAAGGGAGATTGATGCTGTTATAAATTTGGGTCACACAAATGGATGGATAGATGATCAGACTGTCAAATTTTTGACTCAAGACTACCCAAGGATCCCACTCTTGTATATCCTTCCTAAGGTACACAAGAGTTTAGTGGATCATCCGGGTAGGCCCATCATTTCGTCCAATGGGTCTTTGGGACAGCCTCTATCCCAGTTTGTAGACTAATACCTCCAGCTGGTAGTGCAAGAGACTCCTTTCTATATAAAGGACATGACAGATTTTATTACCAAATTAAACAATTGTCCCTCAAGATGTCTCCTGGTGACCTTAGATATCTATTAAACAAAAAGAAAATGGGGTTGTACTGCTAGGTGCACTAAACTGGAATAAAATTTAACTTTTATTAATACATTGTATTAAAAGACCGATATTTCGGACAATGTGCGAAAAATAGGGTTAAAATTGAATAAAGAATCCAACAATGTGCTCAAAGATATAGAAGTGATAAGAATTAAAAGATGTGTCTGCTCCTTTGATTGCACTGACTCTCTAATGGGGTGTTTTTGAATATATTTAATGTATTTAACATGTATTATATACCCCTAATAGAGAAAAAAATCAATCAAGGGTACCAATCCTTTAATAACCCACTGTATATTGGGTGGATTGTGTTATATCGGGTAAAAATAACCTCCGTAAATTCTGCTACTACCACTTGTCACAATTATCTGCAGATGTTAGGTATTGTAGAGATTCAAATTGTGACATGAAATACAAAATGTTCACCACTGTCATATGTGTTTAGTGGGGCAATATGCTCAATTAAAGGAAATCTACCCTATTCCCCAATTGCCGTGATGGTAAGATGCCAATTACTATCTGTAAAATGGGCTGCTACAAACCCACAGACCGCTGATCCTACGTCAATAAGAAGATGTGTGTGTGAAAAATTGTATGTACTGATATACCAAATCTCAAGACTGGTCACAATGTGCCCCACACCCCACGGACACACAAATATTGTGTATCAATTCACATGAATAGTGCCCTGGTCATTCTGCAGTGGCGATTCGTCTCAAATGCTATTAGAACTAACACAGGCAATGGTAATAATGATACTAAAAACACTGGGCAAGTAACAGTGTCTGTATGTATTAATTACACATCTATCCCATGAGTTTCTGGTATTGTATTTTCCTATATTGCCAGTGTGAATAATCTGTACATAGGATACGTCTGATGATTGTTTATGGGGCAAAGTAAACTGCTACAAACACACAGACCGTTGAGCCCGTGTCAATTAAAGGCTGTATATGCAGGGAGCTCTGTATACTGTTATAATGAATCACACAATGGCTGTGGAATGCCCAGTGCCTTATTGATATGTATCTCCTTTGTACTGATTCACATTAATATTGCCCTAATATTTATATGGTAATGAGTTGTCTTGAATATTCTAAAGATTAACAAGGGCAATGGTGGTAATCAGTATACATAATCTGCACACAGGACACGTCTGATAAGTGTTATTGGGCGAGCTAAACTGTTAAGCACTCACCAACCGCTGAGCCTTAGTCAGTTTGTAACTTTGTATGCAATAAGCCATGCATACTGATGTAACAAATCACTGTGGGTGTGTAATACCGTTGCAAAGATCTGTGAGTTGATCAGCAGTGATCTCATTTAACAGGATATTTTTTATTCCTGATGCTATGCTGTTGTAACAAATCACGAGATGGCTGTGGAATGCCCAGTGCCTTATAGATATATATCTCCTTAGTACTGATTCGTATAAGTGTTACCCTAACGATTATATGGTACTGAGTTGTCTTGAATAATATCAAGATTATCAAGAGCAATGATGGTATTCAGTGAGAATAATCTGCACATGGGACACGTCTGATAAGTGTTGTGGGGCAAACTGAAATCCTACACATACACAGACCGCTGAGCCTGCATCAGCTAGAAGCTGTGTGTGCAAATAGCTGTATGTACTGATGTGACAAATGAATATAAATGTGTGATACTGCTCCAAAGATCTGTAAATAAATCAGCAGTGATCTGATTAACAAGATATTTTCTAATTCCTGGTGCTCTAAACTGCACCTGTATCACACTCCCTCTAATATGTTAGGGTCTATTCCTGACGTAGGTGACAGCGCTATAGCAGTGTTAATACTGATCAATATTGATCCAAGTGGCTGCTGTTACCAAACACACTATGCAGAGTTTGTCAATTATCTTGTAATTTCAATGTATGTAACAGAGAAGAAGCTAAATACGGTGGTATTATTGTGGGTATCTCAGCTGCATCAGCTTTTGGTCAGCATTTGTCCGACCCACGGATGTTCCCGTGTTCGCTGTGCAGTGCTCCAATACCCCAATGTGTAGTAAAGATATAAGAGTAGTATTCTTGTGGGTATCTCGGCTGCATCAGCTTATGGTCGGCATTTGTCCGACCCACGGATATTCCCGTGTTCGCTGTGCAGTACTCTGATAACCCAATGTATGGTATAGATATAAGAGGTAGTAATATTATAGATGTCACGAAGCCCCGATAAACAACAAAAAAATCAATAATAGTCAGTGCAAGAGCATCGGAGCAGACCACAATGCCGATGCGCGCATTTCGCAACTAGCTTTTTCAGGGCTTAACCCGAATGTCTCTACTGACAGGGAATTTATCCTATCAAAGAGCCAATCACCTCTTGTCCTGCGGTCATGTGACCGTCTCAGCTGGATTAATTTAGTACTCAATAGTTACCTTGTCCTGGATAAAGTTTTGCTACGAATCTCTGATGCTGATTAGTCATGATAGCGTCTCAGCTGCTTCTATGGCAACCTGTTTAACCCTCTCCTATTCGTAATGCCAGAGGGTAATTTAAGTCATATTTCGGTAGTTTTGTTATACGTGGGATGCCTCTCACGATCATTTCTCATTAATGTCAGGTGTGTGTACAATGATATTACTTATATCATGTTGGTCAGTAATTTAGCTATATATCATACCCTTGATTCGTATACCTTATTTTAATTTGTTCACCCTGCGCAACTCCTCGTTATGGTTGCACAGATGAGGTCAGGTTCATTTTATGGAAATGACATTCCTACATACTGATTACTCTGTTGGATTGCCCGCTCATCCATACTATGTGTAAGTGTAATTACTGCCTAAATTGCTAAGTGTCAATCCATCCCGTTCCATACTGCGTATATAGATAGAAGTTATACACATATATTATTGTTCTGATGTTACTAATAAAACATCTAGTCCATGTTCACTATATTATAATAATGTTGATATATTAAAGTGCAACGTGAGGAAAGTAAAATAATAATAAGTGATCAGTATTAATTAGAATAGTGTTCATATGTAGAGGTGAAACGTGAGAAAAGAAAATTAATAAGTGATCAGTATTAATTACTGATTGAATCCGTTGCTTAGTGCTGATAGTGTGACTAAAAACAAGTGCCGACAAAAAACACAAAACTCAAATTGATGGTGCATAGTGCAAAAAACTAAACAAAAGTGATTGATTGATAAAGATGAAGTGAATGTGTAATGACTAATATTAATCATAACAAGATGAGAGTGTATGTGAAGAAATATTAATTAAAAATTCATGAAGATAATATGAACTCTGCCTTCTATGCCTCTTAGTGACGAGGTGAAGTGACAAAGTACACCCCATTGTATTAGTGCTGTTTAGAAAACAGAAGAAAAGAACAGTGACCTAGTGCATTAATAAGTGAAAGTGACCACTGCAGTTACTGCCTCAAGATGATATGACTCATTATACTGCATATGTGCAGTACTCATTAGAAATCTTTCGAACAAGTATACGTATACAGTTAAACCTGTTTGTGATACTGTCAGCAGATTTATGAAATACTGGTTTTCAAGACAGTATTACTGTTTTCTTGAAAAAGAAGATAGTAGAAATACGTCTGATCATGCTAGATGGATATAATATCAGTAGGAACACACATTGCCTTGGAGTGCATGGCTATTACATTTATACTTATGTAGTCCAATGGGGACTTGTCATAACTGTGATCTAATGACCTGATTAATTCAATATAAGGTCAAAGATGTTTTAAAATATGCTCTTGGGGGTTCTGATTATGCTGAGTCCCATAGTTGCCATAATATAAGGACAATGAACAAAAAGAGGGGGAAGAGGAAGCAAGCTATGCTTCGAAATCACGTTCTCCATGTGTTTCATAGGAAAGAGCTATAGCTGTTAGTCTCATTGAGACCACAGGGATGCAGAGTATTCATAAGGAATATCATCTTGGTCTCAGCTTACAAGAGTTCTGAATCCAGATCCCCACCACGTATTCCCAACTTGATGTGCTTCATCCCAAAGGCTCTAAGTCCACTGGGGTCACAGTTGTGAGACTGTTGGAAATGTCTTGCCACCGGTGATATAATTCTAAAATTGCTGCGGTCCCTGTCTACATTACGTATATTGCCCACATGTTCTAATAGTCTGACTTTTAAGGGCCTGATGGTTTTCCCAATGTAGGCTTTTTTACAGGGGCACTCCAAATGATAAATAGTGCCAACCGTTGTACCAGTGATGTGCGGTGGGGTGAGGCAGGTGAGGCAGAGCCTTTCCTGTCATACTAACGTTTGTGCCAGAGTTATGACTGTATAAAGTATATGAAAAATACAAATAATTTGTTAGAAATATCTTCTTTGTATTACTCTAATAATTTTTATAGCCAAAACTGTGGAGTAAAAAGTCTATGGCAGGTGAGGCAGTGCCTCACCTGGCTAACTTTTCAGCACATCTCTGATCAAATCTCACCAAATTTCCAGGAGTTTATACTGCTGCACCTGTATATAATGCCCAGATGTACCCTTTGGCTCATATATTGTGTGTAAATCTGGCTCTGGTGCCAGCCAATGCCTTCTGAACCATTTAGCTCACTGCACGTCCCTGCGTTGTACATGTGATGAGACTAGGTATGGTCCATTTTTTGTCAAATTTGTCCGTGTAATGTTTTACAGGGACCATATATTTGCAGGCCTTACAACGGCCACAACACATGGAACCCTGAATGGTGGTTTTCATATCTATTCTTGACATGTGACTATGGACCAACCTGTCCCGTACATTGGGTGATCTCCGCCAGCTGCACTTAACTTTAGCTGGTAGAATTTTGTTGAGATCACTATCTGTTTTCAGCACGTGCCAGTGTTTTTGTAGGGTGGAATCTATGTTCCGCCATTGGGCATTGAAAGTGCCAATAAATCGAATGGGTTCTTCAATTTGGGACCGCAGTTTAGGTTTCAGAAGGGATTCCCTAGGATACTGTTCAGTCTTCCTAATAGCTTGTTTTATGGTGCTCCCACTGTAACCCCTGTCTTTAAATCTTCTGCTTTGCTCCAATTTCCTATTCTCGTAGGTTTCATCCTCAGAGCAATTTCTCTTAATACGCAGGAGTTCACCCTTTGGGATGGCACGAATAGTAGGGGGAAAGTGTGAGCTTTGGGCATGCAGGATACTGTTTGTGGCAGTTGTTTTCCTAAAGTTGTCTGTAGAGAGAAAACCCTCCTCATCCAATTTAATGGTTAAGTCAAGGAAATTAATCTGTTCCTGACTCATTTCACATGTCAGTTTAAGGTTTAAGTCATTAGTATTAAGCAGTGAGATGAAATGTTTTAAATCTCGACATTGACCCTCCCATAGGAAGAAGATGTCGTCAATGTATCTGCAGTACAAAAGGATGTTTTCCGTGTACTTTTCCATCGACTCATGGAATACAAATTCCCTCTCCCACCACCCCAGGTAGAGGTTGGCATAAGTGGGGGCACACGCGGTCCCCATTGCTGTTCCTCTTACCTGGAGGTAGTGGGATTCATTGCAGACAAAATAATTCCTAGTTAGGACAAATTGCAATAGGCTGATGATAAAGTTGTTGAATTCACTATGTGCCTCCATGTCCAAAAAGAATTTAGATGCTTGGATGCCCTGTCCATGCTGTATGCTGGTGTAGAGACTCTCCACGTCACATGACACCAGCCATACACCTGGATTCACTCGCAAATTAGCTAATTTATTCAGGACATCCATAGTGTCTCTTTTTTTTTTTTTTTTTTTTTTATCAAACTGATTTTTATTGAGGTTTTCCAATTATATGAAACAGTCGTTTGATAATAAAACATCAACATCTTAAGCATAATGTGACGGTCCCTAGAACAAAAGGATCGCTTGAAAAATGGAACATTACAAGAATATCAAGTCAAACGACAATATGCTGTATGAGAATATGGAAATACAGTTAGGGGGGTGGGGGGGGGGGGGATGAAAGGTCAGGGAGGGGGGGGGGGGGGGGGCTGTCCGCCCATTCAAGACAGTAACACCATATTAGGGTAGAGTCATGCATAAATAACCATACATCATTTAGCCTAGATCTTAATCAAGTTATTGTAGCTGAGCTGGTATAATATTATATTGTTAATTAAGGTGATAGGTTGGGAATGTATAGTATACAGAGAGAGACAGAAATCTATCAGATTGGCGAGAAAATAAAGAGGGGAATAGGAAAAGGAGAAGAAGGAGGCCAGGTTATCTGGGCATTTTCCACTGAGAGTTTTCAAAAGCTGCATTTATTGTGGACTGGGTGGTTTGGTCTAAAGTATCCATATAAGGGCCCCATTTTTTGTTAAACCCGGCAAGGCCAGAGGGGCCTGTAAGGAGAGTGGACCTTCGGTCGAAATACAGATATTGTAACATAGTTTTCAGAACTTCGGCTAAGGAGGGGGTCGATCTGACAACCCAGTGCTTCAGAATTGCTTTTTTGGCTATGGTGAATAGCATGGTCAGCATAGGGAAAAGTAGGCTAATCTCTTTCCTCGATCTCCATATAGAGAAATTTATGCAGAGACAAGCCAGCGGATCGGGTCTTAAGGTCGTGTGGAAATTAGTGTTTATGAACATAAATATTTTATTCCAGAAGCGTTGGATCCTAGTACAGCTCCAGAGGCAGTGGTAGAAAGAGGCTCTAGCTCCTTTGCATTTAGGGCATCTATTGGGGATTGCAGGATCGGTGGGTATCTGTTCATAAGGAGGCAAGTATGCTTTGTGGATAGATTTTATGTGAACCTCTTGTAAGTACGCAGAGCTAAGAATTGACATGGTCCGTTGGTGGTGGTCTACAAGGAGGTCATAGGAGGTCATACTCGGAATGTCTGTCTGCCAGGAGGTAACCAGTCTGGGAATATATGACATGGAAGGGATATTAACAATGAGTGAGTAAATTTGCTTTAGTTTATAGGGATGGGATTCCCAGTGCTTTAGAATCTTTGCTAGTGGGGAAGGGGGAGATGAGAGGGTAGAGTCTAGGCGTAGTGAATGCAGGTAATGTCTCACTTGTAGGTACATATAGAAATGGGAGGACGGAATAGAGTACTTGTCTCTCAGTGTTGCAAATTGAGCAATATGACCACCCGGATCAAAGACCTGTGAAGCGGAGCACAGCCCCCTCTCCCGCCATCGAACAAAAAGAGCATTGTTAAGGGAAGGAGGAAAGGAAGGGTTTCCCCAAAGGGATATATAAGAGGAGACAGTGTGATCAGCTTTGAGTTTCTTATGTATTTTCACCCAGCTTAAATACGTGTCTCGGAATAGAGGGTGTTGCAGGATTGATGAGGGTATGTCGGCTTTTTTGGTGTGTAGGAGGGCGCATGGCGAGTACGGTTGGAAGGCGTCAGTATCTAGGGCCAAGTCAGTATACGTGCTTTTTCCCAACAGCCAGTCAGCTGCATATCTGAGAAAAATTGTAAGAGAGTAAGAAAGAAAGTCTGGGACCCCCAGTCCACCCATTGATTTGTCCATTATTAGTTTTGCAAAGGCCACTTTTGGTTTCTTCCCATTCCATATAAATCGGGTCATAGCTTTGCGTAATATTTCGCCATCCGTTTCTCTAAGGCTAAATGGGAGAGATTGCATAATATACAAAATTTTTGGAAATATTACAGATTTAAGGACTGCAATCCTCCCTAGCAATGAGAGCGGTAAGGTAGCCCAGCCTTCTAGTTTAGAAAGCACGGCTTTAATGGCCGGTGTGTAGTTTATCTCGTAGATCCGTGAGATATCTCGTGTGATATTTACCCCTAGATATTTGAAATGTGACTGAGTGATCGTGAAGGGTGATGCTTGAGTGAGAGAGGATAGTGTGGCAGGGGAAACGTGTATAGGAAGTAATTCTGATTTTGTGACATTGATTTTATAGCCCGCCGTTTCACCAAAGTCTGAAATCAAACGCAGGATTTCCGGGACTGATGTGAGAGGGTTCGAGACAAATAATAACATGTCGTCGGCGAACAGGGCGACTTTAAGCTCATTATTGCCGACAGAGATGCCAGTAAAGGAAGGGGAGAGCCTAAGAGCTAATGCTAGAGGTTCAAGAGCAATGGCAAAGAGGAGTGGGGAGAGAGGACATCCTTGCCTAGTGCCTTTTTCTATATAAAAGGGGTTGGAAAGGAAACCGTTACAGGAAATTTGAGTGGCCGGGGATGTATACAGTGTACGAATAGCTTCAATGAACGCATCTGGGATCTTAAATCGTGCTAGGGTTGCGTAGAGGTGTGGCCATTCGACAAGGTCGAAGGCCTTTTCTGCGTCCAAGGATATGATGGCGTGTCCTGCAGTGGACACGTCACCATGACAGGCATGTAGGGCTGCTATTACCCTTCTCACATTGACCACTGAGTGTCTGCCTGCGATAAAGCCTGTCTGATCGGGGTGAACGATGTGGGGGAGTATAGGTTTCAGACGGTCGGCCAATATCTTGGCGAACAACTTGTAATCTAGGTTTAGCAAAGATATTGGTCGATATGAGCCTGGATGGGATAGATCTCTGCCTGGTTTAGGGAGCAATTTGAGGAGTGCCGAATTAAAGTGCGGTGGGGGAGTCTTAGCTGATAATAATGAGTTGAAAATGTCTACCAGAATGAAGTCAACTTTGAGGGAGAGGAGTTTATAGAACTCTCCACTGTAGCCGTCAGGACCAGGGGCCTTATTGGGTTTTAATTGTTTGATCGCTGATCGGACTTCAGTGATGGTGATCGGGGATAGAAGTTGAGCTGTCATATCATCTGTAATAGCAGGGTAAGGTAATGCTTCCCAAAAGGATGGGGGGTTGAGCGAGTTAGCTATGGGAGTGGGGGGAGGATGTGGCGGTTGAGAGCAAGCTGTCAGGGGGTGTGAAGCAGGCGAAGGTGGTTGTGGGGTGTTTGTGAGGGTGGATGAATATAGTTGGGAAAAGTAAGACTGCATAATGTGTGCAATCTGCTTATTTGTGGAAGTCAGTGTGCCTTGCTGCGTGCGGAGAGGGTGAACCACTGCAGGTGAGAATGAGCCACGTAGTAGGTTAGAGAGTAAGCGGCCAGACTTGTTCCCAAATTTGTGGAACTTGTAGTGGACAGAAAAAAGGTATTTATTTCCCATTTCGGAAATGTGTTCATCAAAGTGGGTTTTAGTAAGTAGATATGCTTGTTTAGTAGCTGGTGAAGGAGCTCGTTTGTATGTCTGATATGCTGAGGTGAGAGCGTTCTGGAGTTCCAAATACTGCTTTGAGAAATTCTTATTGGAGGCTGCGGTAAAGGACATAATCGCCCCTCTGAGTACTGCTTTCGCTGCCATCCAGAACAGAAAGGGATTCGTCTGGAGGTGTTCAGAATTGGTAGTGTAATAGTCGTCCCAAGCAGCCTCCAAGAAGGACTTGAAAGTATCAGAATGGCAGAGTCTAGTTGGGAATTTCCATAGCCTAGTCGTGTCTTTATCGTCTGGGAAGTGGATAGTCAATGATATCATAGCATGATCTGACAGTGAGATGGGGGCAATAGAGCAGTCTGTGACCTGAGGAAAAAGAGCGTGAGAGATGAAGAAGTAGTCGATGCGAGAGAGAGAGCCGTGCGCCGCTGAGAGACAAGTGTACTCCCTTTCTGTTGGGTATAGGGCTCTCCATAGGTCAATAACCTGTAGGGTGGAGGTCAGAAGGGGGATGCCTACCTTTGGGAGTGGAGGGGGGGTCCCTCGGGTGTTTGATCTGTCTAATAGGGAGGAAGAGATTAGATTAAAATCTCCACCAATAATCAAATTGTCTCCCATAAAGGGGGTCAGGAGGGCAATCAAACTCTGGAAGTATGACTTAGAGTAGGGAGGGGGAATATATACATTAGCCAGCGTGAGCCTCTTGCCCAGGATATCTACCGTGACCACCACGTATCTACCTGTATCATCAGTAACAATGCGGTGTACCTCATGAGCCAGATTGCGTTTTACCAGGATGACCACTCCTCTTGCCTTGGAGCCGTAGGAAGAAGATGCCAATACAGACCAACCCAGCATTCCTAGTTTCGCAGATTCAGAGGGAGTCAGGTGAGTTTCCTGGAGGAATGCCACGTCCACGCCAGATTTCTGTAAGAAAATCAGAATTTTCCTGCGTTTCGCTGGAGAGTTAATTCCCCCAACGTTCCAGGTTGCGTAGCGTAGACTAGGCATCCCTGCAGGAAACAGGGAGAAAAAGAAACAACATCTTAAACCCTGAGAAGACAAAAGGGGGAACTTTTAGTATAACAATGTCAGAGGGTGTCATACATTCTGGCCAGTTTGTATAGGGTAGGACAGCGCCCTCATGAGATGAGGTGGGGTACCAGACAGTGAGGGAGGGGAGGGGGGTACGGGAGGGGAGATAGGGAACATGAATGAAAAGAGGCAAACAAACGCTAGCATTTGTTGCCAGACTTCCAAGCAATAGCACATAGAGTAATATGTCAAAAAGAACACTCATCCAGCACGGAGGGGCGTGTCCGTCCCCGCACCTCAAAGTGCTACAAGATATTAACGTGAAACTGTTTAACTGGGGCCCGTAGGTCCCGACAGCGAGTTACACCTAAGAACATTGAGATAACATGTTATATAGAGAATATGAGAATATGAGCCACTAAGTATGGAGAAAAAAGACATAGTGGTATAAATTCTGAGCTCAGTGTACAGACATGAAGTCATGTAAAGCAGAAAGAACTAAAATGAGGCAATTTTGAACAAGTAGCATAGTTCTTCATTTAGCTGAATCAGAGATGTCTGCATCCTTGGCCTGGGACAGCTCCTGGAGGTAAGCCAAAGCGTCAGGCGGGGTGGAGAAGTCCTTGAAAGAAGACCCATCATAGATGCGAAGCCTGGCAGGATATAACAGGCCAAATTTGCGCCCTTCAGCGACTAGTTGGGAGCAAACGGGTGAAAAGGATTTCCTGGCCCGTGATAGTTCAGCGGAGTAGTCTTGAAAGATATGAAGCTTATGACCTTCCCATGCTAGGGATTTAGCTTTGCGCGAGGCTGACCAAATCTCCATTTTGTGTAGATAATTTAAGCAGTGAAACAGGGTAACCCGGGGTCTCGGCCTGTTAGGGGTCGGAGTCGGGCCCACCCTATGGACCCTCTCTATTACCATGTCTTGGCAAACCGCCTCTATGCCTAAAAGCGAGGGTAGAGTGTTGCGGACAAAATGGGCCAAAGCGGGCCCCTTGATTGATTCAGGGAGGCCGACCAGCCTAATATTATTCCGACGCGATCTGTTTTCAATATCGTCTATCTTGTTCCACAGCTGGTAAGAGTCATTAGTGAGACGTTTCACGGTGTGTTGCAAGTCTCCTATATCATGGGAGGCCACGCTGATTTGTTGCTCTGCGCTGGAAACCCTGTGGGTTAAGTGTTGTAGCTGGCTAGTAATATCAGCCACTGCTTTGGTTAGGAGTGGGGTCATAGTAGCTGTAATGGCTGCCACCACCTCTGAGTAGGTCACAGGGGCATCGCAGCCCGCACTTACGTGTCCCCCAGGTCCTTCGGCCGCGGTTTTCTTGTGCAGGGGAGGTGCACTCTCTGCTGCCGAGTCTGCCTGCATGGTCCCTGCGGCCCGCCGCTTCTCCTGGCGTGGAGGCTGCGGCTGCTGCTGCTGCTGGTCCGTTTGGGATTGCGGCGTCGGCGAGGTTAGGAAGCGGTCCATATTGACTGCAGGGGTGTAGGGTCACTGCGGGAGGACTCCGGGCGCCAAACGAGGCTTGGAAAGCCTAGTAAAATGTATTTTTTGAGGAGCGGGGGACGGAGCTCAAAACGGAGCTCAGGTCTCCATGAAGCCGGAACCGGAAGTCCCATAGTGTCTCTTAAGTAAGATGGAAGGGTTACAACATGTTTCCTGAGAAACTGGTCTACAAAGACACTCGCTTTCTCAGTGAGGCTACCCTTTCTGGACACGATAGGCCTACCTGGGGGTTTCTTCTCATTTTTGTGGACCTTGGGGAGGAGATATAGTGTAGGCGTCTTGGGGCTGTTAACTTGGAGAAATTCAAAATCTTTCTTTAGGATCGTACCCCTCCCAAGTGCATCTGAGAGCAGCTTGTTATATTCCCTCAAGAATTGCTGTGTGGGGCTGAAGATTAATTTTTTATAGCAGTTGGTATCATTTAATTGTTTTTCCAATTCTTCAATGTACAGATCCCTTGGTTATAACACTATATTCCCCCCCTTGTCAGATGGTTTGATTATAACATCTTGCCACTCCGCCAGTTCCTGCAATGCTGCTCTCTCCTCTTTAGTGATGTTGTCTGGATGATGTCTGTTATGCTGATACAGGAGATCCAGATCTCTTGATACCAACTTTTGGAAAACCTGTACCTGTGGGCATATCTTGCTATCAGGGTAAAAGGTAGATTTTTTCTTAATTTTGTCCTTATCAAAAGGTATAGGTTGAATTTGATCAAATCTACTATCTTGACCAAGATCTTCTAATGTTTCCAATGCTATCTGATCATCAGGACCCAATTCCAAGGTGGAATCAGTGGCAGTATGTTCTCCACCATTATTGGTTGGGTATTTTGTAATGAGATTGGAATTGAGATTGGGGTTACAGAAAAACTTTTTTAGGAGGAGCTTCCGCAGAAAGAGATTCAAGTCCTTCTCACATTCAAATCTATCAAGGTTATATGTAGGTGAGAATGAGAGACCTTTACTGAGTATTGACTGCTGATGTTCAGTTAAAATTCTATCTGTAAGGTTGATAATTCTGAGGGAGTCTGAGGTGATCACACTATCTGTAGCCCTTACTTCCTGTACTTCCTTCTTTCCCTCGGTTCCTCTCTCCAATCTAATGAGTCCCTCTTTCTTCTTCCCCCCTTGGCCCCTCCTGATTTTACCCCTTCTTTCCCGACATCGTCCCATACGTCCCTGGGGGATTTGCCTAAAAAATCCCTTCCTTGGAACCTGTTGACATTTCTGGAGCTTTCTCCCTCAGAAGATTCTGGCTCTGATGTGGAGTAATTCAAGGATTGTGTACTCCTGGTTCGACCATTTTTGGCAGTGGGATTGTTCCATCTAAACACCCTATTAAGAGAGTAATCAGTTTTATCTCTTTGATATTTCCTTCTCTTTCTCTCAATGATCTCATTTTTTTGTTGTTTATCGGGGCTTCGTGACATCTATAATATTACTACCTCTTATATCTATACCATACATTGAGTTATCAGAGTACTGCACAGCGAACACGGGAATATCCGTGGGTCGGACAAATGCCGACCATAAGCTGATGCAGCCGAGATACCCACAAGAATACTACTCTTATATCTTTACTACACATTGGGGTATTGGAGCACTGCACAGCGAACACGGGAACACCCGTGGGTCGGACAAATGCTGACCAAAAGCTGATGCAGCTGAGATACCCACAATAATACCACCGTATTTAGCTTCTTCTCTGTTACATACATTGAAATTACAAGATAATTGACAAACTCTGCATAGTGTGTTTGGTAACAGCAGCCACTTGGATCAATATTGATCAGTATTAACACTGCTATAGCGCTGTCACCTACGTCAGGAATAGACCCTAACATATTAGAGGGAGTGTGATACAGGTGCAGTTTAGAGCACCAGGAATTAGAAAATATCTTGTTAATCAGATCACTGCTGATTTATTTACAAATCTTTGGAGCGGTATCACACATTTTTATTCATTTGTCACATCAGTACATATAGCTATTTGCACACACAGCTTCTAGCTGATGCAGGCTCAGCGGTCTGTGTATGTGTAGGATTTCAGTTTGCCCCACAACACTTATCAGACGTGTCCCATGTGCAGATTATTCTCACTGAATACCATCATTGCTCTTGATAATCTTGATATTATTCAAGACAACTCAGTACCATATAATCGTTAGGGTAACACTTATACGAATCAGTACTAAGGAGATATATATCTATAAGGCACTGGGCATTCCACAGCCATCTCGTGATTTGTTACAACAGCATAGCATCAGGAATAAAAAATATCCTGTTAATGAGATCACTGCTGATCAACTCACAGATCTTTGCAACGGTATTACACACCCACAGTGATTTGTTACATCAGTATGCATGGCTTATTGCATACAAAGTTACAAACTGACTAAGGCTCAGCGGTTGGTGAGTGCTTAACAGTTTAGCTCGCCCAATAACACTTATCAGACGTGTCCTGTGTGCAGATTATATATACTGATTACCACCATTGCCCTTGTTAATCTTTAGAATATTCAAGACAACTCATTACCATATAAATATTAGGGCAATATTAATGTGAATCAGTACAAAGGAGATACATATCAATAAGGCACTGGGCATTCCACAGCCATTGTGTGATTCATTATAACAGTATACAGGGCTCCCTGCATATACAGCCTTTAATTGACACGGGCTCAACGGTCTGTGTGTTTGTAGCAGTTTACTTTGCCCCATAAACAATCATCAGACGTATCCTATGTACAGATTATTCACACTGGCAATATAGGAAAATACAATACCAGAAACTCATGGGATAGATGTGTAATTAATACATACAGACACTGTTACTTGCCCAGTGTTTTTAGTATCATTATTACCATTGCCTGTGTTAGTTCTAATAGCATTTGAGACGAATCGCCACTGCAGAATGACCAGGGCACTATTCATGTGAATTGATACACAATATTTGTGTGTCCGTGGGGTGTGGGGCACATTGTGACCAGTCTTGAGATTTGGTATATCAGTACATACAATTTTTCACACACACATCTTCTTATTGACGTAGGATCAGCGGTCTGTGGGTTTGTAGCAGCCCATTTTACAGATAGTAATTGGCATCTTACCATCACGGCAATTGGGGAATAGGGTAGATTTCCTTTAATTGAGCATATTGCCCCGCTAAACACATATGACAGTGGTGAACATTTTGTATTTCATGTCACAATTTGAATCTCTACAATACCTAACATCTGCAGATAATTGTGACAAGTGGTAGTAGCAGAATTTACGGAGGTTATTTTTACCTGATATAACACAATCCACCCAATATACAGTGGGTTATTAAAGGATTGGTACCCTTGATTGGTTTTTTTTCTCTATTAGGGGTATATAATACATGTTAAATACATTAAATATATTCAAAAACACCCCATTAGAGAGTCAGTGCAATCAAAGAAGCAGACACATCTTTTAATTCTTATCACTTCTATATCTTTGAGCACATTGTTGGATTCTTTATTCAATTTTAACCCTATTTTTCGCACATTGTCCGAAATATCGGTCTTTTAATACAATGTATTAATAAAAGTTAAATTTTATTCCAGTTTAGTGCACCTAGCAGTACAACCCCATTTTCTTTTTGTTTAATAGGTGTTACACATGGTTGTCTTAGGTAGCACCCCCGATATGAGATTGTAGGATCTTTCCAGATATTATAATCGGGGTTTTGTTTAGATATTCTAAATGGCATTTGGAGAGTGCAGATTCTTCTCTGTTTCTTGTTGTCGGACCTTAGATATCACCAGTTTATACACAAGTATTAAACATTGTGAATGTGTGGAAGCTGTTAGGAATGCTATCGCCACCAGTCCACAGTATGTGGTCGACTAGTTGATTTTTTTATTTTGTTCATTGAGATCATTTTGCACCAAAAATATTTTTTGTTTAATAATTCATTTTTTTTATTTTTTTTGTAATTGAACGGAACGGCGATGGGGTCTAACATGGCCCCATCATACGCTAACTTGTTTATGTATGATTTTGAGCATACAAATATCATGGAGAATTATTTTTTTTTACAAATACATTGGCTTTTTTGTTAGATTCATAGATGATCTGTTCATGCTGTGGACTGGTGGCGAGATGCTACTTAATGAATTTGTGGATAAGTTGAATAGTGGTTTTGTGGTTGGGAGAGATGGCACTCACTGGGGAACAATTTGGGCGAGTGCTGCTAGACCTTGAGGTGTCATACCTCCTTTTGCAGATATGGAAGGAAAAAATGGACAGCGCACTTTGGGGATGTGGATACCAAGGAAAAAGGGGAGGGGGAAGGAATGGGTGACAAATTGCAAAATGTCAATTTTGCATAAGTGTTAGGGTCTCCTGCTCTGTGCTGCCACGTCGTCATAGCAACCGGGAGACAAGTGCTAGCGGAGTAACCTGAGCGTAGCTGATACTCCGGTTCGGGTCTTTTGCTGTGCAGTGGTTACAGGCTCTGTGCACGGCAGGGGATCCGGTGCTGGTTTTTGTGCTCACAGTCTGTGAGGTCTGAGTGGGGCGTGGACAGCACCTGCTATATAAACCCTCTTCTCAGGTTAGGCAGATGCTGCTGAATCTTTGTTGGTTAGTCAGTTCCTGAAAGCTAGCTAGTACTGTGTAAACTTTGTATTTGTTTGTTGCTTACTGCAAATAGGCCTTGGGATTTGGTATTACACTCTGCCAATCCAGACCTAGCAGTAAGACTGGAGTCAGTCGTTTAACCTGCTGGGGTTCTTTTGCTACTCTGTGAACCTAGCAGGTTTGCGGCTGTATTCTCAGACTTGCCTGCCAAAATCCTTTCTCACTGTGCAAGGTGTTCAGGTGTCAGTTTAGTGGCAGTAAGCTGAACCAGTGCACTGCAAGTGAGGACTAGGATTGTGGAGACTCTCCTTGTGTCTATTACTCCATCTCTGACCAAGGAGTTTACTGCCACACCCGTTGGTAACCCTTTAGGGTTTTGCTGTTACCCTTAGCAACAGCATTTCGGGTTCTCTACGTATTAAATCACAACATCTCGCTTCTTTCCATCTGAACATTCCTAATACTAGGGAGACACCCAGTTTCTTAGCCTTTGGGCTTCTCTGTTCACTTTGTGTTTATTTTGTTACCCTATCACCTTCTATGTATGTAATGTCATATTCCCCAGTCTGTCTGTGAGTTCATTTGTTTTGCATCCCTCTCCGTTCAGACACCAGTACATTCCTGCTGGCACTGGTGTGCATAACATATTCAGCAGCCAAATACTCCTGTTGAAATTTTGTGGGAATATGGAGCATACCCCTCAAAATACTTTGCAACAGGTGGTCGATCAGGTGCAGGTCCTGACTCGACAATTTAATGATTTGTCCATTAAAATGCACACCTCGCAGGCCGCTGGCGGAGTTCCCGCAGCAGCAGTGCCTTCAGGGGTTAAGGAGCCGAAATTAAATCTCCCGGATCGTTTTTCTGGAGATCGCTCGCAGTTCTTTTGTTTCAAGGAGAGCTGCAAGCTATATTTCCAGCTTAGGCCTCAGTCTTCTGGGTCGGAGATTCAGCGGGTGGGCATAGTGATTTGCTTGCTACAAGGAGACCCACAGGTCTGGGCATATGGGTTGCAGCCTGACTGTCCGTCGCTTAAAAGTGTTGATGCTTTCTTTACGGCACTGGGCATGTTGTATGATGATCCTGACAAGACGGCCTCAGCCGAGGCTCAGATTTCGATCCTTAAGCAAGGGCGAAGGCCAGTTGAGGTTTATTGTACGGAGTTTCGGAGGTTGGCCCATGATACCCAGTGGAATGACCCAGCCCTGAGACACCAGTACCGAAGAGGTCTTTCTAACCAGTTAAAAGACCAACTGGTACAATATCCCTTGCCTGATAGCTTGGATCAGCTCATGCAGTTATCCATTCGGGTGGATAGACGGCTGAGAGAGCGCAGGCTTGAAAGGGAGACCGAGGTTTCCTTCTTTCCCAAGGGAACCTCAGACTCTGAGGAATTTTCCGAGGAGCCTATGCAGATTGGGGCTACCCGCCTCTCCTCGCGTGAGAAGACGCGGAGGAGACAGCAGGGGTTATGTTTGTACTGTGGGAATAAAGGTCATGTGGTAGTATCATGCCCAGAAAAGCCGGAAAACTTCAGGGCCTGAGGGTGATGGGAAATATCCTGTCAGGCCAGAAGTCAGAATTTCCCAAGAAGACTTTTATCATTCCGGTGACCTTGAAGATCCTCGGTCAAACTGTCAAGACTGAGGCCTTTGTGGACAGTGGGGCCGACGGGGTTTTTATGGACCGCCAATTCGCCCTGAAACACTCTGTTCCCTTAGTACCCTTGGCATCGGAGATTGAGATTAGTGCGTTAAACGGGGAACCATTATCCCAGGGTAAAATTACCTCTTGCACTAGCCAGATTTCTTTGTTTATTGGAGCCACACACTCTGAAAAATTGTCCTTTTATGTGACTGTCTGTACTTTTGCCCCATTGGTGTTGGGGTTACCCTGGTTAAGGGCCCACAATCCTCAATTTGACTGGGTCTCTGGGGAGATTCTTAGTTGGGGTACTGATTGTTTCAGGAGTTGCTTGAGCCTTCCAGTCAGGCTTTCGCAGCTAAGTTTGCCAGGATTGCCAGGATGTTATGCAGATTTTGCGGACGTGTTCTCCAAAAGAGTTGCAGAGGTACTACCTCCCCATCGCCCCTATGACTGTGCCATTGATTTGTTGCCGAATGCTAAGCTTCCCAAGAGCAGGTTGTACTCCCTGTCACGTCCTGAGACTCAGGCTATGGCAGAGTACATTCAGGAGAACTTGGCTAAGGGATTTATCAGACCTTCACAGTCTCCAGTTGGGTCGGGGTTCTTCTTCATGGGTAAAAAGGACGGTTCGTTGCGACCCTGCATCGACTTCAGGGAATTGAACCGTATCACGATTAAAAACTCATACCCACTTCCTCTCATTTCGGTCTTGTTTGACCAGCTTCGTACTGCCACCATTTTTTCTAAGATTGACCAATCTAATCCGAATAAGAGAGGGGGATGAATGGAAGACTGCCTTTAATACCCACTCAGGGCATTATGAATATTTGGTGATGCCTTTTGGGCTCTGTAATGCCCCGGCATTCTTCCAGGACTTCATGAACGATGTGCTCAGGGAATACTTGGATAGATTCTTAGTTGTATACTTAGATGACATCCTAATCTTCTCCCATTCCCTGGAGGAACATCGGAAGCATGTACGCTTAGTCCTCCAGAAACTCAGAGACCACCGGCTTGGGGCGAAGCTGGAGAAGTGCGAATTTGAAGTTCAGCAAATCGCATTTCTAGGATATATTATCTCCCCAGAAGGTTTCCAAATGGAGGGTTCCAAGGTACAGGCAGTCCTGGATTGGGTACAGCCCACTAGATTGAAGGCGCTTCAGCGTTTTCTGGGCTTTGCGAATTTTTATAGACGATTTATCGCTGGATTTTCGTCTATAGTGGCGCCCTTGGTGGCACTCACTAAGAAAGGGGCAGATGTTGCTCACTGGTCTTGTGAGGCCAAAGCGGCTTTTGCCCGTCTCAAAAGGACATTTGTCTCGGCCAAGGTGCTGCGACACCCAGATCCAGAGCGTCCTTTTGTGGTGGAGGTGGATGCCTCTGAGATGGGTATTGGAGCAGTGCTCTCTCAGATGGGGGTGTCTGATAATCGCCTTCATCCCTGTGCTTACTTTTCCCGTAAATTTTCGCCTGCCGAGATGAATTATGACGTGGGTAACCGGGAATTGTTGGCTATTAAGGATGCACTCGAGGAGTGGAGACACTGGCTTGAGGGGGCTAAGTTTGTGGTCTCAATTCTCACCGACCATAAGAATTTGGCATATTTAGAGTCAGCGAAGCGCCTCAATGCCAGGCAGGCACGATGGGCTTTGTTTTTTGCTCGCTTTAATTTTTTGATAACATATCGCCCTGGGTCAAAAAACATCAAGGCTGATGCGCTCTCGCTAAGTTTTGCTCCAATCCAGGAGACCACCGAGGAGCCATTGCGCATTGTGTCCCCATCATGTATTAAAGTGGGCATTACCCAGGACCTCTTGTCATTAGTCCTTAGAGCACAGGAGCAGGCTCCTCCAGACCTTCCGGTAGGTCTTTTGTTTGTGCCTCCTAGGTTAAGACAGCGAGTGTTCCTGGAATTCCATGCCAAGAAGTCGGCAGGTCACCCGGGTATTGCCAGAACTCGGGAGTTGCTATCTAGGGCGGTGTGGTGGCCCTCGGTGGCTAGGGATGTGGATCAGTGGGTTCGGGCATGTGACATCTGTGCCCGAAATAAGACTCCTAGAGGGGTTCCTGTTGGCCCATTACATCCACTCTCTATTCCATCTAAGCCATGGACCCACATTTCAATGGATTTTGTGGTGGACTTGCCCAAATCCTCAGGGGATGACAGCCATCTGGGTTGTCGTTGACAGGTTTTCGAAGATGGCGCACTTCGTTCCATTGGTTGGGCTGCCATCGGCCAGACGCCTGTCTGAATTATTTATGCTGCATGTTGTGCGCCTCCACGGGTTTCCACTTGATGTGGTCTCTGACCGCGGATCCCAGTTTGTGGCCAAATTCTGGAGGGCATTTTGTTCCGATCTCCAGATTTCTGTCAGCTTGTCGTCAGGCTACCATCCACAGTCTAATGGGCAGACTGAAAGGGTGAACCAGTCCTTGGAGCAGTTCCTCAGGTGTTATGTCTCCAAGTGTCAGACTGACTGGGTTGCTCATCTGTCCATGGCGGAGTTTGCCTATAACAACGCGGCTCACTCTGCTACAGGGATCTCTCCCTTCCTTTGTGTTTATGGGCATCATCCTAAGGCCAATTCTTTTGACCCCCAGGACTCCACGCCTGGTGGTTCCTCTGTGGTTTCGGTCCTTAGAGGTATTTGGAGGATAGTGAAGAAAGCCCTTGTGTCTGTGTCATTAGTGACCAAAAGGGTTTTTGATAAGCGGAAAAGACCCTGCAGCTTCAAATTAGGAGACTTCGTCTGGTTGTCTACCAAGAATTTGAAGTTGAGACAGCCATCTCATAAGTTAGGCCCCCGGTTCATCGGTCCTTATAAGATCACTAGGGTTATCAATCCGGTGGCATTTCAGTTAGATCTACCCCGTTCTTTGTGTATCAATAAAACATTTCATTGTTCCCTTTTAAAACGGGCGATTTGTAATCCTTCTTCCAGTGGAAGACCTTCCCCTCTTCTGATACGTGGCCAGAGGGAGTTTGTTGTTGAAAGGATTCTTGACTCCAAGATGGTTCAGGGTCGGCTGTCATTTTTGGTGCACTGGAAGGGGTATGGCCCGGAGGAGCGGTCGTGGGTGCGCAGTTGTGATCTTCATGCCCCCAGACTGTTACGCTCTTTCTTCTCGCAGTTCCCCGATAAACCCGGTGGTAGGGGTTCTTTGACCCCTCGTCAGAGGGGGGGTACTGTTAGGGTCTCCTGCTCTGTGCTTCCACGTCGTCATGGCAACCGGGAGACAAGTGCTAGCGGAGTAACCTGAGCGTAGCTGATACTCCGGTTCGGGTCTTTTGCTGTGCAGTGGTTACAGGCTCTGTGCACGGCAGGGGATCCGGTGCTGGTTTTTGTGCTCACAGTCTGTGAGGTCTGAGTGGGGCGTGGACAGCACCTGCTATATAAACCCTCTTCTCAGGTTAGGCAGATGCTGCTGAATCTTTGTTGGTTAGTCAGTTCCTGAAAGCTAGCTAGTACTGTGTAAACTTTGTATTTGTTTGTTGCTTACTGCAAATAGGCCTTGGGATTTGGTATTACACTCTGCCAATCCAGACCTAGCAGTAAGACTGGAGTCAGTCGTTTAACCTGCTGGGGTTCTTTTGCTACTCTGTGAACCTAGCAGGTTTGCGGCTGTATTCTCAGACTTGCCTGCCAAAATCCTTTCTCACTGTGCAAGGTGTTCAGGTGTCAGTTTAGTGGCAGTAAGCTGAACCAGTGCACTGCAAGTGAGGACTAGGATTGTGGAGACTCTCCTTGTGTCTATTACTCCATCTCTGACCAAGGAGTTTACTGCCACACCCGTTGGTAACCCTTTAGGGTTTTGCTGTTGCCCTTAGCAACAGCATTTCGGGTTCTCTACGTATTAAATCACAACATCTCGCTTCTTTCCATCTGAGCATTCCTAATACTAGGGAGACACTCAGTTTCTTAGCCTTTGGGCTTCTCTGTTCACTTTGTGTTTATTTTGTTACCCTATCACCTTCTATGTATGTAATGTCATATTCCCCAGTCTGTCTGTGAGTTCATTTGTTTTGCATCCCTCTCCGTTCAGACACCAGTACATTCCTGCTGGCACTGGTGTGCATAACATATTCAGCAGCCAAATACTCCTGTTGAAATTTTGTGGGAATATGGAGCATACCCCTCAAAATACTTTGCAACAGGTGGTCGATCAGGTGCAGGTCCTGACTCGACAATTTAACGATTTGTCCATTAAAATGCACACCTCGCAGGCCGCTGGCGGAGTTCCCGCAGCAGCAGTGCCTTCAGGGGTTAAGGAGCCGAAAGTAAATCTCCCGGATCGTTTTTCTGGAGATCGCTCGCAGTTCTTTTGTTTCAAGGAGAGCTGCAAGCTATATTTCCAGCTTAGGCCTCAGTCTTCTGGGTCGGAGATTCAGCGGGTGGGCATAGTGATTTCCTTGCTACAAGGAGACCCACAGGTCTGGGCATATGGGTTGCAGCCTGACTGTCCGTCGCTTAAAAGTGTTGATGCTTTTTTTACGGCACTGGGCATGTTGTATGATGACCCTGACAAGACGGCCTCAGCCGAGGCTCAGATTTCGATCCTTAAGCAAGGGCGAAGGCCAGTTGAGGTTTATTGTACGGAGTTTCGGAGGTTGGCCCATGATACCCAGTGGAATGACCCAGCCCTGAGACACCAGTACCGAAGAGGTCTTTCTAACCAGTTAAAAGACCAACTGGTACAATATCCCTTGCCTGATAGCTTGGATCAGCTCATGCAGTTATCCATTCGGGTGGATAGACGGCTGAGAGAGCGCAGGCTTGAAAGGGAGACCAAGGTTTCCTTCTTTCCCAAGGGAACCTCAGACTCTGAGGAATTTTCCGAGGAGCCTATGCAGATTGGGGCTACCCGCCTCTCCTCGCGTGAGAAGACGCGGAGGAGACAGCAGGAGTTATGTTTGTACTGTGGGAATAAAGGTCATGTGGTAGTATCATGCCCTGAAAAGCCGGAAAACTTCAGGGCCTGAGGGTGATGGGAAATATCCTGTCAAGCCAGAAGTCAGAATTTCCCAAGAAGACTTTTATCATTCCGGTGACCTTGAAGATCCTCGGTCAAACTGTCAAGACTGAGGCCTTTGTGGACAGTGGGGCCGACGGGGTTTTTATGGACCGCCAATTCGCCCTGAAACACTCTGTTCCCTTAGTACCCTTGGCATCGGAGATTGAGATTAGTGGGTTAAACGGGGAACCATTATCCCAGGGTAAAATTACCTCTTGCACTAGCCAGATTTCTTTGTTTATTGGAGCCACACACTCTGAAAAATTGTCCTTTTATGTGACTGTCTGTACTTTTGCCCCATTGGTGTTGGGGTTACCCTGGTTAAGGGCCCACAATCCTCAATTTGACTGGGTCTCTGGGGAGATTCTTAGTTGGGGTACTGATTGTTTCAGGAGTTGCTTGAGCTTTCCAGTCAGGCTTTCGCAGCTAAGTTTGCCAGGATTGCCAGGATGTTATGCAGATTTTGCGGACGTGTTCTCCAAAAGAGTTGCAGAGGTACTACCTCCCCATCGCCCCTATGACTGTGCCATTGATTTGTTGCCGAATGCTAAGCTTCCCAAGAGCAGGTTGTACTCCCTGTCACGTCCTGAGACTCAGGCTATGGCAGAGTACATTCAGGAGAACTTGGCTAAGGGATTTATCAGACCTTCACAGTCTCCAGTTGGGTCGGGGTTCTTCTTCGTGGGTAAAAAGGACGGTTCGTTGCGACCCTGCATCGACTTCAGGGAATTGAACCGTATCACGATTAAAAACTCATACCCACTTCCTCTCATTTCGGTCTTGTTTGACCAGCTTCGTACTGCCACCATTTTTTCTAAGATTGACCTACGCGGTGCGTACAATCTAATCCGAATAAGAGAGGGGGATGAATGGAAGACTGCCTTTAATACCCACTCAGGGCATTATGAATATTTGGTGATGCCTTTTGGGCTCTGTAATGCCCCGGCAGTCTTCCAGGACTTCATGAACGATGTGCTCAGGGAATATTTGGATAGATTCTTAGTTGTATACTTAGATGACATCCTAATCTTCTCCCATTCCCTGGAGGAACATCGGAAGCATGTACGCTTAGTCCTCCAGAAACTCAGAGACCACCGGCTTGGGGCGAAGCTGGAGAAGTGCGAATTTGAAGTTCAGCAAATCGCATTTCTAGGATATATTATCTCCCCAGAAGGTTTCCAAATGGAGGGTTCCAAGGTACAGGCAGTCCTGGATTGGGTGCAGCCCACTAGATTGAAGGCGCTTCAGCGTTTTCTGGGCTTTGCAAATTTTTATAGATGATTTATCGCTGGATTTTCGTCTATAGTGGCGCCCTTGGTGGCACTCACTAAGAAAGGGGCGGATGTTGCTCACTGGTCTTGTGAGGCCAAAGCGGCTTTTGCCCGTCTCAAAAGGACATTTGTCTCGGCCAAGGTGCTGCGACACCCAGATCCAGAGCGTCCTTTTGTGGTGGAGGTGGATGCCTCTGAGATGGGTATTGGGGCAGTGCTCTCTCAGATGGGGGTATCTGATAATCGCCTTCATCCCTGTGCTTACTTTTCCCGTAAATTTTCGCCTGCCGAGATGAATTATGACGTGGGTAACCGGGAATTGTTGGCTATTAAGGATGCACTCGAGGAGTGGAGACACTGGCTTGAGGGGGCTAAGTTTGTGGTCTCAATTCTCACCGACCATAAGAATTTGGCATATTTAGAGTCAGCGAAGCGCCTCAATGCCAGGCAGGCACGATGGGCTTTGTTTTTTGCTCGCTTTAATTTTTTGATAACATATCGCCCTGGGTCAAAAAACATCAAGGCTGATGCGCTCTCGCGGAGTTTTGCTCCAATCCAGGAGACCACCGAGGAGCCATTGCCCATTGTGTCCCCATCATGTATTAAAGTGGGCATTACCCAGGACCTCTTGTCATTAGTCCTTAGAGCACAGGAGCAGGCTCCTCCAGACCTTCCGGTAGGTCTTTTGTTTGTGCCTCCTAGGTTAAGACAGCGAGTGTTCCTGGAATTCCATGCCAAGAAGTCGGCAGGTCACCCGGGTATTGCCAGAACTCGGGAGTTGCTATCTAGGGCGGTGTGGTGGCCCTCGGTGGCTAGGGATGTGGATCAGTGGGTTCGGGCATGTGACATCTGTGCCCGAAATAAGACTCCTAGAGGGGTTCCTGTTGGCCCATTACATCCACTCTCTATTCCATCTAAGCCATGGACCCACATTTCAATGGATTTTGTGGTGGACTTGCCCAAATCCTCAGGGGATGACAGCCATCTTGGTTGTCGTTGACAGGTTTTCGAAGATGGTGCACTTTGTTCCATTGGTTGGGCTGCCATCGGCCAGACGCCTGTCTGAATTATTTATGCTGCATGTTGTGCGCCTCCACGGGTTTCCACTTGATGTGGTCTCTGACCGCGGATCCCAGTTTGTGGCCAAATTCTGGAGGGCATTTTGTTCCGATCTCCAGATTTCTGTCAGCTTGTCGTCAGGCTACCATCCACAGTCTAATGGGCAGACTGAAAGGGTGAACCAGTCCTTGGAGCAGTTCCTCAGGTGTTATGTCTCCAAGTGTCAGACTGACTGGGTTGCTCATCTGTCCATGGCGGAGTTTGCCTATAACAACGCGGCTCACTCTGCTACAGGGATCTCTCCCTTCCTTTGTGTGTATGGGCATCATCCTAAGGCCAATTCTTTTGACCCCCAGGACTCCACGCCTGGTGGTTCCTCTGTGGTTTCGGTCCTTAGAGGTATTTGGAGGAAAGTGAAGAAAGCCCTTGTGTCTGTGTCATTAGTGACCAAAAGGGTTTTTGATAAGCGGAAAAGACCCTGCAGCTTCAAATTAGGAGACTTCGTCTGGTTGTCTACCAAGAATTTGAAGTTGAGACAGCCATCTCATAAGTTAGGCCCCCGGTTCATCGGTCCTTATAAGATCACTAGGTTTATCAATCCAGTGGCATTTCAGTTAGATCTGCCCCGTTCTTTGGGTATCAATAAAACATTTCATTGTTCCCTTTTAAAACGGGCGATTTGTAATCCTTCTTCCAGTGGAAGACCTTCCCCTCTTCTGCTACGTGGCCAGAGGGAGTTTGTTGTTGAAAGTATTCTTGACTCCAAGATGGTTCGGGGTCGGCTGTAATTTTTGGTGCACTGGAAGGGGTATGGCCCGGAGGAGCGGTCGTGGGTGCGCAGTTGTGATCTTCATGCCCCCAGACTGTTACGCTCTTTCTTCTCGCAGTTCCCCGATAAACCCGGTGGTAGGGGTTCTTTGACCCCTCGTCAGAGGGGGGGTACTGTTAGGGTCTCCTGCTCTGTGCTTCCACGTCGTCATGGCAACCGGGAGACAAGTGCTAGCGGAGTAACCTGAGCGTAGCGGATGCTCCGGTTCGGGTCTTTTGCTGTGCAGTGGTTACAGGCTCTGTGCATGGCAGGGGATCCGGTGCTGGTTTTTGTGCTCACAGTCTGTGAGGTCTGAGTGGGGCGTGGACAGCACCTGCTATATAAACCCTCTTCTCAGGTTAGGCAGATGCTGCTGAATCTTTGTTGGTTAGTCAGTTCCTGAAAGCTAGCTAGTACTGTGTAAACTTTGTATTTGTTTGTTGCTTACTGCAAATAGGCCTTGGGATTTGGTATTACACTCTGCCAATCCAGACCTAGCAGTAAGACTGGAGTCAGTCGTTTAACCTGCTGGGGTTCTTTTGCTACTCTGTGAACATAGCAGGTTTGCAGCTGTATTCTCAGACTTGCCTGCCAAAATCCTTTCTCACTGTGCAAGGTGTTCAGGTGTCAGTTTAGTGGCAGTAAGCTGAACCAGTGCACTGCAAGTGAGGACTAGGATTGTGGAGACTCTCCTTGTGTCTATTACTCCATCTCTGACCAAGGAGTTTACTGCCACACCCGTTGGTAACCCTTTAGGGTTTTGCTGTTGCCCTTAGCAACAGCATTTCGGGTTCTCTACGTATTAAATCACAACATCTCGCTTCTTTCCATCTGAGCATTCCTAATCCTAGGGAGACACCCAGTTTCTTAGCCTTTGGGCTTCTCTGTTCACTTTGTGTTTATTTTGTTACCCTATCACCTTCTATGTATGTAATGTCATATTCCCCAGTCTGTCTGTGAGTTCATTTGTTTTGCATCCCTCTCCGTTCAGACACCAGTACATTCCTACTGGCACTGGTGTGCATAACAATAAGGAGTGTCAATGATGGCTGTAAACCTTATGTGTACAATGATAATCGTGAGACAGAATAAACTGTATTTGTTTATTATTTTGGCTTATGTAAAAACCCTCTTCAGGTGTGTCGTGCAGACTACCCTTTCTAAGTGTACCCTCCTGAATGGTACACTTTTACCCAGGCCCTTGTAATCAATATGTCTAAAATGCCACTGTCAGGTGTGTCTTGAAGACCACCCTTTATAAGTATACCCTCCTTATGGTATACCCTGTTCAGAAGGACCCCAGCTGCGGTTAAATGTTGGGTGTACCCTGGTATGGGTCACCTTTACCATAGGTGTGGTGTGCCTATGTGCTTCTGAGTAGTCTCTATTAGTCTGATGTAAATGAGTGTGACAGTTTGCGGCGTCCCGCCTGTCAGACTCTCACTGTTGTGCTCGGCTGGAGGTAGCGGGTGTGGGGCTGTGTAAGTTTCACTTACCGCCGGGGGCAGGCTGGTGCGCCTGCCGCCAGTTTCTGAAGTCCCGTCCCGCGTCCTACGCTGCCTCCGCGAGTCCTGTCTGCAGCTCTGGTCCCCGGCTCGATTGCAGGCGCTGCTGTATTCCTCCTGCTTGCGGGTCCCGTCTGCTACTTCCTGGTGTCCGCGTCACGTGCTGGGTCATGTGAGCGGGCAAAATTGTCCGGAATCGTGTACTCTCCATCTCCGGCCTGAGAGGGGGATCTCTGTGCTGGGCAGCGATCCTTCCCGGGCACTGCTGCTGCTCTCTCCTTGCCCTGGCTGGGTTTAGCAGCTGCAGGCTGTGAGCTGTGAGTGGAACGGAGGAGGAGCTGTGCAGGCAGGGGGATGGGACTTCAGAAACTGGCGGCAGGCGCACCAGCCTACGCCCGGCGGTAAGTGAAACTTACACAGCCCCACACCCGCTACCTCCAGCCGAGCACAACAGTGAGAGTCTGACAGGCGGGACGCCGCAAACTGTCACACTCATTTACATCAGACTAATAGAGACTACTCAGAAGCACATAGGCACACCACACCTATGGTAAAGGTGACCCATACCAGGGTACACCCGACATTTGACCGCAGATGGGGTCCTTCTGAACAGGGTATACCATTAGGAGGGTATACTTATAAAGGGTGGTCTGCAAGACACACCTGATAGTGGCATTTTAGACATATTGACTACAAGGGCCTGGGTAAAAGTGTATCATTCAGGAGGGTACACTTAGAAAGGGTAGTCTGCATGACACACCTGAAGAGGGTTTCACATAAGCCAAAATAATAAACAAATACAGTTTATTCTGTCTCACGATTATCATTGTACACATAAGGTTTACAGCCATCATTGACACTCCTTATGCAAAATAGACATTTTGCAATTTGTCACCCATTCCTTCCCCCTCCCCTTTTTCCTTGGTATCCACATCCCCAAAGTGCGCTGTCCATTTTTTCCTTCCAAGTTGAATAGTGGGTCTGGGTCAATCAAGTTCACCAATAGATATAGTTTCACTAGCACTGAATATCTTGATGTATTAATAGGGATAAGTGATGGCAGATTCACTACAGATGTTTTTAGAAAACCAACCAATAAAAACACACTGCTTTTAGCGACCAGTTACCAGCCACAACCCCTGAAGAAGGGACTGCCTTTCTCCCAGTTATTAAGAGTGGCACAAATTACATTGAATGTCACAAAATTACCTAAGGCTCTGGCTAGGATGGGGCATAATTTCATTGATCGAGGATATGATCAGCAAGAGGTATGCCAAGCAGTGTCAAGATGTATGGAATACACATGCAAGGATCTAATTATACCCCGAAAGAGGAAAATTTAAAAAGAACGTTTGGTGTTTGCCAGCACATATGCCATCACATCTGGCATGGTCAAAAAGTCCACATTAAAACATTGGCACAGCTTAAAAACTGATCCCACACTTAGTGGATTCTGTGAAAGGACTCCGTTATTCAACTACAAAAGGAGTAGAAACCTGAAAAAGTGTCCTACTTAGATATCAGCCCAAGGGTGGATACCAATGCAGGATGGCTGAATTTATAAGCTGGAGCCTATAAATGTGACAGTTGTGCCAATTACTGTTTCATGATGACTGGAAGAAACTTTGTACATCAAGCTATGGGTGAGATTTATCCATTGCAGCAGAGAATGACCTGTGAGACTATATATGTAACCTATGCAATAATATGCCCTTGCAACAAATTCTACGTTGGCAAGACAATACGCAGGTTGAAAGAGAGAATATTGATGCATCAATCCTCAAGAAAGCAGCCCAAATAATAGCATCCAGCACTCCTCCAGTATCAAGGCACTTTGTCCTAACTGGTCACACGTTGAAGGACTTTAAATGTATACCAATGGATCATGTTCCACCATTAAGTAGAGGGGGAGACAGAAATAAAATTCTATTGAGGCAAAAAAGTAGATGGCTCTACCGATTGAACTCACTGGCTCCCGATGGATTAAATGAGAAGCTACTGATGTCACCGTATCTGTAATAATAACAAATTGGTTGGTGAACTGGTTGACCTTGACCTACTTTATTATGTACACTGTTAGTAGTGTTTTTCTATAGTGATGACTTGATCAATATTTCCTATTTGTAAAGATGTTAAAACTCCATCATGGTTTAATATGTTTTTGTATGTATGTTAAGAATTTAAATACTGTATTTCTGCGCATCTAATGCACTTTAAAATAGTAGACAGATGTGTGCTATTGTGGATAAAAATATGATGCAAATATATACTGTGTCTACATCACTGTCCCCGCTATTGTGGAAACAATTGGCCATAAGTTATAAATTAGAGTGTAGAACACCTTTTAGGTGCAGATCGGGCCATTGATACCAGATGTGGTGTGGATTATGTGATGATTTGTATTTTTTTTTTGTGTGATTTGTATTTGTTTATGGTCATAAATTGCTCCAGGTCCTAATGTAACATTGACAGGGCTGGTTGTATCGTCCGGTTGCTAGGCAGCGCGACGAGATCTGCTTGTGCACTATCAATAGGTGACGCTGTACTGCACACTGTACTTACCAGTAGCTAAGCAACGCGGGGAGAACGGCATGGACGTCACTTCCGGGTGATGTCACAGTGCAGTGCCCCGTGGGTGCTGGCAGCCAGGAGGCGTGTGTGGTCTGTCTGATGGTGGGAAGATAGGAAGCGCTGATGGCCAGGTGAGTGCACTTGCATGGTAATTATTCAGGATAGATAAGACATGTGTGTGACAGCATATCCGAAACGGCCGTTGGGAGCTAACCCTGGGCAGGAGATGGATACCTCCAGGTTGGATGGTGTCCATGAGTTGATAAGTATTGGAAAATAATTTTTTCACTGACATGCTGCTTATCTTTCATTGGTTGAGTATCCCTTGTCCAAAATGCTTGGAAACGGAAGTATTTTGGAAATCAGATTTTTCCGTATTTTGGAATAATTGCATACCATAATGAGATATCATGGCGATGGGACCGAAGTTCAAGCACAGAATACATTTATGTTTCATATACACCTTATATACATAGTCTGAAGGTAATTTTAGCCAATATTTTTAATATATTTGTACATTCACACAATTCATTTATGTTTCATATATACCTTATATACACATCCTGAAGGTCATTTAATACAATATTTTTAATAACTTTTAGTATTAAACAAAGTTTGTGTACATTGAGCCATCAGAAAACAAAGGTTTCACTATCTCACTCTCACTCAAAAAAATTCAGTATTTCAGAATATTCCGTATTTCCGCTGAGCGCTATGTGCGGCAGAGACGGAGCCCAGCGGGAGATGTGGTAGCTGCACAAACCGGTGAGATAAGCTATCTCTACAGTTCACCTGCAGTGGACATTCAAGTTACTGTGCAATCAGTTTATTTCATAAGAATCTCATCCATAATTATTCTATGCTTAGACGGGGACGCCTGTCAGAAGCTAATTAGCTGGAAAGCTTCCATAGGAGACTTGATTCTTTGTTACATATTCAGCCTGATTCTAAGGCAGAGACACTTTGGACACATTGTATCACTACGCTGTCCCAGCGGGAGGTGAAAAAGCATTTATCAACTGTATGCATTTCCTCTAGATATGTTTGGGCTGTGAAAATAAGTGTTCCATATAAGTGTACTTAAGTATTTAGGAGGCTGAATAATATAATTTGCTACTAAGAATTGTTCACTGTGGAGCTAATTAGAGCACCTATTGCATGCTATATTGTTCTAATCAGCAATCTAGTATTCATTACCAGTGCAATCACAAGGTACCTGTGATAAGGATCACTGAAGAAATGGGCTTTGTAGATATACATATTATGTTTTAGCTTTTTAAGTGTTTATATTAACAGTTATCAATACAAAATAAATACAATTTTATCTATCCTTTATTGTGGACAGCGCTTTCAATTTAGTTCTTTCTTGTCACCTCTTCTATTAGCAGGGATGTGGTCTATCATTCTGTAACGTAAACTGGATAAGGTGTGATTTAATTGTTTAAAGTGTTTGGCAACCGGCTGGTCTATTATTTTACCCTCTAGGATTTGCTTAACAGCGCTGCGATGTTGTGTCATACATTCCTTAGAGGTACAGGAGGTCTTTCCGACATAGAAAAGCCCACAGGGGCATCTAATGTAATAAACAACATATCTGGAAGTGCATGTTAAGTTGTGAGTGATTTTAATTGCTTTACCAGACTGGGGATGATAGAAAGTATCCCCAGTTTCCAAGTACAGACAGGTAGTGCAACCCAGGCAACGAAAATTCCCTGGTTTCCTGCTTAGAAATTGAGCCGGTTTACTGGCATTGTACTCAGAAATGTCAGAATGTACTAATAAATCACATAGATTACATCCCCTGCGATAACAAGGTGTTAACTGTTTAGTGGCAAGTGAGGACAGAGCTTGATCAGCCTGTACCACAGGCCAGTGTCTCTTGGCACATCTAGTTAACTGTTTACTGGCAGTAGAGAATTGATTCACATAGATAATTTTATCCTGCGTCTTATTCATAGTACTGGCGTCCTGTTTGATCTTAGGGGCTGCTAACGCTCTCTTCTTTGCATCCTGTAATGATTTATTAGAGTAACCTCGTTCAAAGAATTTGGAAATAAGACTTTCCATCTGTATTAATTCTTCTGATGTATCACTGCAAATACGATGTATCCTTAGTAGCTGTGAGAATGGTAAACCCTGAATCAATAAGGCAGGGTGATGACTGGAGGCCATGAGAAATTTATTACAATCTGTAGGTTTAGTAAAAACCGAGGTTTTAAAACCTACAACATTGCGGGTGACATTCACATCAAGAAAGTGTATACTGTCCTTCTGTATATTGTATGTGAATTTGATGTTCTCATCCCGTACATTAATCTCAGACATCGTGGTAATAAAACCTTCCTTAGTACCAGTCCAAATCATGAATACATCATCTATGTACCTAGTAAAATAAGCAATATTATTACTATATTCTGGTACATCAAAAAAAAATTTTGTTCCACATTAAACATAAACGCATTTGCGTAAGCCGAAGCGAATGGAGATCCCATCGCACAGCCGTGTATTTGCAAAAAGAATTCTTTATTAAATAAAAAGTAATTGCGGGTCAAAACCAATCTTAATAAATAAAAAAAAAGATCTAAAGGAAAACCAGTGTAATGTATGTTGTCACAAATCAGACCATTCACAGCAGCTATACCTCTCTCATGGGGGATATTTGTATACAAGCTCACAACATCTGCTGTGCACAACTAGAAGTCTGTGGTGGTTAATGATAAAGCCTTCAGTTTATCTAAGGGTGTGTACACACGGTGAGATTTTTTTTCTTCCGATTCTGACTATATAGTCAAAATCTGAATAAAAGTTAGTGCAGATCGCAAGGTGACAGTCACCTTGCGATCCCGATTCGATGCCGATGCGCGGTCCCGCGCGGTCGGCATCGCAAGAAAAAATAGACTGTGCAGGCAAGTCAATCCTTGCTAGATCGGTGTCCTATCTAGTTCATCTCACATGTCAATGACATCTCACATAAGCCAAAATCTCACATAAGCCAAAATCGTAAGCACACATAGTCCATATCTCAAGAAAAGTTAGTCAAAATCTGTCCTATCTGGGCTCCGAGGAGTTAAAGGGAAGTCGCAAGTAAAAATAGGACATAGCAAGGATCTCACCGTGTGTACACACCTTAAGAAACAGAACGTATCTTTCAAGTAAGATTTTTCATGCTGAATGACCGGCTGTAAAAGAATATCTAAGTAACGGGAAACATGACTGAACAGCGAGTCTCTGGCTGCAACAATGGGGCGACCAGGTGGTTTATGCACGTTCTTGTGTAATTTGGGTAAGGTATAAAACACAGGTACCAGAGGTGTCAACACATATAAAGAATTCAACATATCCATGTCAATAATACCTCTATCCACTGAATTCAGAAGTAACTCATATAATTCTCTAGCATATACATCTGTGGGATCTTTCGGTAATTTAGTATACACCTTAGAATCATTCAACTGTGAATATGCTTCCAATAAATAATCCTCTAAGTCCTGAATCACAATTCCGCCTCCCTTGTCCGCGGGGCGGATTGTGATATCAGTCCTACCTGATAGATATCTCAGAGCAATGCGCTCATGAGAAGACAGATTATTCACATATTTAGGCGGAGTCTTAGTAACAAAGTCAATTTGATTAGTCATAGTCTTAGTATAAGCACGAATAGCAGGGTTCAACGATGGAGGATCAAAGGTGGATTTGGTTCTTACCGGACATCTAGACGCCCTCTCCTGATCCTGTTCTTTATCGTTGAAAAATTATTTCAATCTCAGCTGTTGATTGAAGCATGCCAGGTCGATCTTACTCTCAAAACTTTTATGTACATTGGTAGGGACAAAACTCAGACCTCTTTGTAATACCTTGGTTTCCATTTCAGAAAGAGGAGTAGAGGACAGGTTAAATATTACTTCTTTGTTTTTATATTCCTTTTTCTTTTCTCTTTCGCACTGTCGTTCTCGTCTGGTAGTTCTTCGACCAGAGCGTCTCTTTTTGCCCTGGTCTTGATCCCTAAAGGGACACAAGGTGCTGATTTGCTGGTAGAGGCGATGTCAGAGTCACTGTGGGATGAGGCGCTGGACCCATCTGTCTCCAGGGGAAAAGCTTTAGGTTTTCTTGTAAAACGTTGACGTGCTTGTTTGCCAAAGAAACGCTGATTACTTGAAAGGAAATAAACATTGTTTTCCTCATAGTCTTTCGTTACAGCTGCATATTTCTTTGTTTTAAAGTTAATTAAATCCGTCCTATATTTGTCTATTTGAGTTTGAAGTTTAACTGCCCATTCATTATTGGTGCCATTATTCAAAAACTCCAAGCTTTCGGTCTCAATTTTGTAATCTTTTCGCGCACCACATCGAGCTCACGAGTAGACTCCTTTATTACAAGCAAAATTAAATCAAATGATGCTTTGTTAAGAACCGCAACCCATTTGCGGCAAAAATCGTGATTTAAACGTCCAATAGTTGGAGAGTTCTTAATGCGATATCCTTTTGGGATTTTTTTGTCTCTGTAGTAATCTGAGAGGGTAACTCCATGCAGATAAAAATCTACTTCACGTTTTTTCATTTTTAATAGTTGTAAGAATAATTGTTCATTGTTGTCTATCCCAATGGAAGAGGTTAATTTGTCTTTGAATAAAATTCTTTTGACATCCAAGTCCGATAATGATAGTCTCTCCTTGTGGAAACACATTACTGCGCTAACCCACAGGATCAATTCTTCCAGTTTCCATCGTGCACAACGTACAGAGGAAGTCCAGGGCTCTGGGCATTCTGTGGCCGGTGCACGTGTTTTCTGTATGTTACTTAAAGGTAAGATTGTCTGTTAACATGTTACTATGCCTGACGACGGTTGAAATAAAATTACCGAAACGTTGCAAACTACTGATGGGCTGAGGACCCGTTTTTCCTTATAAGTCCTGGGAGTGCCACTCAATTTTGTATGTTTGTACAGTGGGTTGCTCTGCATGAGAAGGCACCGGGCATTATATCGACATAGTCTGGAGTGCCGACTGTTTGGACATTTACATTTTGGAAGGTAATTGTTTGCCTTACCAGTGTATGGCACCCGACATATTGCTTTTAGGACTCACGCACGAGTTCTAAGGTCGGAGGACTGTGTTTTTAAGATATTTGTCACTGGTGTTTTTTCACTAGCACACTGTGTACGTTGTGCACGATGGAAACTGGAAGAATTGATCCTGTGGGTTACCGCAATAATGTGTTTCCACAAGGAGAGACTTTATCATTATCGTACTTGGATGTCGAAAGAATTTTATTCAAAGACAAATTAACATCTTCCATTGGGATAGACAACAATGAACAATTATTCTTACAACTATTAAAATTGAAAAAATGTGAAGTAGATTTTTATCTGCATGGAGGTACCCTCTCAGACTACTACAGAGACAAAAAAATCCCAAAAGGATTTCGCATTAAGAACTCTCCAACTATTGGACGTTTAAATCCCGATTTTTGCAGCAAATGGGTTGCGATTCTAAACAAAGCGTCATTTGATTTAATTTTGCTTGTAATAGAGGAGTCTATTCGTGAGTTCGATGTGGTGCGCGAAAAGATTACAAAATTGAGACCGAAAGCTTGGAGTTTTTGTATATTGACACCAATAATGAATGGACCGTTAAACTTCAAACTCAAATAGACAAATATAGGATGGATTTAATTAACTTTAAAACAAAGAAATATGCAGCTGTAACGAAAGCCTATGAGGAAAACAATATTTATTTCCTTTCAAGTAATCAGCGTTTCTTTGGCAAACAAGCACGTCAACGTTTTACAAGAAAATCTAAAGCTTTTCCCCTGGAGACAAATGGGTCCAGTGCCACGTCCCAAAGTAACTCTGACATCGCCTCTACCAGCAAATCAGCACCTTGTGTCCCTTTAGGGATCAAGACCAGGGCAAAAAGAGACGCTCTGGTCGAAGAACTACCAGACGAGGACGACAGTGCGAAAGAGAAAAGAAAAAGGAATATAAAAACAAAGAAGTAATATTTAACCTGTCCTCTACTCCTCTTTCCGAAATGGAAACCAAGGTATTACAAAAAGGTCTGAGTTTTGTCCCTACCAATGTACATAAAAGTTTTGAGAGTAAGATTGACCTGGCATGCTTCAATCAACAGCTGAGATTGAAATAATTTTTCAACGATAAAGAACAGGATCAGGAGAGGGCGTCTAGATGTCCGGTAAGAACCAAATCCACCTTTGATCCTCCATCGTTGAACCCTGCTATTCGTGCTTATACTAAGACTATGACTAATCAAATTGACTTTGTTACTAAGACCCCGCCTAAATATGTGAATAATCTGTCTTCTGATGAGCGTATTGCTCTGAGAAATCTATCAGGTAGGACTGATATCACAATCCACCCCGCGGACAAGGGAGGCAGAATTGTGATTCAGGATTTAGAGGATTATTTATTGGAAGCATATTCACAGTTGAATGATTCTAAAATGTATACTAAATTACCGAAAGATCCCACAGATGTATATGCTAGAGAATTATATGAGTTACTTCTGAATTCAGTGGATAGAGGTATTATTGACATGGATATGGTGAATTCTTTATATGTGTTGACACCTCTGGTACCTGTGTTTTATACCTTACCCAAATTACACAAGAACGTGCATAAACCACCTGGTCGCCCCATTGTTGCAGCCATAGACTCGCTGTTCAGTAATGTTTCCCGTTACTTAGATATTCTTTTACAGCCGGTCATTCAGCATGAAAAATCTTACTTGAAAGATACGTTCTGTTTCTTAGATAAACTGAAGGCTTTATCATTAACCACCACAGACTTCTGGTTGTGCACAGCAGATGTTGTGAGCTTGTATACAAACATCCCCCATGAGAGAGGTATAGCTGCTGTGAATGGTCTGATTTGTGACAACATACATTACACTGGTTTTCCTTTAGATCTTTTTTTTATTTACTAAGATTGGTTTTGACCCGCAATTACTTTTTATTTAATAAAGAATTATTTTTGCAAATACACGGCTGTGCGATGGGATCTCCAGTCGCTCCGGCTTACGCAAATGCGTTTATGTTTAATGTGGAACAAAAATTGTTTTTTGATGTACCAGAATATAGTAATATTATTGCTTTTTTTACTAGGTACATAGATGATGTATTCATGATTTGGACTGGTACTAAGGAAGGTTTTATTACCATGATGTCTGAGATTAATGTACGGGATGAGAACATCAAATTCACATACAATATACAGAAGGACAGTATACACTTTCTTGATGTGAATGTCACCCGCAATGTTGTAGGTTTTAAAACCTCGGTTTTTACTAAACCTACAGATTGTAATAAATTTCTCATGGCCTCCAGTCATCACCCTGCCTCATTGATTCAGGGTTTACCATTCTCACATCTACTAAGGATACATCGTATTTGCAGTGATACATCAGAAGAATTAATAAAGATGGAAAGTCTTATTTCCAAATTCCTTGAACGAGGTTACTCTAATAAATCATTTCAGGATGCAAAGAAGAGAGCATTTAGCAGCCCCTAAGATCAAACAGGACGCCAGTACTATGAATAAGACGCAGGATAAAATGATCTATGTGAATCAATTCTCTACTGCCAGTAAACAGTTAACTAGATGTGCCAAGAGACACTGGCCTGTGGTACAGGCTGATCAAGCTCTGTCCTCACTTGCCACTAAACAGTTAACACCTTGTTATCGCAGGGGATGTAATCTACGTGATTTATTAGTACATTCTGACATTTCTGAGTACAATGCCAGTAAACCGGCTCAATTTCTAAGCAGGAAACCAGGGAATTTTCGTTGCCTGGGTTGCACTACCTGTCTGTACTTGGAAACTGGGGATACTTTCTATCATCCCCAGTCTGGTAAAGCAATTAAAATCACTCACAACTTAACATGCACTTCCAGATATGTTGTTTATTACATTAGATGCCCCTGTGGGCTTTTCTATGTCGGAAAGACCTCCTGTACCTCTAAGGAATGTATGACACAACATCGCAGCGCTGTTAAGCAAATCCTAGAGGGTAAAATAATAGACCAGCCGGTTGCCAAACACTTTAAACAATTAAATCACACCTTATCCACTTTACGTTTCAAAATGATAGACCACATCCCTGCTAATAGAAGAGGTGGCGATAGAAATAAAAAGTTACTACAATGTGAGACTCATTGGATCTATCGGCATAATACTCTTGCTCCTAAGGGACTTAATGAGTCATTATCATTCAGCAGCTTCTTGTAATATTCTGATTAAGTGTATTTTGTTCTTGCTATGTATCTCCATTTATTTTGTGTTTATTGCAAGTCTGTTTATAAGTTTATTTGTCTCTGCTAGACCTGTTCAACAATGTACATTGCGGTTAACTTGTTCCAGCTTTCCATTTGTCTCACGGTGGAGGGTTAATTGTTAATTAATGAGGTCAGCTCTGACGGACGTCAGAGGAAGTCCAGGGCTCTGGGCATTCTGTGGCCGGTGGACGTGTTTTCTGTATGTTACTTAAAGGTAAGATTGTCTGTTAACATGTTACTATGCCTGACGACGGTTGAAATAAAATTACCGAAACGTTGCAAACTACTGATGGGCTGAGGACCTGTTTTTCATTATAAGTCCTGGGAGTGCCGCTCAATTTCGTATGTATATATATATATATATATACACATACGATTATATATATATATATATATATATATATCGTATGTGTAATATATATATATATATATATATCGTATGTGTATATATATATATATATATATATATATATCGTATGTGTATATATATATATATATATATATATATACACACACATACGATATATATATATATATATATACACACATACGATATATATATATATATATACACACATACGATATATATATATATATATATATATATATATATATATACACATATGCACACACACACACACACACAACACTCCGGCACTCTTGGCCTCCCCAGATGGGTGTAACTTGCTCCGGTGCCCTCCTCAGGGTAAAACCCTTGTATAAACACAAATGAGAAATAAGAGGCGGCACTCAGCACACTTGTGAAAAAATTCAATGCAGTGTAATCAGTACGGCCAACGTTTCGGGGACCACCTCCCCGTCTTCAGGACAAGTGTACAGTGTCAAACAAACAAATTTATAACAATAAACTTACCCCCCCGATCAATTTCCCCGCCAGCGTCATTCACGGCCGCGTCTCCCGCGCTCTCAGCCCGGCGTCCACAGCGCATCACATGATGCAGACCACATGATGCGGAAGTGACGTCACGGCGCCCGGCCAGGCCGCGTTACCATGGTGACCCTGGAAACAACAAAAAACAAACACATGCAAGGTTATCAGACTCGATCATACAGTGTTCCAGTGCATCAGGTCCACTAGGGACATTGTTATATTAAAAAATAAATATTATGACGGGCTAAAACCCATACAATGACTAAATAAACCTTATAATTCAGACGATCCCAGACAAACAGGTAACTACATACATACAAATAAATGAACGATCAGGACTGATAACCCCTGCATCTTGCAAATCAATACACATTAAAAAGAACATCAAAAAAGTGCATCATAACAGTGCAACCCAGATTAAAAAATGTATACTCTCAGGCAGCCTATGCTGTTCTCCCAGGCAATCATCAACTCCACCACAATTATACCTTTATATGTTTTTAAAAAAACTGACTAAAATTATCATTACTAAAACTTATCCACCATTATTTTAGGATACATATAAGAAACCTATAGCTCACTCATATCACTATTGTCTTCTCTACATTCATAAAAAATTAATCAGACCAAGGCTTTCATTTAGCCCTCCTGGTTTTAAAGTATTTAACCTATGGATCCACATAGATTCCAGCTGTAAGAGCTGTTTACCCCTATTGCCACCTCACTGTGATGCTGGAACATGGTCTATGATCCTATGCTTGAACGTGGCCATCCCATGCTTAAATTCCAAGAAGTGGCATGCCACAGGCTGCTCCCCACTACCTGATGCCAGGGCGTTCCTAATGGCTTGCCTGTGTTGCGCCATCCTGACTTTAAACTGGCATTCAGTCTTGCCAATGTAGTAACGCCCACAGGGGCATATTATGGCATATACTACGAATTTCGAACTACACGTTAACGGCCATTTTATCGAAATTTTTTTACCACTAAAGGGATGGGGGATGTTTTCCCCTGGGGACATATACGAACAGGTTGTACATCCTGTACATTTAAAACACCCATTTTTTCGTGTCAAAAAATTAGTAGGGGTGTTCTTTAACTTTGACAAGTCTGTCTTCACCACTACGTCCCTAATACTTCTACCTCTCGTGTAACTTGGCATTAGCCGTTTATCGTGAAATACTTTCAATTCTGGGTCAGTAGACACAAGGGGCCAAAGGGTCTTTACTTTCTTATTAACGAGATCACTTTTCACATTATATTCATTCACCCATGGAATAACCCCAGGTTTTTCCTTGGGACCATGAACCTGCAACAATGTTTCTCTGCTTTGTTCCTGTGCTTTTTTTCTAGCCACAGTCAAAAGCTTCATAAGATAGCCTCTTTGTCGGAACCTCTGTTCCATCTCATCCAGTTGTTTTACTCTTTCGGATTCCTCATTGTTAACTCTACAGACTCGCAAAAATTGCGAGTATGTAAGACCCTTAATCGTAGCAGGGGGATGGAAGCTGTCGTACCTTAAAATGGTGTTACGGTACGTAGGTTTTTTATATAAACCAGTCATGATCTTACCACCCTGAATCCTAATCCTGATGTCCAAAAAACAAATCTCAGAATTATGACATACCAACGTCAGCTTGATGGGACTACTCGTGGAATTATGGAAAGACACTAAATTGCTGAGCTCCTGAGCCTCTCCTCTCCAAAAGAGGAGCAAATCATCAATATAGCGAAAATAAATAAACAACCGCTCAGCTACTAGAGGATCAGCAAAAAATAATGTCTTTTCCACATCCCACATAAAAGCATTTGCGAACGAGGGTGCCACAGGAGATCCCATGGCACACCCCGTTCGCTGTCTGAAGTATCCATCATTAAAGATAAAAAAGTTATGTGTAAGTGTAAACTCAAGCAAAACCATAAAGAAATCAATATCTGGCCCCTCATATCTCGAATTCCCTGTAATGAGTTGCCTCACAGCCTGCAATCCCTGTGCATGGGGTATGCAGGTATAGAGGCTAGTAACGTCAATAGTGGCCAGAATAACCTCTGGCGGCACATTGTCGATGGCCAGGAACTTTCTTAACAACATATTAGAATCTTTCAGATGTGTAAACGTCCCCTGAATACAGGGCTGCAGGAAGGCGTCCAAGTAGATCGCCACTGGCTCACACAGAGACCCCCTGGCCGAGATGATAGGTCGTCCAGGAGGCCTCTGTGCGTCCTTGTGGATCTTAGGGATTGTGTAAAATAATGGTGTAACTGGAAACTCTGGGCAAAGTTTCTTAACCAAGTCTGCTGAAATCACACCATCATCCTGCGCCCGTTGTAAAATGTCCAGCAATTCTACTCTATATTCTTGAGATGGATCTTTTGCTAGTTTGCAATAAGTGTCCTCATCATCAAGGAGCCTATAGCACTCAGTTTTATAGTCTGTCACATTCTGCACGACTATAGCGCCCCCCTTATCCGCCTTCCGAATAATTATGTCTTTTCTCTTACCTAGGGCTTTCAGTGCATCTCGCTCATCCTGCTTTAAATTATGATACTTATCTGACATCACAGAACTACCTGCAGATTCTAACATCCTATGAAATGTTTTCATTGACGGGTTCTGTGTAGCAGGATCGAACTTAGACCTAGGCCCTAATTTCTGTATTCTTGATGGCATGGTGGTTTGTATCCTGGGGGATGTTTCTTTGCTAAAGTGCTCCTTGAATTTTAAAGTGCAATGCAGTTTAAAGGAGTCCACCTTCCATCTAAAATCATTCCCAAAATTAGTGGGGACATAAGTCAGTCCCTTATTCAGAACTCTCACCTCAGCAGGGGTAAGGGGGAGTGAAGACAGATTAAAGATTAACGTTTCTTCCCCTTCGCAGTTTTTGCTTTGCTTTTGCCGCTGGTTCTGTCCTCCCCGTCTCGTGGAGTTATTTTCGTTTTTCCTCCCCGTGCTGCCGCCACAGCCCGGGTATTTACCCCTAAAGGGGTCTCCTCACGTGATGAGCTCGCAAACGGTATGCCAGTATCATCCGACTCACTCGCTGAGGTATGCTGTTGTCCTCCTCTGCTCCTGAATCTTGGATTGCGTGCAAATTTCCTCCTGGAGTCACTGGTATTCGTATTGCTTAACCAAGTATATACCCTATGGTGCGCATAATCCATTTGCACTTTTTGTAGTTTTTCTTTTTTAAACTTAAGGAGGCTGTTCTTGTATTGCTCGACTTGATCGTTAATTTTAAGTATCCAGGGCTTTGATTGTTCTGAGGCCAACAGTTCAGCATGTTCTATCTCGAACTTAGTGATACTTTCTCGGGTTTTGACTAATTCTTTAGTGGATTCATCGATAACCAATAGAACTAAGTCCATTGAACATTTATTTAACACTGAAATCCACTTTTTACAAAAGTCCATGATGTGATGTCAGATAAGTATCATAATTTAAAGCAGGATGAGCGAGATGCACTTTAAGCCCTAGGTAAGAGAAAAGACATAATTATTCGGAAGGCGGATAAGGGGGGCGCTATAGTCATGCAGAATGTGACAGACTATAAAACTGAGTGCTATAGGCTCCTTGATGATGAGGACACTTATTGCAAACTAGCTAAAGATCCATCTCAAGAATATAGAGTAGAATTGCTGGACATTTTACAACGGGCGCAGGATGATGGTGTGATTTCAGCAGACTTGGTTAAGAAACTTTGCCCAGAGTTTCCAGTTACACCATTATTTTACACAATCCCTAAGATCCACAAGGACGCACAGAGGCCTCCTGGACGACCTATCATCTCGGCCAGGGGGTCTCTGTGTGAGCCAGTGGCGATCTACTTGGACGCTTTCCTGCAGCCCTGTATTCAGGGGACGTTTACACATCTGAAAGATTCTAATATGTTGTTAAGAAAGTTCCTGGCCATCGACAATGTGCCGCCAGAGGTTATTCTGGCCACTATTGATGTTACTAACCTCTATACCTGCATACCCCATGCACAGGGATTGCAGGCTGTGAGGCAACTCATTACAGGGAATTCGAGATATGAGGGGCCAGATATTGATTTCTCTATGGTTTTGCTTGAGTTTACGCTTACACATAACTTTTTTATCTTTGATGATGGATACTTCAGACAGCAAACGGGGTGTGCTATGGGATCTCCTGTGGCACCCTCGTTCGCAAATGCTTGTATGTGGGATGTGGAAAAGACATTATTTTTTGATGATCCTCTAATAGCTGAGCAGTTGTTTATTTATTTTCGCTATATTGATGATTTGCTCCTCTTTTGGAGAGGAGAGGCTCAGGAGCTCAGCAATTTAGTGTCTTTCCATAATTCCACGAGTAGTCCCATCAAGCTGACGTTGGTATGTCATAATTCTGAGATTTGTTTTTTGGACATCAGCATTAGGATTCAGGGTGGTAAGATCATGACTGGTTTATATAAAAAACCTACGGACCGTAACACCATTTTAAGGTACGACAGCTTCCATCCCCCTGTTACGATTAAGGGTCTTCCATACTCGCAATTTTTGCGAGTCTGTAGAGTTAACCATGAGGAATCCGAAAGAGTAAAGCAACTGGATGAGATGGAACAGAGGTTCCGACAAAGAGGCTATCCTATGAGCTTTTGACTGTGGCTAGAAAAAAAGCACAGGAACAAAGCAGAGAAACATTGTTGCAGGTTCATGGTCCCAAGGAAAAACCTGGGGTTATTCCATGGGTGAATGAATATAATGTGAAAAGTGATCTCGTTAATAAGAAAGTAAAGACCCTTTGGCCCCTTGTGTCTACTGACCCAGAATTGAAAGTATTTCACGATAAACGGCTAATGCCAAGTTACACGAGAGGTAGAAGTATTAGGGACGTAGTGGTGAAGACAGACTTGTCAAAGTTAAAGAACACCCCTACTAATTTTTTGACACGAAAAAATGGGTGTTTTAAATGTACAGGATGTACAACCTGTTCGCATATGTCCCCAGGGGATAACATCCCCCATCCCTTTAGTGGTAAAAAATTTCCGATAAAATGGCCGTTAACGTGTAGTTCGAAATTCGTAGTATATGCCATAATATGCCCCTGTGGGCGTTACTACATTGGCAAGACCGAATGCCAGTTTAAAGTAGAGATGAGCGGATTCGGTTTTACTCGGTTTTACTCGGTTCTCAAAACGGCATCCGATTGGCTATCCAAAACACGTGACAACAAGCAAGCCATTAGGAACGCCCTGTCATCAGGTAGTGGGGAGCAGCCTGTGGCATGCCACTTCTTGGAATTTAAGCATGGGATGGCCACGTTCAAGCATAGGATCATAGACCATGTTCCAGCATCACAGCGAGGTGGCAATAGGGGTAAACAGCTCTTACAGCTGGAATCTATGTGGATCCATAGGATAAATACTTTAAAACCAGGAGGGCTAAACGAAAGCCTTGGTCTGATTAATTTTTTATGAATGTAGAGAAGACAATAGTGATATGAGTGAGCTATAAGTTTCTTATATGTATCATAAAATAATGGTGGATAAGTTTTAGTAATGATAATTTTAGTCAGTTTTTTTAAAAACATATAAAGGTATAATTGTGGTGGAGTTGATGATTGCCTGGGAGAACAGCATAGGCTGCCTGAGAGTATACATTTTTTAATCTGGGTTGCACTGTTATGATGTACTTTTTTTGATGTTCTTTTTAATGTGTATTGATTTGCAAGATGCAGGGGTTATCAGTCCTGATCGTTCATTTATATGTATGTATGTAGTTCCCTGTTTGTCTGGGATCGTCTGAATTATATGGTTTATTTAGTCACTGTATGGGTTTTAGCCCGTTATAATATTTATTTTTTAATATAACAATGTCCCTAGTGGACCTGATGCACTGGAACACTGTATGATCGAGTCTGATAACCTTGCATGTGTTTGTTTTTTGTTGTTTCCAGGGTCACCATGGTAACGCGGCATGGCCAGGCGCCGTGACGTCACTTCCGCATCATGTGGTCTGCATCATGTGATGCGCTGTGGACGCCGGGCTGAGAGCGCGGGAGACGCGGCCGTGAATGACGCTGGCAGGGAAACTGATCAGGGGGCGTAAGTTTATTGTTATAAATTTGTTTGTTTGACACTGTACACTTGTCCTGAAGACGGGGAGGTGGTCCCCGAAACGTTGGCCGTACTGATTACACTGCATTGAATTTTTTCACAAGTCTGCTGAGTGCCGCCTCTTATTTCTCATTTGTATATATATATATATATATATATATATACACACACACACACACACACACACACACACACACACACACACACATATACTCAGAAGACTGTACCCAGGAAAATCTACTATTAAGTGACGACCAAGCTCCTTTTTATAGTCCACACCAACTCATCTTATTCTGCAATATAATATGAAACAAAGAACACCTCCTAGTGCAGTAATTGGAACAACACCACTTTTGTGCTGAATAAAGCTTATGAGTGAACCCGTACCAGAGTCAAATTTTCAAAAGCTCATCTCATGTCTTTAGCTGGTCCACACAGGATCACCGACAGCATGGATATTTTCTTCACAAGTTTTAATAGGAATCCAATATGCACATTCAATATAAAATAGAATAAAACACATAGTGTAATAAAATTTAAAAACAATGGTACAAACAACCAATTGAGTGCCCGTACATCAGAAAAAGAATGAACAGCTTATCTGAATATCAGCATACAACAAACCAATGCGTTTAATCCAAGAGGGAGCTGTGTACCATCCTTCAGACTTCCTCAGGGGTAATTATGTATATATATATATATATATATATATATGTGTGTGTGTGTGTGTGTGTGTGTGTGTGTGTGTGTGTGTGTGTGTGTGTGTGTGTCATACTTAAATATTCAATCCATTACAACCCTTTAGTGATACTACATTAAGGGGGGACATGTACTAAGCAGTGATAAAAGTGGAGAAGTTGCCCATGGCAACCAATCAGGTGCTCTGTATACTTGTAAAGTATGCATATTAGAAATGTTACATCAATGTTGATTGGTTGCCTTGGGCAACTTCTCAACTGGCTCACTTCTGCACTTATATCACTGCTTAGAACATGTCCCCCTTAGTTCTGAACATAGACTCGCTCTCCCTCTTGTCTTTTCTTTTTAACTGGGCTCTTCTCCCTTTCTTACTTTTTGCTCTGCTCCCTTGCTTGTATTTCTTATCCCTAGCAGCCACTATCATTTTGCTTCCAAATTCACCATTGGCGTGCATACTGTACATGTGTCATTAGGGCCACTGGAAAGGGATCCGGAAAGTTTTTAGAAAAAGTAGACCATAGGCTAGTATGGGCTAAAACATCTTTATATGATGTTAGCTGTTGGGTCCAGTGGAATTCAGTAAATCCGACTTGCATAACAGCCCTCATAGAAACTTATGGGGGCTGCTTCTAGGGTTAGAAATGGATGGACCGCGGCAGATATTGGAGATATCTGCTGCTGTCTCTCCTTGTTACTTTAAAGGGATACCTTGTGGGGATTCCCTTGAAAATGTTTATTTTAAATAAGATTTTACTCACCGGTAAATCTATTTCTCGTAGTCCGTAGTGGATGCTGGGACTCCGTAAGGACCATGGGGATTAGCGCCTCCGCAGGAGACTGGGCACAACTAAAGAAAGCTTTAGGACTACCTGGTGTGCACTGGCTCCTCCCACTAAGACCCTCCTCCAGACCTCAGTTAGGATACTGTGCCCGGAAGAGCTGACACAATAAGGAAGGATTTTGAATCCCGGGTAAGACTCATACCAGCCACACCGTATAACTCGTGATACTATACCCAGTTAACAGTATGAAATATAACTGAGCCTCTCAACAGATGGCTCAACAATAACCCTATAGTTAGGCAATAACTATAAACAAGTATTGCAGACAATCCGCACTTGGGATGGGCGCCCAGCATCCACTACGGACTACGAGAAATAGATTTACCGGTGAGTAAAATCTTATTTTCTCTGACGTCCTAAGTGGATGCTGGGACTCCGTAAGGACCATGGGGATTATACCAAAGCTCCAAAACGGGCTGGAGAGTGCGGATGACTCTGCAGCACCGAATGAGCAAACTCTAGGTCCTCCTCAGCCAGGGTATCAAACTTGTAGACTCTTACAAAAATGTTTTAACCCGACCAAGTAACAGCTCGGCAAAGTTGTAAAGCCGAGACCCCTCGGGCAGCCACCCAAGAAGAGCCCACTTTCCTCGTGGAACGGGCTTTTACAGATTTAGGGTGCGGCAGTCCAGCCGCAGAATGTGCAAGTTGAATCGTGCTACAGATCCAGCGAGCAATCGTCTGCTTAGAAGCAGGAGCACCCAGCTTGTTGGGTGCATACAGGAGAAATAGCGAGTCAGTTTTCCTGACTCCAGCTGTCCTGGAAACATATACTTTTCTGGGCCCTGACTACATCCAGTAACTTGGAATCCTCCAAGTCCCAAGTAGCCGCAGGCACCACAATAGGTTGGTTCACATGAAAAACAGATACCACCTTAGGAAGGAATTGGGAACGAGTCCTCAATTCCGCCTTATCCATATAAAATACAGATAAGGGCTTTTTTATGACAAAGCCGCCAATTCTGATACACGCCTGGCCGACGCCAAGGCCCACAGAATGACCACTTTCCACGTGAGGTATTATAGCTCCACGGATTTAAGTGGCTCAACCCAATGCGACTTCAGGAATCCAACACCACGTTGAGATCCCACGGTGCCACTGGAGGCACAAACGGGGGCTGACTATGCAGCACTCCCTTAACAAAAGTCTGAACTTCAGGCAGTGAAGCCAGTTCAATTTTGGAAGACAATCGATAGAGCCGAAATCTGGACCTTAATGGAACCCAATTTTAGGCCCATAGTCACCTCTGACTGTAGGAAGTGCAGAAATCGACCTAGCTGAAATTTCTCCTTTGGGGCCTTCCTGGCCTCACAGTACGCAACATATTCCCGCCATATGCGGTGATAATGGTTTGCGTTCACTTCTTTCCTAGCTTTAAATAGCGTAGGGATAACTTCCTCCGGAATTCCCTTTTCCTTCAGGATCCGGCGTTCAACCGCCATGCCGTCAACGCAGCCGCGGTACGTCTTGGAACAGACAGGCCCCCTGCTGCAGCAGGTCCTGTCTGAGCGGCAGAGGCCATGGGTCCTCTGAGATCATTTCTTGGAGTTCTGGTTACCAAGCTCTTCTTGGCCAACCCGGAACAATGAGTATAGTTCTTACTCCTCTCCTTCTTATTATTCTCATTACCCTGGGTAAGAGAGGCAGAGAAGGGAACACATACACCGACTGGTACACCCACGGTGTTACCAGAGCGTCCACAACTATCGCCTGAGGGTCCTTGACCTGGCGCAATATCTTTGTAACTTTTAGTTGAGGCGGGACGCCATCATGTCCACCTGTGGCCTTTCCCAACGGTGTAAAATCATTTGGAAGACTTCAGGATGAAGTCCCCACTCTCCCGGGTGGAGGTCGTGTCTTCTGAGAAAGTCTGCTTCTCAGTTGTCCACTCCGGGAATGAACACTGCTGACAGTGCTAACACATGATTTTCCGCCCATCGGAGAATCCTTGTGGCTTCTGCCATCGCCATCCTGCTTCTTGTGCCGCCCTGTCGGTTTACATGAGCGACCGCCGTGATGTTGTCTGACTGGATCAGCACCGGCCGGTGTTGAAGCAGGGGTCTAGCCTGACTTAGGGCATTGTAAATGGCCCTCAGTTCCAGAATATTTATGTGTAGGGAAGTCTCCTGACTTTTCCATAGCCTTGGAAGTTCCTTCCCTGTGTGACTGCCCCCCAGTCTCGAAGGCTTGCATCCGTGGTCACCAGGACCCAGTCCTGTATGCCGAATCTGCGGCCCCCTAGAAGATGAGCACTCTGCAGCCACCACAACAGCGACACCCTGACCCTTGGAGACAGGGTTATCCGCCGATGCATCTGAAGATGCGACCCGGACCACTTGTCCAACAGATCCCACTGGAAAATCCTTGCATGGGACCTGGCGAATGGAATTTCTTCGTAAGAAGCTACCATCTTTCCCAGGGCTCGCGTGCATTGATGCACCGACACCTGTATACGTATTAGGAGGTCTCTGTCTAGAGACAACAACTCCTTGGACTTCTCCTCCGGGAGAAACCCTTTTTATCCTGTTCTGTGTCCAGAACCATACCCAGGAACAGTAGACGCATCGTAGGAACCAGCTGCGACTTTGGAATATTCAGAATCCAGCCGTGCTGTTGTAGCACTTCCAGAGATAGTGCTACTCCGACGAACAACTGCTCCCTGGACCTCACCTTTATAAGGAGATCGTCCAAGTACGGGATCATTATTTCGGCCATTACCTTGGTAAATACCTCGGTGCCGGGGACAGACCAACGGCAACGTCTGGAATTGGTAATGACAATCCTGTACCACAATATTGAGGTACTCCTAGTGAAGAGGGTAAATAGGGACATGCAGGTAATCATCCTTGATGTCCAGTGATACCATGAAATTCTCCAGGCTTGCAATAATCGCCCTGAGCGATTCCATTTTGAACTTGAACCTTCGTATATAAGTGTTCAAGGCTTTCAATTTTAGAATGGGTCTCACCGAACCGTCTGGTTTCGGTACCACAACATTTTGGAATAGTAACCCCGGCCTTGTTGAAGGAGGGGTACCTTGATTTCACCTGCTGGAAGTACAGCTTGTGAATTGCCGCCAGTACTACCTTTCCGAGGGCAGCAGGCAAGGCTGATGTGAGGTAACGGCGAGGGGGAGTCGCCTCGAACTCCAGCCTGTATCCCTGTGATACTATTTGCAGAACCTAGGGATCCACCTGTGTGCAAGCCCACTGGTCCCTGAAGTTCCTGAGACGCGCCCCTACCGCACCTGTCTCCACCTGTGGAGCCCCAGCGTCATGCGGTGGACTCAGAGGAAGCGGGGGAAGATTTTTGATCCTGGGAACTGGCTGCTGGTGCAGCTTTTTCCTTCTTCCCTTGTCTCTGTGCAGAAAGGAAGCGCCTTTGACCCGCTTGCTTTTCTGAAGCCGAATGGACTGTACCTGAAAATACGGTGCTTTCTTAGGCTGTGAGGAAACCTGAGGTAAAATTTTTTTATTCCCAGCTGTTGCTGTGGATACGAGGTCCCAGAGACCATCCCCAAACAATTCCTCACCTTATAAGGCAGAATCTCCACGTGCCTTTTACAGGCAGCATCACCTGTCCACTGCCGGGTTTCTAATACCCTCCTGGCAGAATGGACATTGCATTAATTCTGGATGCCAGCCGGCAAATATCCCTCTGTGCATCCTTTATATATAAGACGACGTCTTTAATATGCTCAATGTTAGCAAAATATTATCCCTGTCTTAGAGTATTAATATTATCTGACAGGGTAGCAGACCACGCTGCAGCAGCACTATTTATGCTGAGGCAATTGCAGGTCTCAGTATATAACCTGAGTGTGTATATACAGACTTCAGGATCGCCTCCTGCTTTTTATCAGCAGGTTCCTTCAAGGTGGCCGTATCCTAAGACGGCAGTGCCACCTTTTTTGACAAACGTGTGAGCGCCTTATCCACCCTAAGGGATATCTCCCAACGTGACCTATCCTCTGGCGGGAAAGGGTACGCCATCAGTAACTTTTTAAAAATTACCAGTTTCTTATCGGGGGAACCCACGCTTCTTTACACACTTCATTCATTCATCTGATGGGGGAACAAAACACTGGCTGCTTTTTCTCCCCCAAAATAAAACCCCTTTTATGTGGTACTTGGGTTCATGTCAGAAAATGCGTAACACATTTTTTTCATTGCCGAGATCATGTAACGGATGTTCCTAGTGGATTGTGTATATGTCTCAACCTCGTCGACACTGGAGTCAGACTCCGTGTCGACATCTGTGTCTGCCATCTGAGGTAACGGGCGTTTTTTGAGCCCCTGATGGCCTTTGAGACGCCTGGGCAGGCGCGGGCTGAGAAGCCGGCTGTCCCACAGCTGTTACGTCATGCAGCCTTTTATGTAAGGAGTTGACACTGTCGGTTAATACCTTCCACCTATCCATCCACTCTGGTGTCGGCCCCACAGGGGGCGACATCCCATTTATCGGCCTCTGCTCCGCCTCCACGTAACCTTCCTCATCCAACATGTCGACACAGCCGTACCGACACACCACACACACACAGGGAATGCTCTGACTGAGGACAGGACCCCACAAAGTCCTTTGGGGAGACAGAGAGAGAGTATGCCAGCACACACCAGAGCGCTATATAATGCAGGAATTAACACTATAACTGAGTGATTTTTCCCCCAATAGCTGCTTGTATACATATATTGCGCCTAAATTTAGTGCCCCCCCTCTCTTTTTAACCCTTTGAGCTTGAAAACTACAGGGGAGAGCATGGGGAGCTGTCTTCCAGCTGCACTGTGAAGAAAAAATGGCGCCAGTGTGCTGAGGGAGAAGCCCCGCACCTTTTTCGGCTGACTTTCTCCCGCTTTTTCTGGAATACTGGCAGGGGTAATTTTACATCTATATAGCCTCTAGGACTATATATGATGTAGATTTGCCAGCCAAGGTGTCATATATTGCCCTCAGGGCGCCCCCCCCAGCGCCCTACACCCACCAGTGACCGGAGTGTGAGGTGTACATGAGGAGCAATGGCGCACAGCTGCAGTGCTGTGCGCTACCTTGGTGAAGACCGAAGTCTTCTGCCGCCGATTTTCCGGACTCTTCATGCTTCTGGCTCTGTAAGGGGGACGGCGGCGCGGCTCCGGGAATGAACACCAAGGTCGGGTCCTGCGGTCGATCCCTCTGGAGCTAATGGTGTCCAGTAGCCTAAGAAGCCCAAACTACCACCTGTTAGGTAGGTTCGCTTCTTCTCCCCTTAGTCCCTCGCTGCAGTGAGTCTGTTGCCAGCAGATCTCACTGTAAAATAAAAAACCTAAATATACTTTCTTTCTAGGAGCTCAGGAGAGTCCCTAGTGTGCATCCAGCTCAGCCGGGCACAAGAATCTAACTGAGGTCTGGAGGAGGGTCTTAGTGGGAGGAGCCAGTGCACACCAGGTAGTCCTAAAGCTTTCTTTAGTTGTGCCCAGTCTCCTGCGGAGCCGCTAATCCCCATGGTCCTTACGGAGTCCCAGCATCCACTTAGGACGCCAGAGAAAGGGGATTTCCCACAAAATATATTTAATCCAAAGACTCAACTGAGTCACATATTACTAGTTTCTGTAACTGGTATATATATAAATTTAAATAAATATGTGAGCCTAGTCAGGGGCATCGGAATGGGGGGGCAAGGGGGCAGCTCGCTCCCCCCAAAACATGAGAAAGGAGCCAACCCATCTGGACCCGCATGCCTGTGCAACCATAGAGGCCAGCTTCAGCGCTACCTGTGCTGCTGTACTATAACTTTACATGGCGGATAGCGCTGAAGCTGCCTTCCCCACAGTGCCAGATTAAGGAGTGGGCGGGGGTTTGCACTCCCATCCCCACTGCAGCAGCAGCCAGCTAGGCGCAGGCAGCAGAAAGCACAGCCACAGACGGGACAGCTGAGCGACGGCTCAGCTGTCCAATAATGTATGAATGAAGCAGCCTGCCGCTCAGTTATTGGCTGAGCGCGCAGGCTACAGGGAAGGCAGCATGTGGATTCTGGAGCCAGGATCCAGCGGTGTTTGGGTGCAGGGGTGTATCTAGGGGTCCGAGCGCCCCTGGCAAAGTCAGCGGCTGCCCCCCACCCCACACACACACACATATTTGAAATAAGGGGGGCGTGTCAACAAAGGAATGTGGCCTTGTGGGGAAGGGGCATGGCCACACAATAGTACTTCCTATTCAAATTATGACACACAGTATCACATTACACCACACAGTAGTGTCTCTTATTCACGTTACGCCACACAGTCTATATAGGGCATATGAGGAATGCAAATAGAAAGTGGAAATGTGGCCAGTGCTAATAAATATATTCCTAATTTTATATGGGGAATGCAGTCAAACCACATTTGCCATTAGTATATCTGATCCTGCTTATAGGCACACACATATACACTTACATACATAGTCACACACAAAACACATACATATGTCACACATGCAGTATATACAAATACAGTCACATACATACTGTACATAGTTACACACTTATTCACATACATAGTCACACACTAATACACACATAAATACAGTAGATACTTATACACACACACAAACATACATTCATACATAGACACACACACACACACACACACACACACACACACACACACACACACACACACAAATTCATTCACAGACACCCATACAGACATATAGTATCCCCCCACATTACAGACAGGGTATGCTGACTGCATGTACTTTAGTAGCTCGTTGTCCTCTCTCCCTCTCCTCCATGCTGCTGGGCTGCCCGGAAGTGAGTGTTGTGTAGTCCCATTCCCGTGCTTCCACTCCGTCCACGGCCCTAGCCTAATACAGGGCAGTGCATTCCTCTTCCTTGACCCCCCCTTCCCCATAATCCGGCTCTGACTGTACCTGGTGACTGTATGTAACTGCCGACGCCAGTGTCCTGCGGCACAGCTCAGCACTAGTGATCAATCAGACTCAAAGTAAACTACAGCTCCTAGCAGCCCTTGGTGCTGGGAGCTCCCAGCAACAAGGGCTGCTGGGAGCTGTAGTTTATGTTGAGTCTGATTACAAGCGAGGTGCAGTGTGCTGCTGCCGGACACTGGCGCCGACACTAACAGACAGTTAACAAGTACAACAGTACTACTTGCTTCTACCCCCTGGCCATGGATGGCACAGCCGGACGGCGCCCCCTCCTTGCCTGGCGCCCCTGGCGAGTGCCATCCTGGCCAATAGGTAGATACACCCCTGTTTGGGTGCGTGTGCTGCATGGTGAGCCATAAAAAGAGCAATAAAAAGTAAAAGTAAGGCTGGCAGTATTATTTATATATTATTTATATATAATACTATATATATATATATTGTGACAAGAACACTGGGATAGTGTTTGAGGGCAGGTATGTTTGTCCCAGGTTCTTGTCTTACATGTATTAGAAAAATGAAAACTTCTAGGAATATGTTTTGTTTTGTTAGAACCTTTTCAGTTTGTTGGAAAAGCTGGGTAAGGGCCCTGAAAGAGAGATGGGGCAAGTTCCAGACATTGGGCCCAGTTCAGGTCTTTGGCCTCACAGAAGGCTAATCAGGCTTTCAGCTGTGTAAGAGTGTTATAGAGCTGCTGGCCTGATTAGGGTGTGCAGACTGCCTGGGAAGACTGCAGGATCTCTGTGAGAGAAACACGCTTCCTGATACAAGTGAGCTATACAGTGTACTGGAGAACTCTGTGTTTTTTTGTTTAGTGATAGTTAGGAACATCTTGTGTTTAGTCCGTGCCGGACAGGCAAGGTATTTTCTTTTGCTGTTTGTTTTATTTTCTGTATAAAAAAACTGGCTGGGGCCAGTTGTACCGGAAACTGGACTTGTGTGGTTCCTCAGCTGCTGCAGGCTGCCATTTATCCCAGGAAACGGCACCTTGTACCCTTACAGTGTTACAACTTGGTGGAGAATGCGGGCACTCCATTCTGCGCATAAGTAAAAGCAGCAGCTTTGTGAGGCCTGCAGAAAACGGTGGTTTATGCAGATACAGCCCAGTGTGAAGTTACTGAGACTCGTCCTGAGGATTTGATATATGTCCTGGGTGAAAGCAGCTACAAAGCCGCCTGAAAAGTCTGTCGACATGGAGAAACTGCTCAAAGCCTTGCTGCAAGCTACAGCGGCTCAGCAGGAGGCCAACAGACAGCAGCAGGTGACAATGGAGGAAAATTGGAGACTACAGCGAGAGGCCTTAACAGAAGTGATGCAGAGCCTTGCAGCCCGGATTGGAGGTATGGCCGTCAGTGCTCCGATCAGCTCTAGTTCTATACGGGCCAGTCACTTCCTGCAGAAAATGACAGAGGCTGATGATGTGGAGGCCTACTTGACCACGTTTGAAAGGACTGCCGAGCGTGAGAACTGGCCGAAAGCACAGTGGGCCAATCTGCTGGCACCTTTTCTGTCAGGTGAGCCCCAAAAAGCGTACTTTGATTTAAGCCCTGCTGAGGCTCGGGACTATGATAAACTAAAGACTGAGATCCTGACCCGCCTGGGAGTCACGCTGTCAGTACGAGCACAACGGGTGCACTGTTGGGTGTACGCCATGGAGAAGCCTCCTCGCTCCCAGATGCATGACCTTATTCAGCTAACAAAAAAATGGTTACAGCCAGAGACATTAACTGGTCCCCAGATGGTTGAAAGAGTCGTCATGGACCGCTACTTGAGATCTTTGCCCATGGTCCTGCGCAAGTGGGTGAGCCATGGGAACCCGGGTACTGCTGACCAATTAGTGGACATGGTAGAGAGGTATTTGGCAGCAGAGGAACTACTGATGACCACCCAGCAACCCATAGATCCTCTACAGCGCCCTTCAGTAAAGACTGGTAAGACTGTTCCGTGGGAAAACGTTGCTGGGCGGTTAAGAGAACGCAAGGCTGGAGAGACTGTAAATACTGGCCCTGGAGACAGACCAATGGGGCTAGAACGGTCTATGCTGCCCAAACGGGTTGATAATCGTGTGATTAAATGTTTTAGGTGTGGTATGCCAGGTCATGTTATTGCCAATTGCCCAGTCACGCAAGAACCCATGCAATGTGATGCTGCCTTTGAATGTCGCAGAATGTCTTTCTTTGCTAGGTTAGCATGTACTGTGGTACCTTCACCTGAGCTGGAAAAACAAATGTGTGATGTGTTCTTAGAGGGTAACCGGGTAGAGGCCTTGCTAGATTCAGGAAGTTTAGTTACCCTCGTGAAAGCTGGGTTAGTGAACCCCTTAAAGGTCCAGCAAATACCTATTGGGGTAACTTGCATACATGGGGATACCCAACATTATGTCACTGCTGAAGTGAATATAGAAACTTGTTGTGGGTCAGCAATTGTTAAAGTAGGACTGGTCCCCACCTTGGTGCATGAGGCCATAATAGGGAGGGATTTTCCTCATTTTTGGAAACTGTGGGAATCACGGTTATCAACAGATGTGAGAAGTAATAAGCCAGTTGATAATACCGGTGATTTTATGGATGTACGTGTGTCTTCGGAACTTTCTGACCCTTTGCCTTTTGCTAGTTTGGCTGGGGAAGTGACAGATGGGGAGTCCAGTGAGGACCCTCTTGCTGGGAACAGAGACATAGTTGTTAGAACTGAAAGCGTGCCTGACCTGGAGGTAAAGTAGGATCTGTTTGCGTCTGAACAGTTAAAGGATCCTACCTTAATAAAGGCTAGAGAGAATGTTAAGGTTGTTAATGGGGAACCTGTGGTACCAGGTGACAGGGTTACGTATCCCCACATGGCCATCTGTAATGAGCTCTTGTACCACATTGTCAAAAGGGGTGAGGATGTGGTGGAACAGCTGGTAGTTCCCCAGCCTTATCGGAGAACGGTACTAGATATAGCTCATAGTCATGTTACCGCAGGACATTTAGGGGCAGAAAAAACCACTGAAAGAGTATTACAAAGGTTCTTTTGGCCAGGGGTTTATAAAGAAGTGTCTGAATATTGTTCTTCCTGTCCTGAATGCCAGTATCATGCCCCTAGACCCCATTTCAGGAGCCCACTAGTTCCCATGCCTATTATAGAGGTCCCGTTTGACAGATTAGCCATGGATCTCATGGGGCCCTTGTTAAAGTCTGCTTGGGGCCATCAGTATATCCTGGTAATTATGGACTATGCCACTCGATATCCTGAGGCTGTCCCTTTACGCACTATCACAACCAAGGCGATAGCTAGGGAGCTGGTGCAGGTTTTTAGTAGAGTGGGAATACCAAAAGAAATTTTGACTGACCAAGGTACTCCATTTATGTCAAGGATCATGAAAGAATTGTGCAAATTATTTAAGGTCACTCACCTCAGGACGTCCATCTACCATCCCCAAACTGACTGGTTGGTGGAAAGGTTTAATAAAATATTAAAAAGTATGTTAAAAAAGGTTGTTGAGAGAGATGGGAAAAAATGGGATTGTTTGTTGACCTACTTGTTAATGGCCATCAGAGAAGTTCCGCAGTCCTTTACGGGGTTTTCTCCATTATATTTGTTGTATGGTAGACACCCCAGAGGGCTGTTGCACATTGCCAAAGAGACATGGGAAGGACAGCCCACTCCTTATAGAAGCGTTATTGAACATGTAACACAAATGCAGGATAGGATTGCAGCCGTGGTACCTGTTGTCAGAGAGCACATGGAACAGGCCCAAAGTGCTAAACAGAGGGTCTATAACCGGAGTGCCAAGATACGTGAATTTGCTCCTGGAGATAGAGTTCTTGTTTTGGTACCCACTGTGGAAAGCAAATTCCTAGCTAAATGGCTGGGTCCATTTGAGATTAGGGAAAAAGTGAATAAGTATACCAGCCGGGAAAGAGAAAACCCGAACAAATCTACCATGTTAACTTAATCAAACCCTGGAAAGATAGGTTGTCTCTGTCAGCGGAGCCTTGCCCTTCGGTGTCTTCACCTCGGTTGCTTCCCGCAGTGAAGGTGTCAGAGACATTATCAGCTGATCAGAACAATCAGGTTAAAGAATTTCTCATCCAAAATAGGGAGATATTTTCAGAGCTGCCTGGCCGAACGACCATAATAAAACATGACATTGTCACAAAACCAGGGGTCAGGGTTCATTTAAAGCCATATAGGATTCCTGAAGCTCAGCGAGAAGCTGTTTCTAAAGAAGTTAAAACCATGTTAGAACTTGGAGTCATAGAGGAATCTAACAGTGAGTGGTCTAGTCCCATAGTGCTCATCCCGAAGCCCGACGGTAGCATACGCTTCTGTAATGACTTTCATAAGTTAAATGAGGTGTCCAAGTTTGACGCATACCCCATGCCCCGTGTGGATGAGCTTATAGAAAGGCTGGGAACAGCCAGGTTTCTCACCACGTTGGACCTGACCAAAGGTTACTGGCAAATACCTTTATCTGATAGCGCAAAAGAAAAAACAGCCTTTTCGGTTCCGGAGGGGCTGTACCAGTATAAGATGTTACCCTTTGGGTTGCATGGGGCTCCAGCAACTTTTCAACGGGCGATGGATAAAATTTTGAGGCCCCATAGAAAATATGCAGCTGCCTATCTGGATGATGTGGTAATTCACAGTACAGACTGGGGATCCCATTTGGTTAAAGTACAAGCAGTACTGGACTCAATCAGAGAGGCAGGGTTAACTGCTAACCCAAAGAAGTGCTGCCTCGCAATGGAGGAGGTCAAATACTTGGGCTTCACCATAGGCAGAGGTCTGATTAGGCCCCAATTGAATAAAATTGATGCTATTCAAAACTGGCCTCGTCCAGTGAATAAAAAATAGGTAAGGACTTTTTTGGGAATAACTGGGTACTATAGATGGTTTATTCCCAATTTTGCGACCACAGCGGTGCCGTTGTCAGACCTTACCAAAAGGAAGCAGTCAAATATGGTGAAATGGAACCCTGATGCAGAAAAAGCGTTCCAAGCGTTAAAAGTGGCTTTGTGTTCACAACAGGTGTTGATAACACCAGATTTTTCAAAAGAATTTGTGGTACAGACAGATGCCTCAGAGGTAGGGATAGGCGCTGTGCTGTCCCAAACCAGAGATGGGGACGAACACCCTATCATTTATTTGAGTAGGAAACTCAATGAGCATGAAAAAAGGTATGCCATTGTGGAAAAGGAGGCTTTGGCCATTAAGTGGGCACTAGATACCTTGAGATATTACCTCTTGGGTAGACAATTCAGACTAGTGACTGATCATGCCCCTTTAAAATGGATGTATGTAAATAGCGGCAAGAATGCTCGTGTAACTAGATGGTTTCTAGCGTTGCAGGATTTTAAGTTTACTGTCGAACATAGACCGGGTACACAATTGGCCAATGCAGATGCATTGTCCCGCATCTTCTGTTTGGGGGCTACAAGTGTTCCGGCCCCTAGGTCGAAACAGGGGAGGGGGATATGTGACAAGAACACTGGGATAGTGTTTGAGGGCAGGTATGTTTGTCCCAGGTTCTTGTCTTACATGTATTAGAAAAATGAAAACTTCTAGGAATATGTTTTGTTTTGTTAGAACCTTTTCAGTTTGTTGGAAAAGCTGGGTAAGGGCCCTGAAAGAGAGATGGGGCAAGTTCCAGACATTGGGCCCAGTTCAGGTCTTTGGCCTCACAGAAGGCTAATCAGGCTTTCAGCTGTGTAAGAGTGTTATAGAGCTGCTGGCCTGATTAGGGTGTGCAGACTGCCTGGGAAGACTGCAGGATCTCTGTGAGAGAAACACGCTTCCTGATACAAGTGAGCTATACAGTGTACTGGAGAACTCTGTGTTTTTTTGTTTAGTGATAGCTAGGAACATCTTGTGTTTAGTCCGTGCCGGACAGGCAAGGTATTTTCTTTTGCTGTTTGTTTTATTTTCTGTATAAAAAAACTGGCTGGGGCCAGTTGTACCGGAAACTGGACTTGTGTGGTTCCTCAGCTGCTGCAGGCTGCCATTTATCCCAGGAAACGGCACCCTGTACCCTTACAGTGTTACAACTTGGTGGAGAATGCGGGCACTCCATTCTGCGCATAAGTGAAAGCAGCAGCTTTGTGAGGCCTGCAGAAAACGGTGGTTTATGCAGATACAGCCCAGTGTGAAGTTACTGAGACTCGTCCTGAGGATTTGATATATGTCCTGGGTGAAAGCAGCTACAAAGCCGCCTGAAAAGTCTGTCGACATGGAGAAACTGCTCAAAGCCTTGCTGCAAGCTACAGCGGCTCAGCAGGAGGCCAACAGACAGCAGCAGGTGACAATGGAGGAAAATTGGAGACTACAGCGAGAGGCCTTAACAGAAGTGATGCAGAGCCTTGCAGCCCGGATTGGAGATATGGCCGTCAGTGCTCCGATCAGCTCTAGTTCTATACGGGCCAGTCACTTCCTGCAGAAAATGACAGAGGCTGATGATGTGGAGGCCTACTTGACCACGTTTGAAAGGACTGCCGAGCGTGAGAACTGGCCGAAAGCACAGTGGGCCAATCTGCTGGCACCTTTTCTGTCAGGTGAGCCCCAAAAAGCGTACTTTGATTTAAGCCCTGCTGAGGCTCGGGACTATGATAAACTAAAGACTGAGATCCTGACCCGCCTGGGAGTCACGCTGTCAGTACGAGCACAACGGGTGCACCGTTGGGTGTACGCCATGGAGAAGCCTCCTCGCTCCCAGATGCATGACCTTATTCAGCTAACAAAAAAATGGTACAGCCAGAGACATTAACTGGTCCCCAGATGGTTGAAAGAGTCGTCATGGACCGCTACTTGAGATCTTTGCCCATGGTCCTGCGCAAGTGGGTGAGCCATGGGAACCCGGGTACTGCTGACCAATTAGTGGACATGGTAGAGAGGTATTTGGCAGCAGAGGAACTACTGATGACCACCCAGCAACCCATAGATCCTCTACAGCGCCCTTCAGTAAAGACTGGTAAGACTGTTCCGTAGGAAAACGTTGCTGGGCGGTTAAGAGAACGCAAGGCTGGAGAGACTGTAAATACTGGCCCTGGAGACAGGCCAATGGGGCTAGAATGGTCTATGCTGCCCAAACGGGTTGATAATCGTGTGATTAAATGTTTTAGGTGTGGTATGCCAGGTCATGTTATTGCCAATTGCCCAGTCACGCAAGAACCCATGCAATGTGATGCTGCCTTTGAATGTCTTTCTTTGCTAGGTTAGCATGTACTGTGGTACCTTCACCTGAGCTGGAAAAACAAATGTGTGATGTGTTCTTAGAGGGTAACCGGGTAGAGGCCTTGCTAGATTCAGGAAGTTTAGTTACCCTCGTGAAAGCTGGGTTAGTGAACCCCTTAAAGGTCCAGCAAATACCTATTGGGGTAACTTGCATACATGGGGATACCCAACATTATGTCACTGCTGAAGTGAATATAGAAACTTGTTGTGGGTCAGCAATTGTTAAAGTAGGACTGGTCCCCACCTTGGTGCATGAGGCCATAATAGGGAGGGATTTTCCTCATTTTTGGAAACTGTGGGAATCACGGTTATCAACAGATGTGAGAAGTAATAAGCCAGTTGATAATACCGGTGATTTTATGGATGTACGTGTGTCTTCGGAACTTTCTGACCCTTTGCCTTTTGCTAGTTTGGCTGGGGAAGTGACAGATGGGGAGTCCAGTGAGGACCCTCTTGCTGGGAACAGAGACATAGTTGTTAGAACTGAAAGCGTGCCTGACCTGGAGGTAAAGTAGGATCTGTTTGCGTCTGAACAGTTAAAGGATCCTACCTTAATAAAGGCTAGAGAGAATGTTAAGGTTGTTAATGGGGAACCTGTGGTACCAGGTGACAGGGTTACGTATCCCCACATGGCCATCTGTAATGAGCTCTTGTACCACATTGTCAAAAGGGGTGAGGATGTGGTGGAACAGCTGGTAGTTCCCCAGCCTTATCGGAGAACGGTACTAGATATAGCTCATAGTCATGTTACCGCAGGACATTTAGGGGCAGAAAAAACCACTGAAAGAGTATTACAAAGGTTCTTTTGGCCAGGGGTTTATAAAGAAGTGTCTGAATATTGTTCTTCCTGTCCTGAATGCCAGTATCATGCCCCTAGACCCCATTTCAGGAGCCCACTAGTTCCCATGCCTATTATAGAGGTCCCGTTTGACAGATTAGCCATGGATCTCATGGGGCCCTTGTTAAAGTCTGCTTGGGGCCATCAGTATATCATGGTAATTATGGACTATGCCACTCGATATCCTGAGGCTGTCCCTTTACGCACTATCACAACCAAGGCGATAGCTAGGGAGCTAGTGCAGGTTTTTAGTAGAGTGGGAATACCAAAAGAAATTTTGACTGACCAAGGTACTCCATTTATGTCAAGGATCATGAAAGAATTGTGCAAATTATTTAAGGTCACTCACCTCAGGACATCCATCTACCATCCCCAAACTGACTGGTTGGTGGAAAGGTTTAATAAAATATTAAAAAGTATGTTAAAAAAGGTTGTTGAGAGAGATGGGAAAAAATGGGATTGTTTGTTGACCTACTTGTTAATGGCCATCAGAGAAGTTCCGCAGTCCTTTACGGGATTTTCTCCTTTATATTTGTTGTATGGTAGACACCCCAGAGGGCTGTTGCACATTGCCAAAGAGACATGGGAAGGACAGCCCACTCCTTATAGAAGCGTTATTGAACATGTAACACAAATGCAGGATAGGATTGCAGCCGTGGTACCTGTTGTCAGAGAGCACATGGAACAGGCCCAAAGTGCTAAACAGAGGGTCTATAACCGGAGTGCCAAGATACGTGAATTTGCTCCTGGAGATAGAGTTCTTGTTTTGGTACCCACTGTGGAAAGCAAATTCCTAGCTAAATGGCTGGGTCCATTTGAGATTAGGGAAAAAGTGAATAAGTATACCAGCCGGGAAAGAGAAAACCCGAACAAATCTACCATGTTAACTTAATCAAACCCTGGAAAGATAGGTTGTCTCTGTCAGCGGAGCCTTGCCCTTCGGTGTCTTCACCTCGGTTGCTTCCCGCAGTGAAGGTGTCAGAGACATTATCAGCTGATCAGAACAATCAGGTTAAAGAATTTCTCATCCAAAATAGGGAGATATTTTCAGAGCTGCCTGGCCGAACGACCATAATAAAACATGACATTGTCACAAAACCAGGGGTCAGGGTTCATTTAAAGCCATATAGGATTCCTGAAGCTCAGCGAGAAGCTGTTTCTAAAGAAGTTAAAACCATGTTAGAACTTGGAGTCATAGAGGAATCTAACAGTGAGTGGTCTAGTCCCATAGTGCTCATCCCGAAGCCCGACGGTAGCATACGCTTCTGTAATGACTTTCATAAGTTAAATGAGGTGTCCAAGTTTGACGCATACCCCATGCCCCGTGTGGATGAGCTTATAGAAAGGCTGGGAACAGCCAGGTTTCTCACCACGTTGGACCTGACCAAAGGTTACTGGCAAATACCTTTATCTGATAGCGCAAAAGAAAAAACAGCCTTTTCGGTTCCGGAGGGGCTGTACCAGTATAAGATGTTACCCTTTGGGTTGCATGGGGCTCCAGCAACTTTTCAACGGGCGATGGATAAAATTTTGAGGCCCCATAGAAAATATGCAGCTGCCTATCTGGATGATGTGGTAATTCACAGTACAGACTGGGGATCCCATTTGGTTAAAGTACAAGCAGTACTGGACTCAATCAGAGAGGCAGGGTTAACTGCTAACCCAAAGAAGTGCTGCCTCGCAATGGAGGAGGTCAAATACTTGGGCTTCACCATAGGCAGAGGTCTGATTAGGCCCCAATTGAATAAAATTGATGCTATTCAAAACTGGCCTCGTCCAGTGAATAAAAAATAGGTAAGGACTTTTTTGGGAATAACTGGGTACTATAGATGGTTTATTCCCAATTTTGCGACCACAGCGGTGCCGTTGTCAGACCTTACCAAAAGGAAGCAGTCAAATATGGTGAAATGGAACCCTGATGCAGAAAAAGCGTTCCAAGCGTTAAAAGTGGCTTTGTGTTCACAACAGGTGTTGATAACACCAGATTTTTCAAAAGAATTTGTGGTACAGACAGATGCCTCAGAGGTAGGGATAGGCGCTGTGCTGTCCCAAACCAGAGATGGGGACGAACACCCTATCATTTATTTGAGTAGGAAACTCAATGAGCATGAAAAAAGGTATGCCATTGTGGAAAAGGAGGCTTTGGCCATTAAGTGGGCACTAGATACCTTGAGATATTACCTCTTGGGTAGACAATTCAGACTAGTGACTGATCATGCCCCTTTAAAATGGATGTATGTAAATAGCGGCAAGAATGCTCGTGTAACTAGATGGTTTCTAGCGTTGCAGGATTTTAAGTTTACTGTCGAACATAGACCGGGTACACAATTGGCCAATGCAGATGCATTGTCCCGCATCTTCTGTTTGGGGGCTACAAGTGTTCCGGCCCCTAGGTCGAAACAGGGGAGGGGGATATGTGACAAGAACACTGGGATAGTGTTTGAGGGCAGGTATGTTTGTCCCAGGTTCTTGTCTTACATGTATTAGAAAAATGAAAACTTCTAGGAATATGTTTTGTTTTGTTAGAACCTGTTCAGTTTGTTGGAAAAGCTGGGTAAGGGCCCTGAAAGAGAGATGGGGCAAGTTCCAGACATTGGGCCCAGTTCAGGTCTTTGGCCTCACAGAAGGCTAATCAGGCTTTCAGCTGTGTAAGAGTGTTATAGAGCTGCTGGCCTGATTAGGGTGTGCAGACTGCCTGGGAAGACTGCAGGATCTCTGTGAGAGAAACACGCTTCCTGATACAAGTGAGCTATACAGTGTACTGGAGAACTCTGTGTTTTTTTGTTTAGTGATAGCTAGGAACATCTTGTGTTTAGTCCGTGCCGGACAGGCAAGGTATTTTCTTTTGCTGTTTGTTTTATTTTCTGTATAAAAAAACTGGCTGGGGCCAGTTGTACCGGAAACTGGACTTGTGTGGTTCCTCAGCTGCTGCAGGCTGCCATTTATCCCAGGAAACGGCACCCTGTACCCTTACAGTGTTACAACTTGGTGGAGAATGCGGGCACTCCATTCTGCGCATAAGTGAAAGCAGCAGCTTTGTGAGGCCTGCAGAAAACGGTGGTTTATGCAGATACAGCCCAGTGTGAAGTTACTGAGACTCGTCCTGAGGATTTGATATTTGTCCTGGGTGAAAGCAGCTACAAAGCCGCCTGAAAAGTCTGTCGACATGGAGAAACTGCTCAAAGCCTTGCTGCAAGCTACAGCGGCTCAGCAGGAGGCCAACAGACAGCAGCAGGTGACAATGGAGGAAAATTGGAGACTACAGCGAGAGGCCTTAACAGAAGTGATGCAGAGCCTTGCAGCCCGGATTGGAGATATGGCCGTCAGTGCTCCGATCAGCTCTAGTTCTATACGGGCCAGTCACTTCCTGCAGAAAATGACAGAGGCTGATGATGTGGAGGCCTACTTGACCACGTTTGAAAGGACTGCCGAGCGTGAGAACTGGCCGAAAGCACAGTGGGCCAATCTGCTGGCACCTTTTCTGTCAGGTGAGCCCCAAAAAGCGTACTTTGATTTAAGCCCTGCTGAGGCTCGGGACTATGATAAACTAAAGACTGAGATCCTGACCCGCCTGGGAGTCACGCTGTCAGTACGAGCACAACGGGTGCACCGTTGGGTGTACGCCATGGAGAAGCCTCCTCGCTCCCAGATGCATGACCTTATTCAGCTAACAAAAAAATGGTACAGCCAGAGACATTAACTGGTCCCCAGATGGTTGAAAGAGTCGTCATGGACCGCTACTTGAGATCTTTGCCCATGGTCCTGCGCAAGTGGGTGAGCCATGGGAACCCGGGTACTGCTGACCAATTAGTGGACATGGTAGAGAGGTATTTGGCAGCAGAGGAACTACTGATGACCACCCAGCAACCCATAGATCCTCTACAGCGCCCTTCAGTAAAGACTGGTAAGACTGTTCCGTAGGAAAACGTTGCTGGGCGGTTAAGAGAACGCAAGGCTGGAGAGACTGTAAATACTGGCCCTGGAGACAGGCCAATGGGGCTAGAACGGTCTATGCTGCCCAAACGGGTTGATAATCGTGTGATTAAATGTTTTAGGTGTGGTATGCCAGGTCATGTTATTGCCAATTGCCCAGTCACGCAAGAACCCATGCAATGTGATGCTGCCTTTGAATGTCTTTCTTTGCTAGGTTAGCATGTACTGTGGTACCTTCACCTGAGCTGGAAAAACAAATGTGTGATGTGTTCTTAGAGGGTAACCGGGTAGAGGCCTTGCTAGATTCAGGAAGTTTAGTTACCCTCGTGAAAGCTGGGTTAGTGAACCCCTTAAAGGTCCAGCAAATACCTATTGGGGTAACTTGCATACATGGGGATACCCAACATTATGTCACTGCTGAAGTGAATATAGAAACTTGTTGTGGGTCAGCAATTGTTAAAGTAGGACTGGTCCCCACCTTGGTGCATGAGGCCATAATAGGGAGGGATTTTCCTCATTTTTGGAAACTGTGGGAATCACGGTTATCAACAGATGTGAGAAGTAATAAGCCAGTTGATAATACCGGTGATTTTATGGATGTACGTGTGTCTTCTGAACTTTCTGACCCTTTGCCTTTTGCTAGTTTGGCTGGGGAAGTGACAGATGGGGAGTCCAGTGAGGACCCTCTTGCTGGGAACAGAGACATAGTTGTTAGAACTGAAAGCGTGCCTGACCTGGAGGTAAAGTAGGATCTGTTTGCGTCTGAACAGTTAAAGGATCCTACCTTAATAAAGGCTAGAGAGAATGTTAAGGTTGTTAATGGGGAACCTGTGGTACCAGGTGACAGGGTTACGTATCCCCACATGGCCATCTGTAATGAGCTCTTGTACCACATTGTCAAAAGGGGTGAGGATGTGGTGGAACAGCTGGTAGTTCCCCAGCCTTATCGGAGAACGGTACTAGATATAGCTCATAGTCATGTTACCGCAGGACATTTAGGGGCAGAAAAAACCACTGAAAGAGTATTACAAAGGTTCTTTTGGCCAGGGGTTTATAAAGAAGTGTCTGAATATTGTTCTTCCTGTCCTGAATGCCAGTATCATGCCCCTAGACCCCATTTCAGGAGCCCACTAGTTCCCATGCCTATTATAGAGGTCCCGTTTGACAGATTAGCCATGGATCTCATGGGGCGCTTGTTAAAGTCTGCTTGGGGCCATCAGTATATCCTGGTAATTATGGACTATGCCACTCGATATCCTGAGGCTGTCCCTTTACGCACTATCACAACCAAGGCGATAGCTAGGGAGCTGGTGCAGGTTTTTAGTAGAGTGGGAATACCAAAAGAAATTTTGACTGACCAAGGTACTCCATTTATGTCAAGGATCATGAAAGAATTGTGCAAATTATTTAAGGTCACTCACCTCAGGACGTCCATCTACCATCCCCAAACTGACTGGTTGGTGGAAAGGTTTAATAAAATATTAAAAAGTATGTTAAAAAAGGTTGTTGAGAGAGATGGGAAAAAATGGGATTGTTTGTTGACCTACTTGTTAATGGCCATCAGAGAAGTTCCGCAGTCCTTTACGGGGTTTTCTCCATTTGATTTGTTGTATGGTAGACACCCCAGAGGGCTGTTGCACATTGCCAAAGAGACATGGGAAGGACAGCCCACTCCTTATAGAAGCGTTATTGAACATGTAACACAAATGCAGGATAGGATTGCAGCCGTGGTACCTGTTGTCAGAGAGCACATGGAACAGGCCCAAAGTGCTAAACAGAGGGTCTATAACCGGAGTGCCAAGATACGTGAATTTGCTCCTGGAGATAGAGTTCTTGTTTTGGTACCCACTGTGGAAAGCAAATTCCTAGCTAAATGGCTGGGTCCATTTGAGATTAGGGAAAAAGTGAATAAGTATACCAGCCGGGAAAGAGAAAACCCGAACAAATCTACCATGTTAACTTAATCAAACCCTGGAAAGATAGGTTGTCTCTGTCAGCGGAGCCTTGCCCTTCGGTGTCTTCACCTCGGTTGCTTCCCGCAGTGAAGGTGTCAGAGACATTATCAGCTGATCAGAACAATCAGGTTAAAGAATTTCTCATCCAAAATAGGGAGATATTTTCAGAGCTGCCTGGCCGAACGACCATAATAAAACATGACATTGTCACAAAACCAGGGGTCAGGGTTCATTTAAAGCCATATAGGATTCCTGAAGCTCAGCGAGAAGCTGTTTCTAAAGAAGTTAAAACCATGTTAGAACTTGGAGTCATAGAGGAATCTAACAGTGAGTGGTCTAGTCCCATAGTGCTCATCCCGAAGCCCGACGGTAGCATACGCTTCTGTAATGACTTTCATAAGTTAAATGAGGTGTCCAAGTTTGACGCATACCCCATGCCCCGTGTGGATGAGCTTATAGAAAGGCTGGGAACAGCCAGGTTTCTCACCACGTTGGACCTGACCAAAGGTTACTGGCAAATACCTTTATCTGATAGCGCAAAAGAAAAAACAGCCTTTTCGGTTCCGGAGGGGCTGTACCAGTATAAGATGTTACCCTTTGGGTTGCATGGGGCTCCAGCAACTTTTCAACGGGCGATGGATAAAATTTTGAGGCCCCATAGAAAATATGCAGCTGCCTATCTGGATGATGTGGTAATTCACAGTACAGACTGGGGATCCCATTTGGTTAAAGTACAAGCAGTACTGGACTCAATCAGAGAGGCAGGGTTAACTGCTAACCCAAAGAAGTGCTGCCTCGCAATGGAGGAGGTCAAATACTTGGGCTTCACCATAGGCAGAGGTCTGATTAGGCCCCAATTGAATAAAATTGATGCTATTCAAAACTGGCCTCGTCCAGTGAATAAAAAATAGGTAAGGACTTTTTTGGGAATAACTGGGTACTATAGATGGTTTATTCCCAATTTTGCGACCACAGTGGTGCCGTTGTCAGACCTTACCAAAAGGAAGCAGTCAAATATGGTGAAATGGAACCCTGATGCAGAAAAAGCGTTCCAAGCGTTAAAAGTGGCTTTGTGTTCACAACAGGTGTTGATAACACCAGATTTTTCAAAAGAATTTGTGGTACAGACAGATGCCTCAGAGGTAGGGATAGGCGCTGTGCTGTCCCAAACCAGAGATGGGGACGAACACCCTATCATTTATTTGAGTAGGAAACTCAATGAGCATGAAAAAAGGTATGCCATTGTGGAAAAGGAGGCTTTGGCCATTAAGTGGGCACTAGATACCTTGAGATATTACCTCTTGGGTAGACAATTCAGACTAGTGACTGATCATGCCCCTTTAAAATGGATGTATGTAAATAGCGGCAAGAATGCTCGTGTAACTAGATGGTTTCTAGCGTTGCAGGATTTTAAGTTTACTGTCGAACATAGACCGGGTACACAATTGGCCAATGCAGATGCATTGTCCCGCATCTTCTGTTTGGGGGCTACAAGTGTTCCGGCCCCTAGGTCGAAACAGGGGAGGGGGATATGTGACAAGAACACTGGGATAGTGTTTGAGGGCAGGTATGTTTGTCCCAGGTTCTTGTCTTACATGTATTAGAAAAATGAAAACTTCTAGGAATATGTTTTGTTTTGTTAGAACCTTTTCAGTTTGTTGGAAAAGCTGGGTAAGGGCCCTGAAAGAGAGATGGGGCAAGTTCCAGACATTGGGCCCAGTTCTGGTCTTTGGCCTCACAGAAGGCTAATCAGGCTTTCAGCTGTGTAAGAGTGTTATAGAGCTGCTGGCCTGATTAGGGTGTGCAGACTGCCTGGGAAGACTGCAGGATCTCTGTGAGAGAAACACGCTTCCTGATACAAGTGAGCTATACAGTGTACTGGAGAACTCTGTGTTTTTTTGTTTAGTGATAGCTAGGAACATCTTGTGTTTAGTCCGTGCCGGACAGGCAAGGTATTTTCTTTTGCTGTTTGTTTTATTTTCTGTATAAAAAAACTGGCTGGGGCCAGTTGTACCGGAAACTGGACTTGTGTGGTTCCTCAGCTGCTGCAGGCTGCCATTTATCCCAGGAAACGGCACCCTGTACCCTTACAGTGTTACAACTTGGTGGAGAATGCGGGCACTCCATTCTGCGCATAAGTGAAAGCAGCAGCTTTGTGAGGCCTGCAGAAAACGGTGGTTTATGCAGATACAGCCCAGTGTGAAGTTACTGAGACTCGTCCTGAGGATTTGATATATGTCCTGGGTGAAAGCAGCTACAAAGCCGCCTGAAAAGTCTGTCGACATGGAGAAACTGCTCAAAGCCTTGCTGCAAGCTACAGCGGCTCAGCAGGAGGCCAACAGACAGCAGCAGGTGACAATGGAGGAAAATTGGAGACTACAGCGAGAGGCCTTAACAGAAGTGATGCAGAGCCTTGCAGCCCGGATTGGAGATATGGCCGTCAGTGCTCCGATCAGCTCTAGTTCTATACGGGCCAGTCACTTCCTGCAGAAAATGACAGAGGCTGATGATGTGGAGGCCTACTTGACCACGTTTGAAAGGACTGCCGAGCGTGAGAACTGGCCGAAAGCACAGTGGGCCAATCTGCTGGCACCTTTTCTGTCAGGTGAGCCCCAAAAAGCGTACTTTGATTTAAGCCCTGCTGAGGCTCGGGACTATGATAAACTAAAGACTGAGATCCTGACCCGCCTGGGAGTCACGCTGTCAGTACGAGCACAACGGGTGCACCGTTGGGTGTACGCCATGGAGAAGCCTCCTCGCTCCCAGATGCATGACCTTATTCAGCTAACAAAAAAATGGTACAGCCAGAGACATTAACTGGTCCCCAGATGGTTGAAAGAGTCGTCATGGACCGCTACTTGAGATCTTTGCCCATGGTCCTGCGCAAGTGGGTGAGCCATGGGAACCCGGGTACTGCTGACCAATTAGTGGACATGGTAGAGAGGTATTTGGCAGCAGAGGAACTACTGATGACCACCCAGCAACCCATAGATCCTCTACAGCGCCCTTCAGTAAAGACTGGTAAGACTGTTCCGTGGGAAAACGTTGCTGGGCGGTTAAGAGAACGCAAGGCTGGAGAGACTGTAAATACTGGCCCTGGAGACAGGCCAATGGGGCTAGAACGGTCTATGCTGCCCAAACGGGTTGATAATCGTGTGATTAAATGTTTTAGGTGTGGTATGCCAGGTCATGTTATTGCCAATTGCCCAGTCACGCAAGAACCCATGCAATGTGATGCTGCCTTTGAATGTCTTTCTTTGCTAGGTTAGCATGTACTGTGGTACCTTCTCCTGAGCTGGAAAAACAAATGTGTGATGTGTTCTTAGAGGGTAACCGGGTAGAGGCCTTGCTAGATTCAGGAAGTTTAGTTACCCTCGTGAAAGCTGGGTTAGTGAACCCCTTAAAGGTCCAGCAAATACCTATTGGGGTAACTTGCATACATGGGGATACCCAACATTATGTCACTGCTGAAGTGAATATAGAAACTTGTTGTGGGTCAGCAATTGTTAAAGTAGGACTGGTCCCCACCTTGGTGCATGAGGCCATAATAGGGAGGGATTTTCCTCATTTTTGGAAACTGTGGGAATCACGGTTATCAACAGATGTGAGAAGTAATAAGCCAGTTGATAATACCGGTGATTTTATGGATGTACGTGTGTCTTCGGAACTTTCTGACCCTTTGCCTTTTGCTAGTTTGGCTGGGGAAGTGACAGATGGGGAGTCCAGTGAGGACCCTCTTGCTGGGAACAGAGACATAGTTGTTAGAACTGAAAGCGTGCCTGACCTGGAGGTAAAGTAGGATCTGTTTGCGTCTGAACAGTTAAAGGATCCTACCTTAATAAAGGCTAGAGAGAATGTTAAGGTTGTTAATGGGGAACCTGTGGTACCAGGTGACAGGGTTACGTATCCCCACATGGCCATCTGTAATGAGCTCTTGTACCACATTGTCAAAAGGGGTGAGGATGTTGTTAGGCGCCGGGGTCCGCTCGTCGGTGCGGCCCGGCGCCTAGCAACCAGGGACGCCATGCGCGTACAGCCGCCGGCTCCCTGGCAACGCTAGACGCCGGGCGCACGGAGCCGCACGGACCCTAGCAACGGGGACGCCACTGGCGGACCGCGTTCCCCGTTGCTGGGTCCATTTAAATTAATAAGGGCACCTGTTTCCTGGCCGTGCAGCAAGGCAGCTGCACGGCATTTAGTCCAATCAGCCTCTAAACAGCTGATTGGAGGACTCCCTGTTAAGTACACTCCCAGGGCTTCTCACAGACGCCGGTAATAGCTTCCTGCATGCTGTATCTGTTTGCTGAGAGTGTTTCTAGTCCTGCTGTACCCGGTCGTTCCTGTCCTCAGTTGTCCTGTACTCGGAAGTCGTCATCTGTTCCTGGAGTCCTGATTGAGCACCTTTAAACATCCAGTGGTGTTCGTGAGTCACGGCGTAGCCGTGTGTTGCGGCTTGGCCGCTTTATTACTTATTATTTATTATTTGTGTTTCGGAGCTTTTGCGGAGGATTCCGCTCCCACAGATCCACTCTGGTATCCAGCGGTGCTGGGTAGGAGTAACGGACTAGTGGATTTTGGTTGTTAATTTATCTGGCGGTTTTTCCGCGCATACTTCTGGTTTGGTTAGTTAGCTTGTTGCCCCTGGCCTGTTGTCAGTCAGAGGTCCTCTTGTCATCATCCTGCCTCGGATTTCCCTTTGTCTCTCACTAAGACCGGGGGGCACCGGAGTTGGGCAGACATAATCCGCCTTTCAAACGTGGCTGCCAGGGGCTCAAGAAACCATAGTCTCGCAAGGGATTTCCGATAGCACGGGTGAGACAATAGAGTTAGGGCGCCAGGGGCAACTAGTCTTTCCAGCTCCCGTAACCAGCATTCCCTTCCAGTACTCTGGCCATTGCCATGAGATCTCCTCCGGTCAGGAGTACTGGAATCATAACATTATTACCGGCCAAACCAAAACTTAAAATTAAACAGGGTTTAATTTTTTCCTTATTCAGTTTTGTAAGAGTTATCGGACTCATGAATCCCACAGGTTTAGGGCCAAATCCTGGTCAGCTCCTAGTCAGCCAGATTCAAGAACTTACTCAGATGGTCCAGGATCTTTCCATTCGGGTGAAGTCGCAGGAAGATCTTTTACGAACTTCCCAGAGGGTAGTCCCTGAACCAAAAATGCACTTGCCTGACCGTTTTTCTGGTGATAGGAAGGAGTTTTTTAATTTTAAAGAATCCTGTAAACTTTATTTTCGTTTAAGACCGATCTCCTCAGGTACTGAATCTCAGCGGGTCGGAATTATTATTTCTTTGCTCCAGCGGGATCCTCAGACCTGGGCATTCGGTTTAAAAGCAGAGGATCCGGCGTTGTTGTCAGTAGACGCCTTTTTTGTGTCTTTAGGGCTTTTGTATGATGACCCTGATAGAGAGGCATCCGCTGAGAGTCAGTTACGCGCTCTCAGACAGGGTAGAAATCCTGCAGAGGTTTTTTGTACAGAGTTTCGCCGTTGGTCGAACGACTGTGGCTGGAATGACCCAGCCCTGCGTAGTCAGTTTCGCCTCGGCTTATCAGAGTCTATAAAAGACAGTCTCCTTCAGTATCCCGCTCCTGAGACTCTCGATAAACTCATGGAGCTTTCTATTAAGATTGATCGTCATCTCAGAGAGCGGAGGGCTGAAATAGGAGCACCTGTCAGGTCTACTCCATGTGTATTTTCCATTCCTGAGGACGTAGAGGAGCCCATGCAGATGGGTCTCTCCCGGCTGTCTCCAGAAGAAAGAGCCAGAAGGCAAAACTCTGGTCTTTGTTTGTACTGTGGGGGTAAGGGACATTTTGCCCGTAATTGTCCGAACAAGTCGGGAAAACGCCTCGACCAAGTGAATTGTGAGGGGGTTCACTTTGGTCTGCAGCTTATCTCCTCGAATAACTCCCTTTTAGTCCCAGCTAAAGTTTCCTTTGGCAGCCTCAGTTCTTCGGTGTCGGCTTTTGTTGACAGTGGAGCTGCAGGGAACTTTATGGACTTAACGTGGGCCAAGGCCTTAGGTATTCCTCAGTTAGCTTTGGGTAGGTGTATCACCATGCATGGTTTAGATGGGAGTCCCTTGTCCAAAGGGGTTATTTCCCTCTGTACACCCCCTGTACTACTTACGGTAGGAGCTCTTCATTCCGAAAAGATCGAGTTTTTCCTTACCCATTGCCCAGCAGTTCCAGTGGTTCTGGGTCACCCTTGGCTGGCCTTTCATAATCCCATCATTGATTGGCAGTCGGGGGAGATTTCACAATGGGGTACCATCTGTAATAAGGAATGTATTACGTTTCCCGTCAGAATAGCTGCTGCCATTCCCGAACTCATTCCCGTGGAATACCAGGACTTTGTTGATGTGTTTTCCAAGGGCAATGCGGACATGCTACCTCCCCATCGGCCTTATGATTGTGCTATTGAGCTAATTCCTGGTGCCACATTGCCAAAGGGAAGGTTATATGCATTATCCGGGCCAGAAACTGCGGCCATGAATGAGTATGTTAAGGAGAGCCTAGGGAAAGGATTTATCAGGCCATCTAAATCCCCTTTAAGTGCAGGCTTCTTCTTTGTGGAGAAAAAAGATGGATCACTCAGACCTTGCATTGACTTTAGAGCCCTGAATAAGATCTCAGTTAAAAATACTTACCCTCTGCCGCTGATTTCTGTCCTCTTTGATCAGCTGCGTTCGGCTGTGATTTTTTCTAAAATTGACCTGAGGGGAGCGTATAACCTCATTCGAATCAAGTCGGGAGATGAGTGGAAGACGGCTTTCAGTACTCAGTCGGGTCACTACGAGTATCTGGTGATGCCGTTCGGCTTGTCTAACGCTCCGGCAGTTTTCCAGGATCTCATTAACGATGTGCTCCGTGATTTTCTAGGAAGATTCGTGGTCGTTTACTTAGACGACATCCTGATCTATTCTGATTCAATTGAACAACATGTTACCCAGGTGCGTCAGGTTCTTCAAAAATTACGTGAAAATCATCTATATGCCAAGTTGGAGAAGTGTGAGTTTCATGTCACGGAGGTATCCTTTTTAGGGTACATTATTTCCCCTTGGGGATTCTGTATGGAACCTAAGAAGCTCCAAGCCATCCTTAGTTGGGCGCAACCCACCAACTTAAAAGCAATTCAGCGCTTTTTAGGGTTTGCGAATTATTATAGAAGATTTATTCATTCTTTTTCCGACCTGGTTGCTCCCATTGTGGCACTGACTAAGAAGGGAGCGGATCCTACCAACTGGTCACGTGAAGCTGAGTTATCCTTTCAGGCCTTGAAACAAGCTTTTGTCTCAGCTCCAGTCCTCAGACATCCCAACCCAGAATTGCCCTTCATTGTTGAGGTTGATGCCTCGGAGGTTGGAGTGGGGGCTATCCTATCTCAGAAGGATCCGGACTCTCTGGAACTACATCCTTGTGCCTTTATGTCCAGGAAATTCTCATCCGCTGAAACCAACTACGATGTTGGTAACCGGGAGTTACTGGCTATTAAATGGGCTTTTGAGGAGTGGAGGCATTGGCTTGAGGGAGCAACACATACCATTTCAGTATTGTCTGACCACAAAAATCTTCAGTACATCGAATCAGCTAAGCGGCTGAATGCCCGGCAGGCTCGTTGGGCTTTATTTTTTACTCGTTTCAAGTTTATTATCACTTTTAGGCCAGGTTCCAAGAATACCAAGGCGGATGCCCTGTCACGCAGTTTTCTTCCAGTTCATAATAACAGTCCTGTTACTCCCATACTTCCGTCTTCAGTCATTTGGGCAGGCCTCACACAAGATTTATTTACCCAGTTAAAGCAGCTTCAACATCAAGCTCCTGGAAATACTCCTGCTGGTCGTCTTTACGTCCCTGAGTTTTTGAGAGCTACTGTTTTGACTGAGTTTCATGATAGCAAAGTTGCCGGGCATCCGGGGATCTCTAAGACTTTGGAATTAGTCTCCCGCTCAGTATGGTGGCCTGGTCTTTCTAAAGACATTAAGGAGTTTGTTTTTTCTTGTCAGGTCTGTGCACAGCATAAGGTTCCCCGTTCCTTGCCTATCGGGCAACTTATGCCCTTAAATGTTCCTTTCAGGCCATGGTCTCATATTTCCATGGATTTTGTGGTAGACCTCCCTCTGTCAGCCGGATTCCGAGTCATATGGGTGGTAGTGGACCGTTTTAGCAAGATGGCCCATTTCATTGCTCTTCCCCGACTGCCATCTGCCCAGGGATTGGTTGTTTTGTTTCTCCGCCATGTTTTCAGACTTCATGGGTTGCCCACTGATATTGTTTCTGATCGGGGTCCACAATTCATTGCACAATTCTGGAAGTCTTTTTGTGCCTCATTAAAGATGAAATTGTCTTTAACATCCGGCTACCATCCCCAATCCAACGGGCAGACCGAGCGAGTTAATCAATCATTAAAACAGTATTTGCGTTTGTACTCAGCCAAACTCCAGAATGATTGGTCCGAGTTTCTTCCTTTGGCGGAGTTTGCTTACAACAATTCTTGTCATTCCTCCACTAATGTGTCTCCATTCTTTTCAGTTTTTGGTTTTCACCCCAGAGCTAATTCTTTTTTTCAACATTTTTCTGTTTCCTCGCTAACCTTAACCTCTCATCTCAGAGTCATTTGGAAAAAAGTGCACCTTGCTCTCAGAAGAGCGGCATTTCGAGAGAAAAAATTTTCTGACAGGCTCCGGCGTCCTTGCACTTTTAAGGTGGGAGACAGGGTATGGTTGTCGACTCGTAACATTAGACTTCGACAAACCTCAGCTAGATTGGGCCCCAAATTTATTGGACCATTTCATATTATTAAAAAAATCAATCCAGTTGCTTTCCGGTTACGTTTACCAAGAACTCTCCGGATCGGAAATACGTTCCATTGCTCCCTGTTGAAACCATACGTTTCTTCCAGTAGATTTCCTCGGAAGATCTCTAAGGGGAAATCACCAGTAGATGTACAGGGACATCAGGAGTTCTTGGTGGAGAAGGTTCTCGATTCCAAATTGTCCCGGGGTCGGCTTTATTTTCTGGTGCACTGGAAAGGCTATGGTCCAGAGGAAAGGTCTTGGGTCCTGGATAAGGATCTCCATGCCCCGAGGCTCAAGAGGGCATTTTTTCGGGAATTTCCTCGGAAACCTGGCTTTAGGGGTTCCTTGACCCCTCCTCAAGGGGGGGGGTACTGTTAGGCGCCGGGGTCCGCTCGTCGGTGCGGCCCGGCGCCTAGCAACCAGGGACGCTGTGCGCGTACAGCCGCCGGCTCCCTGGCAACGCTAGACGCCGGGCGCACGGAGCCGCACGGACCCTAGCAACGGGGACGCCACTGGCGGACCGCGTTCCCCGTTGCTGGGTCCATTTAAATTAATAAGGGCACCTGTTTCCTGACCGTGCAGCAAGGCAGCTGCACGGCATTTAGTCCAATCAGCCTCTAAACAGCTGATTGGAGGACTCCCTGTTAAGTACACTCCCAGGGCTTCTCACAGACGCCGGTAATAGCTTCCTGCATGCTGTATCTGTTTGCTGAGAGTGTTTCCAGTCCTGCTGTACCCGGTCGTTCCTGTCCTCAGTTGTCCTGTACTCGGAAGTCGTCATCTGTTCCTGGAGTCCTGATTGAGCACCTTTAAACATCCAGTGGTGTTCGTGAGTCACGGCGTAGCCGTGTGTTGCGGCTTGGCCGCTTTATTACTTATTATTTGTGTTTCGGAGCTTTTGCGGAGGATTCCGCTCCCACAGATCCACTCTGGTATCCAGCGGTGCTGGGTAGGAGTAACGGACTAGTGGATTTTGGTTGTCCTTTTATCTGGCGGTTTTTCCGCGCACACTTCTGGTTTGGTTAGTTAGCTTGTTGCCCCTGGCCTGTTGTCAGTCAGAGGTCCTCTTGTCATCATCCTGCCTCGGATTTCCCTTTGTCTCTCACTAAGACCGGGGGGCACCGGAGTTGGGCAGACATAATCCGCCTTTCAAACGTGGCTGCCAGGGGCTCAAGAAACCATAGTCTCGCAAGGGATTTCCGATAGCACGGGTGAGACAATAGAGTTAGGGCGCCAGGGGCAACTAGTCTTTCCAGCTCCCGTAACCAGCATTCCCTTCCAGTACTCTGGCCATTGCCATGAGATCTCCTCCGGTCAGGAGTACTGGAATCATAACAGATGTGGTGGAACAGCTGGTAGTTCCCCAGCCTTATCGGAGAACGGTACTAGATATAGCTCATAGTCATGTTACCGCAGGACATTTAGGGGCAAAAAAAACCACTGAAAGAGTATTACAAAGGTTCTTTTGGCCAGGGGTTTATAAAGAAGTGTCTGAATATTGTTCTTCCTGTCCTGAATGCCAGTATCATGCCCCTAGACCCCATTTCAGGAGCCTACTAGTTCCCATGCCTATTATAGAGGTCCCGTTTGACAGATTAGCCATGGATCTCATGGGGCCCTTGTTAAAGTCTGCTTGGGGCCATCAGTATATCCTGGTAATTATGGACTATGCCACTCGATATCCTGAGGCTGTCCCTTTACGCACTATCACAACCAAGGCGATAGCTAGGGAGCTGGTGCAGGTTTTTAGTAGAGTGGGAATACCAAAAGAAATTTTGACTGACCAAGGTACTCCATTTATGTCAAGGATCATGAAAGAATTGTGCAAATTATTTAAGGTCACTCACTTCAGGACGTCCATCTACCATCCCCAAACTGACTGGTTGGTGGAAAGGTTTAATAAAATATTAAAAAGTATGTTAAAAAAGGTTGTTGAGAGAGATGGGAAAAAATGGGATTGTTTGTTGACCTACTTGTTAATGGCCATCAGAGAAGTTCCGCAGTCCTTTACGGGGTTTTCTCCATTTGATTTGTTGTATGGTAGACACCCCAGAGGGCTGTTGCACATTGCCAAAGAGACATGGGAAGGACAGCCCACTCCTTATAGAAGCGTTATTGAACATGTAACACAAATGCAGGATAGGATTGCAGCCGTGGTACCTGTTGTCAGAGAGCACATGGAACAGGCCCAAAGTGCTAAACAGAGGGTCTATAACCGGAGTGCCAAGATACGTGAATTTGCTCCTGGAGATAGAGTTCTTGTTTTGGTACCCACTGTGGAAAGCAAATTCCTAGCTAAATGGCTGGGTCCATTTGAGATTAGGGAAAAAGTGAATAAGTATACCAGCCGGGAAAGAGAAAACCCGAACAAATCTACCATGTTAACTTAATCAAACCCTGGAAAGATAGGTTGTCTCTGTCAGCGGAGCCTTGCCCTTCGGTGTCTTCACCTCGGTTGCTTCCCGCAGTGAAGGTGTCAGAGACATTATCAGCTGATCAGAACAATCAGGTTAAAGAATTTCTCATCCAAAATAGGGAGATATTTTCAGAGCTGCCTGGCCGAACGACCATAATAAAACATGACATTGTCACAAAACCAGGGGTCAGGGTTCATTTAAAGCCATATAGGATTCCTGAAGCTCAGCGAGAAGCTGTTTCTAAAGAAGTTAAAACCATGTTAGAACTTGGAGTCATAGAGGAATCTAACAGTGAGTGGTCCAGTCCCATAGTGCTCATCCCGAAGCCCGACGGTAGCATACGCTTCTGTAATGACTTTCATAAGTTAAATGAGGTGTCCAAGTTTGACGCATACCCCATGCCCCGTGTGGATGAGCTTATAGAAAGGCTGGGAACAGCCAGGTTTCTCACCACGTTGGACCTGACCAAAGGTTACTGGCAAATACCTTTATCTGATAGCGCAAAAGAAAAACAGCCTTTTCGGTTCCGGAGGGGCTGTACCAGTATAAGATGTTACCCTTTGGGTTGCATGGGGCTCCAGCAACTTTTCAACGGGCGATGGATAAAATTTTGAGGCCCCATAGAAAATATGCAGCTGCCTATCTGGATGATGTGGTAATTCACAGTACAGACTGGGGGTCCCATTTGGTTAAAGTACAAGCAGTACTGGACTCAATCAGAGAGGCAGGGTTAACTGCTAACCCAAAGAAGTGCTGCCTCGCAATGGAGGAGGTCAAATACTTGGGCTTCACCATAGGCAGAGGTCTGATTAGGCCCCAATTGAATAAAATTGATGCTATTCAAAACTGGCCTCGTCCAGTGAATAAAAAATAGGTAAGGACTTTTTTGGGAATAACTGGGTACTATAGATGGTTTATTCCCAATTTTGCGACCACAGCGGTGCCGTTGTCAGACCTTACCAAAAGGAAGCAGTCAAATATGGTGAAATGGAACCCTGATGCAGAAAAAGCGTTCCAAGCGTTAAAAGTGGCTTTGTGTTCACAACAGGTGTTGATAACACCAGATTTTTCAAAAGAATTTGTGGTACAGACAGATGCCTCAGAGGTAGGGATAGGCGCTGTGCTGTCCCAAACCAGAGATGGGGACGAACACCCTATCATTTATTTGAGTAGGAAACTCAATGAGCATGAAAAAAGGTATGCCATTGTGGAAAAGGAGTCTTTGGCCATTAAGTGGGCACTAGATACCTTGAGATATTACCTCTTGGGTAGACAATTCAGACTAGTGACTGATCATGCCCCTTTAAAATGGATGTATGTAAATAGCGGCAAGAATGCTCGTGTAACTAGATGGTTTCTAGCGTTGCAGGATTTTAAGTTTACTGTCGAACATAGACCGGGTACACAATTGGCCAACGCAGATGCATTGTCCCGCATCTTCTGTTTGGGGGCTACAAGTGTTCCGGCCCCTAGGTCGAAACAGGGGAGGGGGATATGTGACAAGAACACTGGGATAGTGTTTGAGGGCAGGTATGTTTGTCCCATGTTCTTGTCTTACATGTATTAGAAAAATGAAAACTTCTAGGAATATGTTTTGTTTTGTTAGAACCTTTTCAGTTTGTTGGAAAAGCTGGGTAAGGGCCCTGAAAGAGAGATGGGGCAAGTTCCAGACATTGGGCCCAGTTCAGGTCTTTGGCCTCACAGAAGGCTAATCAGGCTTTCAGCTGTGTAAGAGTGTTATAGAGCTGCTGGCCTGATTAGGGTGTGCAGACTGCCTGGGAAGACTGCAGGATCTCTGTGAGAGAAACACGCTTCCTGATACAAGTGAGCTATACAGTGTACTGGAGAACTCTGTGTTTTTTGTTTAGTGATAGTTAGGAACATCTTGTGTTTAGTCAGTGCCGGACAGGCAAGGTATTTTCTTTTGCTGTTTGTTTTATTTTCTGTATAATAAAACTGGCTGGGGCCAGTTGTACCGGAAACTGGACTTGTGTGGTTCCTCAGCTGCTGCAGACTGCCATTTATCCCAGGAAACGGCACCTTGTACCCTTACAGTGTTACTATATATATATATATATATATATATATATACATACATATACACACATACATATACATAAATATATATATACATATATACAAATCCATATGTCCGGCACAGCCTCCTAGTCCATATACAGCATCGGGTGTCCTCACAAACAACAGTTACCATCCACAAGAGGTGTGGCACTCCAATGACTTACTGGGACACGTAATTGCAGCAACGTTTCAATGCCTTTAACAACTTGTATATATATATATATATATATATACACACACACACACACACACACACACACACACACACACACACACACATGAAGATATACATGTATAAATATATATATATAAATATGTGTGTGTATGTATATATATATACACACATACACAGTCTATCTATCTATCTATCTATCTATATATATATATATATATATATATATATAGATAGATATACAGATAGATATATATAATATGGGTTAAGTATGAAAATCCGGCGGTCGGGATGCCGGCGATCAGTATACCGATGCAGGCATCCCAATCATGGCAATGCAGACAGGGGTGCACAGGGTAACCTTACCACCCTCCCTTACCCCCTAACCCTTGCTGTCCCCAGCCTAACCCTAACCTCCCCTATTTGTGGCTAACCCTAACCCCCCCCCCTTCTCGTGGCCTAATCCCAATCCTCCCCCCATTGTGCCTAACCCTAAACCCCCTTCTCTGCAGGCTAGCCCTAAACTTCCCCACCCTGCAGCCTAACCCTAACCCCTCTGGAGTGTGCCTAAACTTAATACCCGCTCCTGCACGCTAAACCTAACCCAGAAGTTCATACTTACCTTCGGGATCCTGGCTGTTGGGATACTGTATCTTCGTCTGGATCCTGATCTCTTTGGGATTCCGGTGTCGGTATTCTTGTGGCTGGCGGGACTCTGGTATCAGTATTATGGCTGCTGGGACCCTGAACGCATACTGTATGTATGTATGTATGTATGTATGTATGTATGTATATATATATAATTAATCTGCCTGCTCTTTATTAGGGGCCCTACTGCCTTAAATGCCACAGGACCCCATGGCCTTAATCCGGCACTGATTTCTTGTGTGCTCCACCCCCCACCTCGTAAGCCTACAGTGTCTGCGCTCTGTGGAGACGTGCTGCGCGTAACAGCAGAGGTGGGTGGCTGTGGGGAAGGAGTAGGGAGAGTAGCACTGAGGAGGAGGTGGAGGCACTCTACCTAGCAGATGTGCATGATGGGCTCTTCCAGGCATAATGTATAACGTACCAACTAGCGCCTCAACAAGGAACACTTCAAACAAAACAACAATACAATGTCAATACATTCCTTTATGGTGGAGATCCTCCTGAATATCTTCCAATTCTTCTGATCGGAGAACTCTCACCATATGTGGAAAAACCAGAATATCATCATGTGTAGTACAACACAATTTATTAATCAGATGACATACACATATAACATAAAAGGATTCTATATATTCCCCAAGTGCAATGTGGACTAGTCTGATAGAACAATTACCAGAGTTTATTGAGAACTGGTGTGAAGCAGTTCTCAAAAAGCACGTTGGTTATAAGTCACCAGATAGTCTCCCTGGGTAGACGGTCCGGGATGGCCCTCAGGCGAACGTACTCTCAGTCCAGTCCTTCACTTCAAAAATGGGGGTCCAGTGGATATCCAATGCGTTTCAACCCAAATGCTCTGGGTCTTTCTCAAGGCAGAATGAAAGCAACACTGTCCTGCTCTTATAGGAGGGAGATCATAGTAGTTAGATTCAGGGAGTGCACACAGAGAGAAGGTACCAGAAGATACTTCAGAACACTAAACTCTGAAGACCCAGAGCATTTGGGTTGAAACGCGTTGGCTATCCAGTGGACCCCCATTTTTGAAGTGAAGGACTGGACTGAGAGTACGTTCGCCTGAGGGCCATCCCGGACCGTCTACCTAGGGAGACTATCTGGTGACTCCTCTGTTTGCTACAGATTTGTCTATTCTAAGTGTATAGGAGGGACACTTATTTGGATATTAGTACCTATAAGCAGCCTTTATTCGCAGCCTATTCAATCACTCAATTTTTCTCAGTTGTGTCTATAATGTATAACGTGTAATGGGCTCTACTAGGCATAATGTATAACGTTATAGTCATTTAGTGTATCCTGCACCGAAACCCAAAAATTGGTACTTATTGCATACTAAATAACCAGCTATCTGACAAATTCCCCATAGTAATTTGGGATTTTATTCATCATGAGCTGGAGTTGCTCCAACAATCACAATTAAACCTTGTAAACAAACAAAGATCGGCAGTTGCCAAGAAAAGAAAGGGATTGCCTTTTTGGAGCACTCTTTTAAATTGATTGGTATTACATTGATATTAGTTATATTAGAGCATAACTTTTAATATTCTCGTTAAAATATAAGGGGTATAAATATTTTTATGTCTGTCATGTATGTATACACATAAACAAAATAAGTATCTATGTCAAATCCACCCCCCAAAAAAATATTTTATAGACATGTAACTGTCTTTGTGGTGAGTATTATTCAGTGTGAATGTATTGCTCAATCCTGTAATAAAACAGATATTTTCTTAAGTCACACGGCTTTATTGTCTTATATTTATTTATTCGGCATATTACTATTATGCTTCTTATAGGCCCTACACACTGGCCGACAATCTTCAAAGATATGAACGATCTCGTTCATTATTGAACGAGATGATGTTCATATCTTTCAGTGTGGAGTCACCAGTGATGAACGATGCGAGGCCCCACGCTCGTTCATCGCTGGTGCTCAGTCGGCTGTGCATGCAGGCCAATATGGACGATCTCGTCCATATTTGCCTGCACTTGTATGAAGCCGGGTGACGGGGGAGTGAAGAAACTTCACTCCCCCCGTCACTGCCCCCCCTGCCGGGTCGCCTGTCTGCCGTGTCGGCGGTTGGGCAGCTTGGCGGTGGATTGCCGTATCTGTAGGACCCATTAGTTTAGCAAAGAGCTATTGCAGCATAAATCCGGCTTCTATACAGCATTTTTGCATACACAAATGTGATACGGTTTCTTTCAATAACTGTCACAGTGACATGAATAATATCATCATAACTCCTTATCTAGTTTTGTACCACTATATTAGCTCATTCTAACACCACTCTATTGTATCGTAATAATTGTAATCAACATGAAGATAAAAACGTTAGTTAAGACAACAAGGAGAGATGTAGAACACACTGCTGCCCTCTATTTTTAGTAATCAGTATGTCAGGGCTTAATGGGATAACATGTTTTAAGTCCTCAGAGAATTGTAATGATACAAGTGTTGCCAGTGCTTACTATCTGTACATGAAACAGTGTTTCTTTTAGCAATTATCACAGTCATATAGTAGATTTTAGATATTGAGTTTCAGTCCAGGATATACACTGTGTCTCAATTATCAAACCCAACACTGTTTAAACACGTTTAGGCATTAGACTACAAAAATATATGGAAAAAGCGCAGACACATTAATTATCGCCTCTCAGAGACGAGGCTGAAGTTAGCTTCTTATTCGGCCAGCTTCTTATTCACTTCTTATTCAAGCTCTAGCTTCTTATTCACTTCTTATTCGAACGCCAGCTTCTTATTCAGTTCATTCAGTTTTGCAAGGGTTAATGAGTCTTGGGTCACAAATTTGACACCTGAAATCAACAGAGTAGGTTCACTTACATATGACCCACTTGTATTTTGCCTGGCCCAACACTGTTTTGGGCATGAAATACACTGGCAAAGTGGGCACACACACCATATTTTACCATTTTGAATAAGTAGCTGTAGTTTTGCAAGGGTTAACCAGTCTTGGGCCACAAATGTGACCCCCGAAAACAATAGAGGGTGGTCAGTTGCATGTGACCCACTTGTATTTTGCCTGGCCCAACACTGTTTTGGGCATGAAATACACTGGCAAAGTGGGCACACACACCATATTTTACCATTTTGAATAAGTAGCTGTAGGTTTGCAAGGGTTAACCAGTCTTGGGCCACAAATGTGACCCCCGAAAACAACAGAGGGTGGTCACTTGCATGTGACCCACTTGTATTTTGCCTGGCCCAACGCTGTTTTGGGCATGAAATACACTGGCAAAGTGGGCACACACACCATATTTTACCATTTTGAATAAGTAGCTGTAGTTTTGCAAGGGTTAACTAGTCTTGGGCCACAAATGTGACCCCCGAAAACAACAGAGGGTGGTCACTTGCATGTGACCCACTTGTATTTTGCCTGGCCCAATGCTGTTTTGGGCATGAAATACACTGGCAAAGTGGGCACACACACCATATTTTACCATTTTGAATAAGTAGCTGTAGTTTTGCAAGGGTTAACCAGTCTTGGGCCACAAATGTGACCCCCGAAAACAACAGAGGGTGGTCACTTGCATATCACCCACTTGTATTTTGTTTGGCCCAACGCTGTTTTGGGCATGATGTACACTGGCAAAGTGGGAACAAACACCATTTTATAAATTGCCATTTTGAATAAGTAGCTGTAGTTTTGCAAGGGTTAACTAGTCTTGGGCCACAAATTTGACACCTGAAATCAACAAAGCGGGGTCACTTACATATGACCCACTTGTATTTTGTTTGACCCAACGCTGTTTTGGGCATGACATACACTGGCAAAGTGGGCACACACACCATATATCACCATTTTGAATAAGTAGCTGTAGTTTTGCAAGAGTTAACTATTCTTGGGACACAACTGTGAGACCTGCAATCAACAGAATGTGGTCTCTTACATATCACCCACTTGTATTCTGCCTGGCCAAACATTGATTTGTGAATGAAATACGCTGGGAAAGTGGGCACAACCACCATATTATAATTTACCATTTTGAATATGTAGCTGTAGTTTTGCAAGGGTTAACTAGTCTTGGGCGACATATTTGATACTAGAAATCAAGGGTTAGATTAGCTCCTTATTGCACAGGGGAGTCATAGAGAGCCTATGTTGAGTTAAAGTTGTCTGAAGTCAGCTCCTATCCTTGCTTGAAGGAAGCTATACTCAGCAGGATTGGGGTGACGGGTCCCAGCAAAGCCCAAGAATATTATGAGTTGCAGCTGAACCCATCTGATCCTCCAGTGGTCAAACTGGCATAATTGGCCAAACTGAGTAAAACCTGGTTACAGACAGATAAAAACTCTTCTCAGTGGGTAGTGGAAGTGATGGCTCTAGACGGGTCTGGGACTCTAGGTCGACCAGAAAAAGGTCGACGCCAATTGGTCAACACACCTTAGGTCGACATGGACAAAATGCCGACAAGAACAAGGTCGACATGGAAAAAGGTCGACATTAGTTTTTTATGTTTTTTTGGTGTCGTTTTCTTCGTAGAGTGACCAGGAACCCCAACTAGTGCACCGCATCACCTCGCATGGCTCGCTTCGCTCGCCATGCTTCGGTCATGGTGCCTTCACTCCGCTCCGCTTGGCACAGATTACCGTTCCAATCGTAGTCCACGTGGATGAAAAGGTTCCAAAAAAGAAAAAAATTGTGAAAAACTCATGTCGACCTTTTTCCATGTCGACCCTTTTCCATGTCGACCCAAGGTGTGTCGACCAATTGACGGCAACCTAAGGTGTGTCGACCTTTTTGTTGTCGACTTGGAGTCCAGATACCCTCTAGACCAGGCTATACGGGTATTAGACTGTGGTGTAAAACACTGGGCCTTTGCAGGCTGACCCCAGACAATTGAGGAGCTAGCAGTGGTCATTGAGAGGTACCTGACCCTGGGAAATTTGAATAAAGCCAAGCAAGGGTTACAGCCAGTACCTAAGCCCAATACCCAGATCCCCATTGTTAAACCAAACAGCCCGTCTCCAGTCATATGTTTTGAGTGCAGAGAGCCCAGTCATGCACAGCGGTACTTCCTAAAGCAGGGTGAGCTAGTGGATTGCAGCTCAGGGAAAACAGCACAACCTGTATTCAGTATGGCGCCTGGAATTATTTCCCCAGCTGAAACTACCGTTTCATCTGATGGTACAGATTGAAGGCTGGGATATCTGGGCCTTGGTTGATACTGGCAATGAATTGTTTATCATCTCTGCTAACCTGGTTCTTCCCGGGTCTGGCCAGGTTGTGCTTCTGGTAAAGATGCTATGTATACTTGGTGACATAGAAGAATGCCCATGAGTGCACCTGCCGGTGGTGATTAAAGACCAGTAAAAATGGTAGTCACAGTAGCTTCCAAACCTCCTTATCCACTAATCCTGGGCCAGGACTTCCCACTGTTGCAGGAGTTTGTTACCTGGCATGACATTGGCAGACAGACAAAGGTTAAGCTGTCGCAGGGGCCAAGATCTACTGGAAGCCAAGGTTGTATGACTGTAAAGCCCTCTCTTGCCAGTGAGATTGAGACACATTAGTCCCCCATTTGCGAAAGAGTGTCTTTGCAGGACTTTAGGCGAGATCAACATAATGATGGCAACTTGTCCAATACTTTTTAAAATGTGGTAGTGGTAAATGGTAAGGTAAACTCTGCTTTACCACCTGAAGGTGTACCTTACTTTATGTGAAAAAGAAATTGTTTTACCTTGTAACTTATTTGCAAGGTAAAAGGGTAGACCAGTTGCTGATTCCCCGAAAACATGAGCAGCTGGTATTGAGGGCGGCTCACATGCATTTATGGGATGGCCATTTAGGGGAGAGGAAAACTCTCCAGCGTATCCAGCTATGGTTCTCCTGGCCAGGCATTCATGCTGCAGTAAAAAAATATTGTCAGGGATGCCCAGTGTACCAAAAGAATGCACCCCAGACAGAATTTAGGGCGACCTTGGTTTTCCTGACTATAATTTCCATGCCTATTGAGCCAATTTTTATAGATCTGATAGGGCCAGTAGAAAAATCGGATCATGGGCATCAGTATATATTGGTGACGGTGGACTACTCCGGGTACCCGGAGGCCATATCACTATGTAACATGAAATCTAGCGCTATTGTCCGGGAGTTCTTGATGCTGTATACCCGTCTAGGAATACCAATAGAGGTCCTGACCGTCTAAGGTAACCCTTTTGTGTCTAAATTAATGAAATACCTGTGTCGCCTGTTAAAGGTGGATAGAATTACCATTTCGGTTTACCACCCGCAGACAGACGGCTTGGTTGAATGCTTTAACAGAACCCTTATGCAGATGATGAAAAGGGCAGTGTCACAGGAGAAGCGAGATTAGGACCTACTCTTACCTTAGCTATTGTTGGCAGTTTGAGAGGTACCCCAAACCTCTTTTATTATTATTATTATTATTATTATTATTATCCTTTATTTATACAGAGACTTTATATAGAGACTGTATGGGGTTTAGACCCTTCAAACTCCTCTATGGTAGACAATGCAGAGGGATACTAGATCTATTAAAAGATGGGTGGGAGCAGCAATTGTCCCAAGGGGATGCGGTTAAGATCCCGCCGGACAGAATCCCGGTGGTCGAAATACCGACGCCGGTACCCCGACCGGCACAATCCCGAAATATTCTGCCTCCGTGGGTGTCCACAACACCCATAGAGGGAGAATATAACAGTGTGCCGAGCATAGCAAGGCACCGTGCCTGCAGCGTGGCGAGCGAAGTGAGCCCGCAAGGGGCTGCGTTCTGCTCGCCACCCCTGTCGGGATTGTGCGGTCGAAATTCCGGCATCGGTATTTCGACCGCCGGGATCCGGTCCAGCGGGATTTAGTACTGATCCCGTCCCAAGAGCCTAACATCGTTCAGTTTGTGTCCCAATTGTATGGCTGTCTAAGGCAAATTGCGCCACTTCTGACCAAGCATATGGTAAGAGCTCAACAGGATCAAAAACGCAGTCATGGCGTTACTGCTGTCAACTCTCAATAGGGGCAACAAGGTACTGATACTTGTGTCTAGGTACGGCAGGAAGGTAGAAGGAAAGAGGTAAAAGTCTACCATGTGAATTTGTTGAAGCCTTGGAAAGTGCCAGTCATCCCTCTTTAGTGGCCATGAAAACCCCAGAATGTCAGGTACCTACTGAAGTAACTTTGAGTCCTAGCCAGAAACAAGAAGTGGTAAACTTAATAGCACAGTACCAGGTTGTGTTCTCTGCCCTCCTGGGGAAAACTCAAATCATACAGCATGACAATGTTACTCCACCCGGGGGTGGGGGGGGGGTGGGTGATAAAGCAAAGGCCATATTGTATATCTGAGGCCCAACAGGCAGCAGTAAAACGGGAACTGGAAGTGATGCGGCGCTTGGGGGTCATAGAGTAGTCAAACAGTGAATGGAATAATCCCATTTTTTTTTAGAGCCCAAGCCTTTTGGAGCTTTGAGATTCTGTAATGACTTCAGAAAGTTAAATAAAGTTCCTCGGTGTGATTCCTATCCTATGCCCTGGGTTGATGAACTGGTAGAAACTTAGCAATAAGCCAGTATCTAACTACGCTAGATTTACTGAAGGGGTACTGGCAAATTCCTCTGATGGAAGCCGCCAAAGCAACAACAGCCTTCTCTACCACAGTGGGTTTGTTCCAGTCGAACCTTCCAAAGGTGGATGCAGTCAGAGCCGTCTTAACAGAAGTGTAGGCCCCTGGGCACAGCAATGCACTGGTGCCCCTACGCACCCATCAGTAGTAGGGGTGGGGGGTGCTATCAGCGGCAGCTTTGATGTCCCACGGGGGGTAGGGGGGTTCTATCTTTCACTCAGCATGTAGGACCTGGAGAAATAATTTCTGCCAATTACTCCTTTACTGCACAGATGGGGTGGGAAGGAGAACACTAAACTGTAGAAGGAGACATTGTGCTAAATGAAGGGGCCCTGGTACATGACTTCCAGGGTGGTAGGGAGTGTTTACTACACAGGGGAGGGGTGGATTGTGGAGTGGGCTTAATAATAATCATTTTCCAGGGGTCAGGGCAGCTTGCTTTACTGCAGATATCTCCAGTTCCTGGAAATAGATTTCTTAGCTTTAATGGGATAAAAAAAAAACTAGAGAGTCCCACCTTACAGGAGGTACTGGGGACTTGGGGATCAGAGTTCAAGAGCCAGAGCAATCCACCAACAAAAATATAAAACTGCATATTAGGCGTGCGGAGCTGGAGCAGTGACCCAGCTGCTGGAAGGCTGATATCTCTGGTTCTGGGCATAGTAGAGACAAGATGCAGTGTCCACTGAAAGGGGAGACTCCCAGCTTTTGGATTATTCCCTCAGAAAAGTCAGACAGAACCTGAGATATCTGGCTGGGAAGAGCAATTAATAGGCTTGGATGGGGACCACTGCTTTGAAGTCGGATATCTCCGTTCCCCAGGTCCAATTTTCAAAAATCTGGTACCCCTGGAAAGAGGGGACCCTCAGCTATCAGCCTAGGGCCCTTCTACTCCTGGGGCCCTTGGGCAAGAGCCCATTGAGCCCATACGAAAAGACGGCCCTGGATGCAGTGTTACAGTCTCTACAGGCACAAGGGAGGGTTCACAGCTAACCTGGAGAAGTGTGCCATCATAACTGTGGAGGCAAAGTATCTGGGGTATATTGTATGCCAAGGGTAAGTTAAACCTCAACCCAGCAAGGTGGAAGCAATCTTCACATGGCCTAAGCTAAAATGTATGTCGCAACTCAGGATATTCTTTGGACTGGTGGGCTATTATCGTAGGTTCAGGGGTGGAACTTGCAGCGGTGCAACCGGTGCAATGCACCAGGGCCCCTCCACGATGAAGGGGCCCACAGCTGGAGGCACTACAATGAGTCAGACTGACTAATTACATGCCATCTGCAAGCCGCCGGTTCCCCTAAACAGAATGAGGCTGAGCTGGTGTGCAGAACTGCAGTCTGGCCAGAGGGGGAGGAGGATGCAGTGGAGAAGTCTGGAGAAGGAGAAGGGGCCATCTTCCCCTCTCATTCACAGGCAGCCCAGCTGTTTCTTTTTGCTACCGGAGCTGGAGCATCACGTGACCATGCGGCTAAACTGTAGAGTATCTGAGGTAGTGCAGCAGCATTCCTTGTAAGGCGGTCAGGCAGCTGTGTGTTTATTTTTATTTTATTATACATTTTTCTAATTGTACATTTCATCCAGCAAACTCAGAATCGCGGACCTCGAAGAGGCGGAGCCTACATTGAGGGGGCGGAGATTGGGAGGTGGTTGGCAGGGTTGTTACAGTAATCTGGTCTCTCTGCAAATAGTAATGGTGACTGTGCAGTGACATATAACATATAGCACAGCATAGAGTGACCCCACTAAGGCAGCCAGGCACAGGGTCATGTGTTGTCACCCAGGGTGCATGTGCTGCTGCTGGCTGCATGATGCATAGTGCGGACATCTGTCTCCATGGGCCTTGTGTATCCTTGTACAAAGGAATTGTCCCATCTTTATACAGTGAGAAGTCTCCTGAGTTTTTGTGGGAGTTGGATACAATTGGCCGACAGTTATCATATTGATATTCATAATGTCGACATGAAGAACTGTCAACAAACAGTCCCTTGTGATCTAGCAGTTTCGTACTTTATACCGGTGACAGCAGTGCCTTTTTCTGGATCACATTGCATTGGCGATGTCTCAGCAGTGTTCTGGTGAGTATTTTCCCCATTATCCCTAATCCCTAAACCTTTCCCTAGTAGCTAACCTTAACCTTTTCCCCTCCCCACAGCCTAACCCTAGCCACCACCCCAGTGCCTCACCCCACCCCCAGCAGCCTAACCCTAAAACTTTACCGTAGTGCCTACTATATTGGCGTTACGTGTAAAAGGAGCTCTACTGTGTGGCGTAATGTGTATAAGGAGCTCTACTGTGTGGCGTAACCTGTATAAGGGGTATTACTGTGTGGTGTAACATCTATAAGAAGCACCACTGTGTGGCGTAACGTGTATAAGGAGCACTATTGTGTGGCGTAAAGTGTATAAAGACCATTACTGTGTGTTGTAACGTGTATAAGGAGCTCTACTGTGTTGCGTAACATGTATAAGCAGCAGTACTGTGTGTTGTAATGTGTATAAGGAGCACTACTGTGTGGCGTAACGTGTAGAAGGAGCTCTACTATGTGGCGTAATGTGTATAAGAAGCAGTACTGTGTGGCATAACGTGTTTCAGGAGCACTACTGTGTAGCGTTAACATATATAAGGAGTACTACTGTTCAGTGTAATGTAATGTAAATCGGTGTAATGTAACAAGGTTGCACTACTGTGTGACATCATTTGAATTGGTGGTACTATTGTGTGCCCACACCCCTTTTCAATGAGACCATGCCCTATTTTTTGACACACATGTTTTGGATCTTGTGGGGGCTGGGGATACGCATTTTGTTGCACCTGGGCCCACCATGGTCTTGTTCCACCACTGCGTAGGTTCATGCGCGAATTTGCCACAGGGCAGCATCATTCACTGAATGTCTGAGGAAACAGTCCCCAGACAAGATCTAATCACAGATGTGCTAAATGTAGCACATCTACAATCATGTACTGACATGCGGGTGGATGCCCAGCACAGGGCTAGTTCGCCCCGCATGACTGGCCCTAGCCCCCCCTTGCACAGGTACAAAACCATTGCACGGTGTCGATGATTTTGTACCTGATGAGTAGTTCCCTGCCAGCGAAGCTCCTGCACGCTGGCAGTCCGCTACTCGCCACATCCCGGGTCGCAGAGGCTGTGTGTAACACCACTCAGCTGCCTCGGGCCGCCCCCCCCCCCCCACACACACACGGTCTAGAAAGGCCTCCGTTGTCCGGACCGTGGTTCTAAAGCCGGTGGCATGCCCCTTCCCACCACGTGACCGCCTCTGCCTGTCAATCAGACAGAGGCGATTGAAGCCCTGAGATGCGGATAGAATCTCACTGGGCTCCCGGAGTGCGCACTCCACAAAGTAATTCAGACTGTGATCGTTGCCGCTGCAGTGATGCAGTCTGAATTACTCCCAAGGCCCGCAGACACTACTTTGCAGAATTTAAGAAAAGCTTTGTGAGCAGAGCCTGTATTGCAAGCTCCTGATTTCAGGTGTCAAATTTGTGGCCCAAGACTAGTTAACCCTTGCAAAACTACAGCTACTTATTCAAAATGGCAAAATATGGTGTGTGTGCCCACTTTGCCAGTGTATTTCATGCCCAAAACAGTGTTGGACCAGGCAAAATACAAGTGGGTGATATGTAAGTGACCACCCTCTGTTGATTTCAGGTGTCAAATTTGTGGCCCAAGACTAGTTAACCCTTGCAAAACTACAGCTACTTATTCAAAATGGCAAAATATGGTGTGTGTGCCCACTTTGCCAGTGTATTTCATGCAGTGGCGAAACTAGAAATTTTTCTCCCCCAAGCCAAAAAATTCTTCAGCGGCCCACCCCCCCCTTCATGCTCCATAATTGGGAGCAAGAAAGGGATAAATATGCGCGCGCCTTCAACGCGCGCAGAAAAAAAGGGCGTGGTTTCGTTGGAATGGGCGTGGTTTCACATAAAGGGGCGTGGCATTGCAGGAAAAGACTACCTTATACCCCAGTTTTGCAACCTGCACGCCCATACGTTGGCCACCACAGGAAAGAAAAATAATCCTGATTCATGCCCCTTACATTATTTGTCATTTTTCCTCCTTATAGTAATGCCCAGTATACATTATGCCACATACTGCAATGGCCCTTAGACATTATGCCGCACACAATAATGCACATGACACAATATGCACACACTGTAATGCCCCCGACACATTATGCCACACCGTAATGCCTGTGACACATTATGCCACACACCGTAATGCCTGTGACACATTATGACAGGAATCGCAATGCCCGTTATACATTATGCTACACACTGCAATGCCCCTGATACATTATAGCACATACAATGTCTGTGACACATTATGACACACACCGCAATGTCCGTGATACATTATGCCACACACTGCAATGCCCGATACATTATAGCACATACAATGCCTGTGACACATTATGCCACACACTGCAATGACCTTGAGACATTATACCACAATGCCCGTGATATAGTATACCATACACCGTAATGCCTGTGACACATACCGCAATGCCCTGCCCATTATACCCTATGCCACACACCGCAATGCTCGTTATGTATTATGCCACACTGCAATGACCCTGAGACATTATACCACATACCACAATGCCCGTGATATAGTATACCACACACCGTAATGCCTGACACATTATGACACACACCGCAATGTCCGTGATACATTATGCCACACACTGCAATGACCCTGAGACATTATACCACATATCACAATGCCCGCGATATAGTATACCATACACCGTAATGCCTGTGACACATTATGACACACACTGCAATGTCCGTGATACATTATGCCACACACCGTAATGCCCATTACACATTAAGTCCTACAGTAAGGCTTCTAATTACTTTTCAATTACCTGCTCGTTGTCAGGGGTTTCATGCACTGGGTGTCATGCTCGTTGCCAGGGGTTTCATGCTCTTGGTTCCATGCACGGTGCCAGGGGTTTTCATGCTCAGGGTGTCATGCTCGTAGCCAGGGGTTTCATGCACTGGGTGTCATGCTCGTTGCCAGGTGTTTCATGCACTGGGTGTCATGCTCGTTGCCAGGTGTTTCATGCACTGGGTGTCATGCTCGTTGCTAGGAGGTAGTCCTTGTTGCTAGGGCTGTGCTCCCAGTGCCACATATGTCCCCAGTGCCAGATATTCCCCCACGGTGCCAGGTACTCACATGCCCCAGTGCCAAATATAGCCCCCCCCCATGTGCCAGGTACACATATACCCCCCCAGTGCCACATATGCCCCCAGTGCCAGATATTCCCCCCCAGTGCCACATATGCCCCCAGTGCCAGATATGCCCCCAGTGCCATATATTCCCCCCCAGTGCCAGATATGCCCCCAGTGCCACATATGCCCCCAGTGCCGGATATTCCCCCCCAGTGCCACATATGCCCCCATTGCCAGATATTCCCCCCCAGTGCCAGATATGCCCCCCCAGTGCCAGATATTCCCCCCAGTGCCAGATATCCCCCCGTGCCATATATGCCCCCAGTGCCAGATATTCCCCCCCAGTGCCATATATGCCCCCAGTGCCATATATGCCCCCAGTGCCAGATATTCCCCCCCGTGCCATATATGCCCCCAGTGCCAGATATTCCCTCCCAGTGCCATATATGCCCCCAGTGCCAGATATTCCCCCCCAGTGCCATATATGCCCCAGTGCCAGATATTCCCCCCCAGTGCCATATATGCCCACAGTGCCAGATATTCTCCCCCAGTGCCATATATGCCCCAGTGCCAGATATCCCCCCCCAGTGCCATATATGCCCCCAGTGCCAGATATTCCCCCCCAGTGCCATATATGCCCCCAGTGCCAGATATTCCCCCCAGTGCCAGATATCCCCCCCGTGCCATATATGCCCCCAGTGCCAGATATTCCCCCCCAGTGCCATATATGTCCCCAGTGCCATATATGCCCCCAGTGCCAGATATTCCCCCCCCGTGCCATATATGCCCCCAGTGCCAGATATTCCCCCCCAGTGCCATATATGCCCCAGTGCCAGATATTCCCCCCCAGTGCCATATATGCCCCCAGTGCCAGATATTCCCCCCAGTGCCATATATGCCCCAGTGCCAGATATTCCCCCCCCCCCCCAGTGCCAGATATTTCTTCCCCCACCTCCCGCCGCTCCCGCCGCCGCCGTTTTTTGGAGGGACACGGAGCGGAGGGCACAGCTCGTCTCTCCTGTGTACCTCCTGCTGCATCATCTCCGGCGGCCGCGGGTCTAATAGGGGGAAGTGCCGGTTCGTGAGCCAATTAGAGCTCACGGACGGCACTTCCCCCTATTAGACCCGCGGCCGCCGGAGATGATGCAGGAGGGACACAGGGAGGCGCGCTGTGCCCTCCGTGTCCCTCCAACAAGCGGCGGAGGGAAGGAGACCGCAGACTGACATGCGGACGCTCGTCCGCATGTCAGTCTGCTGTAAATCAGTGGCGCCCCCGCAGCCCCTCGCCCCCAAGCCACCGTGAGGGCTGCGGGGGCAGTAGTTACGCCACTGATTTCATGCCCAAAACAGCGTTGGGCCACACAAAATACAAGTGGGTGATATGTAAGTGACCACCCTCTGTTGATTTCAGGTGTCAAATTTGTGGCCCAAGACTAGTTAACCCTTGCAAAACTACAGCTACTTATTCAAAATGGCAAAATATGGTGTGTGTGCCCACTTTGCCAGTGTATTTCATGCCCAAAACAGCGTTGGGCCAAACAAAATACAAGTGGGTGATATGTAAGTGACCACCCTCTGTTGATTTCAGGTGTCAAATTTGTGGCCCAAGACTAGTTAACCCTTGTAAAACTACAGCTACTTATTCAAAATGGTAAAATATGGTGTGTGTGCCCACTTTGCCAGTGTATTTCATGCCCAAAACAGCGTTGGGCCAAGTAAAATACAAGTGGGTGATATGTAAGTGACCACCCTCTGTTAATTTCAGGTGTCAAATTTCTGGCCCAAAACTAGTTAACCCTTGCAAAACTACAGCTACTTATTCAAAATGGCAAAATATGGTGTGTGTGCCCACTTTGCCAGTGTATTTCATGCCCAAAACAGCGTTGGGCCACACAAAATACAAGTGGGTGATATGTAAGTGACCACCCTCTGTTGATTTCAGGTGTCAAATTTGTGGCCCAAGACTAGTTAACCCTTGTAAAACTACAGCTACTTATTCAAAATGGTAAAATATGGTGTGTGTGCCCACTTTGCCAGTGTATTTCATGCCCAAAACAGCATTGGGCCAAACAAAATACAAGTGGGTGATATGTAAGTGACCACCCTCTGTTGATTTCAGGTGTCAAATTTGTGGCCCAAGACTAGTTAACCCTTGCAAAACTACAGCTACTTATTCAAAATGGCAAAATATAGTGTGTGTGCCCACTTTGCCAGTGTATTTCATGCCCAAAACAGCGTTGGGTAAAGCAAAATACAAGTGGGTGATATGTAAGTGACCACCCTCTGTTGATTTCAGGTGTCAAATTTCTGGCCCAAAACTAGTTAACCCTTGCAAAACTACAGCTACTTATTCAAAATGGCAAAATATGGTGTGTGTGCCCACTTTGCCAGTGTATTTCATGCTCAAAACAGCGTTGGGCCAAACAAAATACAAGTGGGTGATATGTAAGTGACCACCCTCTGTTGATTTCAGGTGTCCAATTTTTGGCCCAAAACTAGTTAACCCTTGCAAAACTACAGCTACTTATTCAAAATGGCAAAATATGGTGTGTGTGCCCACTTTGCCAGTGTATTTCATGCCCAAAACAGCGTTGGGCCAAACAATATACAAGTGGGTGATATGTAAGTGACCACCCTCTGTTGATTTCAGGTGTCAAATTTGTGGCCCAAGACTAGTTAACCCTTGCAAAACTACAACTACTTATTCAAAATGGCAAAATATGGTGTGTGTGCCCACTTTGCCAGTGTATTTCATGCCCAAAACAGTGTTGGGCCAGGCAAAATACAAGTGGGTCACATGCAAGTGACCACTCTCTGTAGATTTCAGGGGTCAATTTTGTGGCCCAAGACTAGTTAACCATTGCAAAACTGAATGATCTGAATAAGAAGCTGGAGTTTGAATAAGAAGTGAATAAGAAGCTAGAGCTTGAATAAGAAGTGAATAAGAAGCTGGCCGAATAAGAGTGAATCCTCAAACAGCAGAGAGTTTTCTATTGATCTGCTGCTATCAGTTTAACATTTCAGAGCTCACTCAAATCTCTTTAAGCAGTGCATGTATTGTCAGTACTTGTTATTGCTAAGTAATAAATGAGACAGTGGGGGTCATTCCGAGTTGATCGTAGCTGTGCTAAATTTAGCACAGCTACGATCGTAAACTCAGACATGCGGGGGGACGCCCAGCACAGGGCTGGTCCGTCCCGCATGTCAGTGCCCCCCTCCCCCCCCCCGCACAAATACAAAAGCATCACACAGAGGCGATGCCTTTGTATTTGAGGAGTAACTCCCAGCCAGCACAGCTCCTGCGGCTGGCCGGGAGTTGCTCCTCACTCCTGCTGGCCGCAGCGGCTGAGTGAGACGTCACGTAGCCGCCGCGGCCCGCCCCCCCCAATGGTCCCCCTAAATGGCGGCTTAACGCTGCCGTTCAGCCCCCTCCCACCTAGCGACCGCCTCTGTCTCAGAGGCATTCGCTAGGTAACAAAAGCTGCCATGAGCCGGCACACTGTGGCACCAGCGCATGCGCAGTTCCGACCCGATCGCTGCGCTGCGACAAACTGCAGCGAGCGATCGGGTCAGAATGACCCCCAGTGTTCCTTCCAATAATCATCACAGTCATATACTAAATTCAATGCACTGGATTACAGCCCAAAATTGTAAACTGTGTCTTGATTAACAAATACCATTCTGCTGTAACACATTAAGGCATATGAATAAATGAATGCATAAAAAGGCACAAAAGATGGCGACTCACTTTGAGTTCTTAATAATCCGCTGATCCCATGTAATTAGCATATTCTGTGCTCATTTTCTATAAACCACTAAAGATTTTTAAGTATTTAAAGCACAGAGTGGTTAACATATACAGATTTCCATGTCAATATAAGGTAATCACCGCAATGATATAGGGAAATAGTTTAACCATTTATAATTGAATTTAAGACACAAAGTGATCATTCAGATATCAATTGTTAACAGGGGTACCCCTCAATAGTGTGCGGCAGCAAAATTAGTGTAGTGAAAAGTGGAATTATATCCACTTTGTTTTCCTCACTGCCACATAAAGTGTTGCTCACCTATCCTTGCCATATCATAAGACATTCAATACATAGTTTAAAATAAATAGCAGTGGTGCTGTGTATCAATTAGGAATGATCTTAATCAATATGAATGATAGAAAGTCAGTCTGTTAAGCACGTGCCCCAATCTGCTTCCCACCATCTTCTTAGAGCGGATGGAGGGTGAGAGTGTGTACAGGTGCCAGGCCAATAGAAATATAGCTGTAGCGCCACTCCGTGCCCCTGTGTCAGTCAGGTGTTAGATGGACCCTGACAGTGGCGTAACTAGTAATTTTTCTCCCCCAAGCCAAGAAATTCTTCAGCGGCCCCCCCCCCCTTCATGCTCCATAATTGGGAGCAAGAAAGGGATAGATATGCGCGCGCCTTAGGCGCGCTCAGAAAAAAAGGCGTGGTTTCGCATAAAGGGGCGTGGTTTAGCATAAAGGGGCGTGGCATTGCAGGAAAAGACTACCTTATACCCCAGTTTTGCAACCTGCACGCCCATACGTTGGCCACCACAGGAAAGAAAAATAATCCTGATTCATGCCCCTTACATTATTTGTCATTTTTCCTCCTTATAGTAATGCCCAGTATACATTATGCCACATACTGCAATGGCCCTTAGACATTATGCCGCACACAATAATGCACATGACACAATATGCACACACTGTAGTGCCCCCGATACATTATGCCACACACCGTAATGCCTGTGACACATTATGCCACACACCGTAATGCCTGTGACACATTATGACAGGAATCGCAATGCCCGTTATACATTATGCTACACACTGCAATGCCCCTGATACATTATAGCACATACAATGTCTGTGACACATTATGACACACACCGCAATGTCCGTGATACATTATGCCACACACTGCAATGCCCGATACATTATAGCACATACAATGCCTGTGACACATTATGCCACACACTGCAATGACCTTGAGACATTATACCACAATGCCCGTGATATAGTATACCATACACCGTAATGCCTGTGACACATACCGCAATGCCCTGCCCATTATACCCTATGCCACACACCGCAATGCTCGTTATGTATTATGCCACACTGCAATGACCCTGAGACATTATACCACATACCACAATGCCCGTGATATAGTATACCACACACCGTAATGCCTGACACATTATGACACACACCGCAATGTCCGTGATACATTATGCCACACACTGCAATGACCCTGAGACATTATACCACATATCACAATGCCCGCGATATAGTATACCATACACCGTAATGCCTGTGACACATTATGACACACACTGCAATGTCCGTGATACATTATGCCACACACCGTAATGCCCATTACACATTAAGTCCTACAGTAAGGCTTCTAATTACTTTTCAATTACCTGCTCGTTGTCAGGGGTTTCATGCACTGGGTGTCATGCTCGTTGCCAGGGGTTTCATGCTCTTGGTTCCATGCACGGTGCCAGGGGTTTTCATGCTCAGGGTGTCATGCTCGTTGCCAGGGGTTTCATGCACTGGGTGTCATGCTCGTTGCCAGGTGTTTCATGCACTGGGTGTCATGCTCGTTGCCAGGTGTTTCATGCACTGGGTGTCATGCTCGTTGCTAGGAGGTAGTCCTTGTTGCTAGGGCTGTGCTCCCAGTGCCACATATGTCCCCAGTGCCAGATATTCCCCCACGGTGCCAGGTAATCACATGCCCCAGTGCCAAATATAGCCCCCCCCATGTGCCAGGTACACATATACCCCCCAGTGCCACATATGCCCCCAGTGCCAGATATTCCCCCCCAGTGCCACATATGCCCCCAGTGCCAGATATGCCCCCAGTGCCATATATTCCCCCCCAGTGCCAGATATGCCCCCAGTGCCACATATGCCCCCAGTGCTGGATATTCCCCCCCAGTGCCACATATGCCCCCATTGCCAGATATTCCCCCCCAGTGCCAGATATGCCCCCCCAGTGCCACATATGCCCGCAGTGCCAGATATTCCCCCCAGTGCCAGATATCCCCCCCGTGCCATATATGCCCCCAGTGCCAGATATTCCCCCAGTGCCATATATGCCCCCAGTGCCATATATGCCCCCAGTGCCAGATATTCCCCCCCGTGCCATATATGCCCCCAGTGCCAGATATTCCCCCCCAGTGCCAGATATTCCCCCCCAGTGCAATATATGCCCCCAGTGCCAGATATCCCCCCCCAGTGCCATATATGCCCACAGTGCCAGATATTCTCCCCCAGTGCCATATATGCCCCAGTGCCAGATATCCCCCCCAGTGCCATATATGCCCCCAGTGCCAGATATTCCCCCCCAGTGCCATATATGCCCCCAGTGCCAGATATTCCCCCCAGTGCCATATATGCCCCAGTGCCAGATATTCCCCCCCAGTGCCATATATGCCCCCAGTGCCAGATATTCCCCCCAGTGCCATATATGCCCCAGCGCCAGATATTCCCCCCCCCCCAGTGCCAGATATTTCTTCCCCCACCTCCCGCCCCTCCCGCCGTCGTTTTTTGGAGGGACACGGAGCGAAGGGCACAGCTCGTCTCTCCTGTGTCCCTCCTGCTGCATCATCTCCGGCGGCCGCGGGTCTAATAGGGGGAAGTGCCGGTTCGTGAGCCAATTAGAGCTCACGGACGGCACTTCCCCCTATTAGACCCGCGGCCGCCGGAGATGATGCAGGAGGGACACAGGGAGGCGCGCTGTGCCCTCCGTGTCCCTCCAACAAGCGGCGGAGGGAAGGAGACCGCAGACTGACATGCGGACGCTCGTCCGCATGTCAGTCTGCTGTAAATCAGTGGTGCCCCCGCAGCCCCTCGCCCCCAAGCCACCGTGAGGGCTGCGGGGGCAGTAGTTACGCCACTGATTTCATGCCCAAAACAGCGTTGGGCCACACAAAATACAAGTGGGTGATATGTAAGTGACCACCCTCTGTTGATTTCAGGTGTCAAATTTGTGGCCCAAGACTAGTTAACCCTTGCAAAACTACAGCTACTTATTCAAAATGGCAAAATATGGTGTGTGTGCCCACTTTGCCAGTGTATTTCATGCCCAAAACAGCGTTGGGCCAAACAAAATACAAGTGGGTGATATGTAAGTGAACACCCTCTGTTGATTTCAGGTGTCAAATTTGTGGCCCAAGACTAGTTAACCCTTGTAAAACTACAGCTACTTATTCAAAATGGTAAAATATGGTGTGTGTGCCCACTTTGCCAGTGTATTTCATGCCCAAAACAGCGTTGGGCCACACAAAATACAAGTGGGTGATATGTAAGTGACCACCCTCTGTCATACTTGCCTACCTGACCCTCTCCATGAGGGAGAAAATGCTCTGTTCCTGGACTTTCCTGGTAATGTATGATTGCCATCACCCGTGGTGAGCTAGTTATTTGATAAGAAAGGTGTTTCACCACAGGTGATGGCAATCTTACATTACCAGGAAAGTCCAGGAACAGAGCATTTTCTCCCTCATGGAGAGGGTCAGGTAGGCAAGTATGCCCTCTGTTGATTTCAGGTGTCAAATTTGTGGCCCAAGACTAGTTAACCCTTGCAAAACTACAGCTACTTATTCAAAATGGCAAAATATGGTGTGTGTGCCCACTTTGCCAGTGTATTTCATGCCCAAAACAGCGTTGGGCCACACAAAATACAAGTGGGTGATATGTAAGTTACCACCCTCTGTTGATTTCAGGTGTCAAATTTGTGGCCCAAGACTAGTTAACCCTTGTAAAACTACAGCTACTTATTCAAAATGGTAAAATATGGTGTGTGTGCCAACTTTGCCAGTGTATTTCATGCCCAAAACAGCATTGGGCCAAACAAAATACAAGTGGGTGATATGTAAGTGACCACCCTCTGTTGATTTCAGGTGTCAAATTTGTGGCCCAAGACTAGTTAACCCTTGCAAAACTACAGCTACTTATTCAAAATGGCAAAATATAGTGTGTGTGCCCACTTTGCCAGTGTATTTCATGCCCAAAACAGCGTTGGGCCAAGCAAAATACAAGTGGGTGATATGTAAGTGACCACCCTCTGTTGATTTCAGGTGTCAAATTTCTGGCCCAAAACTAGTTAACCCTTGCAAAACTACAGCTACTTATTCAAAATAGCAAAATTGGTGTGTATGCCCACTTTGCCAGTGTATTTCATGCCCAAAACAGCGTTGGGCCAAGCAAAATACAAGTGGGTGATATGTAAGTGACCACCCTCTGTTGATTTCAGGTGTCCAATTTTTGGCCCAAAACTAGTTAACCCTTGCAAAACTACAGCTACTTATTCAAAATGGCAAAATATGGTGTGTGTGCCCACTTTGCCAGTGTATTTCATGCCCAAAACAGCGTTGGGCCACACAAAATACAAGTGGGTGATATGTAAGTGACCACCCTCTGTTGATTTCATGTGTCAAATTTGTGGCCCAAGACTAGTTAACCCTTGCAAAACTACAGCTACTTATTCAAAATGGCAAAATATGGTGTGTGCCCACTTTGCCAGTGTATTTCATGCCCAAAACAGCGTTGGGCCACACAAAATACAAGTGGGTGATATGTAAGTGACCACCCTCTGTTGATTTCAGGTGTCAAATTTGTGGCCCAAGACTAGTTAACCCTTGCAAAACTACAGCTACTTATTCAAAATGGCAAAATATGGTGTGTGTGCCCACTTTGCCAGTGTATTTCATGCCCAAAACAGTGTTGGGCCAGGCAAAATACAAGTGGGTCACATGCAAGTGACCACCCTCTGTTGATTTCAGGTGTCAATTTTGTGGCCCAAGACTAGTTAACCCTTGCAAAACTGAATGATCTGAATAAGAAGCTGGAGTTTGAATAAGAAGTGAATAAGAAGCTAGAGCTTGAATAAGAAGTGAATAAGAAGCTGGCCGAATAAGAAGCTAACTTCAGCATCGTCTCTCACGGTGAATCCTCAAACAGCAGAGAGTTTTCTATTGATCTGCTGCTATCAGTTTAATATTTCAGAGCTCACTCAAATCTCTTTAAGCAGTGCATGTATTGTCAGTACTTGTTATTGCTAAGTAATAAATGAGACAGTGGGGGTCATTCCGAGTTGATCGTAGCTGTGCTAAATTTAGCACAGCTACGATCGTAAACTCAGACATGCGGGGGGACGCCCAGCACAGGGCTGGTCCGTCCCGCATGTCAGTGCCCCCCTCCCCCCCCCCGCACAAATACAAAAGCATCACACAGAGGCGATGCCTTTGTATTTGAGGAGTAACTCCCAGCCAGCACAGCTCCTGCGGCTGGCCGGGAGTTGCTCCTCACTCCTGCTGGCCGCAGCGGCTGAGTGAGACGTCACGTAGCCGCCGCGGCCCGCCCCCCCCAATGGTCCCCCTAAATGGCGGCTTAACGCTGCCGTTCAGCCCCCTCCCACCTAGCGATCGCCTCTGTCTCAGAGGCGTTCGCTAGGTAACAAAAGCTGCCATGAGCCGGCGCACTGTGGCACCAGCGCATGCGCAGTTCTGACCCGATCACTGCGCTGCGACAAACTGCAGCGAGCGATCGGGTCAGAATGACCCCCAGTGTTCCTTCCAATAATCATCACAGTCATATACTAAATTCAATGCACTGGATTACAGCCCAAAATTGTAAACTGTGTCTTGATTAACAAATACCATTCTGCTGTAACACATTAAGGCATATGAATAAATGAATGCATAAAAAGGCACAAAAGATGGCGACTCACTTTGAGTTCTTAATAATCCGCTGATCCCATGTAATTAGCATATTCTGTGCTCATTTTCTATAAACCACTAAAGATTTTTAAGTATTTAAAGCACAGAGTGGTTAACATATACAGATTTCCATGTCAATATAAGGTAATCACCGCAATGATATAGGGAAATAGTTTAACCATTTAGAATTGAATTTAAGACACAAAGTGATCATTCAGATATCAATTGTTAACAGGGGTACCCCTCAATAGTGTGCGGCAGCAAAATTAGTGTAGTGAAAAGTGGAATTATATCCACTTTGTTTTCCTCACTGCCACATAAAGTGTTGCTCACCTATCCTTGCCATATCATAAGACATTCAATACATAGTTTAAAATAAATAGCAGTGGTGCTGTGTATCAATTAGGAATGATCTTAATCAATATGAATGATAGAAAGTCAGTCTGTTAAGCACGTGCCCCAATCTGCTTCCCACCATCTTCTTAGAGCGGATGGAGGGTGAGAGTGTGTACAGGTGCCAGGCCAATAGAAATATAGCTGTAGCGCCACTCCGTGCCCCTGTGTCAGTCAGGTGTTAGATGGACCCTGACAGTGGCGTAACAGAAAAAAAGGGAGTGGTTTTGCATAAAGGGGCGTGGTTTAGCATAAAGGGGCGTGGCGTTGCAGGAAAAGACTACCTTATACCCCAGTTTTGCAACCTGCACGCCCATACGTTGGCCACCACAGGAAAGAAAAATAATCCTGATTCATGCCCCTTACATTATTTGTCATTTTTCCTCCTTATAGTAATGCCCAGTATACATTATGCCACATACTGCAATGGCCCTTAGACATTATGCCGCACACAATAATGCACATGACACAATATGCACACACTGTAATGCCCCCGACACATTATGCCACACACCGTAATGCCTGTGACACATTATGCCACACACCGTAATGCCTGTGACACATTATGACAGGAATCGCAATGCCCGCTATACATTATGCTACACACTGCAATGCCCCTGATACATTATAGCACATACAATGTCTGTGACACATTATGACACACACCGCAATGTCCGTGATACATTATGCCACACACTGCAATGCCCGATACATTATAGCACATACAATGCCTGTGACACATTATGCCACACACTGCAATGACCTTGAGACATTATACCACAATGCCCGTGATATAGTATACCATACACCGTAATGCCTGTGACACATACCACAATGCCCTGCCCGTTATACCCTATGCCACACACCGCAATGCCCGTTATGTATTATGCCACACTGCAATGACCCTGAGACATTATACCACATACCACAATGCCCGTGATATAGTATACCACACACCGTAATGCCTGACACATTATGACACACACCGCAATGTCCGTGATACATTATGCCACACACTGCAATGACCCTGAGACATTATACCACATATCACAATGCCCGCGATATAGTATACCATATACCTTAATGCCTGTGACACATTATGACACACACCGCAATGTCTGTGATACATTATGCCACACACCGTAATGCCCATTACACATTAAGTCCTACAGTAAGGCTTCTAATTACTTTTCAATTACCTGCTCGTTGTCAGGGGTTTCATGCACTGGGTGTCATGCTCGTTGCCAGGGGTTTCATGCTCTTGGTTCCATGCACGGTGCCAGGGGTTTTCATGCTCAGTGTGTCATGCTCGTTGCCAGGTGTTTCATGCACTGGGTGTCATGCTCGTTGCCAGGTGTTTCATGCACTGGGTGTCATGCTCGTTGCCAGGTGTTTCATGCACTGGGTGTCATGCTCGTTGCTAGGAGGTAGTCCTTGTTGCTAGGGCTGTGCTCCCAGTGCCACATATGTCCCCAGTGCCAGATATTCCCCCACGGTGCCAGGTACTCACATGCCCCAGTGCCAAATATAGCCCCCCCCATGTGCCAGGTACACATATACCCCCCCAGTGCCACATATGCCCCCAGTGCCAGATATTCCCCCCAAGTGCCACATATGCCCCCAGTGCCATATATTCCCCCCCAGTGCCAGATATGCCCCCAGTGCCACATATGCCCCCAGTACCGGATATTCCCCCCCAGTGCCACATATGCCCCCATTGCCAGATATTCCCCCCCATTGCCAGATATTCCCCCCCAGTGCCACATATGCCCCCAGTGCCAGATATTCCCATATGCCCCCAGTGCCAGATATTCCGCATGTCAGTCTGCGGTCTCCTTCCCTCCGCCGCTTGTTGGAGGGACACGGAGGGCACAGCGCGCCTCCCTGTGTCCCTCCTGCATCATCTCCGGCGGCCGCGGGTCTAATAGGGGGAAGTGCCGTCCGTGAGCTCTAATTGGCTCACGAACCGGCACTTCCCCCTATTAGACCCGCGGCCGCCGGAGATGATGCAGCAGGAGGGACACAGGAGAGACGAGCTGTGGCCTCCGCTCCGTGTCCCTCCAAAAAACGACGGCGGCGGGAGGGGCGGGAGGTGGGGGAAGAAATATCTGGCACTGGGGGGGGGGGAAAGAATATCTGGCACTGGGGCATATATGGCACTGGGGGGAATATCTGGCACTGGGGGCATATATGGCACTGGGGGGGAATATCTGGCACTGGGGCATATATGGCACTGGGGGGAATATCTGGCACTGGGGGCATATATGGCACTGGGGGGGAATATCTGGCACTGGGGGCATATATGGCACTGGGGGGGATATCTGGCACTGGGGCATATATGGCACTGGGGGAGAATATCTGGCACTGTGGGCATATATGGCACTGGGGGGGAATATCTGGCACTGGGGGCATATATGGCACTGGGGGGGAATATCTGGCACTGGGGGCATCTATGGCACTGGGGGGGAATATCTGGCACTGGGGGCATATATGGCACGGGGGGGAATATCTGGCACTGGGGGCATATATGGCACTGGGGGCATATATGGCACTGGGGGGGAATATCTGGCACTGGGGGCATATATGGCACGGGGGGGATATCTGGCACTGGGGGGAATATCTGGCACTGGGGGCATATGTGGCACTGGGGGGCATATCTGGCACTGGGGAGGAATATCTGGCAATGGGGGCATATGTGGCACTGGGGGGGAATATCCGGCACTGGGGGCATATGTGGCACTGGGGGCATATCTGGCACTGGGGGGGAATATATGGCACTGGGGGCATATCTGGCACTGGGAGCATATGTGGCACTGGGGGGGAATATCTGGCACTGGGGGCATATGTGGCACTGGGGGGGTATATGTGTACCTGGCACATGGGGGGGGCTATATTTGGCACTGGGGCATGTGAGTACCTGGCACCGTGGGGGAATATCTGGCACTGGGGACATATGTGGCACTGGGAGCACAGCCCTAGCAACAAGGACTACCTCCTAGCAACGAGCATGACACCCAGTGCATGAAACACCTGGCAACGAGCATGACACCCAATGCATGAAACACCTGGCAACGAGCATGACACCCAGTGCATGAAACCCCTGGCAACGAGCATGACACCCTGAGCATGAAAACCCCTGGCACCGTGCATGGAACCAAGAGCATGAAACCCCTGGCAACGAGCATGACACCCAGTGCATGAAACCCCTGACAACGAGCAGGTAATTGAAAAGTAATTAGAAGCCTTACTGTAGGACTTAATGTGTAATGGGCATTACGGTGTGTGGCATAATGTATCACGGACATTGCGGTGTGTGTCATAATGTGTCACAGGCATTACGGTGTATGGTATACTATATCGCGGGCATTGTGATATGTGGTATAATGTCTCAGGGTCATTGCAGTGTGTGGCATAATGTATCACGGACATTGCGGTGTGTGTCATAATGTGTCAGGCATTACGGTGTGTGGTATACTATATCACGGGCATTGTGGTATGTGGTATAATGTCTCAGGGTCATTGCAGTGTGGCATAATACATAACGGGCATTGCGGTGTGTCGCATAGGGTATAACGGGCAGGGCATTGCGGTATGTGTCACAGGCATTACGGTGTATGGTATACTATATCACGGGCATTGTGGTATAATGTCTCAAGGTCATTGCAGTGTGTGGCATAATGTGTCACAGGCATTGTATGTGCTATAATGTATCGGGCATTGCAGTGTGTGGCATAATGTATCACGGACATTGCGGTGTGTGTCATAATGTGTCACAGACATTGTATGTGCTATAATGTATCAGGGGCATTGCAGTGTGTAGCATAATGTATAACGGGCATTGCGATTCCTGTCATAATGTGTCACAGGCATTACGGTGTGTGGCATAATGTGTCACAGGCATTACGGTGTGTGGCATAATGTGTCGGGGGCATTACAGTGTGTGCATATTGTGTCATGTGCATTATTGTGTGCGGCATAATGTCTAAGGGCCATTGCAGTATGTGGCATAATGTATACTGGGCATTACTATAAGGAGGAAAAATGACAAATAATGTAAGGGGCATGAATCAGGATTATTTTTCTTTCCTGTGGTGGCCAACGTATGGGCGTGCAGGTTGCAAAACTGGGGTATAAGGTAGTCTTTTCCTGCAATGCCACGCCCCTTTATGTGAAACCACGCCCATTACAACAAAACCACGCCCCTTTTTTCTGCGCGCGCCAAAGGCGCGCACATATCTATCCCTTTCTTGCTCCCAATTAGGGAGCATGAAGGGGGGGGGGGGGCGCTGAAGAATTTTTTGGCTTGGGGGAGAAAAATTTCTAGTTACGCCACTGCCCCAGTGCCAGATATTCCCCCCAGTGCCATATATGCCCCAGTGCCAGATATTCCCCCCCCCCCAGTGCCAGATATTTCTTCCCCCACCTCCCGCCCCTCCCGCCGCCGCCGCCGTCGCCGTCGTTTTTTGGAGGGACACGGAGGGCACAGCTCGCCTCTCCTGTGTCCCTCCTGCTGCATCATCTCCGGCGGCCGCGGGTCTAATAGGGGGAAGTGCCGGTTCGTGAGCCAATTAGAGCTCACGGACGGCACTTCCCCCTATTAGACCCGCGGCCGCCGGAGATGATGCAGGAGGGACACAGGGAGGCGCGCTGTGCCCTCCGTGTCCCTCCAACAAGCGGCGGAGGGAAGGAGACCGCAGACTGACATGCGGACGCTCGTCCGCATGTCAGTCTGCTGTAAATCAGTGGCGCCCCCGCAGCCCCTCGCCCCCAAGCCATGCGAAAACGCTGTATAGAAGCCGGATTTATGCTGCAATAGCTCTTTGCTGAACTAAGAAGCATAATATTAATATGCAGAATAAATAAATATAAGACAATCAAGCCGTGTGACTTAAGAAAATATCTGTTTTATTACAGAATTGGGCAATACATTCACACTGAATAATACCACAAAGACAGTAACATGTCTATAAAATAAAATTTTTTGGGGGGATTTGACATAGATACTTATTTTGTATATGTGTATACATACATGACAGACATAAAAATATTTATACCCCTTATATTTTAACGAGAATATTAAAAGTTATGTTTTAATATAACTAATCATATCAATGTAATACCAATCAATTTAAAAGAGTGCTCCAAAAAGGCAATCCCTTTCTTTTCTTGGCAACTGCCGATCTTTGTTTGTTTATAATGTATAACGTGTAATGGGCTCTACCAGGCATAATGTGTAACATGTGTAATGGGCTCTACCAGGCGTATTGTGTAACATGTGTAATGAGCTCTACCAGGTGTATTGTGTATAATGGTCTCTACCAGGCGTATTGTGTAACATGTGTAATGGGCTCTACCAGGCGTATTGTGTAACATGTGTAATGGGCTCTTCCAAGCATAATGTGTAACATGTGTAATGGGCTCTACAAGGCGTATTGTGTAACATCAGTAGCAGATCTTGCCACGGGCAAGCAGGACTTTTGCCCGGGGCGCCGCCTTCCGGAGGGCGCTGGCGCCATCCGGAGGGCGCCGCACCGTGGCAAGATCCGCCACTGCTGCCCGCTGTGTCCCCCGTCCGCCTCCGCTGCCCGCTGCCGTCCCCGTCCGCCTCCTGTGAAGGGAACTAGACGCTATGCGTCTAGTTTCCCTTCATGGAGAGTAACTGTGCTGAGCGGTGCGCGATGACGTCATCGCGCACCGCACAGCAAAGGTCCTCTCCACGAAGGGAACTAGACGCATAGCGTCTAGTTTCCCTTCGTGGAGAGGACCTTTTTGCTGTGCGGTGCGCGATGACGTCATCGCGCACCGCTCAGCATTCAAGCGGCGCTAGCAATGTACAGGGGGCGTAACTGACCACGCCCCCTGTATTAGGTCATGCCCCTTTTCCTGCCTGGGTTGCAGAGCGCCCTTGAACCGGCCCTGTGTAACATGTGTAATGGGCTCTACCAAGCATAATGTGTAACATGTGTAATGGGCTCTACCAAGCATAATGTGTAACATGTGTAATGGGCTCTACCAGGCGTATTGTGTAACATGTGTAATGAGCTCTACCAGGTGTATTGTGTATAAATGGTCTCTACCAGGCGTATTGTGTAACATGTGTAATGGGCTCTACCAGGCGTATTGTGTAACATGTGTAATGGGCTCTACCAAGCATAATGTGTAACATGTGTAAAAGGCTGTGCCAGGCGTAATGTGTAACATGTGTAATGGGCTCTACCAGGTGTAATGTGTATAATGGTCTCTACCAGGCATAATGTGCATAGGGGGCTCTGCCAGGCATAATGTGTATAATGTGCTCTAACAGGCATAATGTGTATAGTGGGTTCTACCTGGCATAATGTGTATAAGGGGCTCTACCAGGTGTAATGTGTACAAGGGGCAACTCCAGCTGCTCCATAGAGTTCCATACAGAAGCAAGAGACTTAAGGTGCCTAAGGTGGCCAGGAGCTAGGGGCGCCAAACTGAGATTTTATCTTGGCCCCCAACCAAAAAAATATTCTGATGCCCCTGAGCCTAGCAATAAAAAAAAAGCTCCTATTTATTTTATTTTTACTATTTCAAATGGGACAGGGGGCTTATGTGATGCCCTGGGGGGAAGTAATTTTGGAACTTGGAAGGCCCTGGGGGAGGGGGACCCTGTTTGACACAGACGGATGCTAGGTACACTAATATACAGCACTGGACCTTTTTCAGTTGCTTGCTTGCAGGCTGTCAGCTGTGTGTGCCTGTGACTCATCACCACAGCTGCACAAGCACACAGCAGGCATGATACGGCTACCTATCATGTCTTTCACTTTCATTACTAAGTTTAATCTTATAGGACAAGGACACCCATAACCCTGTAAGACACAAACTAAAATTCTGTCAATACAGAGATCTCAGCTGCATGCCAGCACTGGGCCCTGCCTATTGCAATTGACTGGCACTGGACCACCAGGGCTTTTTCTGTTTGGAGGAGGTGGCCCAGATCTTGATGATACAGCCTGTCCTTCCCAGTCCCAGCAGTTAATGGGGCAGATGTATTAACCTGGAGAAGGCATAAGGAAGTGATAAACCAGTGATATGTGCAAGGTGATACACGCACCAGCCAATCACCTCCTAACTGTTAATTTACATATTGGAGCTGATTGGCTGGTTGCAGTTACCACTGGTTTATCACTTCCTAATGCCTTCTCCAGGTTAATACATCTGCCCCAGAGTTCCAACTGACATCTCTATGCTATCAGTTGTTATGTCCTACAGGTCAGTATACTGCTTAATCCATAGAGGAAGAGCCCAAATCCACAATAGTTGAACTCGCATATTGGTAGTTAGCTTCAATCTTTGAACATAATGCCACACATCTAATTTTTTTGTGCACACACATAGTACAGTAAATCTGCATGAGTGCCTCTGGGAACTACAGGCAATGTTTGCTTAAAATCACTAATAAAATCAAAAGTCACTCTACCCATGACTTTATTTGAAGATCTCAGGTCTTTTAGTGTTGTATTAACTGCATTTATATGGGATTTGTGTGTCATAGTGCATTCATCCCAAACAATCAATGATGCTTCTTTCAACACTTTTGCAGTCTCACTACTCTTCCTGATACAGCAGTCTGATCTGGTGAAATGTTGAGTTGTAACTTGAAAGTGTGGCCACTATTCCTGATGATGCAATGACCACAGCTACTTTTCTTTGACTTTGTATTTTTGCCAAGTTAGTCAAATATGTTTTTCCAGTTCCCCCTGGAGCAGGCCTTGCCAACCTGTGGCTCTCCAGATGCTGTGAAACTACACATCCCAGCATGCCTTGCCACAGTTTTAGCATTCCCTAATAGCAAAACTGTGGCAAAGCATGATGGGACTTGTAGTTTTACAACAGCTGGAGAGCCACAGGTTGGCCAGGCCTGCCCTGGAGCATAACTGAAAAACAGTTTTCCTTGGTTATTGTTAAGACTTTCCAATATTTTTTCGTATGCCAGTTGCATTCTACTTTTGGCCGCAAAATGTCCTCACACCATTTATTTTGAATTTTCTTTGCTAATTAGTGAATTAACATGATAGAGAGATGTTATTTGTCAAGTTTATGCCACACATACATACAAATGAGACACACACACACACACACACACACACACACACACACACACACACGGCCATCTTAACAGCAGTGTAGGCCCCTAGGCACAGCAATGCACTGGGCCCCCTACCCATCCTCCAGCATTATGGGTGGGGGTTGCGATCAGTGGCAGCTTTGATGTTCCATGGGCGGTAGAGGGTGTTCTATCTTCCGCTCAACATGTAGGACCTGGAGCAGTAATTTCTGCTAATTACTCCTTTACTGCCCAGATGGGGCTAAACTGTAGAAGGGGGCATTGGGCTGAATGAAGAATCTCTGGCACATGACTTCCAGGGTTTTAGGGGGGTGTTTAATACGTAGGGGAGGGGTGGATAGTGGAGTGGGCTTAATATTTATAATTTTCTGGTGGTGGGGGGGGGGCAGATTGCTTGACTGCAGATATCTCAAGTTCCTGAAAATATATTTCTTAGCTTAGATTTGGGGAAAAAAATAGAGAGTCCAACCTTTCAGGAGGTACTGGGAACTTGGGGATCAGAGTTCAGGAGCCAGAGCAATTCACCAACGAAAATATAAAACTGCATATTAGTCGTGTGGAGCTGAAGCAGGGACCAGCTGCTTGAAGGCTGATATATCTGGTTCTGGGCATAGTAGAGACAATTTGCCAGTGTCCACCAAAAGGGGAGAGTCACAGCTTTTGGATTATACCCTCAGACAAAACCTGAGATATCTGACTGGAAAGAGCAATTAACAGGCTTGGATGGGGACCTCTGCTTTCAAGTCAGATATCACCAGTTCCCCAGGGCCGATTTTCAAAAATCTGGTACCCCTGGAAAGAGGGGACCCTCAGCTATCAGCCTAGGGCCCTTAAACTCCTGGGGCCCTTGGGCAAGAGCCCATTGAGCCCATACGAAAAGACGGCCCTACACACACACACACACACACATTCCGTTAAAATATGATTTGTTCTAGATACAAAATTATATGGGTTGTTTTATTTACTCCCAACTCAGAATGAGCTCCATACTGTACAAAGGGATAAACATCAGCCTCAACTTTCCACTGCTTCAGTATCACTCGTGAAAATACTGCACTTTTAATTATTTTTTCTACAATACTGATTATTTTAGCCTTGTTTTTAGCGTAATACTTGCTAATACCACTTTCAGACAGAAAAATCTCAAATTCCCATTTTTTTTCTGGTTTTGTGAAGCCAGGAAAAACCCAGGTTACAGTTCCTAACCCACTTTCAGACAGCACATTTAACCCGGATTATTCCCTGGTCGACCCCTTTCAGACAGAACCCGTGTCAGCCCTGCAATAGACTTGTCTGTCAAAGAATGTGAGCAGTCACCACCCACATGAAAAGTGGGTGGCGACTGCTCACAGCCACGGCTGCCAAGAGAAATTCTGGGCCCCGATACAACAACTTTCTGGGCCCCCCAACCACCCTAGAGGGGGTGTGACCACAGCATGCTGGGGCCAAGGCCACACCTCTTTGGGGGGGTGTCTAGCACATGAGAAGCACCCACTCAGAATAGCATGGCATGCCTCCCAGCCAGGGCAGTAGAGAGCCTGGCTGGGCCCAGGTACTTTTCAGGGGGCATGGCCTAATCACAGGAGGCATGGACCTGGGCCCCAATTGAGCCCCTCCATCAGACCTGGGCCCAGGAAATTTGCACCCTCCCCCCATCTCTTGGCACCACTGCTCACAGCATTGCAGTAACCATGGCCAACGAGTTACTGCTGAGTTGCCCGGAGTTCCTGAGTTTTTGCTGTTTTTTGCTGTTTTACACGGCAAATGAGAGCCTGATGCAGCTGCTTGCACTGTGCTACCTGGCACAGTGTTATGCCAAGAGGAGAAGGGAGCAATTTCTGGCGGAGAGGGCTAATACTCCACACCAGTATTTGCACAGGAGGAGAGCCCTGATTTTGGGCAGCATTACATCTACCCTGAGATTTATCAGCATGACTAATCGATCATTGTGGACCAGAGACCGCAGGCATGGACAAGCTTTTTGGGTGACCGTGGAAGCTTATCAGCCAGAACAGTGGATGGCACACTTTCGGATGTCGCATGGTACATTTTACTACCTGTTGGAACTTCTCACTCCAACACTCACCAGGGGAAGCACTAACTACAGCAAGATCATTGAGCCATGCAGGAGACTGGCGATTGTGTTGTGGTGGTATGCAACCCCGGGGGAATACCGCACCATCTCCTGCTTGTTCGGTGTTGACATATCGACGGTGTGTGTGCTAGTGAGGGAAGTGACCTAGGCATTGCTGGAAACCCTTTACCACCACTTCATCTCTTTACCAAAAGGTGACCGGCTGGATGATACCATAAAAGGTTTCCTGCAACGTAAATATCCCCAGTGTGCTGGAGCCATAGATGGGAACCACATACCCATTATTGCCCCCAGAGACAACCAAGCTGATGACTATAAATGAAAAGGCTGGCACTCCATCATCCTGCAGGCTGTAGTAGACCATAAGTATTGGTAAGTAGTATGGTGTGTTTTAATGCGAGTCATATGCTGGGCCCATGATCTGTATTGTTAAACACAGCTAATACGTATATTGTTCATTTTCACAGATGTCTTCATTGGCTGGCCGGGTTGTGCTCATGACTCCCTGGTACTTGGCAACTCTGAATTGTTCCAGATTGCAGAGGAGAACCAACATGGCTGGTTGTTCCCTAGATAGGTAAATATATCTCTTTTGATGGGTTATATTTTTCACAGCAGAATAATAATACAATAGACTGCAATTATGGTATAGGGCCGGCCTCTTACGCTGTGTAGCAGGAGTGTTAAACTATAGCTGCTGTGGAACTAAACCTCTCACCATGACCCTGCCTCAAATTTTCTATTTGGGGGTGCTGCAACAGTTGGAGGCATGCAAGTTTAACACTGTTTTGTTTCACCATGGAATATGGGAAAGGTTTGTAGTGAGGATCCTCACAGCTGTGACCCCCAAGGTGGGTATTGATGGATGGAGGGTAGGGTTAGGGTGTGGAGAGGGAGAGTTAGGCAGTAGGGGATGGGTGGGAGGGTTTAGGATACTTATCTCACCCATGTCAGGATTATATTGTTGGTTCCTAATTATTCCCTGTACTTTCCTGAACTTTATTTATGCCACCTATACTATATATTCATTTTTTTCCCATTACAGAAATCAAAGTTTGTTGATGGGGTGGAGATCCCGGTGCACCTTATTGGAGATGCTGCATAACCTTTGAGGCGTTGGCGCATCAAGGGCTTCACACAGCATTTCCCACTCTCTCCGGAACAAGTGCATTTCACCCACACTCTCAGCTCGGCCAGGATGGTGGTAGAAAATGCCTTTGGGAGACTGAAGAGGTGCTGGCAGTGTCTACTAAAGCGCAATGACATTGCCATCACCCTGGTGCCGGATGTGATTGCTGCTTGCTGTATCCTGCACAACTTTTGCGAGATACAGAAGGAACACTTTTACCAGAGTGGAATGTTAAGGATTCTGTACTGTGCAATACTCCGGTAGAAGCAGCCTACAAAGGGGAGATAAGTGGCAGTGCTGAGGAAATCCGCAACACCCTCACTGCTAACTTAACTACTATGACACAGTAGAGGACACAAGGGATTATGTTGCAAAAAAGTTGTTTTATTGTTTTTGACAAAAAGTTTTGGTTTTATTGTTTCTGAAAAAGTTATGTACATGTTACCTCACATGTATCATTTTAAATAGAACTTCTTTACAGTTTAAAATGCTTCTTACATTTTTGAACATAGGGGGTCATTCAGAGTTGATCGCTAGCTAAAAATGTTCGATGCGCTGCGATTAAGCAAAAAACCTGCACTTCTGCACATACGTATGTGGCGCAGTGCGCACGCGCGAGGTACTTTCACCACGGCCAATGTATTTTTACACAAGGTCTAGCGAAGCATTTCAGTCGCACTGCTGGCCGCTGAGTGATTGACATGAAGTGGGCGTTTCTGGGTGTCAACTGACCATTTTCAGGGAGTGTTCGAAAAAACGTATGCATGGCTAGCCGAACGCAGGGCGTTTTTGTGACGTCAAATCGGGAACGGAATGGTCTGAAGTGGTCGCAAGCGCTGAGTAGATCTGAAGCTACTCAGAAACTGCACAATATTTTTTTGTAGCCACTCTGCGATCCTTTCATTTGCACTTCTGTTAAGCTAAGATACACTCCCAGAGGGCGGCGGCTTAGTGTTTGCATGGCTGCTAAAAACAGCTAGCGAGCGATCAACTCGGAATGACCCCCATAAATAGGTCATAATATGTGTAGACATTAGACACTTAAATAGAAGCATACTTGCCTACCTGACCCTCTCCATGAGGGAGTAAATGCTCTGTTCCTGGACTTTCCTGGTAATGTATGATTGCCATCACCTGTGGTGAAATACCTTTATTATCAATTAACTAGCTCACCACAGGTGATGGCAATCATACATTACCAGGAAAGTCCAGGAACAGAGCATTTTCTCCCTCATGGAGAGGGTCAGGTAGGCAAGTATGAATAGAAGGCATAATGGGGGTCATTCTGAGTTGATCACTAGCTAAAAATGTTCGCTGTGCTGCGATTAAGAAAAAATCTCTTCTGCGTATGCGTATGCAGCGCAGTGCGCACGCGCGACGTACTTTCACAACAGCCGATGTATTTTTACACAAGGTCTAGCGAAGCATTTCAGGTGCACTGCTGGCCGCAGAGTGATTGACATGAAGTGGGCGTTTCTGGGTGTCAACTGACCGTTTTCAGGGAGTGTTCAAAAAAAAATGCAGGCGTGCCAGGAAAAATGCATGTGTGGCTGGCCGAACACAGGGCGTGTTTGTGACGTCAAATCCGGAACTGAATGGTCTGAAGTGATCGCAAGCACTGAGTAGGTCTGAAGCTACTCAGAAACTGCACAATATTTTTTTGTAGCCGCTCTGCGATCCTTTCATTCGCACTTTTGCTAAGCTAAGATACACTCCCAGAGGGCGGCGGCTTAACATTTGCACGGCTGCTAAAAACAGCTAGTGAGCAATCAACTCGGAATGACCCCCAATGTGTGTAGGTAACAGCCAGGTATTGCCCGAACACTTGACAGGCCTGTAAAGTGCTGAATACACATGAACAATTTCAAAAAGACAAAAGACGACGAAAAAAGATTATTTACAACTGTCTGTAAGAAGTGCTGCCCAGTGGACGGTTGTGAGTAGTGCCATCTGGATAAGTATACTCAGTGACATGTGGAGGATTATTCCCTATGCCATCTGGGTAAGTATAAACAGTGCCATGTGGAGTATTATTCCATGTGCCATCTGGACTATTATGCACTGTGCCATGTGGACTGCTATGCACTGTACCATCAGGACTGGTCTGCTTATTAGCATGTGGACTGCTACGCGCCGGGCTGTGTGAAAAATTATTCCCTGTGCCATCTAGATAACTTTGCACTGTGCCATAGTGAGAAGTATTCCCTGTGCCATCTGGACTGTTATGCACAGTGCCTTGTGGAGTAGCATTAGGTGGATTTGAGGGGTTTGTTTCCATAAACTGCATGCCTCTGCTATGATGCTGGTAGTTGGCCCTCAGAATAGTGAGGAGGATTATTATTATTATTATTATTATTATCCTTTATTTATATGGTGCCACAAGGATTCCGCAGCGCCCAATTACAGAGAACATATGCACATAATCAAAACAGGAAAACAGTGACTTACAGCTGAAGACAATATAGGTCAAGTACAGGGTAACTAAGCATACCTACACCAGTAAACGACATAGAGATAAGTTTCAAGGTGGCCAAAAAACTGCGGGATTTGGGCAGTTGAGGATTATTAAAGTAAGAAAAGTATTAGCACATGAGGGAAGAGGGCCCTACTCGTGAGAGCTTACATTCTAAGGGGAGGGGTAGACAGACAGGGGTGACACAGATGGGGTACATAGAGAGCGTGGAACAGAGGGTTAGGATGAGATTTGGCTGGGTTTGGTAAAGAAGTGGGTCTTAAGAGCCCGTTTGAAGTTTTGTAGAGAGGTGGAGAGTCTGAGGGGGAGAGGTAAAGAATTCCAGAGAAAGGGAGCTGCACGTGAAAAATCTTGGAGATAGGAGTGAGAGGAAGTAATCAGAAGACAGGAGAGTCTGCGTGCATTAGCAGAGCGAAGAGGACTGGTGGGAGAGTAAAGGGAGATAAGGTCAGAGATGTAAATGGGAGAGGAGTGGGTGAGGGCTTTGTAAGTGAGTGTGAGAAGTTTGAATTGGATTCTGAAAGGAAGGGAAGCCAGTGAAGGGCTTGTAGGAGAGGGAAAGTGGGTGTAGTGCATTTGGTGAGGATGATGAGCCAGGCTGCAGCATTGAGGATAGATTGGAGTGGAGAGAGGTAATTGTCAGGGAGGCCAGTTAGGAGGAGATTACAGTAGTCCAGTCTGGAAATTATCAGTGAGTGAATAATGATGTTAGTGGCATCCTGGGTGAGAAAAGGTCTGATCCTGGAAATGTTTTTGAGATGAAAATGACAGGTTTGTGAGAGGTGCTGAATGTGTGGTTTGAAGGAGAGGGAGGAGTCAAAGATTGCGCCAAGACAGTGTACTTGGGGGCTAGAGGCAATAGTTGTGCCATCAATGGATAATGAGATTGGGGGAGGTGAGGTTATGCTGGAGGGTGGGAAGATGATAAGCTCAGTCTTAGGCATGTTGAGTTAAGAAAGCGCTGGGACATCCAGGAAGAGATAGCAGAAAGTCAGTTGGAGGTATGAGTGAGGAGAGCCGTGGAGAGATCAGGGGAGAAAAGGTAGATATGAGTGTCATCAGCATGGAGGTGATATTGGAAGTTAAAAGAACTAATGAGTTCACCTAAAGAGGACGTATAGAGAGAGAAAAGGAGAGGACCAAGAACAGAGCCCTGGGGGACACCAACAGTTAGTGGAAGTGGGGGGGAGGTAGCATCATGAGAGGAGACAGAGAAGGAACGATCAGAGAGGAAGGAGTACAGCCAGGAGAGGGCAGTATCACGCAGATCAAGAGAGTGAAGGATTTGCAGAAGGAGAGAGTGGTCCACAGTGTCAAAAGCAGCAGAGAGGTCAAGAAGAATAAGCAGAGAGTAGTGAATACTCTGGATAAGGGTGTGGAGGTTGCGGATTGTGTAATCTAGACACCAGACCATTAAGAAAGGACATCTGTTCCTCTCTGTTTTCCCTAGAAATGCGTTCATGCATACCCACAAGTTGTGTGAGAAATTAATTTTGTAACTCTTTCTCGTTGTCAAAAAAGTGTTGGTGTCGGCCATCCTCCTGTGCCTGCATTTCAGCATCGGAATCTCGCAGCTGATTGACCAAGATTCTAGTCATTATGAGCTACTTCCTCCAACTTTGAAGTTTTTTTCTTCCGTTCAGGTACTGTACGTCAAAGACTAGAAATGGAGGGAAAACAACAATTAAAAAAAATAAAATAGAAGTGATGTCAGCAAATATGTGCTTGAGGCCTTCTTCCTCCTGTGCACTAGCTTCACACTGCAACATATACATTTTGAGTATTGGTCAAGACAAAGATATCATGTGTGAGTCATGGAAGTGCGCAATTGCACAAACACTGCATGCTATGCACAATGTATCTTTTCTAAAGGATAAATTGTGCTATTAGCATGCAGGTGTGGCCTATGATGTTGTTAGCAGTCGTTATTACTCATAGACAACATCATTGTGGAATATGGCCCATTCTATATACTGGATTTTAAATGAAACCAAAATCTTAAGTGTGTGCAAAATAAAATAAAAAACTTACTGTTCCTACTAGAGATGAGCGGGTTCGGTTTCTCTGAATCCGAACCCGCACGAACTTCATGTTTTTTTTCACGGGTCCGAGCGACTCGGATCTTCCCGCCTTGCTCGGTTAACCCGAGCGCGCCCGAACGTCATCATGACGCTGTCGGATTCTCGCGAGACTCGGATTCTATATAAGGAGCCGCGCGTCGCCGCCATTTTCACACGTGCATTGAGATTGATAGGGAGAGGACGTGGCTGGCGTCCTCTCCATTTAGATTAGGAGAGAGAGAGAGAGAGATTGACCTGAGGCTGATACTGTAGAAGAGAGTGCAGAGTTTAGTGACTGACCACAGTGACCACCAGCAGTGCAGTTGTTTTATTTAATATATCCGTTCTCTGCCTGAAAAAAACGGTACACACAGTGACTCAGTCACATACCATATCTGTGTGCACTGCTCAGCCCAGTGTGCTGCATGCCTGCATCATCTATGTATATATTATATATCTGACTGTGCTCAGCTCACACAGCTTATAATTGTGGGGGAGACTGGGGAGCACTGCAGTGCCAGTTATAGGTTATAGCAGGAGCCAGGAGTACAAGACAGTCACATACCATATCTGTGTGCACTGCTCAGCCCAGTGTGCTGCATCATCTATGTATATATTATATATCTGACTGTGCTCAGCTCACACAGCTTATAATTGTGGGGGAGACTGGGGAGCACTGCAGTGCCAGTTATAGGTTATAGCAGGAGCCAGGAGTACATATTATATTAAAATTAAACAGTGCACACTTTTGCTGCAGGAGTGCCACTGCCAGTGTGACTGACCAGTGACCTGACCACACTGACCACCAGTATAGTTAGTAGTATACTATATTGTGATTGCCTGAAAAAGTTAAACACTCGTCGTGTGACTTCACTTGTGTGGTGTTTTTTTTTTTATTCTATAAAAAACTCATTCTGCTGACAGACAGTGTCCAGCAGGTCCGTCATTATATAATATATATACCTGTCCGGCTGCAGTAGTGATATATATATATATATTTTATATAATTATTTATCATCCAGTCGCAGCAGACACAGTACGGTAGTTCACGGCTGTAGCTACCTCTGTGTCGGCACTCGGCAGTCCATCCATAATTGTATACCACCTACCCGTGGTTTTTTTTTCTTTCTTCTTTATACATACATACTACTACATCTCTTTATCAACCAGTCTATATTAGCAGCAGACACAGTACAGTACGGTAGTTCACGGCTGTGGCTACCTCTGTGTCGGCACTCGGCAGTCCGTCCATAATTGTATACCACCTAACCGTGTTTTTTTTTTCTTTCTTCTTTATACATACATACTACGACATCTCTTTATCAACCAGTCTATATTAGCAGCAGACACAGTACAGTATGGTAGTTCACGGCTGTGGCTACCTCTGTGTCGGCACTCGGCAGTCCGTCCATAATTGTATACCACCTAACCGTGGTTTTTTTTTCTTTCTTCTTCATACATACATACTACGACATCTCTTTATCAACCAGTCTATATTAGCAGCAGACACAGTACAGTACGGTAGTTCACGGCTGTGGCTACCTCTGTGTCGGCACTCGGCAGTCCGTCCATAATTGTATACCACCTAACCGTGGTTTTTTTTTCTTTCTTCTTTATACATACATACTACGACATCTCTTTATCAACCAGTCTATATTAGCAGCAGACACAGTACAGTACGGTAGTTCACGGCTGTGGCTACCTCTGTGTCGGCACTCGGCAGTCCGTCCATAATTGTATACCACCTAACCGTGGTTTTTTTTTCTTTCTTCTTCATACATACATACTACGACATCTCTTTATCAACCAGTCTATATTAGCAGCAGACACAGTACAGTACGGTAGTTCACGGCTGTGGCTACCTCTGTGTCGGCACTCGGCAGTCCGTCCATAATTGTATACCACCTACCCGTGGTTTTTTTTTCTTTCTTCTTTATACATACATACTACTACATCTCTTTATCAACCAGTCTATATTAGCAGCAGACACAGTACAGTACGGTAGTTCACGGCTGTGGCTACCTCTGTGTCGGCACTCGGCAGTCCGTCCATAATTGTATACCACCTAACCGTGGTTTTTTTTTCTTTCTTCTTCATACATACATACTACGACATCTCTTTATCAACCAGTCTATATTAGCAGCAGACACAGTACAGTACGGTAGTTCACGGCTGTGGCTACCTCTGTGTCGGCACTCGGCAGTCCGTCCATAATTGTATACCACCTAACCGTGGTTTTTTTTCTTTCTTCTTCATACATACATACTACGACATCTCTTTATCAACCAGTCTATATTAGCAGCAGACACAGTACGGTAGTTCACGGCTGTAGCTACCTCTGTGTCGGCACTCGGCAGTCCGTCCATAATTGTATACTAGTATCCATCCATCTCCATTGTTTACCTGAGGTGCCTTTTAGTTGTGCCTATTAAAATATGGAGAACAAAAATGTTGAGGTTCCAAAATTAGGGAAAGATCAAGATCCACTTCCACCTCGTGCTGAAGCTGCTGCCACTAGTCATGGCCGAGACGATGAAATGCCAGCAACGTCATCTGCCAAGGCCGATGCCCAATGTCATAGTACAGAGCATGTCAAATCCAAAACACCAAATATCAGTAAAAAAAGGACTCCAAAACCTAAAATAAAATTGTCGGAGGAGAAGCGTAAACTTGCCAATATGCCATTTACCACACGGAGTGGCAAGGAACGGCTGAGGCCCTGGCCTATGTTCATGGCTAGTGGTTTAGCTTCACATGAGGATGGAGGCACTCAGCCTCTCGCTAGAAAAATGAAAAGACTCAAGCTGGCAAAAGCAGTAGCACCGCAAAGAACTGTGCGTTCTTCGAAATCCCAAATCCACAAGGAGAGTCCAATTGTGTCGGTTGCGATGCCTGACCTTCCCAACACTGGACGTGAAGAGCATGCGCCTTCCACCATTTGCACGCCCCCTGCAAGTGCTGGAAGGAGCACCCGCAGTCCAGTTCCTGATAGTCAGATTGAAGATGTCAGTGTTGAAGTACACCAGGATGAGGAGGATATGGGTGTTGCTGGCGCTGGGGAGGAAATTGACCAGGAGGATTCTGATGGTGAGGTGGTTTGTTTAAGTCAGGCACCCGGGGAGACACCTGTTGTCCGTGGGAGGAATATGGCCGTTGACATGCCTGGTGAAAATACCAAAAAAATCAGCTCTTCGGTGTGGAACTATTTCAACAGAAATGCGGACAACAGGTGTCAAGCCGTGTGTTCCCTTTGTCAAGCTGTAATAAGTAGGGGTAAGGACGTTAACCACCTCGGAACATCCTCCCTTATACGTCACCTGCAGCGCATTCATAATAAGTCAGTGACAAGTTCAAAAACTTTGGGTGACAGCGGAAGCAGTCCACTGACCAGTAAATCCCTTCCTCTTGTAACCAAGCTCACGCAAACCACCCCACCAACTCCCTCAGTGTCAATTTCCTCCTTCCCCAGGAATGCCAATAGTCCTGCAGGCAATGTCACTGGCAATTCTGACGAGTCCTCTCCTGCCTGGGATTCCTCCGATGCATCCTTGCGTGTAACGCCTACTGCTGCTGGCGCTGCTGTTGTTGCTGCTGGGAGTCGATGGTCATCCCAGAGGGGAAGTCGTAAGCCCACTTGTACTACTTCCAGTAAGCAATTGACTGTTCAACAGTCCTTTGCGAGGAAGATGAAATATCACAGCAGTCATCCTGCTGCAAAGCGGATAACTGAGGCCTTGACAACTATGTTGGTGTTAGACGTGCGTCCGGTATCCGCCGTTAGTTCACAGGGAACTAGACAATTTATTGAGGCAGTGTGCCCCCGTTACCAAATACCATCTAGGTTCCACTTCTCTAGGCAGGCGATACCGAGAATGTACACGGACGTCAGAAAAAGACTCACCAGTGTCCTAAAAAATGCAGTTGTACCCAATGTCCACTTAACCACGGACATGTGGACAAGTGGAGCAGGGCAGGGTCAGGACTATATGACTGTGACAGCCCACTGGGTAGATGTATGGACTCCCGCCGCAAGAACAGCAGCGGCGGCACCAGTAGCAGCATCTCGCAAACGCCAACTCTTTCCTAGGCAGGCTACGCTTTGTATCACCGGTTTCCAGAATACGCACACAGCTGAAAACCTCTTACGGCAACTGAGGAAGATCATCGCGGAATGGCTTACCCCAATTGGACTCTCCTGTGGATTTGTGGCATCGGACAACGCCAGCAATATTGTGTGTGCATTAAATATGGGCAAATTCCAGCACGTCCCATGTTTTGCACATACCTTGAATTTGGTGGTGCAGAATTATTTAAAAAACGACAGGGGCGTGCAAGAGATGCTGTCGGTGGCCAGAAAAATTGCGGGACACTTTCGGCGTACAGGCACCACGTACAGAAGACTGGAGCACCACCAAAAACTACTGAACCTGCCCTGCCATCATCTGAAGCAAGAAGTGGTAACGAGGTGGAATTCAACCCTCTATATGCTTCAGAGGTTGGAGGAGCAGCAAAAGGCCATTCAAGCCTATACAATTGAGCACGATATAGGAGGTGGAATGCACCTGTCGCAAGCGCAGTGGAGAATGATTTCAACGTTGTGCAAGGTTCTGATGCCCTTTGAACTTGCCACACGTGAAGTCAGTTCAGACACTGCCAGCCTGAGTCAGGTCATTCCCCTCATCAGGCTTTTGCAGAAGAAGCTGGAGACATTGAAGGAGGAGCTAACACGGAGCGATTCCGCTAGGCATGTGGGACTTGTGGATGGAGCCCTTAATTCGCTTAACAAGGATTCACGGGTGGTCAATCTGTTGAAATCAGAGCACTACATTTTGGCCACCGTGCTCGATCCTAGATTTAAAGCCTACCTTGGATCTCTCTTTCCGGCAGACACAAGTCTGCTGGGGTTGAAAGACCTGCTGGTGAGAAAATTGTCAAGTCAAGCGGAACGCGACCTGTCAACATCTCCTCCTTCACATTCTCCCGCAACTGGGGGTGCGAGGAAAAGGCTCAGAATTACGAGCCCACCCGCTGGCGGTGATGCAGGGCAGTCTGGAGCGACTGCTGATGCTGACATCTGGTCCGGACTGAAGGACCTGACAACGATTACGGACATGTCGTCTACTGTCACTGCATATGATTCTCTCACCATTGAAAGAATGGTGGAGGATTATATGAGTGACCGCATCCAAGTAGGCACGTCACACAGTCCATACTTATACTGGCAGGAAAAAGAGGCAATTTGGAGGCCATTGCACAAACTGGCTTTATTCTACCTAAGTTGCCCTCCCACAAGTGTGTACTCCGAAAGAGTGTTTAGTGCCGCCGCTCACCTTGTCAGCAATCGGCGTACGAGGTTACATCCAGAAAATGTGGAGAAGATGATGTTCATTAAAATGAATTATAATCAATTCCTCCGCGGAGACATTGACCAGCAGCAATTGCCTCCACAAAGTACACAGGGAGCTGAGATGGTGGATTCCAGTGGGGACGAATTGATAATCTGTGAGGAGGGGGATGTACACGGTGATATATCGGAGGGTGATGATGAGGTGGACATCTTGCCTCTGTAGAGCCAGTTTGTGCAAGGAGAGATTAATTGCTTCTTTTTTGGGGGGGGTCCAAACCAACCCGTCATATCAGTCACAGTCGTGTGGCAGACCCTGTCACTGAAATGATGGGTTGGTTAAAGTGTGCATGTCCTGTTTTGTTTATACAACATAAGGGTGGGTGGGAGGGCCCAAGGACAATTCCATCTTGCACCTCTTTTTTCTTTTATTTTTCTTTGCGTCATGTGCTGTTTGGGGAGGGTTTTTTGGAAGGGACATCCTGCGTGACACTGCAGTGCCACTCCTAAATGGGCCCGGTGTTTGTGTCGGCCACTAGGGTCGCTAATCTTACTCACACAGTCAGCTACCTCATTGCGCCTCTTTTTTTCTTTGCGTCATGTGCTGATTGGGGAGGGTTTTTTGGAAGGGACATCCTGCGTGACACTGCAGTGCCACTCCTAAATGGGCCCGGTGTTTGTGTCGGCCACTAGGGTCGCTAATCTTACTCACACAGTCAGCTACCTCATTGCGCCTCTTTTTTTCTTTGCGTCATGTGCTGATTGGGGAGGGTTTTTTGGAAGGGACATCCTGCGTGACACTGCAGTGCCACTCCTAAATGGGCCCGGTGTTTGTGTCGGCCACTAGGGTCGCTAATCTTACTCACACAGTCAGCTACCTCATTGCGCCTCTTTTTTTCTTTGCATCATGTGCTGATTGGGGAGGGTTTTTTGGAAGGGACATCCTGCGTGACACTGCAGTGCCACTCCTAAATGGGCCCGGTGTTTGTGTCGGCCACTAGGGTCGCTAATCTTACTCACACAGTCAGCTACCTCATTGCGCCTCTTTTTTTCTTTGCGTCATGTGCTGATTGGGGAGGGTTTTTTGGAAGGGACATCCTGCGTGACACTGCAGTGCCACTCCGAAATGGGCCCGGTGTTTGTGTCGGCCACTAGGGTCGCTAATCTTACTCACACAGTCAGCTACCTCATTGCGCCTCTTTTTTTCTTTGCGTCATGTGCTGATTGGGGAGGGTTTTTTGGAAGGGACATCCTGCGTGACACTGCAGTGCCACTCCTAAATGGGCCCGGTGTTTGTGTCGGCCACTAGGGTCGCTAATCTTACTCACACAGTCAGCTACCTCATTGCGCCTCTTTTTTTCTTTGCGTCATGTGCTGATTGGGGAGGGTTTTTTGGAAGGGACATCCTGCGTGACACTGCAGTGCCACTCCTAAATGGGCCCGGTGTTTGTGTCGGCCACTAGGGTCGCTAATCTTACTCACACAGTCAGCTACCTCATTGCGCCTCTTTTTTTCTTTGCGTCATGTGCTGATTGGGGAGGGTTTTTTGGAAGGGACATCCTGCGTGACACTGCAGTGCCACTCCTAAATGGGCCCGGTGTTTGTGTCGGCCACTAGGGTCGCTAATCTTACTCACACAGTCAGCTACCTCATTGCGCCTCTTTTTTTCTTTGCGTCATGTGCTGATTGGGGAGGGTTTTTTGGAAGGGACATCCTGCGTGACACTGCAGTGCCACTCCTAAATGGGCCCGGTGTTTGTGTCGGCCACTAGGGTCGCTTATCTTACTCACACAGTCAGCTACCTCATTGCGCCTCTTTTTTTCTTTGCGTCATGTGCTGATTGGGGAGGGTTTTTTGGAAGGGACATCCTGCGTGACACTGCAGTGCCACTCCTAGATGGGCCAGGTGTTTGTGTCGGCCACTAGTGTCGCTTAGCTTAGTCATCCAGCGACCTTGGTGCAAATTTTAGGACTAAAAATAATATTGTGAGGTGTGAGGTATTCAGAATAGACTGAAAATGAGTGGAAATTATGGTTTTTGAGGTTAATAATAATATGGGATCAAAATGACCCCCAAATTCTATGATTTAAGCTGTTTTTTAGGGTTTTTTGAAAAAAACACCCGAATCCAAAACACACCCGAATCCGACAAAAAAAATTCGGTGAGGTTTTGCCAAAACGCGGTCGAACCCAAAACACGGCCGCGGAACCGAACCCAAAACCAAAACACAAAACCCGAAAAATTTCAGGCGCTCATCTCTAGTTCCTACGCAACTTTGGGGTCTCACTCTGCGCAGAAGTCGGTGTCCCGGCCGGAGTTCCTGTGCTGCTTCCACTGGCATCGACCTCAATAATTTTGGTGACTGGGTCCCCCATAGCAGCCATCGGATCAATGTCGCTGATCTCAGTGATGTCATCAAAGAACATTGGTGGTGTTGGTGGAATGGATTGGCTGTTCTCCGGGGTAGCGCTTTGTGAGGACGCACAACTGGACAATGAAATGACAATGGGATTAACCAGTGCAGAATTGCCAAAAACGTCATTGCACTGATCATAGTAAGCCCACTCCATTCTAGCAGCACCGCTTTTCCTCCTGTTGTGGTCATGAACTTTGTTGTAGTATTTTCTGAGAGCTTTCAATTTACTCACTACTGGCTGCTGTTTGTGGGCAATGCCCCATGAGGTATCTTGGCAATGTTGGTGTACACTGTGGCGTCCTTCACTGTCCCTGTGATCTGCTTCCGGATCTCCTCCTCCCCTCTAACAGAAAGCAGCTCTCTGATCTCTTCCTCCTTCCAGTGCGCCATACTGTCTCTCTCATCTGTCTCCCCTGCAGCACAATTGTTACCTCAGACGCCAGCGCCAGTGCCATCAGAGAGACCCTGCTGCTCAGACAATTGCCAGTGCCCCGTCAGCCAATAAACGCCCTTAACCGTGACCCATTTCTAAAATACCGGGTGGGACCCTTTCAGACAGTGAGCAACCTGTGTGGGAAAAACCAAGGTAGAAACCTAGGTTGAAGTCCCGGCAATTCAGTCCCGTGTTGACCCTTTCAGACAGAAAAAAATCCTGGGTTCAACCCTTCCCGAGCCGGGAAATTACCGGGTTCTTTTCTCTATCTGAAAGGGGTATTAATAAATTATTTCTGCAATTGTTTTTTACACCCTTTTTCAAAGAACACTATTAAAAGCATAATAAGAATAAACTGTCTGCTAATATGCATATTTATGCTGAAGAAACCCAATATGCACCTACAGTGAGTCCAAAAGGTGATTTTATACTGTGTGGTGGACATTTTGTACTTCTATGGTAGGTTTAACTTTCATCATACTGCAACAAACAACATTATCATTATGATCCGCATAGAGAAATTCCAGTAGCAAAATTAATTCCCCACTGATAACACAATAATCAGTTAATTAACATTTGTAATTGGGAAATCATGATAGTAGGCACATGCTCCCCAGCTATAAATTTTCTACAACAATGCCCAATAGGATTCATTTAATTCTGTTGTTTACTGATCCAGTATTTTTAGATTTAATAACAATTCTAAGATTGAATTTTTAAATTAAAATGTATTTTAAAATTATGATTAATTATTAGAAACACCACTTTCCTCATTATTAAAAATTGTTACTGAGTAATGTAACACATTTGTGTAGACAAAGATCATTTATTGGTGAAAAATAAAATTATTAATTATTATTATATTTTTATATAGCATTCTTTCTCCAAAAGGACTTAAGGTGCCATGGCCGTAACAGGGGAGGGGGGGGGGGGGGCTAGGTGGTCACGTACCCCGGGTGCTGTACTGTAGGGGGTGCTAGGAAGATTGTTTCTGGTGCTGTATGTTAGGTTCCTGGTGCTCAGAACAGGGGAGATGTTATGAAGTGAGTCCAGAGCACCAGGACGTAATACTGGATTTGGTGAAATGGAACGGGAATAGCCCCTGGCACCCTACCTCCGTTGTTTTACCCGCGTTGTCAATTCACGCTTGCAGGACTATGGTTTCTTGGGCCCATGGCAGCCGCGTTTGAAGGGCGGATTAGGTCTGCCCAACTCCGATGCCCCCTCAGGTCTTAAAGAGAGACAAAGCGTGAACTGAGACAGGGTAATAACAAGGGGCCCTCTAACTGAAACAACCAAAGCCAGGGGCTACTAGCCTAAAACTAAATGTATGTGCGGCTTGCCGCCAAAGGAAAAGAACAACAAAGGAAATGCTGACCACACGCCGACACAATACTTTTGTGTACCGGCGGTGACAGCATACGCAGAACCCTCTGCAAAACACCAGTGACAGATACAAGCAAGGAATACAGCGGCCTAGGCCGACGGACGCGGCAAAGCCGCTACTCACGGAACCGGTACAAATACTGGCAAACGGACAGGAACCCCCAATGCTGCCGACACAGACTCTCAGAACTGGAGGACAGGCAGAATCCCAAACTACCGACCGGTGGACACCAAGAAGCCAGAAACTCGACCAGGCATAGGCAAAGTCACAGGACTTCTGGACAGGAACGCTTCACGGCAGGACACGGGATCAGACACAGGAATCGACACAGGGGCTGACACAGGAATCGACACAGGAAGCAGCTAGACAGACACTGCTAGACAGGAGCTCAGGAACTGGCAGGAACAAGCTCAGAACTCAAGCACTCTGGAAGACTGGAAACCTAGAAATATCACCAGCGTCTGTGAATTGCACTGAGCCAGCATATAACAGAGAGGCCTAATTAATTATGTCGTGCAGCTACCCTGTTGCATGACTCCAAACTGACAAGATGCAATTAGCAGACAGGTGAGACCAACCACATGGAAACAGGCTGCAATTACACAGACTCACCACTGACAACAAACAATAATCTTCTAAACCAGAGCAAAAGGAAATCCTGGCCTGCAAGAGAACTATAAACATAAAATAGGAATGAACCACTACCTGTGGTTCATAACAGTATCCTCTCCTTAAGGGTGAGCTCCGAGCACCCCATGACACCCACGGGGAACATAAACAGAAGTATAACATAAAATACATTACCAAAATGCAAAAATAGGAATGAGCCACAGCCGTGGCTCATAACACTATACTGCTCCGGCTGCCTCCTGCTGTGGGGTAAAAGCAATAGCGGTCACTAGCTGACAGCCTGGTGACCTGCTGTGGGATGCCGGTAGCGTCTAGCCGGGTACTGGTTCCAGGCGCTCACGGTGCTTCCTGGTTTCAGCTGCTGCAGCGTGCTTGTGACATCAGTACAGCCCCAGAAATGGACTTCCTAGCGCCCCCTACTGTACAAAAAAAAGGAAGAGATATCAGAGAAGGGAGTCCGGAGGCCGGGAATGAACCCATGTGCACCAAAAAAATAAAAGAAGGTGCGTGCTGACAGCAGTACTGAGATAAAAGTAGGAGGGGAGGGGGGTGGGGGAGTGAATCAGAGTACAGTAGCTGCCAGTGCCAATGGGGAATCTGGCATCTACCTACTCTGCACTGTAAACAAATTCTGATGTTAAAGAAAATGGAAGTGCACATTTATTTATAAAGATGTGTACATTACTGTACTAATAAAATAATTAAAAATTTACTATTTGTTAATACATGCCTATAAATAAATTTGCACTTTCAATTTTGGAAACCAGTGTCCCCCATTTCATCTGTCTGTCTGTCTGTCTGTCTGTCTGTCTATCTATCTATCTATCTATCTATCTATCTATCTATCTACAGTATATGTGTTTGTGTATATAGATATCTGTATATATATATATATATATATATATATATATATATATATATACACATAAATCCAAGAAAGAAGGCACTCTGGAGTCATCAATAATGGCAAAGTAGCAAACGTGTATTAAAAGGTCAGGTCGAGTACTTTCGGGGTTAGCACCCCATCCTTAGGACCACACCACTACAGTACAAACACAAAACATAGATTGAATTTACCCCCTTATACCCCACAGCCTGCGGTAATCTCCTCCCCATGCCGCCATTCCGCTCCACAGGGCCGCCGGCCGGAGACGCATCCGATGACGCACTTCCGGAAGTCGCTCTGCCGTTACCATAGGAACGTCTGTATGCGTTCCACCCATGGTCTTTCAGTGCACTCACGTACGGCAAGCCTGTAGGCATGACAGAAGACACTGGTTATAGGTGATACAACAGGCACACATAACAAAATATGACTCTTATAATAACAATAAAATACAAAAAACAGTGTACCATATGAAGGTAACCTTTGTCATCTGGATACATATTAATATCCAGCAACACATGCATGGAAAAATACACACAAAACTGAATTAACTATATCAGAAAATTAGAGAACAATATGTTATGCACACCAGTGCCAGCAGGAATGTACTGGTGTCTGAACGGAGAGGGATGCAAAACAAATGAACTCACAGACAGACTGGGGAATATGACATTACATACATAGAAGGTGATAGAGTAACAAAATAAACACAAAGTGAACAGAGAAGCCCAAAGGCTAAGAAACTGGGTGTCTCCCTAGTATTAGCAATGCTCAGATGGAAAGAAGCGAGATGTTGTGAGTTAATACGTAGAGAACCCGAAATGCTGTTGCTAAGGGCAACAGCAAAACCCTAAAGGGTTACCAACGGGTGTGGCAGTAAACTCCTTGGTCAGAGATGGAATAATAGACACAAGGAGAGTCTCCACAATCCTAGTCCTCACTTGCAGTGCACTGGTTCAGCTTACTGCCACTAAACTGACACCTGAACACCTTGCACAGTGAGAAAGGATTTTGGCAGGCAAGTCTGAGAATACAGCCGCAAACTTGCTAGGTTCACAGAGTAGCAAAAGAACCCCAGCAGGTTAAACGACTGACTCCAGTCTTACTGCTAGGTCTGGATTGGCAGAGTGCAATACCAAATCCCAAGGCCTATTTGCAGTAAGCAACAAACAAATACAAAGTTTACACAGTACTAGCTAGCTTTCAGGAACTGACTAACAAAAAAAGATTCAGCAGCAACTGCCTAACCTGAGAAGAGGGTTTATATAGCAGGTGCTGTCCACGCCCCGCTCAGACCTCACAGACTGTGAGCACAAAAACCAGCACCGGATCCCCTGCCGTGCACAGAGCCTGTAACCACTGCACAGCAAAAGACCCGAACCGGAGTATCAGCTACGCTCAGGTTACTCCGCTAGCACTTGTCTCCCGGTTGCCATGATGACGTGGCAGCACAGAGCAGGAGACCCTAACAGTACCCCCCCTCTGACGAGGGGTCAAAGAATCCCTACCACCGGGTTTATCGGGGAACTGCGAGAAGAAAGAGCGTAACAGTCTGGGGGCATGAAGATCACAACTGCGCACCCACGACCGCTCCTCCGGGCCATACCCCTTCCAGTGCACCAAAAATGACAGCCGACCCGAACCATCTTGGAGTCAAGAATCCTTTCAACAACAAACTCCCTCTGGCCACGTATCAGAAGAGGGGAAGGTCTTCCACTGGAAGAAGGATTACTAATCGCCCGTTTTAAAAGGGAACAATGAAATGTTTTATTGATACCCAAAGAACGGGGTAGATCTAACTGAAATGCCACCCGATTGATAACCCTAGTGATCTTATAAGGACCGATGAACCGGGGGCCTAACTTATGAGATGGCTGTCTCAACTTCAAATTCTTGGTAGACAACCAGACGAAGTCTCCTAATTTGAAGCTGCAGGGTCTTTTCCGCTTATCAAGCACCCTTTTGGTCACTAATGACACAGACACAAGGGCTTTCTTCACTTTCCTCCAAATACCTCTAAGGACCGAAACCACAGAGGAACCACCAGGCGTGGAGTCCAGGGGGTCAAAAGAATTGGCCTTAGGATGATGCCCATACACACAAAGGAAGGGAGAGATCCCTGTAGCAGAGTGAGCCGCGTTGTTATAGGCAAACTCCGCCATGGACAGATGAGCAACCCAGTCAGTCTGACACTTGGAGACATAACACCTGAGGAACTGCTCCAAGGACTGGTTCACCCTTTCAGTCTGCCCATTAGACTGCGGATGGTAGCCTGACGACAAGCTGACAGAAATCTGGAGATCGGAACAAAATGCCCTCCAGAATTTGGCCACAAACTGGGATCCGCGGTCAGAGACCACATCAAGTGGCAACCCGTGGAGGCGCACAACATGCAGCATAAATAATTCAGACAGGCGTCTGGCCGATGGCAGCCCAACCAATGGAACGAAGTGCGCCATCTTCGAAAACCTGTCAACGACAACCCAGATGGCTGTCATCCCCGAGGATTTGGGCAAATCCACCACAAAATCCATTGAAATGTGGGTCCATGGCTTAAATGGAATAGAGAGTGGATGTAATGGGCCAACAGGAACCCCTCTAGGAGTCTTATTTCGGGCACAGATGTCACATGCCCGAACCCACTGATCCACATCCCTAGCCACCGAGGGCCACCACACCGCCCTAGATAGCAACTCCCGAGTTCTGGCAATACCCGGGTGACCTGCCGACTTCTTGGCATGGAATTCCAGGAACACTCGCTGTCTTAACCTAGGAGGCACAAACAAAAGACCTACCGGAAGGTCTGGAGGAGCCTGCTCCTGTGCTCTAAGGACTAATGACAAGAGGTCCTGGGTAATGCCCACTTTAATACATGATGGAGACACAATGGGCTATGGCTCCTCGGTGGTCTCCTGGATTGGAGCAAAACTCCGCGAGAGCGCATCAGCCTTGATGTTTTTTGACCCAGGGCGATATGTTATCAAAAAATTAAAGCAAGCAAAAAACAAAGCCCATCGTGCCTGCCTGGCATTGAGGCGCTTCGCTGACTCTAAATATGCCAAATTCTTATGGTCGGTGAGAATTGAGACCACAAACTTAGCCCCCTCAAGCCAGTGTCTCCACTCCTCGAGTGCATCTTTAATAGCCAACAATTCCCGGTTACCCACGTCATAATTCATCTCGGCAGGCGAAAATTTACGGGAAAAGTAAGCACAGGGATGAAGGCGATTATCAGACACCCCCATCTGAGAGAGCACTGCCCCAATACCCATCTCAGAGGCATCCACCTCCACCACAAAAGGACGCTCTGGATCTGGGTGTCGCAGCACCTTGGCCGAGACAAATGCCCTTTTGAGACGGGCAAAAGCCGCTTTGGCCTCACAAGACCAGTGAGCAACATCCGCCCCTTTCTTAGTGAGTGCCACCAAGGGCGCCACTATAGACGAAAATCCAGCGATAAATCATCTATAAAAATTCGCAAAGCCCAGAAAACGCTGAAGCGCCTTCAAACTAGTGGGCTGCACCCAATCCAGGACTGCCTGTACCTTGGAACCCTCCATTTGGAAACCTTCTGGGGAGATAATATATCCTAGAAATGCGATTTGCTGAACTTCAAATTCGCACTTCTCCAGCTTCGCCCCAAGCCGGTGGTCTCTGAGTTTCTGGAGGACTAAGCGTACATGCTTCCGATGTTCCTCCAGGGAATGGGAGAAGATTAGGATGTCATCTAAGTATACAACTAAGAATCTATCCAAATATTCCCTGAGCACATCGTTCATGAAGTCCTGGAAGACTGCCGGGGCATTACAGAGCCCAAAAGGCATCACCAAATATTCATAATGCCCTGAGTGGGTATTAAAGGCAGTCTTCCATTCATCCCCCTCTCTTATTCGGATTAGATTGTAAGCACCGCGTAGGTCAATCTTAGAAAAAATGGTGGCAGTACGAAGCTGGTCAAACAAGACCGAAATGAGAGGCAGTGGGTATGAGTTTTTAATCGTGATACGGTTCAATTTCCTGAAGTCGATGCAGGGTCGCAACGAACCATCCTTTTTACCCACGAAGAAGAACCCCGACCCAACTGGAGACTGTGAAGGTCTGATAAATCCCTTAGCCAAATTCTCCTGAATGTACTCTGCCATAGTCTGAGTCTCAGGACGTGACAGGGAGTACAACCTGCTCTTGGGAAGCTTAGCATTCGGCAACAAATCAATGGCACAGTCATAGGGGCGATGGGGAGGTAGTACCTCTGCAACTCTTTTGGAGAACACGTCCGCAAAATCTGCATAACATCCTGGCAATCCTGGCAAACTTAGCTGCGAAAGCCTGACTGGAAGGCGCAAGCAACTCCTGAAACAATCAGTACCCCAACTAAGAATCTCCCCAGAGACCCAGTCAAATTGAGGATTGTGGGCCCTTAACCAGGGTAACCCCAACACCAATGGGGCAAAAGTACAGACAGTCACATAAAAGGACAATTTTTCAGAGTGTGTGGCTCCAATAAACAAAGAAATATGGCTAGTGCAAGAGGTAATTTTACCCTGGGATAATGGTTTCCCGTTTAACCCACAAATCTCAATTTCCGATGCCAAGGGTACTAAGGGAACAGAGTGTTTCAGGGCGAATTGGCGGTCCATAAAAACCCCGTCGGCCCCACTGTCCACAAAGGCCTCAGTCTTGACAGTGTAACCGAGGATCTTCAAGGTCACCGGAATGATAAAAGTCTTCTTGGGAAATTCTGACTTCTGGCCTGACAGGATATTTCCCATCACCCTCAGGCCCTGAAGTTTTCCGGCTTTTCTGGGCATGATACTACCACATGACCTTTATTCCCACAGTACAAACATAACCCCTGCTGTCTCCTCCGCGTCTTCTCATGCGAGGAGAGGCGGGTAGCCCCAATCTGCATAGGCTCCTCGGAAAATTCCTCAGAGTCTGAGGTTCCCTTGGGAAAGAAGGAAACCTCGGACTCCCTTTCAAGCCTGCGCTCTCTCAGCCGTCTATCCACCCGAATGGATAACTGCATGAGCTGATCCAAGCTATCAGGCAAGGGATATTGTACCAGTTGGTCTTTTAACTGGTTAGAAAGACCTCTTTGGTACTGGTGTCTCAGGGCTGGGTCATTCCACTGGGTATCATGGGCCAACCTCCGAAACTCCATACAATAAACCTCAACTGGCCTTCGCCCTTGCTTAAGGATCGAAATCTGAGCCTCGGCTGAGGCCGTCTTGTCAGGGTCATCATACAACATGCCCAGTGCCGTAAAAAAAGCATCAACACTTTTAAGCGACGGACAGTCAGGCTGCAACCCATATGCCCAGACCTGTGGGTCTCCTTGTAGCAAGGAAATCACTATGCCCACCCGCTGAATCTCCGACCCAGAAGACTGAGGCCTAAGCTGGAAATATAGCTTGCAGCTCTCCTTGAAACAAAAGAACTGCGAGCGATCTCCAGAAAAACGATCCGGTAGATTTACTTTCGGCTCCTTAACCCCTGAAGGCACTGCTGCTGCGGGAGCTCTGCCAGCGGCCTGCGAGGTGTGCATTTTAATGGACAAATCATTAAATTGTCGAGTCAGGACCTGCACCTGATCGACCACCTGTTGCAAAGTATTTTGAGGGGTATGATCCATATTCCCACAAAATTTCAACAGGAGTATTAGGCTGCTGAATATGTTATGCACACCAGTGCCAGCAGGAATGTACTGGTGTCTGAACGGAGAGGGATGCAAAACAAATGAACTCACAGACAGACTGGGGAATATGACATTACATACATAGAAGGTGATAGGGTAACAAAATAAACACAAAGTGAACAGAGAAGCCCAAAGGCTAAGAAACTGGGTGTCTCCCTAGTATTAGGAATGCTCAGATGGAAAGAAGCGAGATGTTGTGATTTAATACGTAGAGAACCCGAAATGCTGTTGCTAAGGGCAACAGCAAAACCCTAAAGGGTTACCAACGGGTGTGGCAGTAAACTCCTTGGTCAGAGATGGAATAATAGACACAAGGAGAGTCTCCACAATCCTAGTCCTCACTTGCAGTGCACTGGTTCAGCTTACTGCCACTAAACTGACACCTGAACACCTTGCACAGTGAGAAAGGATTTTGGCAGGCAAGTCTGAGAATACAGCCGCAAACTTGCTAGGTTCACAGAGTAGCAAAAGAACCCCAGCAGGTTAAACGACTGACTCCAGTCTTACTGCTAGGTCTGGATTGGCAGAGTGCAATACCAAATCCCAAGGCCTATTTGCAGTAAGCAACAAACAAATACAAAGTTTACACAGTACTAGCTAGCTTTCAGGAACTGACTAACCAACAAAGATTCAGCAGCATCTGCCTAACCTGAGAAGAGGGTTTATATAGCAGGTGCTGTCCACTCAGACCTCACAGACTGTGAGCACAAAAACCAGCACCGGATCCCCTGCCGTGCACAGAGCCTGTAACCACTGCACAGCAAAAGACCCGAACCGGAGTATCAGCTACGCTCAGGTTACTCCGCTAGCACTTGTCTCCCGGTTGCCATGATGACGTGGCAGCACAGAGCAGGAGACCCTAACACAATATTACCCAAAGAGACAGATGATGGTACACAAACGAATTCCAATTAATTTTGTCATTAAGCCCCCCCCGGTTTTGTAGTTCCCAACCTCAGGATCCAACGGGACTCTTTGATTAACAGTGTTTTGGCTCTATCCGCACCCCGCAATGACTCCGGAACATGATCTATAATAAAGTATCGTATGGATTCCAATGGATGATTGCAATCCTTAAAGTGTCTAGGGACAGGTTGATCTATGTCTTTACCATTGAGGGAGAGTCTGATAGCTGGTCTATGGGCGTTCATTCTTTCCTTAAATTTACGTGTGGTCTGCCCAACGTAGTACAAACCACACGGACAGACCACAACGTAAACAACATGACTGGTATTACAAGTAAGGACATATCTGATATCATACACCTTGGCTCTGTGGGGATGATTAAATTGCTTACATGGAATAATGAATTTACATGTAGTGCAATCACTACATGAATAACAACCAGCTGGTTTAGTATATGTATTTGGAGCTTTAGGGATATTACGACCTAATATATCCGTATGTACTAAGCGATCTCTTAAGTTGCTTCCACGCCGAAAGGCAGCAATCGGTCTCTTGTCTTTAAAGATGGGGAGATCTTTATCTGAACAGACTATTGGCCAGAGAGCTTTACTTGCTCTCTTCACAATAGGGCTAGCTACAGTGAAATCACTGCTCCAAGGTAGAATATTATCCTGATTACGATTCTTAGGTTCTAACAAATCTGCTCTAGACATATTAAGAACCTTAGTTTTTTGTGTTTCTAGCAGTTTACAATCATACCCCCTACATACGAATTTGGCTACTTCTTTTTCAACCTCACCTGGTACTTGATCTATATTACTAGAGATGCGAGCAACACGCATCATTTGGGATAGTGGCAATCCCTGTTTCAAGGCAACTGGATGATGACTAGTTGCTACCAGCAATGTATTCCTATCGGTGGGTTTATTAAAAACTTCCGTCTCAAATTTATGGTTCACTATATTAACATGAACATCTAGGAAGTTAATATTAGAATGACTGTAGGTGTATGTAAACTTAATCGGAGTCTGCAGATGATTACTCTCACCCATCATATCAATAAACGTCTGTACTACCCCAGACCAGAGCAGAAAGACATCATCGATATACCGTTTAAACAACATAATATGCCGACTGCGTGCAGGATCAGAAAAAAAATCTTAGATTCAAAATTAAACATGTATATATTTGCATAAGAGGGGGCGACAGAAGAACCCATCGCACACCCTCTTAATTGCAAATAATACCTGCTGTCAAACAAAAAATAATTACGACATAAAGTGAGCTCAAGTAAATGCAAGAACAGCTCATGGTCAAACAGCTCTACTGGTACATTAGCCTCAATGAAATGCTTCATCGCCCTCATCCCCCCATCATGGGGGATGCTAGTATAAAGGCTGCTAATATCTAAGCAGCACATTAATGTCCCCGGAGGAAGTTCTGGAAAATCTTTCAGAATGTTCAAAAAGGAAGTAGTGTCCTTTAAGAAAGAGTCCTGATTTAATAGACACGGTTGCAGGATACAGTCCAAGAACTGTGACACTGGAGAATACAAAGAGTCTCTGGCCGAGATTATTGGCCGTCCCGGGGGTCTTTCACAATTTTTGTGTAATTTAGGAATTGTGTACAGTACTGGAATTTTTGGGTACTGAACACATAACGCTTCCTGAATTTTCTTTGAAATCTTGTGCTCTGTATATGCCTTTGTAATAATATGAAATAGTTCCTTCTGGTAAGTGCTAGTTGGATCACAGGATAACTTCTTATAAACCGCACTGTCAGATAATTGAGACTCAATCTCAGATCGATAGTCATTAATATTTTGAATGACAATGGCCCCGCCTTTATCAGCGGGCCTGATGGTAATGTCCTCATAGGATTGCAGTGACATCAATGCCATGTGTTCGGCTTTAGATAAATTGAGGTGAGGTTTCCCAGGTGCATTGGCAAATTTAGTTACCGCTTCATCCATCAATCTACAGAACGTCTTGATTGATGGATTATTGGAAATTGGATCATAATTAGATCGAGATCTTTTCTGTAAGAAGGATCTAAAAGCAGAATCTTCACTAGAGGGCACCCTATTGGCAAAGAATTCTTTTAATCTTAATTTACGGGCAAATCTATGAAGATCACATTTCCAATTAAATTCATTATGGAAATTTGTTGGTACAAAACTCAGACCACGGTAGTGGTGAGTGGGTTCGGTTTCCGAGAAACCGAACCCCCCCAAACTTCACCCTTTTTACACGGGTCCGAGCCATACTCGGATTCTCCCATATGGCTCGGTTAACCCGAGCGCGCCCGAACGTCATCATCCCGCTGTCGGATTCTCGCGAGATTCGGATTCTATATAAGCAGCCGCGCGTCGCCGCCATTTTCACTCGTGCATTGGAGATGATAGGGAGAGGACGTGGCTGGCGTCCTCTCCGTTTATATAGTAGAAGACAGTTTCATTTGATTGGTTGTTTATTGCTAATTGTGGGGAGGATTGGGGAGCAGCTGTTAGGAGTACAGAGCAGAGTTTTGCTGATAATAAGTGACCACCAGTTTATCCGTTCTCTGCCTGAAAAAAACGCTCCATACCATATCTGTGCTCAGTGTGCTGCATGATATATCTGTGCTGAGTGCTCACACTGCTTAATTGTGGGGACTGGGGAGCAGCTATAGCAGGAGTACAGTGCATAGTTTTGCTGACAGTGACTACCACTATACGTTGTCTGCCTGAAAAACACTCCATATCTGTGCTCACAGTGTGCTGCTTTATTGTGGGGACTGGGGACCACCAGTATAATTAATATTATATAGGAGGAGTACAATGCAGAGTGCACTGCTGTACCTACCTCTGTGTCGTCACTCGTCATCCATTAAGTATACTATCCATCTACATTGTATACCTGTGGTGCATTTTAGACTAGTTTAGCAGTTTGCTGACAGTGTCCACCAGTATACTATATATAGCAGTACGGTAGGCCACTGCTGTACCTACCTCTGTGTCGTCACTTGTCATCCATTAAGTATACTATCCATCTACATTGTATACCTGTGGTGCATTTTAGACTAGTTTAGCAGTTTGCTGACAGTGTCCACCGGTATACTATATATAGCAGTACGGTAGGCCACTGCTGTACCTACCTCTGTGTCGTCACTCGTCATCCATTAAGTATACTATCCATCTACATTGTATACCTGTGGTGCATTTTAGACTAGTTTAGCAGTTTGCTGACAGTGTCCACCGGTATACTATATATAGCAGTACGGTAGGCCACTGCTGTACCTACCTCTGTGTCGTCACTTGTCATCCATTAAGTATACTATCCATCTACATTGTATACCTGTGGTGCATTTTAGACTAGTTTAGCAGTTTGCTGACAGTGTCCACCAGTATACTATATATAGCAGTACGGTAGGCCACTGCTGTACCTACCTCTGTGTCATCACTCGTCATCCATTAAGTATACTATCCATCTACATTGTATACCTGTGGTGCATTTTAGACTAGTTTAGCAGTTTGCTGAGAGTCCACCAGTATACTATATATAGCAGTACGGTAGGCCACTGCTGTACCTACCTCTGTGTCGTCACTCGTCATCCATTAAGTATACTATCCATCTACATTGTATACCTGTGGTGCATTTTAGACTAGTTTAGCAGTTTGCTGACAGTGTCCACCAGTATACTATATATAGCAGTATGGTAGGCCACTGCTGTACCTACCTCGGTGTCGTCACTCGTCATCCATTAAGTATACTATCCATCTACATTGTATACCTGTGGTGCATTTTAGACTAGTTTAGCAGTTTGCTGACAGTGTCCACCAGTATACTATATATAGCAGTACGGTAGGCCACTGCTGTACCTACCTCTGTGTCGTCACTCGTCATCCATTAAGTATACTATCCATCTACATTGTATACCTGTGGTGCATTTTAGACTAGTTTAGCAGTTTGCTGACAGTGTCCACCAGTATACTATATATAGCAGTATGGTAGGCCACTGCTGTACCTACCTCTGTGTCGTCACTCGTCATCCATTAAGTATACTATCCATCTACATTGTATACCTGTGGTGCATTTTAGACTAGTTTAGCAGTTTGCTGACAGTGTCCACCGGTATACTATATATAGCAGTACGGTAGGCCACTGCTGTACATACCTCTGTGTCGTCACTCGTCATCCATTAAGTATACTATCCATCTACATTGTATACCTGTGGTGCATTTTAGACTAGTTTAGCAGTTTGCTGACAGTGTCCACCGGTATACTATATATAGCAGTACGGTAGGCCACTGCTGTACCTACCTCTGTGTCGTCACTCGTCATCCATTAAGTATACTATCCATCTACATTGTATACCTGTGGTGCATTTTAGACTAGTTTAGCAGTTTGCTGACAGTGTCCACCAGTATACTATATATAGCAGTACGGTAGGCCACTGCTGTACCTACCTCTGTGTCGTCACTCGTCATCCATTAAGTATACTATCCATCTACATTGTATACCTGTGGTGCATTTTAGACTAGTTTAGCAGTTTGCTGACAGTGTCCACCAGTATACTATATATAGCAGTACGGTAGGCCACTGCTGTACCTACCTCTGTGTCGTCACTCGTCATCCATTAAGTATACTATCCATCTACATTGTATACCTGTGGTGCATTTTAGACTAGTTTAGCAGTTTGCTGACAGTGTCCACCGGTATACTATATATAGCAGTACGGTAGGCCACTGCTGTACCTACCTCTGTGTCGTCACTCGTCATCCATTAAGTATACTATCCATCTACATTGTATACCTGTGGTGCATTTTAGACTAGTTTAGCAGTTTGCTGACAGTGTCCACCAGTATACTATATATAGCAGTACGGTAGGCCACTGCTGTACCTACCTCTGTGTCGTTACTCGTCATCCATTAAGTATACTATCCATCTACATTGTATACCTGTGGTGCATTTTAGTTGTAAGCAGTATATATAGTAGTAGGCCATTGCTATTTATACTGGCATATAATTCCACACATTAAAATATGGAGAACAAAAATGTGGAGGTTAAAAAAATAGGGAAAGATCAAGATCCACTTCCACCTCATGCTGAAGCTGCTGCCACTAGTCATGGCCGAGACGATGAAATGCCATCAACGTCGTCTGCCAAGGCCGATGCCCAATGTCATAGTAGAGAGCATGTAAAATCCAAAACACAAAAGTTCAGTAAAATGACCCAAAAATCAAAATTAAAAGCGTCTGAGGAGAAGCGTAAACTTGCCAATATGCCATTTACGACACGGAGTGGCAAGGAACGGCTGAGGCCCTGGCCTATGTTCATGGCTAGTGGTTCAGCTTCAAATGAGGATGGAAGCACTCATCCTCTCGCTAGAAAAAATAAAAGACTTAAGCTGGCAAAAGCACAGCAAAGAACTGTGCGTTCTTCGAAATCACAAATCCCCAAGAAGAGTCCAATTGTGTCGGTTGCCATGCCTGACCTTCCCAACACTGGACGGGAAGAGCTTGCGCCTTCCACCATTTGCACGCCCCCTGAAAGTGCTGGAAGGAGCACCCGCAGTCCAGTTCCTGATGCTCAAATTGAGGATGTCACTGTTGAAGTACACCAGGATGAGGATATGGGTGTTCCTGGCGCTGAGGAGGAAATTGACAAGGAGGATTCTAATGGTGAGGTGGTTTGTTTAAGTCAGGCACCCGGGGAGACACCTGTTGTCCGTGGGACGAATATGGCCATTGACATGCCTGGTCAAATTACAAAAAAAATCAGCTCTTCGGTGTGGAATTATTTTAACAGAAATGCGGACAACAGGTGTCAAGCCGTGTGTCGCCTTTGTCAAGCTGTAATAAGTAGGGGTAAGGACGTTAACCACCTCGGAACATCCTCCCTTATACGTCACCTGCAGCGCATTCATCATAAGTCAGTGACAAGTTCAAAAACTTTGGGTGACAGCGGAAGCAGTCCACTGACCACTAAATCCCTTCCTCTTGTAACCAAGCTCCTGCAAACCACACCACCAACTCCCTCAGTGTCAATTTCCTCCTTACCCAGGAAAGCCAATAATCCTGCAGGCCATGTCACTGGCAAGTCTGACGAGTCCTCTCCTGCCTGGGATTCCTCCGATGCATCCTTGAGTGTAACGCCTACTGCTGCTGGCGCTGCTGTTGTTGCTGCTGGGAGTCGATCGGCATCCCAGAGGGGAAGTCGGAAGACCACTTGTACTACTTCCAGTAAGCAATTGACTGTACAACAGTCCTTTGCGAGGAAGATGAAATATCACAGCAGTCATCATGCTGCAAAGCGAATAACTGAGGCCTTGGCAGCCTGGGCGGTGAGAAACGTGGTTCCGGTATCCATCGTTAATTCAGAGCCAACTATAGACTTGATTGAGGTACTGTGTCCCCGGTACCAAATACCATCTAGGTTCCATTTCTCTAGGCAGGCGATACCGAAAATGTACACAGACGTCAGAAAAAGAGTCACCAGTGTCCTAAAAAATGCAGTTGTACCCAATGTCCACTTAACCACGGACATGTGGACAAGTGGAGCAGGGCAGACTCAGGACTATATGACTGTGACAGGCCACTTGGTAGATGTATTGCCTCCCGCTGCAAGAACAGCAGCGGCGTCACCAGTAGCAGCATCTCGCAAACTCCAACTCGTTCCTAGGCAGGCTACGCTTTGTATCACCGCTTTCCAGAATAGGCACACAGCTGACAACCTCTTACGGCAACTGAGGAAGATCATCGCAGAATGGCTTACCCCAATTGGCCTCTCCTGGGGATTTGTGACATCGGACAATGCCAGCAATATTGTGCGTGCATTACATCTGGGCAAATTCCAGCACGTCCCATGTTTTGCACATACCTTGAATTTGGTGGTGCAGAATTATTTAAAAAACGACAGGGGCGTGCAAGAGATGCTGTCGGTGGCCCGAAGAATTGCGGCCCACTTTCGGCGTTCAGGCACCGTGTACAGAAGACTGGAGCACCACCAAACATACCTGAACCTGCCCTGCCATCATCTGAAGCAAGAGGTGGTAACAAGGTGGAATTCAACCCTCTATATGCTTCAGAGGATGGAGGAGCAGCAAAAGGCCATTCAAGCCTATACATCTGGCCACGATATAGGCAAAGGAGGTGGAATGCACCTGACTCAAGCGCAGTGGAGAATGATTTCAATGTTGTGCAAGGTTCTGCAACCCTTTGAACTTGCCACACGTGAAGTCAGTTCAGACACTGCCAGCCTGAGTCAGGTCATTCCCCTCATCAGGCTTTTGCAGAAGAAGCTGGAGAGATTGAAGGAGGAGCTAAAACAGAGCGATTCCGCTAGGCATGTGGGACTTGTGGATGGAGCCCTTAATTCGCTTAACCAGGATTCACGGGTGGTCAATCTGTTGAAATCAGAGCACTACATTTTGGCCACCGTGCTCGATCCTAGATTTAAAACCTACGTTGTATCTCTCTTTCCGGCAGACACAAGTCTGCAGAGGTTCAAAGACCTGCTGGTGAGAAAATTGTCAAGTCAAGCGGAACGTGACCCGTCAACAGCTCCTCCTTCACATTCTCCCGCAACTGGGGGTGCGAGGAAAAGGCTAAGAATTCCGAGCCCACCCGCTGGCGGTGATGCAGGGCAGTCTGGAGCGAGTGCTGACATCTGGTCCGGACTGAAGGACCTGCCAACGATTACTGACATGTCGTCTACTGTCACTGCATATGATTCTCTCACCATTGAAAGAATGGTGGAGGATTATATGAGTGACCGCATCCAAGTAGGCACGTCAGACAGTCCGTACGTATACTGGCAGGAAAAAGAGGCAATTTTGAGGCCCTTGCACAAACTGGCTTTATTCTACCTAAGTTGCCCTCCCTCCAGTGTGTACTCCGAAAGAGTGTTTAGTGCAGCCGCTCACCTTGTCAGCAATCGGCGTACGAGGTTACTTCCAGAAAATGTGAAGAAGATGATGTTCATTAAAATGAATTATAATCAATTCCTCCAGCAGCAATTGCCTCCAGAAAGTACACGGGGACCTGAGATGGTGGATTCCAGTGGGGACGAATTAATAATCTGTGAGGAGGGGGATGTACACAGTGAAAGGGGTGAGGAATCGGACGATGTGGAGGAGGTGGACATCTTGCCTCTGTAGAGCCAGTTTGTGCAAGGAGAGATTGATTGCTTCTTTTTTGGTGGGGGCCCAAACCAACCAGTCATTTCAGTCACAGTCGTGTGGCAGACCCTGTCACTTAAATGATGGGTTCGTTAAAGTGTGCATGTCCTGTTTATACAACATAAGGGTGGGTGGGAGGGCCCAAGGACAATTCCATCTTGCACCTCTTTTTTCTTTCATTTTTCTTTGCATCATGTGCTGTTTGGGGACTATTTTTTTGAAGGGTCATCCTGTCTGACACTGCAGTGCCACTCCTAGATGGGCCAGGTGTTTGTGTCGGCCACTTGGGTCGCTTAGCTTAGTCACACAGCTACCTCATTGCGCCTCTTTTTTTCTTTGCATCATGTGCTGTTTGGGGACTATTTTTTTGAAGTGCCATCCTGTCTGACACTGCAGTGCCACTCCTAGATGGGCCAGGTGTTTGTGTCGGCCACTTGGGTCGCTTAGCTTAGTCACACAGCTACCTCATTGCGCCTCTTTTTTTCTTTGCATCATGTGCTGTTTGGGGACTATTTTTTTGAAGTGCCATCCTGTCTGACACTGCAGTTCCACTCCTAGATGGGCCAGGTGTTTGTGCCGGCCACTTGGGTCGCTTAGCTTAGTCACACAGCTACCTCATTGCGCCTCTTTTTTTCTTTGCATCATGTGCTGTTTGGGGACTAATTTTTTGAAGTGCCATCCTGTCTGACACTGCAGTGCCACTCCTAGATGGGCCAGGTGTTTGTGTCAGCCACTTTGGTCGCTTAGCTTAGTCACACAGCTACCTCATTGCGCCTCTTTTTTTCTTTGCATCATGTGCTGTTTGGGGACTATTTTTTTGAAGTGCCATCCTGTCTGACACTGCAGTGCCACTCCTAGATGGGCCAGGTGTTTGTGTCGGCCACTTGGGTCGCTTAGCTTAGTCACACAGCTACCTCATTGCGCCTCTTTTTTTCTTTGCATCATGTGCTGTTTGGGGACTATTTTTTTGAAGTGCCATCCTGTCTGACATTGCAGTGCCACTCCTAGATGGGCCAGGTGTTTGTGTCGGCCACTTGGGTCGCTTAGCTTAGTCACACAGCTACCTCATTGCGCCTCTTTTTTTCTTTGCATCATGTGCTGTTTGGGGACTATTTTTTTGAAGTGCCATCCTGTCTGACACTGCAGTGCCACTCCTAGATGGGCCAGGTGTTTGTGTCAGCCACTTTGGTCGCTTAGCTTAGTCACACAGCTACCTCATTGCGCCTCTTTTTTTCTTTGCATCATGTGCTGTTTGGGGACTATTTTTTTGAAGTGCCATCCTGTCTGACACTGCAGTGCCACTCCTAGATGGGCCAGGTGTTTGTGTCGGCCACTTGGGTCGCTTAGCTTAGTCACACAGCTACCTCATTGCGCCTCTTTTTTTCTTTGCATCATGTGCTGTTTGGGGACTATTTTTTTGAAGTGCCATCCTGTCTGACATTGCAGTGCCACTCCTAGATGGGCCAGGTGTTTGTGTCGGCCACTTGGGTCGCTTAGCTTAGTCACACAGCTACCTCATTGCGCCTCTTTTTTTCTTTGCATCATGTGCTGTTTGGGGACTATTTTTTTGAAGTGCCATCCTGTCTGACACTGCAGTGCCACTCCTAGATGGGCCAGGAGTTTGTGTCGGCCACTTGGGTCGCTTAGCTTAGTCACACAGCTACCTCATTGCGCCTCTTTTTTTCTTTGCATCATGTGCTGTTTGGGGACAATTTTTTTGAAGGGCCATCCTGCCTGACACTGCAGTGCCACTCCTAGATGGGCCAGGTGTTTGTGTCGGCCACTTGTGTCGCTTAGCTTAGCCATCCAGCGACCTCGGTGCAAATTTTAGGACTAAAAATAATATTGTGAGGTGTGAGGTGTTCAGAATAGACTAAAAATGAGTGGAAATTATGGTTATTGAGATTAATAATACTTTGGGATCAAAATGACCCCCAAATTCTATGATTTAAGCTGTTTTTTAGGGTTTTTTGAAAAAAACACCCGAATCCAAAACACACCCGAATCCGACAAAAAATTTTCGGTGAGGTTTTGCCAAAACGCGTCCGAATCCAAAACACGGCCGCGGAACCGAACCCAAAACCCGAAAAATTTCCGGTGCACATCACTAGACCACGGTTTAGTACTTGCAGTTCCTCTTTGGTAAGGATCCTATCAGAGAGATTAAATATTAAGTTGTTTTATTCTTCTCCTGAAACTTTTCTTACCCCTCTGGTTCTGCCTGCCCCTGCGGGTGGGAGCTCGTCTATTACTCTCATAGGCTTTTTCTTTCCAAGATCTAAAGGGACAGATCCGGTCTTACTTCCATCATCTGATTCGGACACCGCAAAGTCACTGTCCGTGCTTGATCTGCCATCCCCTGTCTGAGTGGGTTGTTGCTTTCTCCTTTGCCAAGGTCGCCGTCTATTAGTACCAGCCGGTCTCTCCTGGCCACCGGTAAGCCATTTATATACACGATTTTCATCATAATCGGAGTCCACAGCAAACCTCTTACTCCTTTTAAATTTAAGCAGTTCTCTGCGATATTGGTCACATTGTAATTGCAACCGTTCCAACCATTTACCATCACTGTCCTCTTCCAAGGTTTTGAGATGGTCTTTCTCATAAACAGCAATTTTCTGTCGGGTTGTAAGTAGTTCCCTATTCGCCTCCTCCACCACCAGGATCATCAGATCAAATGCACATTTATTTAATATGGCCACCCATTTACGTACGAACTCAGGGTTATTTCGGCCAATAGTCGGCACATTTCTCACTCTTAATCCACGTGGGATTTTATGATCCCTAAAATAATCTGATAAGGAGATACTATGCAATAGAAAGTCTATCTCACGTCTTTTCATCCTAAGCAGTTGATGGTAGACATTCTCAGGATTGTATGCAACGTCCAATACAGGTACAGATTCTTTGGACAAGATACGGTTAATTTCATCAGTACTGTAACTGAAAGTTTCCCCCAACGGTGTCACTAGTACACCATGTCCAGCGCTCTGGTCCACAGCCAGCGAGCCCGGTATACTTGACTCCATGGGGATGCAGTCTTCTCAGTAATGTTCAGTAACCAAGGTAGAAAGTAGTCAGTCACACTTCAGAAAGAAGGAGTTACAATGTGGATGCAGGTGCCTTGCAACTTATGCTGAAAACAGCACAGAGATACACAACCATATACTGCCGGCACTCCACTAAATATGCAGCTTGCTCTGGTGCCACATCAGGCTAAACACAAATCCAAGAAAGAAGGCACTCTGGAGTCATCAATAATGGCAAAGTAGCAAACGTGTATTAAAGGGTCAGGTCGAGTACTTTCGGGGTCAGCACCCCGTCCTCAGGACCACACCACTACAGTACAAACACAAAACATAGATTGAACTTACCCCCTTATACCCCACAGCCCACGGTAATCTCCTCCCCATGCCGCCATTCCACTCCCCAGGGCCGCCGGCTGGAGACGCATCCGATGACGCACTTCCGGTAGTCGCTCTGCCGTTACCATAGGAACGTCTGTATGCGTTCCAACAGCCGGCCATGATGCGTTCCACCCATGGTCTTTCAGTGCACTCACGTACGGCAAGCCTGTAGGCATGACAGAAGACACTGGTTATAGGTGATACAACAGGCACACATAACAAAACATTACTCTTATAATAACAATAAAATACAAAAAACAGTGTACCATATGAAGGTAACCTTTGTCATCTGGATACATATTAATATCCAGCAACACATGCATGGAAAAATACACACAAAACTGAATTAACTATATCAGAAAATTAGAGAACAATATTACCCAAAGGGACAGATGATGTTACACAAACGAATTCCAATTAATTTTGTCATTAAGCCCCCCCGGTTTTGTAGTTCCCAACCTCAGGATCCAACGGGACTCTTTGATTAACAGTGTTTTGGCTCTATCCCCACCCCGCAATGACTCCGGAACATGATCTATAATAAAGTATTGTATGGATTCCAATGGATGATTGCAATCCTTAAAGTGTCTAGCGACACTCTGGGTCAGAAAAGGCTATCTTTCATGGTTAAAGGGCAGAGTCTATAGTTGTGACGGTGGTGTTTTGTTTTTTATTTTTTTATTTAATTGTAATATATATATATATATATATATATATATATAGTGACAAGGTAAACACATACGGGGACTCAGATGAACACTTTCGGTGTTTATTTTTCATAGCAGGTCAGCACATAGCAAGTTGATTCCATACAGTCAGTATTACAGGCAGTAGCATACAGGTACTCACAGCATAGCAGACTCTTGATAGGCTCCAGTGGTCCCTAGTCTGACCCAAACAACCCAGCCTATCACTTGGGTAGCTATTCCACCATAGAGAGCAAGGTGACTCTGCCCTGGAAACCCTTATATCAGGAAATCCCAGGTGTTGCAGATCACACACCTGGGATTCTGCTACTGCTTCCAAAAAATGGTCTGGATCCTCCACATTACTTTCACATGAAAAAATGCTGTCTCTGCCACAATATATATATATATATATATATATATATATATAGTAGGTTGAAACAGGCGGCACTCAGGCAGACGGGTGGTCTTCAGTATGCCGGCAGTCGGGCTCCCGGCGACCAACATACCAGCGCCCGGAGCCCGACAGCCGGGATACCGACACTTATTCTCCCTCGTGGGGGTCCACGACCCCCCTGGAGGGAGAATAAAATAGAGTGGCGCGCATAGCATGGCGAGTGCAAGGGGCTCATTTGCGCTCGCTACACTGTTGGTAAGCCGGCGGTCGGGCTCCCGGCGCCGGCATATCGTAGTGAACCAAGGCAGACTCATGAGAGATGAAGAAAAGCGGTCCTTTTATTATACCGACATGTTTCGAGGAATACCCCGTCCTCAGGGCCTAACCAGCCAAACTGAACCACAGAATGAACTTATATACACACAATACATAAACGAGACATGATACCATAACCATACTCACCTGTTTCATGGCGCCAAATGCCCGCTCGTGGGTCCGGTCCCGCTCCTGCGTCGCCCGCGTGTGACGTCACCATAGGCAAAAGCGCCGGATCGTCACCATAGTAACAGGACGCTCCATTGCTCAGCTCCATTGTCCGCCCACCCCGGAAGCGTGCGTTTGCGTCACCGGCCCCTGCAGCACGTCGGTCCGTGTCACAGGAAGGTTTCCATGGCAACCTAAGAAAAACAACAAGACAATCAAATATTAAACATTACAATTAACAAACATGACAATAGCATAGTACTGTTAAAAAGCTGTTACCTAAATCTATTACCCCTGTACCAATAAAATATAACTGGTGGACTATCAATCCCCCCCAGGAGCGAACCCTAATAGCTCCTATGGATGTTGATACATATTCAGCACCTTAATAATAAATCAGGTCTATTATAATAGTGTTAGTATTTAAAGAAAACACTGTAGCCCTAAGTTCTCATTTAGGCCCCATGGTGACAGCGTTCCCAACTGATGGATCCATCGCGTTTCTTTCTGCAACAAGATCCTGTTTCTATCCCCACCCCTAAGGGTACTGGGCACCTGATCAATTAATATGGCCCTTATGCTTGCCACACCATGTTTAGCCGTCAGGCAATGACGGGCGAACGGTTGTTCGCTCGTTCTTTTTTCGTGTGCTTTTTTAATAGCACTTCTATGGAGTGCCATTCGTTCGCGAAACTGTCTTATGGTCTTGCCAACGTAGGCAAGACCACAAGGGCATGTTAATAAGTAAACCACATGCGTGGATGTGCATGTTAGGCGATGTTTTATAATAAATTTCTTGCCGGTCATTGGATGATTAAAAGTAGTACCTGTAATTAAAGTATTACAAGTAGCTCAGCCTAAACATCTATAACATCCTTTCTTAGACCTTAGGAAATGCATTTCTTGTTTTTTTGTGAGATTAGACACATCAAGTTTCATAACATAATCCCCGATATTCCTGCCACGAGTGTGGCTAGGTAACAGCGAGGTATGCGCAAGTGATGTCAAAGCAGGGTCAGTTTGAACCAATGGCCACAATCGTTTGGCTCTTTTAACCCTATTGTCAGGCCCAGTAGTGTATTTATTAACCCAGGGTAATCTAGGACCTAGTAGGGCCTGTGTCTTAATCCTTGGGCACAGCACCTGTTCTCTAGGAATCTCCAATGCCCTATTTCTTGCCTGTTCCAATGCTTTCAAAGGGTATCCCCTTTCAGCGAACTTAAGTAGCATAGTGTCCATGGCGTCCACTGTCTCAACTGGATCAGAAGTGATCTGGCGGACACGCATGAACTGAGAAAATTGCAAGCCTCTACGTAACGCAGGTGGATGATAACTCTGCAAGCTCAATATTGTATTACGGTCCGTACTTTTGACATAAAGTGATGTAGACAACTGTCTGTCCTTAATGGTTATAGTGACATCTAAATAGTTAATCACCTTATCGTCAATCACATAAGTAAATTGTACAGCGTGTTGCGTATCATTATGGTCCTCCCATAATGAACACAATTGGTCCTTAGGGCCCCGCCATAGCACCAGCAAGTCGTCAATGTAACGCCTATACAAGACGACAGCCGGTGCTACTGCGGTGTCCAAAAAGAAAAAAAAATTCTCCTCCTGATACATGAACGCGGTCGCGTACGACGGGGCCACTGCCGACCCCATCGCACACCCCACGGTCTGTAAGCAAATTTTACCATTAAAGATAAAATAATTCCTCCTAAGGATACGATCTAACAATGACAGGAAGAAAGAAACATCAGGGCCCAAATAAGCCTCATTATCTTGGATCAAAAGTCTAACAGCCTCCACATCTGCGTCATGTGGGATGCAGGTGTAGAGGCTGGTGACATCCGCGCTACAGAGCAATGTCCCCTCAGGCAAAGAGCCCAACTTCTGTAGTTGCAATAATAAATCCGTCGTATCCGTTAGATACGAGGGCAAAGCCTGTACACACGGATTTAAATAGGAGTCCAAGTAGACTGATATGGGATGATATAGAGAACCCCTGGCCGACACTATGGGTCGACCAGGGGGGTCCACAAGCCTCTTATGGACCTTAGGCACTGTATAAAAGAGGGGAACCTTGGGGAAATCAACTTGTAAACTTTTGCACATCTGGGGAGTAATCACACCCTGACCCACTGCCGACTCAAGAAGTGCATCAAGCTCGTTCTTATAGCCTCGGGTAGGGTCCATAGTGAGGCGCTCATAGGTATTGATGTCACAGAGCTGTCTCTCGCATTCCTTAACGTAATCTGCAAGGTCCTGTACCACTATGGACCCCCCCTTGTCGGCCTTACAAATTACTATGTCCGATCTTTGGGACAACCCTTTAAGTGCAGCCAATTCGAGCCTGGACAAGTTCGAATGTGTGTCCCTCATTTGTCCATTGTGGACCTCGGTTTCCAACATTCTTGTAAATGTCCGGTTGGATGGATTCAGGCTTGGGGTGTCGAACTGTGAACGTGGGGCTATCCTCTGAAGTTGTATGGGGATCATATGGTCGGAAGTACTGGTAGATTCTTCCCCTTTGTTATTAAAATATTCACGTCTCCGGAGTGTTCTACCTAACCGTTGTACTTCTACCTTCCACTCCAAGGCATCAGGGGGGACAGTGGGGACAAAAGACAGTCCCTTGGATAAAGTCCGGTATTCAGTGTCCGTCAGTGGTGTTGAAGATAAATTAAATACGGTTTCCTTTATTTTCGCGGAGGCTTGGGAGCGAATGTATCTTTGGTTCTGCCCCGCCCTCCGTGTCCTCGTCCGCGTCCTCTGCCGGGTGTACGGTTTGAGCGAGTTTGCACACCCTGTGGATACTGGCCTAAAGGGAACTGCCCTTCTGGTGTGTTTATCATACCAGGCCCACCCTCCGAATCACTGGCTGATGTGCTGGTACCACCCCGTTGTTCTCGCCATCTGCGTGTTTATTGACGTCGGTTGGGGTATTTGTACTCCTGTGATGTGCGAGAGCCACTTAGCCAGGGATAAACTTGCCGCTGCTGGTAATCCATCTGGACAGTTAGTAGTTTTTCTTTCTTAAAACGCACCAATTCCTGTCTATACTGTTCGACTTGATTATTCAATCTAGTCATCCAATCCGTCTGTGTGTCTAGCTGGAGCACTGGCTTATGCTCACCCTCAAACGCTAGGAGTTGCTCTCTGATGTTGTTAAGCTCTCTAGTGGACTCCTCCACTACTAGCAGAATGAGGTCCATTGAGCATTTATTTAGGATAGCAACCCACCGACGGCAAAATTAGGTGTTGAAGCGGCCAATTGTGAGTGAGTTGCGTATCCTAAAGCCCCGGGGGTTCATATTGCTCCGATAATAGTCGGACAAACTTATCCCATGATACATGAAATCACACTCTTTTTGCTTCATCCTTAACCACTTTTTATATAATTCATCATTAGAGCTTTTCACTGTATCATCTTCAAGTCGTCTCTCCACTAGAATGGCTCTCGCCTCCACATCGGAAAAGCTAAGGCGCTCACTCGCATCCCGTTGTATTAAATCCAGAGCAATGTCAGCTTCTGAATTAATGTCAGACATTTCCAATATCATAAGTGCTGTGCCTGCTTAAAAGGTGAAGGTTCTCCCAGGGGTATTCCACCAGGTAATAGGTACAATGAGGCAAACAGCTAGGAAAAAGTCTCAGTCCTGTATGAGGTAATGTATAGTACATATACTTTGAGGGGTGCCTTGGCAAAAGTCAGTGTAAATAATGGCAGCCGCCGTTACTCTGAACTTCCAAATACAAGATAAACAGTCCCGGAACTCCCTCTCTCCGAAAATCAATGTTCTGCGGTGCCCTCCTTGAGAGACAAAGCAAGTCCTCTATGTAGTAGGTTGAAACAGGCGGCACTCAGGCAGACTCATGAGAGATGAAGAAAAGCGGTCCGTTTATTATACCGACATGTTTCGGGGAATACCCCATCCTCAGGGCCTAACCAGCCAAACTGAACCACAGAATGAACTTATATACACAAAATACATAAATGAGACATGATACCATAACCATACTCACCTGTTTCACGGCGCCAAACGCCCGCTCGTGGGTCCGGTCCCGCTCCTGCGGCGCCCGCGTGTGACGTCACCATAGGCAAAACCGCCGGATCGTCACCATAGTAACAGGACGCTCCTTTGCTCAGCTCCACTGTCCGCCCACCCCGGAAGCGCGCGTCTGCGTCACCGGCCCCTGCAGCACGTCGGTCCGTGTCACAGGAAGGTTTCCCTGGCAACCTAAGAAAAACAACAAGACAATCAAATATTAAACATTACAATTAACAAACATGACAATAGCATAGTACTGTTAAAAAGCTGTTACCTAAATCTATTACCCCTGTACCAATAAAATATAACTGGTGGACTATCAATCCCCCCCAGGAGCAAACCCTAATAGCTCCTATGGATGTTGATACTTATTCAGCACCTTAATAATAAAACAGGTCTATTATAATAGTGTTAGTATTTAAAGAAAACACTGTAGCCCTAATTTCTCATTTAGGCCCCCTGGTGACAGCGTTCCCAACTGATGGACCCATCGCGTTTCTTTCTGCAACAAGATCCTGTTTCTATCCCCACCCCTAAGGGTACTGGGCACCTGATCAATTAATATGGCCCTTATGCTTGCCACACCATGTTTAGCCGTCAGGCAATGACGGGCGAACGGTTGTTCGCTCGTTCTTTTTTTCGTGTGCTTTTTTAATAGCACTTCTATGGAGTGCCATTCGTTCGCAAAACTGTCTTATGGTCTTGCCGACGTAGGCAAGACCACAAGGGCATGTTAATAAGTAAATCACATGCTATGGCGGGGCCCTAAGGACCAATTGTGTTCATTATGGGAGGACCATAATGGTACGCAACATGCTGTACAATTTACTTATGTGATTGATGATAAGGTGATTAACTATTTAGTTGTCACTATAACCATTAAGGACAGACAGTTGTCTACATCACTTTATGTCAAAAGTACGGACCGTAATACAATATTGAGCTTCCAGAGTTATCATCCACCTGCGTTACGTAGAGGCTTGCCATTTTCTCAGTTCATGCGTGTCCGCCGGATCACTTCTGATCCAGTTGAGACAGTGGACGCCATGGACACTATGCTACTTAAGTTCGCTGAAAGGGGATACCCTTTGAAAGCATTGGAACAGGCAAGAAATAGGGCATTGGAGATTCCAAGAGAACAGGCGCTGTGCCCAAGGATTAAGACACAGGCCCAACTAGGTCCTAGATTACCCTGGGTTAATAAATACACTACTGGGTCTGACGATAGGGTTAAAAGAGCCAAACAATTGTGGCCATTGGTTCAAATTGACCCTGCTTTGACATCTCGCTGTTACCTAGCCACACTCGTGGCAGGAATATCGGGGATTATGTTATGAAACTTGATGTGTCTAATCTCACAAAAAAACAAGAAATGCATTTCCTAAGGTCTAAGAAAGGATGTTATAGATGTTTAGGCTGAGCTACTTGTAATACTTTAATTACAGGTACTTCTTTTTTAATCATCCAATGACCGGCAAGAAATTTATTATAAAACATCGCCTAACATGCACATCCACGCATGTGGTTTACTTATTAACATGCCCTTGTGGTCTTGCCTACGTCAGCAAGACCATAAGACAGTTTCACGAACGAATGGCACTCCATAGAAGTGCTATTAAAAAAGCACACGAAAAAGGAACGAGCGAACAACCGTTCGCCCATCATTGCCTGACGGCTAAACATGGTGTGGCAAGCATAAGGGCCATATTAATTGATCAGGTGCCCAGTACCATTAGGGGTGGGGATAGAAACAGGATCTTGTTGCAGAAAGAAACGCGATGGATCCATCAGTTGGGAACGCTGTCACCAGGGGGCCTAAATAAGAACTTAGGGCTGCAGTGTTTTCTTTAAATACTAACACTATTATAATAGACCTGTTTTATTATTAAGGTGCTGAATATGTATCAACATCCATAGGAGCTATTAGGGTTCGCTCCTGGGGGGGATTGATAGTCCACCAGTTATATTTTATTGGTACAGGGGTAATAGATTTAGGTAACAGCTTTTTAACAGTACTATGCTATTGTCATGTTTGTTAATTGTAATGTTTAATATTGTTAAGCACACCAGTGCTAACAGGAGTATACCGGTGTATGAACAGAGAGGGAAGCGAAGCAAACGAACTCACAGACAGTATAACATAACATACACAGGAGGTGATGGAATAACTAATAAACACAAAGTGAACGGAGAAGCCCAAAGGCTCAGGAATTGGGTGTCTCCCTAGTGTCAGGAATGCTCAGATGGAATAGAGTGGACAATGAAGCGAGGTGTAGTGATTTAACATGTGGAGCACCTGAAATGATGTTGCTAAGAGCAACAGAAAAAACCCCAAAGGGTTACCAACGGGTGTGGGAATAAACTCCTTGGTCAGAGATAGAAATATAGACACAAGGAGAGTATCCACAATCCTAACCCCCACTTGCAGGGCACAGGTTCAGCTTACTGCCACTAAACTGACACCTGGACGCCCTGCACAGTGAGGGAGGATTAAGCAAGCAGGTCTGAGAGTACAGCCGCAAACCTGCTGGGTTCACAGAATAGCAAAAGAACCCCAGCAGGTCAAACAACTGACTCCAGTCTTACTGCTAGGTCCGGATTGGCAGAATTAAGTACCGAATCCCAAGGCCTATTCACAGTAAGCAACAAGTAAATACAAAGTCACACAGTACTAGCTAACTCTCTGGAACTGACTAACAAACAAAGATTCAGCAGCATTTGCCTAGCCTGAGAGGATGGTTTATATAGCAGGTGCTGTCCACGCCCCACTCAGACCTCACAGAGTGTGAGCACAAAACCAGCGCCGGATTCCCTGCCGTGCACAGAGCCTGTAACCACTACACAGTAAAAACCCGGACCGGAGTATCAGCTGCGCTCAGGTTACTTTGCTAACACTTGCCTCCCGGTTGCCATGGTGACGTGGCAGCACAGAGCAGGAGATCCTAACAGTACCCCCCCTCTGACGAGGGGTCAAAGAACCCCTACCACCGGGTTTAACAGGGAACTGCGAGAAGAAAGAGCGTATCAGTCTGGGGGCATGAAGATCACAACTGCGCACCCACGACCGCTCCTCCGGGCCATACCCCTTCCAGTGCACCAAAAATGACAGCCGACCCCGAACCATCTTGGAGTCAAGAACCCTTTCAACCACAAACTCCCTCTGACCCCGTATCAGAAGAGGAGAAGGTCTTCCACTGGAAGAAGGATTACTAACCGCCAGTTTTAAAAAGGGAACAATGAAATGTTTTATTGATACCCAATGAACGGGGCAGATCTAACTGAAATGCCACCGGATTGATAACCCTGGTGATCTTATAAGGGCCGATGAACTGGGGGCCTAACTTATGAGATGGCAGTCTCAACTTCAAATTCTTGGTGGACAACCAGACGAAGTGTCCTAATTTGAAGCTGCAGGGTCTTCTCCGCTTATCAAAAACCCTTTTGGTCACTAATGACACAGACACAAGGGCTTTCTTCACTTTCCTCCAAATACCCCTAAGGACCGAAACAACAGAGGAACCACCAGGCGTGGAATCCAGGGGGTCAAAATAATTGGCCTTAGGATGATGCCCATACACACAAAGGAAGGGAGAGATCCCTGTAGCAGAGTGAGCCGCACTGTTATAGGCAAACTCCGCCATGGACAGATGAGCAACCCAGTCAGTATGACACTTGGAGACATAACACCTGAGGAACTGCTCCAAGGACTGGTTCACCCTCTCAGTCTGCCCATTAGACTGTGGATGGTAGCCTGATGACAAGCTCACAGAAATCTGGAGATCAGAACAAAATGCCCTCCAGAATTTGGCCACAAACTGGGATCCACGGTCAGAGACCACATCAAGTGCCAACCCGTGGAGGCGCACAACATGCTGCATAAATAACTCAGACAGGCGTCTGGCCGATGGCAACCCAACCAGTGGAACAAAATGCGCCATCTTCGAAAACCTGTCAACGACAACCCAAATGGCTGTCATCCCCGAGGATTTGGGCAAGTCCACCACAAAATCCATGGAAATGTGGGTCCATGGCTTAGACGGAATAGAGAGTGGATGTAATGGGCCGACAGGAACCCCTCTAGGAGTTTTATTTCAGGCACAAACGTCACATGCCCGAACCCACTGATCCACATCCCTAGCCACCGAGGGCCACCACACCGCCCTAGACAGCAACTCCCGAGTTCTGGCAATACCCGGATGCCCTGCCGACCTCTTGGCATGGAATTCCAGGAACACTCGCTGTCTTAACCTAGGAGGCACAAACAAGAGACCTACCGGAAGGTCTGGAGGAGCCTGCTCCTGTGCTCTAAGGACTAATGACAAGAGGTCCTGGGTAATGCCCACTTTAATACATGATGGGGACACAATGGGCAATGGCTCCTCGGTGGTCTCTTGAACGGGAGCAAAACTCTGCGAGAGCGCATCAGCCTTGATGTTTTTTGACCCAGGGCGATATGTTATCAAAAAATTAAAGCGAGCAAAAAACAAAGCCCATCGTGCCTGCCTGGCATTGAGCCGCTTCGCTGACTCTAAATATGCCAGATTCTTATGGTCGGTGAGAATTGAGACCACAAACTTAGCCCCCTCAAGCCAGTGTCTCCACTTCCCGAGTGCATCCTTTATAGCCAACAATTCCCGGTTACCCACATCATAATTCATCTTGGCAGATGAAAATTTACGGGAAAAGTAAGCACAGGGATGAAGGCGATTATCAGACACCCCCATCTGAGAGAGCACTGCCCCAATACCTATCTCAGAGGCATCCACTTCTACCACAAAAGGACGCTCTGGATCTGGGTGTCGCAGCACCTTGGCCGAGACAAATGCCCTTTTGAGACGGGCAAAGGCCGCTTTGGCCTCACAAGACCAGTGAGCAACATCCGCCCCTTTCTTAGTGAGTGCCACCAAGGGGGCCACTATAGACGAAAATCCAGCGATAAACCGTCTATAAAAATTCGCAAAGCCCAGAAAACGCTGAAGCGCCTTCAAACTAGTGGGCTGCACCCAATCCAGGACTGCTTGTACCTTAGAACCCTCCATTTGGAAACCTTCTGAGGAGATAATACCCTAGAAATGCGATTTGCTGGACTTCAAACTCGCACTTCTCCAGCTTCGCCCCAAGCTGGTGGTCTCTGAGTTTCTGGAGGACTAAGCGTACATGCTTCCGATGTTCCTCCAGGGAATGAGAGAAGATTAGGATGTCATCTAGATAAACAACTAAGAATCTATCCAAATATTCCCTGAGCACATCGTTCATGAATTCCTGGAAGACTGCCGGGGCATTAGAGAGCCCAAAAGGCATCACCAAATATTCATAATGCCCTTAGTGGGTATTAAAGGCAGTCTTCCATTCATCCCCCTCTCTTATTCGGATTAGATTGTAAGCACCGCGTAGGTCAATCCTAGAAAAAATGGTGGCAGTACGAAGCTGGTCAAACAAAACCGAAATGAGAGGCAGTGGGTACGAGTTTTTAATCGTGATACGGTTCAATTCCCTGAAGTCGATGCAGGGTCGCAACGAACCGTCCTTTTTACCCACGAAGAAGAACACCGACCCAACTGGGGACTGTGAGGGTCTGATAAATCCCTTAGCCAAGTTCTCCTGAATGTACTCTGCCATAGCCTGAGTCTCAGGACGTGACAGGGAGTACAACCTGCTCTTGGGAAGCTTAGCATCCGGCAACAAATCAATGGCACAGTCATAGGGGCGATGGGGAGGTAGTACCTCCACAACTTTTTTGGAGAGCACATCCGCAAAATCTGCATAGCATCCTGGCAATCCTGGCAAACTTAGCTGCGAGAGCCTGACTGGAAGGCTCAAGCAACTCCTGAAACAATCACTACTCCAACTAAGAATCTCCCCAGAGACCCAGTCAAATTGAGGGTTATGGGCCCTTAACCAGGGTAACCCCAAAACCAATGGGGCAAAGGAACAGACAGTCACATAAAAAGACTATTTTTCAGAGTGTGTGGCTCCAATAAACAAAGGAATTTGGCTGGTGCAGGAGGTAATTTTTCCCTGGGACAATGGTTCCCCGTTTAACCCACAGATCTCAATCTCTGATGCCAAAGGTACTGAGGGAACAGAGTGTTCCAGGGCGAATTGACGGTCCATGAAAACCCCGTCGGCCCCACTGTCAACAAAGGCCTCAGTCTTGACAGTTTGACCGAGGATCTCCAAAGACACCGGAATGAGAAAAGTCTTTTTGGGAAATTCTGACTTCTGGCCTGACAGGATATTTCCCATCACCCTCAGGCCCTGAAGTTTTCCGTTTTTTCTGGGCATGATACTACAACATGACCTTTATTCCCACAGTACAAACACAAACCCTGCTGTCTCCTCCGCGTCTTCTCACGCGAGGAGAGGCGGGTAGCCCCAATCTGCATAGGCTCCTCGGAATATTCCTCAGAGTCTGAGGTTCCCTTGGGAAAAAAGGAAACTGCGGTCTCCCTTTCAAGCCTACGCTCTCTCAGCCGTCTATCCACCCGGATGGATAACTGCATGAGCTGATCTAAGCTATCAGGTGAGGGATATTGTACCAGTTGGTCCTTTATCTGGTCAGAAAGGCCCCTTCGGTACTGGTATCTCAGGGCTGGGTCATTCCACTGGGTATCATGAGCCAACCTCCAAAACTCTGTACTATAAACCTCAGCTGGCCATCGCCCTTGCTTAAGAACCGTAATCTGAGCCTCGGCTGAAGCCATCTTGTCAGGGTCATCATACAAAATGACCAGTGCCGTAAAAAAAGTATCAACACTTTTAAGCGACGGACAGTCAGGCTGTAACCCATATGCCCAGACCTGTGGGTCTCCTTGTAGCAAGGAAATCACCATGCCCACCCGCTGAATCTCCGACCCAGAAGACTGGGGCCTAAGCCTGAAATATAGCTTACAGCTCTCCTTGAAACAAAAGAACTGCGAGCGATCTCCAGAAAAACGGTCCGGGAGATTTACTTTCGGCTCCTTAACCCCTGAACTTGCCGCTGCTGCTGCGGGAGCTCCGCTAGCGGCCTGCGGGGTGTTCATTTTAATGGACATCTCATTAAATTGTCGAGTCAGGACCTGCACCTGATCGACCACCTGTTGCAAAGTATTTTGAGGGGTATACTCCATATTCCCACAAAATTTCAACAGGAGTAGGGCTGCTGAATATGTTACGCACACCAGTGCTAACAGGAGTATACCGGTGTATGAACAGAGAGGGAAGCGAAGCAAACGAACTCACAGACAGTATAACATAACATACACAGGAGGTGATGGAATAACTAATAAACACAAAGTGAACGGAGAAGCCCAAAGGCTCAGGAATTGGGTGTCTCCCTAGTGTCAGGAATGCTCAGATGGAATAGAGCGGACAATGAAGCGAGGTGTAGTGATTTAACATGTGGAGCACCTGAAATTATGTTGCTAAGAGCAACAGAAAAAACCCCAAAGGGTTACCAACGGGTGTGGGAATAAACTCCTTGGTCAGAGATAGAAATATAGACACAAGGAGAGTATCCACAATCCTAACCCCCACTTGCAGGGCACAGGTTCAGCTTACTGCCACTAAACTGACACCTGGACGCCCTGCACAGTGAGGGAGGATTAAGCAAGCAGGTCTGAGAGTACAGCCGCAAACCTGCTGGGTTCACAGAATAGCAAAAGAACCCCAGCAGGTCAAACAACTGACTCCAGTCTTACTGCTAGGTCCGGATTGGCAGAATGGAGTACCGAATCCCAAGGCCTATTCGCAGTAAGCAACAAGTAAATACAAAGTCACACAGTACTAGCTAACTCTCTGGAACTGACTAACAAACAAAGATTCAGCAGCATTTGCCTAGCCTGAGAGGATGGTTTATATAGCAGGTGCTGTCCACGCCCCACTCAGACCTCACAGAGTGTGAGCACAAAACCAGCACCGGATTCCCTGCCGTGCACAGAGCCTGTAACCACTACACAGTAAAAACCCGGACCGGAGTATCAGCTGCGCTCAGGTTACTTCGCTAACACTTGCCTCTCGGTTGCCATGGCGACGTGGCAGCACAGAGCAGGAGATCCTAACAAATATTTGATTGTCTTGTTGTTTTTCTTAGGTTGCCATGGCAACCTTCCTGTGAAACGGACCGACGTGCTGCAGACACGCACTTCCGGGGTGGGCGGACAGTGGAGCTGAGCAAAGGAGCGTCCTGTTACTATGGTGATGATCCGGCGCTTTTGCCTATGGTGACGTCACACGCGGGCGACGCAGGTGCGGGACCGGACCCATGAGCGGGCGTTTGGCGCCGTGAAACAGGTGAGTATGGTTATGGTATCATGTCTCGTTTATGTATTGTGTGTATATAAGTTCATTCTGTGGTTCAGTTTGGCTGGTTAGTCCCTGAGGACGGGGTATTCCCCGAAACATGTCGGTATAATAAATGGACCGCTTTTCTTCATCTCTCATGAGTCTGCCTGAGTGCCGCCTGTTTCAACCTACTACATAGAGGACTTGCTTTGTCTCTCAAGGAGGGCACCGCAGAACATTGATTTTCGGAGGGGGAGTGCCGGGGCTGTTTATCTTGTATATATATATATATATATATATATATATATATCTCATGTGGGTTAGTCGGGCACTCCCTATTTCTTTTGGTTAGTATCCCCAGGTGCCCTCTGTCATATAGGTGTATGTAACAAAGAAAAGCAGCGGCACTCTTGTATTGTATTCAGGCATTTACAGGTAACTGCATGGTCCAACGTTTCGGGGCCCGTAGCCCCTTTTTCAAGGTAAACAACAGTGAATTAGTGAGGTGTCTTACCTTAAGTAAGGGTAGAAGCCCGCCAGTGTGTGTCAGAAAGGCGCCTCCGGCATCTCCGTGCACAACGTGCTCCCGCGACTTCCGGGTCTGCTGCGTGTGATGCCTCCCTTGCGTCAGGTTGCCATAGAGACAGCCGTCACTTGGGGTAGCATGGGCCGTGGCTGCCAGAAAATAAAGAAGTGATAGACTGTGTACAAGGACCAATGCACCATTATTGCGGCCATTTACTATAGCAATGAAAGGATTTGAGCAAGTATACCAACGTAGTGTTCCATCCAGCAGACAAAAGGGGTGGTATAGTCATCCAAAATCTGTCTGATTATATCAAGGACATTGACATACAACTAGCCGACCCCAAAACGTATAAATTATTGAAAGGAGACCTGAGTCAGGGATATAAAGCTGAATTGGATGATTTTTTACTAACAGCTATGAATGATGGCCTAATTACTGAGAAATTATATAAGGCTTTGCTGGAAAAATTCCCTGTGGTTCCGGTGTTGTTCACTATACCAATAATCCACAAAAGTTTGACCTGTCCTCCAGGGCGTCTCATCATTTCAGCAAGAAATTCCCTTTACCAGCCTATTTCACAATTTCTAGATACCATTTTACAACCATTGGTAGCATGAGGCGCTGCTCTTCTAATCCACCCGTGCCGCTGATCATTGCGAGCTAGTGATGGGTTCGGGACCAGAGAGCTTCTGTTACTGCAGACTGCAGTACTGCCAGGAGCCACTAGATGCCCCCATCTCCATAGAGCCATCTCACCTGCCTGAAGGAATAATAGATAGTGAGACAGCGCGGGACCCTGTGAGTGTGTGAGGAACTTCAACTGGGTGAGTTTGTTTTCTGTGTGATTATCTATCTATCTATCTATCTATCTATCTATCTATCTATCTATCTATCTATCTCTGTACAGTTTCTATCTGTCTATCTATCTAATCTATCTATATCTGTCTGCCTATATCAAGCAATCTCTATATATGTGGGGGTGGATAATATACTGTGTGCGTATATATATATATATATATATATATATATATACTCCATAGATTGGGCGGCACTCAGAGACTGGACATTGGTGAACGCAAAAAACCCTGCAGTGTGTGTTTAATCAAATGGTGACGTTTCGGGAACTTGTCCACTTATTCAGACAAGAATATAGTGCAAAGTGTGACAATAAATGCAAAAGGTAATGACCGGCGCGCACTGTCCCTTTGTTTATGTATGGGAGGGAGGGCAAAAATTTATAGTTTGCAGGGGGCACCGAACACCCTTGCACCGACTCTGCATGTTGGGTCATCAATTGCAAGGATTATTTAATCTACACACCAGTATCCAGGTGAGGCAGCAATTTTATGCACACTAAATAGGATTACACTGAGAAGGAGAGGCAATGCCTGGAATTGATGACACATAATGGGAGAGAAAGCTATACTATTTATTACCAGTTATTTATATAGCGCACACATATTCCGCAGCACTCTACAGGTAATATTTGGCCATTCACATCATTCCCTCCAGAGGTTAAAGTGAGCCGGAACGGGGCAGAACTGCTTTCTGTCAGTTCCATTTGGAGACGGAACCAGATCCGCCTCCTCTGGCTCACCTAACCCATGGTGTCAGGTGGTGGCGCAGGGAGATGCGGGGCGCCCGCTGAGACTTTATTTCCAGCGGGCGCCCGGCTTCCTCTTCACAGTGGCAGCCGGAGCTCACTCCTGAGCTCCAGCTTCCGGCTTTTGCAGTGTGCGGTGTGTGCTATGGGTGAGACGTCATGATGTCTCTCCCATAGTTCAGAGGAGGAGCGGGCGGAAAGGAAGAAGGATTATCAACGGTAGGACGCAGGAGCGGGGCTTAAGGTGAGTATATTGTGGGTTTTTTTTGTGTAAGCAGCACTACTAAAGGGGGCATAGCTACAAGAGGCATAACTAAAGGGGGCATAGCTACAAGGGGTCATAACTAAAGGGGGAATACCTACAAGGGGCACTACTAAAGGGGGCATATAGCTACAAAGGGCATAACTAAAGGGGACATACCTAGAAGGGTCACTACTAAAGGGGGCATAGCTACAAGGGGCATAACTAAAAGGGACATACCTACAAGGGGCATAACTAAAGGGGGCATACCTACAAGGGGCATAACTAAAGGGGGTATACCTACAAGGGGCAAAACTAAAGGGGCTATAACTACTGGGGGCATATCCACAGGGGGGGAAAATGAAAGGGGGCATATCTACAAGGGGTAAAACTAAAGGGGGCATATCGAAAGGGGACATATCTACAGGGGCCAAAACTAAAGGGGCATAATGTACAGGGGCCATATCTACAGGGGGCAAAACTAAAGGTGGCATATCTGCTGGGGGCAAACTAAATGGGGCATATCTACAAGGGGCATATCTACTGGGGACATAACTAAAGGGGGCATATCTACAAGGGGCATAAGTAAGGGGGCATATCTACAGGGGCATAACTTAAGGGGGCATATCAACTGGGGGCATAGCTACTGGAGGCATAACTACAGGGGGCAAAACTAAAGGGGCATATCTACTGGGGACATAACTAAAGGGGGCATATCTTCAAGGGGCATATCTAGAAGGGGCAAAACTTAAGGGGGCATATCTACAGGGGGCAAAACTAAAGGGGGCATATCTACTGGGAGCATAACTAAATGGGGCATATCTACTGGGGGCACTACTAATGAGGGCATTGCATAAGGTCCACTTTATAAGGAGCATCACTTCTGGGGACATAAGGGGCACTACTACTGGGGGCACTGCATAAGGGGCATGAATACTATGGGCTCTACAAAAGGGGCACTGCCACTGTGGGCACTACCACTACAGTGGGCATTGCATAAGGGGCATGAATACTATGGGCTTTACAAAAGGGGCACTGCCACTGTGGGCACTACCACTACAGTGGGCATTGCATAAGGGGCACTACTACTGTGGGCATTATGTGTATTTGGGGTGCTACTACTGTGGGATTTCTGTATAAGGGGCACTAATGTGTGTCATAACATGAATAAGGGACACTACTATGTGGTGTAATGTGAATAGGATTGTGCTACTGTGTGGCGTAATTTGAATTGGGGGTACTACTAGTTGACCACGCCCCTTTCTTTTTGAGACCATGCCCCTTTGTGTGGTGGACACCGCAGGCGCACGGGCGGTGGGGGGGATGTGAGATCCACCACCTCCCTAGGACCACTTTAAGCACTGATTACCTGCCCCAGTGAAGCTTACAATCTTTGGACCACATTGCGTAAGGATTGCAAAATTTGTGAATCACTAAGTATCTAGCTGATAATCGATCAACTGTGCATTGCACATGCGCTAGCAAAAATAGCAACTAAAAATGCATACAGCTGCTGTTTGACAGGAAGCAGTAGTTTCTGGGCGGAAACCCAACGTTTTCTGGGTATGTCTGAAAAAACGCAGGCGTGCCCAGGCGTTTTTAAGGAGGGCCTCTGACGTCAGCGATGAGCACTTCCAGCCTCTTGTGTAGCAAAAATTGTGGATCAACTTGCATATTGTGATGCATTCAAAATTTTTCCGCTAGGCATTTTTTTCTCTATTTCTGGGTGGCAACTATTTGATTGCAGAAACTGTTTTTTTTAGCAGGAACTACAATCCTTGCTGAGGGAGGTCCTATTTTCCCTACCACATGTACACACACATTCACACTAGGGTTCATTTTTGATGGAAGCCATTTAACCTACCAGTATATTTTTGGATTGTGGGAAAAAAACTGGAGTACCCAGAGGAGCCCGACACAAGTACAGGGAGAATATACAAAATCATCACAGTTAGGGCCATGCTGGCAATCGATTCCATGACCCCAGTGCTGTGAGGCAGAAATGCTTTTACACCGTCCATGCTGCCCCATTAGGAGAGATGCTTTCAAGTTCATCAGAATCAAGCAATACATAGAAATAAGAATACAAGGATAAAATTAACAGATAGCTAACAGGATGCCTCCTGCATAAATCATTCAATAAATTGCCCACACTGCCTTGAAAGTACAGGTAACAGGCAAGAAAACCATCTAATGCAAATTATACAGGTTACAGTGGGCAGGATGAGCAATTTGTGTAAGTGCAATATGCAGTGGGAAATTACAGTGAAAGGAAAAGTAACAGTTGGTATAAGACTATAGCAGCATTTCCCCTCTCAGCAGTAACCAGGATTGAAGCTCTTCAGACTTTAGTGGGTAATTCAGACCTGATCACTAGGCTGCATTTTCTAAGTGTTATGAGCCACGGCAGTGGCTCATTCCTGTTTGCATTTTGCTTATGTAATTTATGTTATATTTCTGTTTGCATGCCAGGATTTCTCATGTACTTGTTTAGAGTACTGTTGTTGGCCACTTCTGGTGAGTCTGTGCAATTGCAGCCTGTTTCCTAAGTGTTCAGTCTCAACTTCCAGTAATTAGGCAATTACCTTGTGCCTGGCTTCCAGCTATCCTGATTGGGATGTGTTTCCTTTATTACTCAGCTGGCCCTGCATCCAGAGCTTGTGATAGAAGTAGGGTTTTGTACCTGTATGTTCCTGGTTAGCTTCCTGCAAACCTGTTCCTGGTCCATGTCAGCTCGTTGGAGATCCTGCCTGTGTTGTGCTGTGACCTGGAGACTTTGCCTGATCGATTCTTGACCAGACCTTGCCAGCCGGTGTTCAGGTTTTTGTGGAGTATCCACGCTAACAGTTCTTTGTTTATATTTTTATCTTTAACATCCCTGAGCATTGTTGCTCTCACTGTTTGTTTATAACATCTAAAACCATTGTTGGTCTCATTATCACTCGTGCATTGGTGTTGCAGGGTTAGTTAGGTTTCCCACTACTCACTCGCAGTTTCCGGTGGTGCCTTGTCACTTATACCCCTTTTCCACTAGCTTTTTTTACCCGTGTTTTTGCATGGGGGCGCGCATCGACACAAGTTTTTAGTAGGTGGAAATGGCTCAACACGGGTTGAGTGACCCGGGAATCCTAACCGGATAGCTACCTGGGTAGAACACGATAATGACACGGGTAATGGTGCAGTGGAAAAGGTCATTACACGTGTTTTCAGACATGAGTAACGCTCTGAGACGTTGATTGGTGCTTCTTGGGCACAGGAAGATGATGTCATCCCTGGGAGACACGCTGGGCACATGCTGGCACTGCAGCAGCTGTACACAGGTATTGCAGCAGTTTGCAAACTCTACGCTGGGCACATGCAGGCATTGAGGCAGTAAAAGAAGTCATGCTGGGGCACACACTGTACATATATTTTATTTATTTTTTATTCCAGTAGCTTACAAACAAACAGACAGTATACAGCAGCAGCAGAAGCTCCAGCACAGCAACATGGCTACCCATCCCTGGTCAGACACAGAGATCAAAGAGCTGCTCAATATTCGGGGAGAGGAAGAAATTAGAAGGCAGGTGACTGGAACAGTTAAGGATGTTATCGTCTACAAGAACATATCCCTTATGCTGGCAGAAAGGGGCATCCAAAAAACCCAGCAACAAGTTGTTAACAAATTGATGGCACTACGCAGATAATTCACCAAAGTACATGACCATAACCGCAAGAAAAGTGGTGCAGGGCGTATGTGGAATGGGCGTAAGTGGAATGGGCATATTATGACCTACAGTATGCTATAATGTCTTTGGCAAAACTGCGATAACAAATCCCATAGCACTATCGTCATCCAGCTCTGCCAGTCGCCAGATGTCAGTCGACGATGACGTGACGAAACACAATGCACCCTTCCCAGCTCATAATGCAGCCCATCATCCCCGCTGCTTATATCGGACATCAGTTTCGAAGACTCGACCGTCAACGATGATTCCATCAGTGCCACTATTGAGGACGTACCACAGTCTCAGACGGAGACGTCGCAACCCCCCAAGACCACGACTTATACAGTTGCAGCAGTCCCTATACAAAATCTATGTAAAGGCATGGTAATGTTGCAGAGTATAGCTAGTGTGCAGGTGGGAGAAGGCCACAAACACGTATATGCTACCACTGCTATTTTTTAATAGAATCATGGTAATGTTGCAGAGTATAGCTAGTGCGCAGGTGGGAGAAGGCCACAAAAACGTATAAGCTACCACTGCTATTTTTATATTGTTGCTTACATTCTGTTTCATCCCCTTCACAGTCTACAACGTTCCACAGCGGAAAAAGAAACTAAACAGAACAAACGGTCAGAGCATGACATCCATTATCGTGGATCACCTGCGTGAGGCGGATAGGGAGCTCAATGCCAAGGAAGATGTACGGCTTGAGAGATTTCTTGCGTCAGAAAAGGAAATGCATCAAACTTTTATGACGCAGTTAATGACCATGCATGATAGGCAGATGACATTTTTTGAACGCACGTTTGCACGTACCATAGGGAATACCACACAAGCACAACAGCAAGACACAGCCTACCCACAGCACCCATATGGTCCATACAACTATGAGCCTCCCTCAAATCCCCCAACACAAATCCCGCAATCCTCAGAATATCGGATATATAGACAACTGCCTTAGAGCAGCGGGTGATAAAACAATGTTTGCGTTTTAAGGTTCTGTTTGCACTGTATCCTCAACCCTGATACCTACAAATGCAAACATTATTTTTTTTGTAGAGTGCCCTGTTTGCACTTTACACTTTTAGAATTTTATATTGTTACCTCAGAAAATGTGCAGTGGGATCCAAATATTGGGGCTACCTTTTATATTGTTACCTCAGGGCTGGTGTCTTCTCCATGTGGCCCTCCAGCTGTTGTGGAAATACATAGCAATGCATGCTGGTACATGTAGTTCCACAACAGCTGGAGGGACACATGTTGAAGACCCCTTGCGTTATGTGGATACAGAGTGTTATGTTTGCACTTAAATATTTTATATTGTTACTTCAGAAAATGTGCGGCAGTGTGATCCAAATATTGGGGCTACCCTGATACCTGCCAAACCAAACATTAGGTTTTTTTTTACAGAGTGCCCTGTTTGCACTTTACTCTTTTATATTGTTACCTCAGGGCAGGTGTCTTCATGTCGCCCTCTAGCTGTTGTGGAAATACATAGCAATACATGCTGGTACATGTAGTTCTACAACAGCTGGAGGGACACATGTTGAAGACCCCTTGCGTTATGTGGAATTTTACAGAGTGTTATGTTTGCACTTAAATATTTTATATTGTTACCTCAGAAAATATGTGCCAACTGTTTAAAAGAAAGCACATAATAACATAACTTTGGAACAAAATTTTTATAACTGAAAAACAAAATAAACACAAACTGTTTGCACCTGAAAACGTGTCTGTCTTCTCTATCTACTGCAACATTATGTGAAGATTAGCTGCAATGGTGGCCCTTATGCACTCGCTGGCAGCATCATGCCCCCCCCCACCAAGCCTTGGGCATCATGTACAGTGACCCCCGCCCCATGATCATGTACATTCCACTCGGGGAGAAAGTTTTCCTTTTAAATCTCACATATGTTATGGAGAATGCAGCAGGCTGCTACTATATCTGGCATGATTTTCAAGTCCACATCATTCCTCTTCATGAGGCAGTGCCAGCGTCCTTATAAACGCCCAAATGCATTCTCCACTGCAATACTGGCCGAACTTAGGGCATGGGTATATGATGTCTGTTCGGGAGATAAGTGAAAATGCTGGGTGTAGCCCTTCATTAGCCAGTGCTGTAATGGGTATGCTGCATCACCAATGAGGTGGACCGGGATGTCCACACCATGTACAACCACCGATTTCAGTTAATAAAACATTAATATTATTACAGGGGTAAAACATGACTATTGGTTTATGGGCAAACATTAGTTTAAGGAGTAAATAATCTTACCTCTCGAGGGAAAAGCCATCCACCAAGCTTGTCCTCAGCAATACCGTAAAGATCGGAGTTGGAGAGAACCAGTGCCGTTTCTAGCGGCGGGCGAGCCGTGCAACCGCACGGGGCGCCCGCCGCGGCACTTCGTGACTACTCCTCTCCTCCCTCTCTCTCCCCCCGAGCGCTCCTGCTCGGGGGGCGGGGCTTCGCGGAATGACGCGTTTGCATCGTGACGTCACGACGCAAACGCGTCATTCCGCGAAGCCCCGCCCCCCGAGCAGGAGCGCTCGGGGGGAAGAGGGAGGAGAGGACTGGAGAAGATAACCATCGACGGAGGAGGCGGCCGGCGCGCGGGACCCGAAGAGCGGCAAGTTGTAAGTATTCTCTTTCTCTCTCTCTCTTTTTCTCTCCCTCCCCACTTGACACCTGCCGCACTGTGTAAAATGGGGATACCTGCCACACTGTGTAAAATAGGGATACCTGCCGCACTGTATAAAATGGGGATACCTGCCGCACTGTGTAAAATGGGGGCACCTGCCGCACTGTATAAAATGGGGATACCTGCCGCACTGTATAAAATGGGGATACCTACCGCACTGTGTAAAATGGGGATATCTACCGCACTGTGTAAAATGGGGATATCTACCGCACTGTGTAAAATGGGGACACATGCCTGCGTACTGTGTAAAATGGGGATACCTGCCGCACTGTGTAAAATGGGGGCACGTGCCTGCGTACTGTGTAAAATGGGGGCACGTGCCTGCGTACTGTGTAAAATGGGGACACCTGCCTGCGTACTGTGTAAAATGGGGATATCTGCTTACCGTACTGTGTAAAATGGGGACACCTGCCTGCCGCACTTTGTTAAATGGGGACACCTGCCTGCCGCACTTTGTAAAATGGGGACACCTGCCTGCCGCACTTTGTAAATGGGGACACCTGCCTGCCGCGCTGTGTAATATGGGGACACTTGCCTGGTGTAATGTGTAAAAAGGGGACTTTTTTATTTTTATTTTTTCCCCCTGTGGTGGGTGTGATATCAGACGAGGCCACACCCACTGAAATGAGACCACGCCCATTTTAATCAGGCCACACAGCCTTGTCGGGAGCGCGCGCGCCTTCGACGCGCGCATGCTTTTTTTCTGGCTATATGGGGGGGCACGCAATTTTTTTTTATACCAATGGGGGGGCGCATTTTGAAATCTCGCACTGGGAGCCAAATTGTCTAGAAACGGCCCTGGAGAGAACCCTTGCATCATGTGACCGTCCGGGCCACCCTATGAAGACATCTGTGAAACTAAAAATAAAGGTAAATTACAGTTTATGCATTATCATAAAACAGCCCCAGCCTATTTCAAACACATTAGTGAAACAGTGCTTACCAGTATTTGTGGTCCACTACAGCTTGCAGGACAATGGAATGCCAACCCTTGCGATTGTAGTAGTCTGCTGGGTTGTCACGGGGGGCGATAATGGGGATGTGGGTCCCATCTATGGCATCAGCACACTGTGGGTAGCCACGCTTCTTAAATCCTTTTATAGTTGCATCTAGCCGCTGTCCTTGTGGCAAGGAAATACATGGTATCCAGCAATGCCCGTGAGACCTGGTAGACAATCTTGTAGACCGTGCCACTCCCTACTCCAAATAAACTGGAAACTGTGCGATACTCTCCAGGGGTAGCATACCATCAGAGAACAATCGCTAATCTCCTGGCTGGCTCAATGGGCTTCCGGAACCTGGTGGTCTGCATGGTTATTAAGGGAGACAGCAGTTCCAAAACATACTCGAATATAGTGCGAGACATCCTGAAGTTTTCCATCCACTGCTCCTCCTGATATGCTAGAATGGTCTGCATGAATGCTTCTCCATGTCTGCGATCTCTCACCCACATTCTTCGGCTTGGTGTATAGTTCATTGTTATGAGAGAAATAACAGTGGATGATATAAGCGCTCTCCTCCTTTTCAAATATTTGCGTCGATAGGTAGCCCTCTCTGCAAAGAATTGAGCCCTCCTTCTCCAGCTCAGCAGTAGGTAGCACAAGGTCAGAAGCTGCATCAAGCTTTCTGTAGCAGAAATAAGCAGCAGTAAACTGCAGTCTGCGACTCCATGCTAGACACAGCTACTGTATTGGCGCCCATTGCTGCAATGCTGTGAGCAGGCCCCACCCCTCCCTTTTGGTCCTTTTGATGACATCATCTTGATGAGACAGTAAAAAGTCAATTTGTAATTACATCAATAGGCTTTTACAGAGCTTACCCGGGTTAGGTGGAAACAGATTCGACACGGGAATAACCTGTGTCGAAGTGCAGTGGAAATGGGGGGGCTGACATGGGTAGTAGCCGGGTTAAACATCCCGGATCAGTAATGGTACTCAGGTGGAAAAGGGGTATTACTAAGACCGGGGGGCATTGGAGTTTGGGTGGACCTAATTCGCCCATTCAAACACGGCTGCCATGGGCACAAGAACTTTAGCACCGCAGGCACCATCCGACCATTAAGAGGGGTAACAGAGTCAGGGGTAGAGCACAAGTTGCTGCCAACCCCAAACCTAGCTTCAGCTTTACCGGTGAGTACTGGAACTTGTTTCATACTCCCCTGAATTCCAGGTACTCAATTCCTAACAGTATCACCAGCCATACAACAAAAAACAAAACTAAATGGAGTTTTCTTTTTTTTTTAAGAGTCCAGTCCAGAATCTAGTCCAGAATTCAGTCCAGTCCAGAATCCAGTCCAGAGTTCAGTCTAGTCCAGAATCCAGTCCAGCCTTGTCCAGTCCAGAATCCAGGCCAGCCTTGTCTAGTCCAGAATCCAGTCCAGCCTTGTCTAGGTCAGAATCCAGGCCAGCCTTGTTTTGTCTAGGCCAGAATCCAGGCCAGCCTTGTCTTGTCTAGGTCAGAATCCAGGCCAGCCTTGTTTTGTCTAGGTCAGAATCCAGGCCAGCCTTGTCTTGTCTAGTTCAGAATCCAGGACAGACTTGTCTTGTCTAGGTCAGAATCCAGGACATATTTGTCTTGTCTAGGCCAGAATCCAGGCCAGCCTTGTCTTGTCTAGTCCAGAATCCAGTCCAGCCTTGTCTAGTACAGAATCCAGTCCAGCCTTGTCTTGTCTAGTACAGAATCCAGTCAAGCCTTGTCTTGTAGTTCATAATCCAGGCCAGCCTTGTCTTGTCTAGTTCATAATCCAGGCCAGCCTTGTCTTGTCTAGTTCAGAATCCAGTCCAGCTTTGTCTTGTCTAGTCCAGAATCCAGTCCAGCCTTGTCTTGTCTAGTCCAGAATCCAGTCTTGTCTAGTCTTGTCTGTCTAGCCAGAAAAATCATCCTGTGCCTACTATGCAAGCCCTGCAGGCATCTCTCTCAGCTCTGAACGCTGCTTTCAGAGCCTTGAATCCAGTGCGGCTGGAAGTTTTGCAGCAATCCTTAAAGCAACTGCAAAATCTTCTGACCAAAATTAGTCCAGAATTCAGTCCAGTCCAGAATCCAGTCTAGAATTCAGTCCAGTCCAGAATCCAGTCCAGAATTCAGTCCAGTCCAGAATCCAGTCCAGAATTCAGTCCAGTCCAGAATCCAGTCCAGAATTCAGTCCAGTCCAGAATTCAGTCCAGTCCAGAATCCAGTCCTGAATTTAGTCCAGTCCAGAATCCAGTCCAGAGTTCAGTCTAGTCCAGAATCCAGTCCAGCCTTGTCTAGTCCAGAATCCTGGCCAGCCTTGTCTAGTCCAGAATCCAGGCTAATCTTGTCTTGTTTAGTTCAGAAACCAGGCCAGCCTTGTCTTGTCTAGGTCAGAAAACAGGCCAGCCTTGTCCTGTCTAGGTCAGAATCCAGAGAAGAAAAATTGTGGCAGAGATCAGTTAGAATAGGTGCACTCTACCCCCTTTATGAGTCTAATCTATAAAGTTTTCAGTCTAATTTCAATTTTATTGGTGTTTTTTTATCACAAACATAAGATACCAATACCCACATGGAATATCATCCTTTATTCATATTATCCCATATAGTATCATAATGGCCTGAATATTAGGCCATACTAAGCGAAATCAGAATCCAGGCCAGCCTTGTTTTGTCTAGGTCAGAATCACGTCCAGCCTTGTCTTGTCTAGTCCAGAATCCAGTCCAGCCTTGTCTTGTCTAGTACAGAATCCAGGCCAGCCTTGTCTTGTCTAGGTCAGAATCCAGTCCAGCCTTGTCTTGTCTAGTTCAGAATCCAGGCCAGCCTTGTCCTGTCTAGTTCAGAATCCAGGACAACCTTGTCCTGTCTAGTTCAGAATCCAGGCCAGCCTTGTCTTGTCTAGTCCAGAATCCAGGCCAGCCTTGTCTTGTCTAGTACTGAATCCAGTCCAGCCTTGTCTTGTCTAGGCCAGAATCCAGGTTAGCTTTGTCTTGTCTAGGCCAGAATCCATGCCAGCCTTGTCTTGTCTAGTTCAGAATCCAGTCCAGCCTTGTCTAGTCCAGAATCCAGTCCAGCCTTGTCTTGTCTAGTACAGAATCCAGGCCAGCCTTGTCTTGTCTAGTTCAGAATCCAGTCCAGCCTTGTCTAGTCCAGAATCCAGTCCAGCCTTGTCTTGTCTATTACAGAATCCAGTCCAGCCTTGTCTTGTAGTTCATAATCCAGGCCAGCCTTGTCTTGTCTAGTTCACAATCCAGGCCAGCCTTGTCTTGTCTAGTTCAGAATCCAGTCCAGCTTTGTCTTGTCTAGTCCAGAATCCAGTCCAGCCTTGTCTTGTCTAGTCCAGAATCCAGTCTTGTCTAGTCTTGTCTGTCTAGCCAGAAAAATCATCCTGTGCCTACTATGCAAGCCCTGCAGGCATCTCTCTCAGCTCTGAACGCTGCTTTCAGATCCTTGAATCCAGTGCGGCTGGAAGTTTTGCAGCAATCCTTAAAGTAACTGCAAAATCTTCTGACCAAAATTAGTCCAGAATTCAGTCCAGTCCAGAATCCAGTCCAGAATTCAGTCCAGTCCAGAATCCAGTCCAGAATTCAGTCCAGTCCAGAATCCAGTCCAGAATTCAGTCCAGTCCAGAATCCAGTCCTGAATTTAGTCCAGTCCAGAATCCAGTCCAGAATTCAGTCCAGTCCAGAATCCAGTCCAGAGTTCAGTCTAGTCCAGAATCCAGTCCAGCCTTGTCCAGTCCAGAATCCTGGCCAGCCTTGTCTAGTCCAGAATCCAGGCCAACCTTGTCTTGTTTAGTTCAGAAACCAGGCCAGCCTTGTCCTGTCTAGGTCAGAATCCAGGCCAACCTTGTTTTGTCTAGGTCAGAATCACGTCCAGCCTTGTCTTGTCTAGTTCAGAATCCAGGCCAGCCTTGTCTTGTCAAGTTCAGAATCCAGGCCAGCCTTGTCTTGTCAAGTACAGAATCCAGTCCAGCCTTGTCTTGTCTAGTACAGAATCAAGTCCAGCCTTGTCTTGTCTAGTCCAGAATCCAGTCCAGCATTGTCTTGTCTAGTCCAGAATCCAGGCCAGCTTTGTCTGGTCTAGGCTAGAATACAGGCCAGCCTTGTCTTGTCTAGTTCAGAATCCAGTCCAGCCTTGTGTTGTCTAGTCCAGAATCCAGTCCAGCCTTGTCTTGTCTAGTCTAGAATCCAGTCCAGCCTTGTCTTGTCTAGTCCAGAATCCAGGCCAGCCTTGTCTTGTCTAGTCCAGAATCCAGGCTAGCTTTGTCTTGTCTAGGTCAGAATCCAGGCCAGCCTTGTCTTGTCTAGTTCAGAATCCAGTCCAGCCTTGTCTTATCTAGTCCAGAATCCAGTCCAGCCTTGTCTTGTCTAGTACAGAATCCAGGCCAGCCTTGTCTTGTCTAGTTCAGAATCCAGTCCAGCCTTGTCTTGTGTAGTTCAGAATCCAGGTCAGCCTTGTCCTGTCTAGTTCAGAATCCAGGCCAGCCTTGTCTTGTCTAGTCCAGAATCCAGGCCAGCCTTGTCTTGTCTAGTACTGAATCCAGTCCAGCCTTGTCTTGTCTAGGCTAGAATCCAGGTTTGCTCTGTCTTGTCTAGGCCAGAATCCATGCCAGCCTTGTCTTGTCTAGTTCAGAATCCAGTCCAGCCTTGTCTAGTCCAGAATCCAGTCCAGCCTTGTCTTGTCTAGTACATAATCCAGGCCAGCCTTGTCTTGTCTAGTTCAGAATCCAGTCCAGCCTTGTCTAGTCCAGAATCCAGTCCAGCCTTGTCTTGTCTAGTACAGAATCCAGGCCAGCCTTGTCTTGTCTAGTTCAGAATCCAGTCCAGCCTTGCCTAGTCCAGAATCCAGTCCAGCCTTGTCTTGTCTAGTACAGAATCCAGGCCAGCCTTGTCTTGTCTAGTTCAGAATCCAGTCCAGCCTTGCCTTGTCTAGTCCAGAATCCAGTCCAGCTTTGTCTTGTCTAGTCCAGAATCCATTCTTGTTTAGTCATGTCTGTCTAGCCAGAAATCATCCTGTGCCTACTATGCAAGCCCTGCAGGCATCTCTCTCAGCTCTGAACTCTGCTTTCAGAGCCTTGAATCCAGAGCGGCTGGAAGTTTTGCAGCAATCCTTAAAGCAACTGCAAAATCTTCTGACCAAAATTAGTCCAGAATTCAGTCCAGTCCAGAATCCAGTCCAGAATCCAGTCCAGAATTCAGTCCAGTCCAGAATCCAGTTCCGAATTCAGTCCAGTCCAGAATCCAGTCCAGAATTTAGTCCAGTCAAGAATCCAGTCCAGGATTTAGTCCAGTCCAGAATCCAGTCCAGAGTTCAGTCTAGTCCAGAATCCAGTCCAGCCTTGTCCAGTCCAGAATCCGGTCCAGCCTTGTCTAGTCCAGAATCCAGTCCAGCCTGGTCTAGTCCAGAATTCAGGCAGGCCTTGTCTTGTTTAGTACATAATCCAGGCCAGCCTTGTCTTGTCTAGGTCAGAATCCAGGCCAGCCTTGTCTTGTCTAGGTCAGAATCCAGGCCAGCCTTGTTTTGTCTAGGTCAGAATCCAGGCTAGCCTTGTCTAGTTAAGAATCACGTACAGCCTTGTCTTGTCTAGTTCAGAATCCAGGCCAGCCTTGTCTTGTCTAGTACAGAATCCAGTCCAGCCTTGTCTTGTCTAGTCCAGAATCCAGTCCAGCCTTGTCTTGTCTAGTCCAGAATCCAGGCCAGCTTTGTCTAGTGCAGAATCCAGTCCAGCCTTGTCTTGTCTAGTTCATAATCCAGGCCAGCCTTGTCTTGTCTAGTTCATAATCCAGGCCAGCCTTGTCTTGTCTAGTTCAGAATCCAGGCCAGCCTTGTCTTGTCTAGTCCAGAATCCAGTCCAGCCTTGTCTAGTCCAGAATCCAGTCCAGCCTTGTCTTGTCTAGTACAGAATCCAGGCCAGCCTTGTCTTGTCTAGTTCAGAATCCAGTCCAGCCTTGTCTAGTCCAGAATCCAGTCCAGCCTTGTCTTGTCTATTACAGAATCCAGTCCAGCCTTGTCTTGTAGTTCATAATCCAGGCCAGCCTTGTCTTGTCTAGTTCACAATCCAGGCCAGCCTTGTCTTGTCTAGTTCAGAATCCAGTCCAGCTTTGTCTTGTCTAGTCCAGAATCCAGTCCAGCCTTGTCTTGTCTAGTCCAGAATCCAGTCTTGTCTAGTCTTGTCTGTCTAGCCAGAAAAATCATCCTGTGCCTACTATGCAAGCCCTGCAGGCATCTCTCTTAGCTCTGAACGCTGCTTTCAGATCCTTGAATCCAGTGCGGCTGGAAGTTTTGCAGCAATCCTTAAAGTAACTGCAAAATCTTCTGACCAAAATTAGTCCAGAATTCAGTCCAGTCCAGAATCCAGTCCAGAATTCAGTCCAGTCCAGAATCCAGTCCAGAATTCAGTCCAGTCCAGAATCCAGTCCAGAATTCAGTCCAGTCCAGAATCCAGTCCTGAATTTAGTCCAGTCCAGAATCCAGTCCAGAATTCAGTCCAGTCCAGAATCCAGTCCAGAGTTCAGTCTAGTCCAGAATCCAGTCCAGCCTTGTCCAGTCCAGAATCCTGGCCAGCCTTGTCTAGTCCAGAATCCAGGCCAACCTTGTCTTGTTTAGTTCAGAAACCAGGCCAGCCTTGTCCTGTCTAGGTCAGAATCCAGGCCAACCTTGTTTTGTCTAGGTCAGAATCACGTCCAGCCTTGTCTTGTCTAGTTCAGAATCCAGGCCAGCCTTGTCTTGTCAAGTTCAGAATCCAGGCCAGCCTTGTCTTGTCAAGTACAGAATCCAGTCCAGCCTTGTCTTGTCTAGTACAGAATCAAGTCCAGCCTTGTCTTGTCTAGTCCAGAATCCAGTCCAGCATTGTCTTGTCTAGTCCAGAATCCAGGCCAGCTTTGTCTTGTCTAGGCTAGAATACAGGCCAGCCTTGTCTTGTCTAGTTCAGAATCCAGTCCAGCCTTGTGTTGTCTAGTCCAGAATCCAGTCCAGCCTTGTCTTGTCTAGTCTAGAATCCAGTCCAGCCTTGTCTTGTCTAGTCCAGAATCCAGGCCAGCCTTGTCTTGTCTAGTCCAGAATCCAGGCTAGCTTTGTCTTGTCTAGTTCAGAATCCAGTCCAGCCTTGTCTTGTCTAGTTCAGAATCCAGGTCAGCCTTGTCCTGTCTAGTTCAGAATCCAGGCCAGCCTTGTCTTGTCTAGTCCAGAATCCAGGCCAGCCTTGTCTTGTCTAGTACTGAATCCAGTCCAGCCTTGTCTTGTCTAGGCTAGAATCCAGGTTAGCTCTGTCTTGTCTAGGCCAGAATCCATGCCAGCCTTGTCTTGTCTAGTTCAGAATCCAGTCCAGCCTTGTCTAGTCCAGAATCCAGTCCAGCCTTGTCTTGTCTAGTACATAATCCAGGCCAGCCTTGTCTTGTCTAGTTCAGAATCCAGTCCAGCCTTGTCTAGTCCAGAATCCAGTCCAGCCTTGTCTTGTCTAGTACAGAATCCAGGCCAGCCTTGTCTTGTCTAGTTCAGAATCCAGTCCAGCCTTGTCTAGTCCAGAATCCAGTCCAGCCTTGTCTTGTCTAGTACAGAATCCAGGCCAGCCTTGTCTTGGCTAGTCCAGAATCCATTCTTGTTTAGTCATGTCTGTCTAGCCAGAAATCATCCTGTGCCTACTATGCAAGCCCTGCAGGCATCTCTCTCAGCTCTGAACTCTGCTTTCAGAGCCTTGAATCCAGAGCGGCTGGAAGTTTTGCAGCAATCCTTAAAGCAACTGCAAAATCTTCTGACCAAAATTAGTCCAGAATTCAGTCCAGTCCAGAATCCAGTCCAGAATCCAGTCCAGAATCCAGTCCAGAATTCAGTCCAGTCCAGAATCCAGTTCCGAATTCAGTCCAGTCCAGAATCCAGTCCAGAATTTAGTCCAGTCAAGAATCCAGTCCAGGATTTAGTCCAGTCCAGAATCCAGTCCAGAGTTCAGTCTAGTCCAGAATCCAGTCCAGCCTTGTCCAGTCCAGAATCCGGTCCAGCCTTGTCTAGTCCAGAATCTAGTCCAGCCTGGTCTAGTCCAGAATTCAGGCAGGCCTTGTCTTGTTTAGTACATAATCCAGGCCAGCCTTGTCTTGTCTAGGTCAGAATCCAGGCCAGCCTTGTCTTGTCTAGGTCAGAATCCAGGCCAGCCTTGTTTTGTCTAGGTCAGAATCCAGGCTAGCCTTGTCTAGTTAAGAATCACGTACAGCCTTGTCTTGTCTAGTTCAGAATCCAGGCCAGCCTTGTCTTGTCTAGTACAGAATCCAGTCCAGCTTTGTCTTGTCTAGTCCAGAATCCAGTCCAGCCTTGTCTTGTCTAGTCCAGAATCCAGGCCAGCTTTGTCTTGTCTAGGCCAGAATCCATGCCAGCCTTGTCTTGTCTAGTTCAGAATCCAGTCCAGCCTTGTCTAGTGCAGAATCCAGTCCAGCCTTGTCTTGTCTAGTTCATAATCCAGGCCAGCCTTGTCTTGTCTAGTTCATAATCCAGGCCAGCCTTGTCTTGTCTAGTTCAGAATCCAGGCCAGCCTTGTCTTGTCTAGTCCAGAATCCAGTCCAGCCTTGTCTTGTCTAGTTCAAAATCCTGTCCAGCCTTGTCTTGTCTAGTCCAGAATCCAGTCCAGCTTTGTCTTGTCTAGTCCAGAATACATTCTTGTCTAGTCTTGTATGTCTTGCCAGAAATCATCCTGTGCCTACTATGCAAGCCCTGCAGGCATCTCTTTCAGCTCTGAACTCTGCTTTCAGAGCATTGAATCCAGAGCAGCTGGAAGTTTTGCAGCAATCCTTAAAGCAACTGAAAAATCTTCTGACCAAAATTATTCTTATCCTGCCTGAATTTATTGAGAGTTCATCTATCTCTAAAGAGACTCTTGCTCACAATATTGTGACAAGAGAATTCTCAGATTTGGTCAGTGAGAAAAGGTTTAACAGTTTCCTGTGGCCCAGGATCTCAGAGGAGGAGCATCAGCGTTGCAGAAACTTGAATTTATGCCTATATTGTGGGTGTTCAGGCCACTATCTGCAGACCTGTGAGTTGCACAAGCCAAAATGTGGCGACTAGTCCTGCCGTCTGGCCAAGTTGAGTCAGGATTCAAGACCTACTCCTGTCTCTACTGTGGCAGAGGTACTTGTCATGAAACCCACACAAAAAAGCACTCTGTCCTATAATTGGGGTCCTTGTGCTAGGGAGCCCCATTATAGATTCAGGAATCAAAGGAGAATGTTTCTCTCATATTTTGCCTTTCCTGTTAAATCAGAGTTGCAAACCCCAGTAGGGTCCTGGAGCGGTGCCCGATGCTCAGGGTCTAGGAGTGGTGCCCGATGCTCGGGGTCCAGGAGCGGTGCGTGATGCTCAGAGTTCAGGAGCGGTTCGTGATGCTCAGGGTCCATGAGCGGTGCCCAATGCTCAGGGTCCAGGAGCAGTGCCCGATGCTCAGGGTCAAGGAGCAGTGCCCTATGTGCAGGGTCCAAGAGGGGCATCAGATATAATGGTTCAGGTGTCAATCCCAGAAGGGGTCTCAGAAGCTGTTACCCTAGGTAGAGACTTGAAAGGCACAATCCCAGAAAGGGTATCTAAAATCATAGCTCCAGGAGGGAATTTGAGAAGCACAACCCCAGAAGGGATCTTTGAAGCAGTATCCCCAGGTGGGGTCTCGAAAGGCACAGCCTCATGAGGGGTTCTAGAAGCTGTTTCCCCTGGAGGGGTCTCACGTGGCTTAGCCCCAGTAGGGGTCTCAGAGGCCATAATCCCAGAGAAGGAGTCCAATGGTCCAGCCCCAGAGAAGGAGTCTGGTGGTCCGGACCCAGAGAGGGAGTCCGATGGTCCGGCCCTAGAGAGGGAGTCCGATGGTCCAGCCCTAGAGAGGGAGTCCGATGGTCCGGCCCTAGAGAGGGAGTCCGATGGTCTGGCCACAGAGAGGTTGTCCGATGGTCTGGCCCCAGAGAGTAAGTCTGATGGTCTGGCCCCAGAGAGGGATTCCGATGGTCCGGCCCCAGAGAGGGATTCCGATGGTCCAGCCCCAGAGAGGGAGTCTGATGGTCTGGCCCCAGAGAGGGAGTCCAATGGTCCAGCCCCAGAGAGGTAGTCTGATGGTCTGGCCCCAGAGAGGGAGTCCGATGGTCCGGCCCCAGAGAGGGAGTCTGATTGTCCGACCGCTATGAAAAGTCTGATGGTCCGGCCAGTGTGAAAAAGTCTGATGGTCCAGCCAGTGTGAAAAAGTCTGATGGTCCGGCCGGTGTGAAAAAGTCTGATGGTCCGGCCGCTGTGAAAAAGTCTGATGGTCCGGCCGCTGTGAAAAAGTCTGATGGTCCGGCCACTGTGAAAAAGTCTGATGTTCCGGTCTCTGTGAAGAGGTCCGACAATCCGGTCCCAGCGATAGTCTGACGATCCGGTCCCAGCGAGAGAGTCCGAGGTGCTGACCCCAGAGGGGGTTCCGAAGGCCACTGCCCCAGAGGGGGTTCTGAAGGCCACTTCTCCAGTGAGGGTTCTGAAGGCCACTGCCCCAGAGGGGGCTCCGAAGGCCACTGCTCCAGGAGGGGTCTCCGAGTGTGCAGCCCCTGATGGGGTTTGAAAATTCTCAGCCTCTAGTAAGGTTGGTAGTGACCTTGTTCCAGCAATACACTCCAGCCAGGCAGATGGGAATGAAGCAGATACTGACTCTTTATATGATATCTCAACATCTATAGTCTTTGATGGGGACTTAGTCCAATTTTGTACGCTCACCAAACACTACATCACCATTATGCTGTCTAGACCATCTTTGGGAATCATTTCAGAGAAGGCTGTGCTCTATCTTATTTATTCCTTTAGAGGGGAGCCTTTTGAATGGGTGTCCAATTTAATTAAAACCGAAGATCCCATTCTTCAGGATGTCCGGGCATTCAGTGATGCTGTAATTAACAAATATGGTCCCAAAGAGATGGCTTCAAGTTTCTCTAAGTCACCTGTCTTGTATGCTGATAGTCCTTTGCTGTCTGCAGACAGGGCTGGTTCTATACCTTGTGGCACCCAGTGTGAAAGTTTCAACTGCCCCCCCCCCGCGGCAAAGCAGTTAGTGCAAAAAATAGGTGCGTGGCTTCATAGGGGAGGGGCATGGCCACAGCTATGCCCCCAGATTTGCCCCAATTAGTTGTGCCCCCTGTTGATTTGCCCCCTGTAGCTGTGCCCCCAGTAGCTGTGCCCCCAGTAGCTATGTCCCCAGTAGCTATGCCCCAGTAGTTGTGCCCTGTTTCTGTGCCCCCTGTTGCTTTGCCCCCAGTAGTTGTGCCCTCTGTTGCTATGCCCCCTGTTGCTTTGCCCCTTGTAGATTTGCCCCAGTAGTTGTGCCCCCAGTAGATTTGCCCAAGTAGTTGGGCCCCCTGTCGCTGTGCCCCCAGTAGTTGTGCCCTCTGCTGCTGTGACCCCAGTAGTAGTGCCTTCTGCTGCTGTGCCCCCAGTAGTTGTGCCCCCTGTTGCTGTCAAACACACACACAAAAAACAATACTTACCACTGCCCCGCTCCTGCTTCCTGACCGCTGCTGCTGCTGCTCCTGCTCCATCTGGCCGCTGCGGCTCCTCTCTATGGGAGAGACATCATGATGTCTCTCCCATAGCAGTGCCGCACAGACACTAGAGGTCACTGGAATCGGCTGCAGCGGACGCCCACACAGCCTACGGCATCTCCTGCAGCCAGGGAGCAGGGTGCGGGTAGGTGGCGGTGCCTGCAGGGTGACTGCGGCCTCGCCCCCAGGCCGCAGCGCCCCGGGCACAGGCACTGCTTGCCCGCACCAAGAACCGCTCCTGTCTGCAGAACCAGCCCGAAATCCTCAGGCCATAGCCTTGACAGTAGGAAGTGCCTTCTTCTCTGCTGCTTGCAATACTTCTTTGGAAAGTTCAGCCCCCAAGGTTAAAAAAACAGTCTCAGGATTGAGCCCGGGCTTGCTAGAAGGTACCATCAGTTCTGACAATGTTTGGGGAATTACTGTATTCAGACCTTTAGAGCCATGTAAAAAAAAGAAGAAAAAGAAATAACTGCTGACCCCTACCTTGTTTGTTTAAAAAAAAATCTTGTCTTGTGTCCAGTGGCCACCCTCGAGGGGGTTGGTGTGTGGGGCCACTGTTACAAGCTTTAGCCACAGCTTGTTTCTATCTTCTTGCCATTGTCTGGTGTACCAGCATGTCTAGTTTTTGTTTATGGATCTCTTATTTTTGGATAGCCTGGATATTGAGGTCCTTTGACCACTCCTCAAGGGGGATGTACTGTTATGAGCCACGGCAGTGGTTCTTTCCTGTTTGCATTTTGCTCATGTATTTTATGTTATATTTCTGTTTGCATGCCAGGATTTCTCATGTACTTGTTCAGAGTACTGTTGTTGGCCGCCTGTGGTGAGTCTGTGTAATTGCAGCCTGTTTCCTAAGTGTTCAGTCTCAACTTCCAGTAATTAGGCAATTACCTTGTGCCTGGCTTCCAGCTATCCTGATTGGGGCGTGCTTCCTTTATTACTCAGCTGGCCCTGCATCCAGAGCTTGTGATAGAAGTAGGGTTTTGTACCTGTATGTTCCTGGTTAGCTCCCTGCAAACCTGATCCTGGTCCCTGTCAGCTCGTTGGAGATCCTGCCTGTGTTAGGGCTAAAACACACTACACGGTTGTTGCCGTCCGGGAAAAAGCCGGACGGCTTTTTCCCGTGCCGGCATTGTAGTTAACAGTGTGAGGGGTAGGGTCCCTTCACACTGCACGGCCCCGGCCCGGCTGTCGGGTTGCAGCCGGGTCTCACCACTGGAAGGTCCGGCGGCCGGGCGGCCGCCAGGCCGTCCTTGGAGCCAGTGAACCGTGTGTGTGAAGGGGAGCTTTCACACACAACGGTTTCTTCTGCAGCCGTGTCTGATGCTGCGCATGCGCACAGCATCACACACGGCTCAAAGCCGTCCTGTGTGACAGACACTGCCGGTTTCTCCCGGATGGCAAAAAGCCGGACAAACTTTGTCCGGCTTTTTGCCATCCGGGGAAAACCGGCTAGTGTGTTACAGCCCTTATGCTGTGACCTGGAGACTTTGCCAGATCGATTCTTGACCAGATCTTGCCAGCTGGTGTTCAGGTTTTTGTGGAGTATCCATGCTAACAGTTCTTTGCTTATATTTTTATCTTTAACATCCCTGAGCATTGTAGCTCTCACTGTTTATTTGTTTATAACATCTAAAAAAATTGTTGGTCTCATTATCACTCGTGCATTGGTGTTGCAGGGTTAGTTAGGTTTTCCCTTATTCACCCCCAGTCTCGGGTGGTGCCTTGTCACTTACTAAGACCGGGGGGCATCGGAGTTTGGGCGGACCTATTTCACCCATTCAAACGTGGCTGCCGTGGGCACAAGAACTTTAGCACCGCAGGCACCATCCGACCACTAAGAGGGGTAACAGAGTCAGGGGTAGAGCAGAGCCGGCCATAGGCATAGGCAAACTAGGCAATTGCCTAGGGCATTTGATATGCCTAGGGGCATCAGCACCTTCTGCTGATTAAAATGATATGCGGCATGCCTATATTCTGTATGTAGCATTTCATATGCATATACAGCCACAGTCTCACACAGTATATAGGCATGCTGCATATCATTTTAATCAGCAGAAGCAGCTTGTGCATCCTAGCCACATAGCAATGCAAATAAGATGCATTTTCATTAAAAAAAAGGTGCCCAGCGTTAGCATTGAGGCAAGAATTATGAGGACACATCTGTATCCAAGCAGAGGCACAGTGTTAGCGGCAGTGTGAGTGCTGTGTGCATGTGAGTTGGTTGGTTGTGCAGTAGTGTTCAGTATATGTGTAAGGAGCATTATGTGTGTCATGTAAAAATGCATTAATAATGTGCAACATATGTGTATAGGGGCACTAATAATGTGCAGCAAATGTGTAGTGGGCACAATGTGTGTCATTATGTGTATAAGGGCATTAATAATGTGCGGCATATGTGTAAGGGACAATAGCCCTCATTCCGAGTTGTTCGCTCGCAAGCTGCTTTTAGCAGCATTGCACAAGCTAAGCCGCCGCCTACTGGGAGTGAATCTTAGCATAGTAAAATTGCGAACGAAAGATTCTCAAAATTGCGATTACACACCTCTTAGCAGTTTCTGAGTAGCTTCAAACTTACTCGGCATCTGCGATCAGTTCAGTGCTTGTCGTTCCTGGTTTGACGTCACAAACACACCCAGCGTTCGCCCAGACACTCCTCCGTTTCTCCAGCCACTCCCGCATTTTTCCCAGAAACGGTAGCGTTTTTTCGCACACACCCATAAAACGGCCAGTTTCCGCCCAGAAACACCCACTTCCTGTCAATCACATTACGATCACCAGAACGAAGAAAAAAACGTGAGTAAAATTCCTAACTGCATAGCAAATTTACTTGGCGCAGTCGCACTGCGGACATTGCGCATGCGCATTCGCGACTAATCGCTCCATTGCGAAAAAAAATAACGAGCGAACAACTCGGAATGACCCCCAATATGTGTAAAAGGGCATTAATAAAGGTTGTCATAATGTGTAAGGCGCATTATGTTTATAAGGACATTAATAATGTGTCTCAAATGTGTAAGGGGCATTACGGTGCGGAATTATGTGTATAAATGCATTACTAATGTGTGGCATTATGTGTACAAGGTGCTCTACTATGTGGCATTGCATATAGAAAGAGCACTACTGTGTCGTCTAATGTGAATAAAGAGCAATAGGGTGTGGTGTAATGTGAATAAGGAGCAATTCAGTGTGATGTAATGTGAATAAGGGGCTCTACTGTGAGGAGTAACATTTATAAGGTTAAGTGATACTACTGTGGAATGTAATGTGAATTATGGACACTATCACATGATCAAATGTGAATAAAGTTGCAGTACTGTGTGGCGTAATTTGAATTGGGGTTACTATTGTGTGGCCATGCTCCTTGCCAGCAAAAACACACCCCTTTTTGGGCTGTGCGCCAAATGTGCGAACTGTTCCTATTTAAAATATAGGGGGTACAAACACCAAAATAAGGACTGCTATGGGTGAGGGATGATGGTGCTGGGAAAGAGGTGGAAGGTCAGAGGCCGAACCAACGGTGGTGCTAGGGGGCACCAGCCAAAATCTTGCCTAGGGCATCATATTGGTTAGGGCCGGCTCTGGGGTAGAGCACGAGTTGCTGCCAACCTCAAACCTAGCTGCAGCTTTACAGATGAGTACTGGAACTTCCCAGTGGTCGCATACTCCCCTGAGTTCCAGGTACTCAATTCCTAACACTAAGAGCCTGGGATCAGGTCTGAACTGCGCGTGCGTATGCACCGCAATGCGCAGGCATGTCGGACGACTGCACCGGGCATCGGTGCTTAGCGACGGGATGGTGCATAAAAAGCGATCGCACTGGCGATCACAAGGAGATTGACAGGAAGAGGGCATTTGTGGGTGGCAACTGACTGTTTTCAGGGAGTGTCTGGAAAAACGCAGGTGTGTCCAACGTTTTCAGGGAGGGTGTCTGACGTCAAATCTGGTCCCGGACAGGCTGAAGTGATCGCAGCAGCTGAGTAAGTCCTGGGCTGCGCAGAGACTGCACAAACTCAGTTTGTGCAACTCTGGTATACATGCGTTCGCACACTTGCACAGCTCAAATACCGCCCTGTAGGCGGCGACTATCTGATCGCAGGACAGCAAAAATCGTTGCCCAGCGATCAGGTCTGAATTAGGCCCTTAGTCCTTCATCAGAAGCATGCTAATATCTGGAGGTGAAGAAAGATCCTAGGACTCTGGATCCTCATCAGTGTCGGAACTACCGCCAGTGCAAGCAGTGCCTTGCACTGGGGCCCGCCACTGTCTAGGGGCCCAAAGCAGCGCGGCATGTAATGAGTCAAACTGATTCATTACATGCCGCTGTGTGCTGCGGGCAACTGCCGCCTGCAGCACACAGCCACGGCCGAGGACAGTAGAGGAGCGCAGCGGCCACGGGGGTGAAGGAGGAGGAGGGAGGTGGAGGGAGCCGCAGCAGCGCACTGTAATTGGTGGAGGCACTGCTGCTGCTGTCCCTTTCCTTCCCCCATAGGCTGTCCTCCGCCGCTATGAATGCTGGGAAGTGCATCCCAGCATTCACAGTGGCGGAGGACAGCCAATGGGGAAGGAAAGGGACAGCAGCAGCAGCAGCGCCTCCACCAATTACACAGCGCTGCTGCGGCTCCCTCCTCCACCTCTCTCCTGCCCAGAATCTCTGCCAGAAGCTGCACTAGGAGCCTGAGCCAGCGGAGACAATAAGTATAATTCTCTTTCTTTCTTTCTTTCTTTCTTTCTTTCTTTCTTTCTTTCTTTCTTTCTTTCTTTCTTTCTTTCTTTCTTTCTTTCTTTCTTTCTTTCTTTCTTTCTCTTTCTTTCTTTCTCTTTCTTTCTTTCTCTTTTTCTCTCTTTCTTTCTTTCTTTCTTTCTTTCTTTCTTTCTTTCTTTCTTTCTTTCTTTCTTTCTTCTGCCTTAATGTGGGAATATTAAACTGACTGAATAAAGAATCTGTTGTTGCCTGCATTCTGGCTTTATTGGCATTGCCTACACAAATGACATTACCACTAACTGCTTAATTAATGGGAGATTAAAAAAATGCACATTTAAGTGGTAAAAATAGGAAGAAATAAGAGGACCCACCTTAAACTTTACTTCATTTTCAATGTGTTACCAAATTTGAAAAAAAATAAAATACAAATTGTTCTGTTGATTGTTTCATTTATCATTCTCTTTATACTTCACAAATATTTCAAAAACACCTGACACTGGTCTTCTCAACATTTTCTTTTATTAAGATATAGAAAAGTTATTCAGTATTTTTGATGGTATTTTGTATCTTTCATTAACAGCAGTAGCCCGTCATATTCCAATATAATGCTTTAATGCTCTGCGAGATCTCTGTTTCTTCAATGATAACATTTTAGAAGTACATTTTGCAGAGCAGTAGAAACACATTTCTGTTGAGGAAAGGTAATTATTTTATTAGATCAGAGGGGTCCTTGTCCTTCCACTGTAGTCAAAAGATGAAGATCAGTAAGATTGTGCAGTACAACTGTTGAATGCATCCAAGCCTTTGTGCAGTGAGGAGTGAAAAGAGCAGCAGATGTGTCTACGATCAATTTGGTCATGTTCTTTTACACCGCTGTCAGAAAGTAATAGAGTTTATGTCATCTAAAAAGGGGAATCAGATTTGTGATCAATACAACCCCTTCATCAGTGAACCTCCTGCCCATTCACATCTGTGAGCAGACAAAAGACAGTGGGAAGTTTAATAAAGGAGGGATCTGCGACCTTATGACCCCAAAGAGGTGGATGACACTCCAAGATATTTCTGTACTGATGCAGGGTGAATGGTTCTCAGAGGGGGACCTAGGGCATACTGTATTTGTGCTTAAAACCAACCCTGACTCAATGTGCCCCCTGCAATGCTCTGCATCATGCTTGAAAGATACAATAGATAGTACATTTTGTGCATTTTACAGCCCCCAAAGCTCTTGGGTTTTAACAAATCACCTTTTTTCCTGTTTTAGTTATACATATCTTTAATGTAACTGAGCCAGCATATACAGTAACTAATGGTAAACGTGAGGCCACTGCAATGACTAATAAGTACTGTCAATTAACTGTCATCATGCTTAAATAAAGTATATCTACAGTACATAGAATGGACATATATCATTCTATTATTATTTAAACATTTCAGTCATATCTTTCATTATACTTTTAAAGAAAAGTTTAATGAGGTGTATTGAAATCATAGGTATAAAATAATTATTTCAGTAACATAAATGATGGGCCGGGCATAAGTTTGGATTTAAAAGCATACAGAATTAGATAATGGAACTTAATAACATAATAACTATACAGAATTAGATAATAGAATTGAATTGCTTCTCTTCCTGGATATCACTTGGTAAATATTCTTTGCATAGCAGTTCCTTCAAGTGCAAAAGCCTCTCCCCAAAGCAGTTAGTGAAAAATGACCCTACAACTGCTTCTTCCTTCTGTTTTTTTTTTTTTTTAAAATACAGCAAATCTTTGTTAATCCTCTCCATTGGGTGACAATGCTTAATCCTACCTCTGCCAAAAGGATCAACAGAACGATATGTGCTTGTTGGCTCCTAATGTGTTCTGACAACCAAAACAAAAAACTGAAACAAACAATAAAAAAAAAACATAATACAATCATCTAAATGATGGTTACCATACACGATATAAGATAGTGTGTAAATATTATGAAGCCATGCTTGGGCATATTGCCAATAAGGGATATAGGTGATATAAATCTAAGGTGATAGAAATGCTTTGTTTTCTGATCACTCCTATACCTAGCTCGGAACACTTTAAGGAAACCCCTCCCAATTTGTTAACTTTCTTTTACACTCCTCTCTTTTTCTTTGCCCAAGGTATAATCCTCACACTGCAGGAACAGGTGCTGATTTTAGCAACATTTAAAAGAAACAATAAGTATTTTAAAAAACCTTGAAATTACTAATCCTCTTTGAGCATTACTTAGAAAGGAAGGTATTGATTTTCAGTGGTTTAAAAGCTGGGTAAGGATAGGCATTTTGTGAAGAAGTCTAAGTGAACAACATCCTTCAAGTAACGGGAAGATTCTCATTTCCTCGGTGAAACCCAATGTGCATTAGGTAAGCTTATACAATAATGTCAACTACAGTAAAATATTTGACTATACAGTAGTATTTACTGTTTCTATACAGGTTTTTTAGTCATTATTAAACCTATGTAAATTTTAATAGTCCTAAGTATATCAGCAGATGAGCTATTAAAGTTAATCTTAGAGGTAGTAAAGTGAACAGCTTGTGGTCTTGTCCAGCATTGTTAAGGATAGTTGAGCACATATCATGTCCTGCGTAAATTATATCATGACTTTATCTACCTCCCTATAATCTGTTTCCTTTTTTTCTTATAATCAATCATATTTTTTGTTGCATTTTCATCCATAGTACAACTATAATTAATAGAGTGCTCTGTACATGTTTTCTTCTAATCCTTCCTTATTATCAATGTATCTTATCTGTATCTGTGCAAATACCTACAGTATCAATGTAAGGCTGTCTGTCATGTCTTACCTAATTAAGTGATCAAGTTTCCACACATACTGCCTTTGTCATTGTTTATCTTAAGTTCTCCCTGTATTAGCTACTGCTTTTATCTATTTGCACTTACTAATTTTAGATTGCTTCAGCTTCATCTTATATCCTGGGACAAATAGCACAGCACACCATGTTTTTCATCAGCTGCAATAGTTATACTAATAATTCTACAAGACCTTTAGTCTATACCTTCCATCAGAAAATGGCTGAGCAGTCCTTTCCAGTTTATGATATTACCAGACTCTCGATGGGCCCACTGTCAGGTACTGTTGATTCTTATTCAAACTTTTCAATAGTTTATCTTATGTAAAAGAACTGCCTAATATTCAGAATGCCCTCCCTGTGGACCATTACAATGACAAGAAGGTTGTAATAAAGTCTGAGTTCAGTGGCCGTGTGGGATGCTGGCTAAACTCAGATGTTTTTTTTAAAGGGGCAATCATTTACAAGGCTAAACCATGCCTTGTACATGTTTGCCCCTTTAAAAAAAGTCTCAGTTCAGCTGGCATACCGCACGAATGCTAAACTCAGACTTTATTACATCCTGGCAATGGTGTTGAATGACAGTTTTAAAATAGCAATCACACTAACTGTTAATCAAACCTAGTTTAGCATATATTCCTATTGCCATTTTAAATGGGCGGCAGCTGTGACAACCCACTCTTTACTAAATATACTTCTCTGCTAGCATTAACAGTGCATACTTTCATACTTATGTATTTTGTACCACGCAAATTGTTCATGTTGAATGGATATTTTTTTTTAAAAGCACAATATCAGGCTATGGTACCCCAGATGGCTCCTGTCTAGCTGTGCATTACATTTTACAACTAGAAAAGAAAAAATAAAGAAAATAAAATGGAAATTTCAAAAAGTATGCTTTCCATGGATCTAATTTCCTAAGGTGGAGACTTATCCATGTCTAATCTTTATCTCTCACTTTATAACAAGATTGGCTTCCAAGATAATTTTTTTTGCTGCTCTATCCTAATATAAATTTAATTTACATTGATATTGTTTAACTTCTTGTGAGGATATTTTGGCTGACATCTCCCTGCAGTATATCTGAGTTTCTTTGCAATAGGCTCTGACAGGCAAATCATAATGTTTGTAAGTAGGGAATTTTAAGAGAGACAATACTTAAATAAAGCACTGATGCCTAGTTATGATCACTTGGAGCTTTGGATCACAGAGCATGTAAATACTAGCATAATTCCTATTCATTATTGATGTAACAGCTGTACCTGCTAAGCATTGCAATAAAAGCCACCATTGTAACCACATATATGGCTGTACCCTTAGTATAGCATAAAAGCTGTTCAATGTAATTGCTAGTTACATTCAGATGTTAGGCAAGGTAATATTGTCAAAAACATAACATTACTTTTCATTGCAGTAATTTTTAGTTTTTTGTATATTGTTTATGGAAACTCACATTCAAGTCATGTGTAGAAGTCATGCAAGACTGTATAATGCCAAATTTAACAGATTGTAAAATATTTAGATGACTGATATTTTTTTTACTTAAGAATGATTATTTAAATATGTTTTATTTAAAATGTAGCAACATATTTGCAGATATCACATGGACTATTTAAAGCTTGATATAAATTTGTATTGTCTTTTATCCAGTAACATATAAGATTGCTAGTGTATGACATACAAAAATTGGTACGTAGCAGAAATTGTTTAGGCAAGGTTTAGTGGCAGGGTCCCTCCTAAATTTAACAAGTTGACCAATATTTTAGTTGTATTCATATTGTAATTGAGCTTTACATGCATGATTATAGCTACACAATGAGTAGAACGTTTCTTTGTAGATTATTTATCTGTCAACCAGACAAAACTTTTCTTTCTTTTATCTTCCCCTTTGATGGATTACATATCAAAGTCATTCTATCCTTTAAAAATGCCTAAACGGTTGTTTACATGTTTACAGCACAATTAAATATTTAAAAAACTATAAAGCAGGATTCAGAACAACAGCACTTGCAGCAGCTGTACCCATAGTTTTCTATAGACATTAAGAGCTTAGCTTTCTGGATCATGTGTCCATTAGTTGAAGATGACAATAGCCCACTTTCCTCTATGAGGAAAGCCAGGTTGGAGCCTTTCCTGAAACACATTGTATACTTTAAAGGTGGGTACACACGTACCGATGTGTGCTGAGCGATCTAGCACAGAACGCTCAACACACATCTCTTCCCCCACTTAGCACACAGCGCGATGTGTGCTGAGCGATCTAGCACAGAACGCTTAGCACACATCTCTTCCCCCACTTAGCACACAGCGCGATGTGTGCTAAGTGAGGGGGGGGGGGGGGAGTGCTCACATTAGCCTGCGGTGAAGTGAGCGATCTAACTACATGCACTAAATACTGCCTGCATGCAGGTCAAACTAGGGTCAGCAATAGCGCCGTGCAGGGCCGCGCATCGCTATCGCTATAGGGCAAACACGGAGAGATGTGTGCTTCGTTTCTAAGCAATGTAGTTAGATTGCCTAGAATTTAAGCACATATCGCTATGTGTGTACCCCCTTTAGTTTAACTTTGCACATACACAGTTGCTTGGCAGAGTCTGGACCTGGCAGTAAAGTGATAGTTTTAGCTATAATGTTACTTTTTAGTCTTCACTAGGATACAATCTTACTATTGTTCCATTCATAAAAAGACCCAAAAGAACTTTCAAATTTGCAAGTGCAGCAATAAAGAAAACTAATATTCAGGGGTGTGCTGTAAATTGTAATAAGTAGATCCCTTGTTCACACAAAGAAATTATTCCATCACATCACAATTAAGAATTTCAACGTAAACAGCTGTTATTTTAAATACACATACTGTATATTGTGAATTTACAACTTAGTTCTTCAATCTGACAGAGCTCTATGTGGCATCAGGATTGCACCATGTCCGCCGTTCCAGAACATGCTTTAGTGCCAAACAGCTGGAAGCTCTTGAGGAAGCATTTGAAAGAACACCGTACCCAGATATTTTAGCAAGAGAGCAACTGGCTTTGCGTGTCAATCTACCAGAAACAAGAATCCAGGTGATAAACCACATGCCATTGTGATGATTTAGTATTTACATTTTTATAGAACTCTGGTTTAATCCCACTGAAATCATTTGCAACTGTTTTATAATCTTCCTCCCATAACCTCAAATTAAGTATAAAATTAAGAATACAGTATTGATAATTGAAAGTGCCATGTAATGTTGTAATGTGAAATAGTGTACAACACACCATTTAAGGAATAAAAATTAAGGGAGCAAGTGAGATGTGTATTGCTTTAAAATGTCTGGGCTAGATCAGTAAAGAAGCTGAAACTAAGGTGGAATGCAGTGTACAGCACAGGAACAATGTTGGTAAGAGCGTGATAAATAGTGTAATTATAAATATGAAAAATCGTAGTTTCAATTAGATTTTGTGTTGTGATGGAGCCCAGGCCCGGATTTCCCACAAGGCAACCTATGCACATGAAGAAATTTGTCCTGTCCAAAACGTTCCCCAGAGTCCCGTTGTCTGCACAGTGCATGTTAATTACTTGTAATATACATGTAATATAAGGCAGTCCTGTCCACTTCCCACCTACCATAAAAAATAAATCCTATGTTTTTAGTGTAATTGAAAAACAAAAAACAAATAGGTGTGTTGGGGGAGAGGATGTCTCCCTGTATGCTTATACAGACATCTATCAATTGCAGGGTTGTTGGGGAGTCAGTGTCTAGCTTGTGAAATTACCCTGGCACCCCAGTAATGACACTGTTATATTAGGCACATGCTTACAGTGTGAAAATGTAAATGAAAGCCCTGTGCCACACAGCCCGGGAGAGATTATCCCACCATAGTCTGTGGTGATAATACATCACCACCGTTATATTTCATGGGTACTAAGCAGGGCACAGACACACAAATTACTGTGTACAGATGTAGACATGCTCATCTTACAGCGATGTGGAATTCTGCACAGCAAGCCGGGCTGTGACCAGGGCCGGATATACCTGGGGGGGCACTTAATACAGGCGGCCCTGGGGAAGGGGGTGTATATGAGATTGAGCATACCTCCCGACATGATTTATTTCAGGAGGGATAAACTGCTCTCTACCTGGACTTCCCTCGTAATATATGATTGGCGTCACCTGTGTTGTACTGTTTAATTGATAAGAGGAATTTCAACATATGGTGATTGTAATCAAAAATTAAGAGGAAAGTCCAGGTAGAAAGCATTTATCCCTTCTGGAATGTTGGAGGGTATGGATTGTGTATATTACATTTTAAACAATGGTGTATATTAGATTTAAACTAATAGTTTAATAATGCCTTGATACTGTTTATAGCTCCACTTAATTGTGAGACAACTATTATATAAAGCTTTCCTGTAGTGGAACAAAAATAAATTAAACAACCTTAACAAAGACAGAGAAATAAAATCTATAATTTATCTTGCAAAAATGCAATAGCAGCAGCCTGTGTAACATTTACACATTGGAACAGGACTCAGGAGGACTCTCTGTGTGTGTCTCTAAACCCAAATGCTCTAGTTAGATAACAGGTTACACAGGACCCAGACACCCAGCAGGGAGTAGGTGTCTGGGTCCTGTGTAACCTTGTATCCACCTCCCCTCTGGTCAGGAATCTCCATCTATATCTCAGGAAACATGATACTCCTGTGTCTCTGCCTGTACTGCATACTGTCCCATTCACATTCTGGTTTCCTGGTCCTGCTGCTGCACAAAAATGAGAGCTAGTGATTTTAGTGTGCTCCGGCCAGGGGGTCTCCTGACAGATGGGTGTCCAGGGTACAGTACGCCCTCCATAAATCTGGCTATGGCTGTGACTATTCACAGACAGCGATCGCTCCATTAATTCCATTAGGAACTAATTGAGTGATCGTTGGCTGCAAATAGTCGCAGCCCGGCATGCCATGCAGCAAGCCATGTTGCAGCATGCTCCATTGCAGCAAAAATGATCATGGCTACATCTGTATGTATCCCGACCTACCACATCACCAGCTTTTTCTGTCCACACCAGAGCCCCCACTGCAGATGCCACTTTTCAGCAACCTTCTGATCCTAGCACTATGTCAGATCAGAATTATGTGTTATATGTAGGGAGCAAGAGGGAAAGGGCCATCCACCTTTATAGTACACAATGCTGATGTTCATGCAATTGAGCAATTATTGGTAGTTTGTGCACGTGCCCCGATCGCAAAACATATGCACTAAGGTACTTTTGTAATGCTGCCTCGCAATTAGGAATGACAATATACTGTAGTGCTATGGATTGTTGAAGGAGGGGGGCTCCAAACCGGTATTTTGACTAGGGCCCCATGAGGTCTAAATCCGGCTTTGAGGAAGCCTGTAAGGGTAAAAGAAATAGTATACATTTAAATATCTACTGAGTTAAAACAGAGGCAGATTTAGACCTCATCGTGCCCTAAGCAAGACACAGATTCGGGGCCCCCCTTCCTCAAACAATTTCCCCCCAGTCAGTGTATGCTAAATCCCCCTAAAAAAAGGGAATGGCCTTGTGGGGAAGAGGCGTGACCACACAATAGTATCCCCAATTCAAATCACGCCACACAGTAGCGTGCCTTACTCACATTACACCGCATAGTAGTATCCCTTATTCACAATATGCCACACAGTGGTCCCCAGTACCTGCTGCATGTGATCCAGCTCTGTGCTGACAAGGAGCAGGAGAGCGCCTCCTGGCTTATACGCAGATCTGCACCATCTTTACTGTGCACCTGTGGCGGCAGCTACTCCCCAGGACACTTGGTGCACACTGAGGACCTCTGTCTTGTGAGATGAGGGCTGCAGTGACTGCCTCATCTCCTCTTATTCTCCTTCTGGACCGCCGCTCTGCTTGCTGTGACAGGCACCAGTGGGCTGCTTGTAACGCATGAGAAAACAAACAAAAATCACTCAGCCAGCATGCCTAATCCGCCCCTGCATTGTAATCCGTGAGTGCCCTAATAAAGGAGAGAAGACGAAGGAGAGGGTGTTATAAGAGTGGATGCAGCGGGAGAGAGGAGGAAGGAGAGAGTGTAATACAGAGGGAGATGAGGAAGGAGAGAATGTTATACAGAGGGAAAGAGATGAAGAAGGGAGTGTTATACAGAGGTAAATGAGGAAAGAGCAGGGCCGGATTAACAATGGGGCGGATGGAGCTGCAGCTCCAGGCCCCCCATTGAAAATAGGCCCACAGCCACAGTGAAGGGACTCATATTTGCTGGCATTACAATGAGTCACACTGACTCATTGTATGCCGTCGCCAGCGCTGCACCCGCCGCACCACCACCACCGATTACAGAGTATGTATCAGTCACTCACTCATTGAATACGGAGACTCCTGGCCGGAGCGGGAGGAGGAGCCGATCGCGTCTCTTCTCCTGAGCGGCTCCGCCCCCAGCCTATTAGTTGTGCTGCTGTGCTGAGTGACGCGAGGGAGGGGGGCGGAGCAGCTCTCCCATCTACTTCGAGCTCCTCCCCCCAGTCAGTGCTGCTAAGTTATGAGGATGGGCCGGCCGGAGGGGGAGGAGGAGGAGCCACCCTCTCAGCTCCTCCCCTTTCCTGCTGTGAATCAAGCACCGCATGGGCAACCAGAATGTCCGTACAATGTAGCCCTGGGACTCGCAGGAGCTATTCTTGGCTGCATGGAGAGTGAAGAGTGCTACATTCTACATTCCTGGAAGCCAAAGGGTGAGACCGGAGGTGCCTGTTTCAGTAAGTTTATTCATTTATATGTGTTGTATGTACAGTATTTGTGAGTCAGTAATTGGTTTATGAAAGTTAGTGGTGTCTGTGTCAGTAAATATGTGTGTGTGTGTGTGTGTGTGTGTGTGTGTGTGTGTGTGTGTGTGTGTGCGTGTCAGTAATGGGTGTCTGTCAGTAAGCATGTATGTGCTAATAAATCGTGTGTGTGTCAGTAAGTGTAATCTAGGTCACCCCTGTCTGTGATATTAACTGGTATCTGACAGTAATGGGTATCCACAGAGCCATTTATTGCGGCGGGTGAGGCGTGCGTTCGCACAGGACGCCCACCGCGGCTCTAAGTCGCTCTTTTTGGCTCCCCCTCCTCCCCGTCATTACTATTCCGCTTAGGGGGCAGGGTTTCGTGCAGTGATGCGTTTGCATCATGACATCACAACGCAAAAGTGTAATTGCACGAAACTCCACCCCCGAGCGCAGTACTGATGATGGGGAGGAGGGGGAGCCGGGAGATTGGAGACTGGAGAGGCGGGCCGGAGCGGGACAAACAAAGAGTATAGAAGTGTTTTCTTTTTTCTTTTTCTTTGTCTCTCTCTTTGTTGAAGGGGTCTCTGCCTGCCGTAATGTGTAAAATGGGGACACGTGCCTGCCGTAATGTGTAAAATGGGGACACCTGCCTGCCGTAATGTGTAAAACGGGGACACGTGCCTGCCGTAATGTGTAAAATGGGGACACCTTCCTGCCGTAATGTGTAAAATGGGGACACCTGCCTGCCGTAATGTGTAAAATGGGGACACCTGCCTGCCGTAATGTGTAAAATGGGGAGTCTTGCCTGCCGTATTATGTAAAATGGGGACACGAGCCTGACGTAATGTGTAAAATGGGGACACTTCCCTTCCGTAATGTGTAAAATGGGGACACCTACCTGCCGTAATGTGTAAAATGGGGACACCTGCCTGCCGTAATGTGTAAAATGGGGACACGTGCCTGCCGTACTGTGTAAAATGGGGACACGTGCCTGCCAAAATGTGTAAAATGGGGACACCTGCCTGCCGTAATGTGTAAAATGGGGACACCTGCCTGCCGTAATGTGTAAAATGGGGACACCTGCCTGCCGTAATGTGTAAAATGGGGACACCTGCCTGCCGTAATGTGTAAAATGGGGAGTCTTGCCTGCCGTATTATGTAAAATGGGGACACGTGCCTGACGTAATGTGTAAAATGGGGACACTTCCCTTCCGTAATGTGTAAAATGGGGACACCTACCTGCCGTAATGTGTAAAATGGGGACACCTGCCTGCCGTAATGTGTAAAATGGGGACACGTGCCTGCCGTACTGTGTAAAATGGGGACACGTGCCTGCCAAAATGTGTAAAATGGGGACACCTGCCTGCCGTAATGTGTAAAATGGGGACAGCTGCCTGCCGTAATGTGTAAAATGGGGACACCTGCCTGCCGTAATGTGTAAAATGGGGACACCTGCCTGCCGTAATGTGTAAAATGGGGAGTCTTGCCTGCCGTATTGTGTAAATGGGGACACGTGCCTGCCGTAATGTGTAAAATGGGGACACTTCTCTTCCGTAATGTGTAAAATGGGGACACCTGCCTGCCGTAATGTGTAAAACGGGGAGTCTTGCCTGCCATAATGTGTAAAATGGGGACACCTGCCTGCCGTAATGTGTAAAACGGGGAGTCTTGCCTGCCATAATGTGTAAAATGGGGACACCTGCCTGCCGTAATGTGTAAAATGGGGACACGTGCCTGCCGTACTGTGTAAAATGCGGACACGTGCCTGCCAAAATGTGTAAAACGGGGACACCTGCCTGCCGTAATGTGTAAAATGGGGACACCTGCCTGCCGTAATGTGTAAAATGGGGACCCCTGCCTGCCGTAATGTGTAAAATGGGGACCCCTGTCTGCCGTAATGTGTAAAACGGGGACACCTGCCTGCCGTAATGTGTAAAAATGGGACGCTGTCAGCCGTAATGTGTAAAAAGGGGGACGCTGTCTGCCGTAATGTGTAAAAAGGGGGACGCTGTCTGCCGTAATGTGTAAAAAGGGGACGCTGTCTTCCGTAATGTGTAAAAAGGGGACGCTGTCTACCGTAATGTGTAACAAGGGGGACGCTGTGTGCCGTGATGTGTAAAAAAGGGGACGCTGTCCGCCGTAATGTGTAAAAAGGGGACGCTGTCCGCCGTAATGTGTAAAAAGGGGACGCTGTCCGCCGTAATGTGTAAAAAGGGGACGCTGTCTGCTGTAATGTGTAAAAAGGGGACGCTGTCTGCCGTAATGTGTAAAAGATGGACGCTGTCTGCCGTAATGTGTAAAAAGGGGAATCTGTCCGCTGTAAGGTGTAAAAGGAGCTCTACCTGGTGTAGTGGTGTTACTGTGCGGCGTAATTTGAATAATGGAGACTACTGTGCACCGTTATATGAATTGGTATTATTTTGTGGCCGCACCCCTTCCCCATGAAGCCACGCGCCCCTATTTATTTTTTTGCGCGCGCCTACTGCGCGCACTGCCCCTGTTTTACATAGAGGGGTGGTGCTCCGATGCGGTTTCTTGCACACAGCACTAAAATGACTAATTACGGCACTGTTGCTAGGTATCCATTTCCCTGGCCTTGAGCAGATCCCACTCACCAGATCCTCTCCAGGGGTGAGGGGGTGGTCTTGGATGAGGGGAGGGGCCCAAAGCATTTTGTTGCACATGGGCACACCACTCGCTAGTTCCGCCACTGTAGCCACACCCATGGTACAGACTACACTCCCTATTTAGACCACCCCCACAGCAGCGCTTTTCACACCTCCTAACGAGGCACACAATAGGCCCTTCATGAATTTCAGCTCCAGGCCCATGTGGACCTTAATCTGGCACTGGGAAAGAGTGATTGTTATTCAGAGGGAGATACAAGGAAGGAGAGACTGTTATACAGACGGAGAGAGATGGAGGGAGTGTTATACATAGGGAGACAAAGAAAGAACATTGTTATACAAAGGGAGAGAGGTGGAAGGAGAGAGTTATACAGAGGGGGTGGGGAGAGGAATAAGGAGAGAGTGTTATACAGGGAAAGAGAAGATAGGGGAGAGTGTTATACAGAGGGAGGGAGATGAAGGTCGAGTATTATGCAGGGGAAGATATGAAGGAGAGAGTTATACAGAGGGTGTGAGAGTTATACAGAGAGTGATGAAGAAGAGAGTGATAGTGTGTTATACTGAGGGAGAGATGGGGAAGGAGAGATAGCTATACAGAGAGAGATGATGAAGGAGAGAGTGTTATACAGAGAAAGGGAGAGAAGTAGATCTCGTTGCTCACATGCAGTTTGGTCTGGTATAAAGAGCTGCCATAAAGGATGCAGAGGAAAACTAGTGGTCTGGGGAGTGAAGCACCAGCATGAATGGCACTACAGAGCTCAAACTGCAAATAAACCGGAAGCTCCCAGCAGCAAGAGCAGCTGGGCACGGCAGTTTATGTTCAGTTTCTTCACAGTACAGTGCAGTGCCATAACAGTGGCTCCTGGCTGCCCAGATTCTGCCTTATCGGCAGGCCCCAGAATTAAAATCAGGGCTGTTTCTGTGAAATGTGTGACCTACAATGATATCCACAAAACTGTTACATTTACTTAATAATTAAGTTATAATATACAGTATATTATAATTAATAATGAACAATATTAAAAGAGTTGGGTATGGGATACCGACAGTCAGGATGCTGGCGGTCAGAATACCAACACCGGCATCCTGGTTGCCTGAAATGCCAACAGCGGCTCTGCAGTAAACAAACCCTAATCTTAAAACACTTCACCCAGGTTTTGGGACTCCGGTCTCTGCATTCTGTCAACCAGCATGTCAGCTACATTCCCTTAAAAATCAGGGTTACCATTAGAAATCCTGAGGCCTCCGTACATAACCATACACAGGATCCCTGTCTAACCCCCTATCATTTGGGTGGTTACATACAGAATACCCTCTAAAGTATTGTATATTAACAAACTGGAACCCATTCTTATGGCAGATATTAGTAACCCAAGCCCAATATGTTGGCTAGTGTGCTATGTGGTCCATTTCTAGTCATGCAGTTACGTAATTAACCTCAATAAGAAATAAAGCTGAATATTCATAAAAGGAAGATTAAGTGAAGGTGCTCATAACTTCCAATCAGCTTCTATAATTTTTTTTATCACTGCATGTAAAATGACATAAAGGGGGGAATTCAATTGTTTGAAAAGTTGGTTGGGTGTCTGTTTTTTCCTGTCTATTAGATAGGAAAAGACATACACCCAACTGACTTTTCAAACAATTGAATACCACCCTAAGAAACTGATTGGTTTATAGTTTATCTCCAAGATTTGATACCGTATATAGGGGCAGATTTATTAAGCCTGGTGAAGTGATAAAGTGGAAGGTGATAAAGCACCAGCCAGTCAGCTCCTGTCATTTTTCAAACACAGCCTGTGACATGGTAGTTAACAGCTGATTGGCTGGTACTTTATCATCGTGCAATTTATCACTTCACCAGGCTTAATAAATGTGCCCCACAGTATCTCTCTCAAGCACATTCCTTACTGGCACAAGGCACCTGGATTAATTATAACTCAGATACCATTTCTTACAAGAAAAAAAAATAGTCCAGTTTAAAAATTAATGAAGAAATCAGTAATCACCACAGGCAAAGAGGGAAATCCATAACTCAAACTCCTTTTATTTTTTATTACCAGTTATTTATATAATGCACCCATATTCCACAGCACTTTACAGATAGAATATTTGTCCATTCACAGCAGTCCCTGCCCCAGTGGAGCTCTTATTCCTTACACGTGTACACACTTGGGCAATTTCTGTCAGGAGACAAATAACCTACTAGTATATTTTTGGATTGTGGAAGGAAACTAGAGATTAATCACACACATTAGCGGAAAATCTGCACCTACCATAGGGCTGGAGCAAATTTTGATGGATTGACCAATGGTGGTGTTTAAAGACACACCAATAATTATTACAGCATCCAAAGACACTCAAGGTGGGTGTCTCAGTCCTTGAGCATTCAGATGCTCACTTGTATGCCAGTGGAAATGCTTATACTAGTATTAGCATACATAGGGGTTTATTTACTAAGCCTTGGATTAAGATAAAGTGGATGAAGATAAAGTACCAGCCAATCAGCAACTGACTGCCATGTTACAAGCTGTATTTGTAAAATGACAGTTAGGAGCTGATTGGCTGGTACTTTAGCTGGTAACATGTGCTGGTACTGCACATGTTATAGCTGTCCCCCCTGCAGTGCACATGGTTTTGCCCATGAGCTAACAAGTTTGCTGCTGCGATCAGGTCCGAATTAGGCCATTTATCTCCATCCAAGGCTTTGTAAATAGACCCCATAGTCACAGACATGACTACATCAAAAGACACTAAATTGGTTGCGGTATCATGTGGCTTAGAATTAGCCCCTAAATTTGTTCCCTCCTTCTAGCTAAAGGATTGAATAATTTAAGTCATAGAAACATAGAAACATATAATTTGACAGCAGATAAGAACCACTTGGCCCATCTAGTCTGCCCCCCATTTTTTACCATATTTTTACCTCAAACCTTATTTGATCCTTATTTCTTTGTAAGGATATCTTATGTCTATCCCATGAATGTTTAAATTGCTCTACTGCCTGAGCCTCTACCACCTCTGATGGGAGGCTATTTCACTTGTCCACTACCCTTTCTGTGAAGTAATTTTTCCTCATATTTCCCCTGAACCTCCCCCCCCTCCAGTCTCAGTGCATGTCCTCGTGTCCTATTGCTTCTCTTCATTTGGAGAATGTTTCTCTCCTGGACTTTGTTAAAACCCTTGATATATTTGAAAGTTTCTATCATGTCCCCCCTTTCCCTTCTCTGCTCTAAACTATACATATTGAGATTTTTTAGTCTTTCTGGGTACGTTTTGTGATGTAGGCCATGCACCATTTTAGTTGCCCTTCTTTGTACAGTCTCTAATGTAATAATATCCTTTTGAAGATATGGCCTACAGAATGAACATCATATTCTAGATAATGCCGTACCAATAACCTTTACAGTTGCATTATTACTCTTTCTTTATGCTGCTGATTCCTCCCTCAGTGCAGCCACGCATCTAACTAGCCTTCTTCATTGCTTTGTTACATTACTTACCTGCCTTTAAGTCACCTGAAACAGTGACTCTTAGACCCCTTTCCTCCTCAGTAGTTTCCAGTATAGTGCCATTTATACTATATTTAGCCTTCGGATTTTTGAGACCCAAGTGCATGATTTTGCATTTTTTGGCATTAAACTGTAATTGCCACACTCTTCACCATTCCTCTAGTCTACCTAGATACACAATCATTTTTTTACCCCACCTGGTGTGTCTACCCTGTTGCATACTTTTGTGTCATCTGCAAAAAGGCATACTTTCCTTTTAATGCCATTTGCAATGTCACCAATAAAGATATTAAAAAGCACTGGTCCAAGTACAGATACATGGGGTACTCCACTGGTAACATTTCCCTCCTGTGAATGCACTCCATTTACCACAACTCTCTGTTTTCTATCCTGCAACCAAGATCTTATGCATTCAATAATCCTAGTATCCAATCCCAAACTTCCAAGTTTATTTAGCAGTCTGCGATGTGGAACAGTGTCAAAAGCCTTACTAAAGTCTAGATAAGCTATATCCACGGCTCCACCTTTATCCATCACTTTAGTCACAAAGTCAAAAAAGTCAATAAGATTTGTTTGACATGATCTCCCCCCCAGTGAATCCATGCTGTTTGGGATACTGTAAATTGCTGGATTTGAGATAATCTACAACTCTTTCTTTTAAGAGTGTTTCCATCAATGTCCCTACTACTGATGTGAGACTCACTGGTCTGTAGTTGTTTGCCTCTTTCTTGCTTCTACTTTTGTGCAGTGGGACTACATTCGCTCTTTTCCAGTCCTCTGGAATTACTCCTGTAGCTAAGGACTGGCTGAATACTTTTGTCAATGGTGCAGCACCTCTTTAAGTTCTTTTAGTATCCTTGGATGTATTCCATCTGGCCCCATTGATTTATCCACTTTCAGCTTTGATAGTTCTGTTAGGACCTTCTCCTCTGTAAATGTACTTGTTTCATTTTCCTGAATATACCTGCAACTTAACTGTGGCCCCTTCCCCTCACTTTCAGTAGTGAATACTGAGCAAAAATAAGTATTAAGATGATCTGCTATTACATTGTCTCCCTCAACAAGACTCCCAGTATCTGCCTTAAGTTTTATTATTCCGCCTTTTGCTTTTCTCCTTTCACTTATATACCTAAAAAAAGTTTTGCCTCCTTTACCCACTGACTGGGCCATTTTCTCCTCAGCTTGTGCCTTTGCACATCTGATTACCTTGTTATGCTGGGTACACACTGGACGATATATCGGCCATTCAGTTGAACAGCCAATATATCGTTTACTGATCGGCGGGTGTGTACAAACAATATGTCTGTGAACACCGTTGTTCACAGACATATTGCATCGGCCCTGCTGCACAGCCGTTGACCAATATATCGGCAGATATATTGCTACATCGTTCTGTGTGTATGGACGACTTGCTGATGCATTTCTGGTCGGCTAGTTCGTCCATTATGTGGGTGGGCTGGATTATGTAAATATATACTTACATGGCTGTGATGTCTGCGTGGGATCAGCAGCAGCTTCTGCAGCTGGAGCAGTGACCTGCGCTGGCGGTGAGGGTGTCAGCTGGAGTGATCTGTGACGTGTGTTTGGGAAGGGAGGAACGTGTGGATGTCTGCCGGAACTGTGAACAGTGCTGTGGGTCAGTGATGCCAGCCGAAGCTGTGCAGGTAGGGGTGGTAATCCCAGCCGGAGTTCTGAGCGGAGTGGGGAGGGGGAGCTGTCAGCAGTGCAAGGGTGGTTTCCATCTGGAGCTGTGACCTCTGCGGGGGAAGGGGGCATGCCGATGTCAGCTGAGCTGAGAGCTCACTGAGCTGTGTTATGTAGATGTCAGACAGAGCTCTGACCTGTGCCGGGTGGGGGGATTGTGGATCATGTGGGGCCCGGCCAGCGGTATATGATTCCAGGGGGGTGCGGATGCTAAACCTGTTCAGCGGGTTCTGGAGCTGTGACAATTAGCACATTTAAAATATACATGTAGCAATTTTTTTTACCATAAAGCTAGTTGTTTTAACGCTATGTTCACATTTTGGGAGTCAACAAGTGAGCACCATATATCTCTCAGGATAAAAGACCTTTCCCAAATCTAACCTTCCCCACCCCTAACACTAACTATCCCCCTGGAGCTTAACCCTAACACCCTCCGGTGGTCTGAATCCCCCAGCATGCTGAATAATGATTGTGACATCAGAGGTCCTTTATGGTGTGCACACACTGGCCGATATATCACGAGTCCGTCGGCCAGTGTGTACGACCAATATGTCTGTGAACGCTGTCGTTCACTGACATATCGCTTTGGTCCTGCAGCACAGCCAATATATCTATCAATATATTGGCGCATCGCTGTGTGTACGGACAGTCAGCCGACCACTCATACACAAGCTGCAGCAGCCGGTGGTGATTGACGGCTGAACTGGGTGGGCGCGTGTAAATGCCCACCCAGTTCATGACATCGGTCCCGATGGATCGGGCAGTGTGTATGCTCAACACACTGCCCAGTCCATCCATAAATATATCTGCAGATATATCTATAGGTGTGTACCCAGCTTCAGCCCACTTGGATATACTATCCACCTAGGATTAATGTCTTCCAGGAGACACTGTACATGGGGAGGGTTGTCAGTGCTGTGACCATCAAGGGTGGGGAGGTGAGAAGTTTCTGGTGGGCTCTGACAATCTGGGGTGTAGGGTTGTGCAACCGCTGGTGCTGTGAGCAGCAGGAGCCCTGGCCAGCATGAGCAGTGACCTAATGGAGCCATCAGCAGGTGCCCCAGCCAGCAGGAGACCTTGACATTAGGAAACCCTGGCAGCTGGAGTAATGATCTGCAGGACCCCTACCAGCGAGAGGCGGCACCTATTAGTACCTTGGCCAGCGTGTGCCATGAGGGGTTTTGTGGAGGCAAGTCAGTTCCATGTACTAGTTATACTGTATTTTAGTTATAATTTGTCTCTTCAGAAACATGAAGGATTGTAGGAAATGGAGGGAGCGAGACATTGGGAGTGAAAGAGAGACAGTGGGAGATAGAGCAAGAAAAACAATAGGAGACGGCCAGAGTGGGAGACAGAGGGAGCGAGACAGTGGGAGTCAGAAGGCATAAGAGAGAGATGGGGAGAGAATACAGAGAATACAAAGGCTGTTCCTTCATTTGTGTGCTCTATAAAAGGCCAGCCCATCGTGTAAATTGCAGCAATATTTGCCACATTCATGACAATAATCTACCAGTGTGTACAGAGGAAAGATTAATTGGTCAATTTCCTTAACAACAGATATATCTGCAGATGGCAGCGGTGGTTGGTCAGTGTGTACCATCTGCAGATATATCTGCAGATCGATTGATCTGCAGTTACATCTTTAGGTGTGTACCCACCTTTAAGGCCCGTACACACTGGCCGATATATCGGCCGTTCTCTTGAACGGTCGATATATCGCGGGTCCGTCGGCCAGTGTGTACGGCGGGTCCGTCGGCCAGTGTCCGTCGGCCGATATATCACGGGTCCGTCGGCCAGTGTGTACGGCCGATACGTCTGTGAACTCCGTCGTTCACAGACGTATCGCATTGGCCCCGCAGCACAGCCAACGGCCAATATATCTATCGATATATTGGCGCGTCGCTGTGTGTGTACGGGAAAGCTGCGGCGGCCGGCGGTGATTGACAACTGAACTGGGCGGCCATGTGTACACGCCCACCCAGTTCATTACGTCAGTCCCCGACGGATCGGGCAGTGTGTATGCTCAACACACTGCCCGATCCGTCCATAGATACAGTATATCTGCCGATCAATTGATCGGCAGATATATCTTCCAGTGTGTACCCACCTTTAGTCTCCTTCTGTCTAACAAGATATAGCTCTTTGTCTTCATTATTTTGTGTCTGCTTATATTTCCTAAAAGCCATCTTTTTCGCTTTCACAATATTTGCTACTTCTTTCGCAAACCACACTGGCTTCCTTTTCCTTATGTTTTTCCTAACACTTTTGACTCAAAGGTCTGTTGGCTTTAATATTGCACTTTTTAATGTTTCCCACCTCTCCTGCACTGCTTCCAAGTTCTTCCACTCTGCCAAAGAATCGCTTGCACATTTTCCCATCCCTACAAAATCAGCCTTCCTAAAATCCAACACCTTTGTTTTTGTATGGGATGAGCCAGTCTCAGTCTTTATGCTGAACCATACTGCTTGATGATCACTGGATCCCAGGTTTTCACCCACTTTTACATCTGATATTCTGTCTCCATTTGTAAGTATTAAGTGTCTAATATTGCGTCTTTCCGAGTGGTCTCCCTCACCAATTGGTGGAGGGATGCTCCCTGAAGGGAATTTAAAATGTCCCTACTTCTAGTGGAACTAGCAACAGACACCTCCCAGTTTACAACAGGAAGATTAAAGTCTCCCATGATTATTACCTCTCCTTTTAATGCCATTTTACTTTTGTCCTGCAATAGGTTCTTGTCCAGTTCTTCTTCCTGTCCTGGTGGCCTGTATATCATGCCAATACGAATAATCGACTTCTCCCCTGTTCCTATAGTCACCCAAACGGCCTAAGTTTTTTTCCCCAATACTTTGCATTAAGTTAGTATTTATGCTTTTTTTTTTTACATACATTGCTACCCCTCCTCCGATTTTTCCCATCCTGTCCTTCCTAAATAAAGTATATCCCGGTACAGCTATGTCCCAGTCATGATTTTAATTGCCACAATATCTAGATCATCCCTTGTCATTATTGCAGTTAGTTCTGGGATTTTATTTCCTAAGCTCCTAGCATTTGCACACATAGCTTTTAGAGTTTTGTTTGTGCTTTTCCTGTTCCTAGCTATGTTCTTTTCTATGCTTATGTTTATTTGGTTTTTATCTGAATTATCTTCTGTTACTGTGGCTATGCTTCCTATTCCCTTTGCCTGCAGAAACAATACCTCTGTGTTGGGGGAGCAGATTGCTTTATTCCTATTTGGTTCACTGCCCCCCTCTGTTAACCAAATAGGAATAAAGTAAAGTCATGGTAGGAAATAGGCACAGTGCTGGGATCACTCAGAACTATTATAACATACTATATATATTTGCAGAGACTCGTACTTATTTTAAATATATATATATATTTTAATTAAACATACATGTTAATATTACATTAAGTCATTAGTGTGCATTAGTTACAGTCTGGATTTTTGTCCATATACTATAATTGAATGTTGAAAGTTTGTTAAAAATAGCTTTTGAAGCAGTTAATAATATAAATAAATGTGGAGATGTATCAAGGTAATAATGTACAGTAGTTGGCATTATTCTAGCAGATACTGTATAAGTCCACCACAATGTTAAATTGAAACTTACCTTGGAGTACAGTACTGTATGTAAATACAGCATTATCATTGAAATTAATATTATTTATTGTAGAGCTGCCCAATTCGTTATTTAAACACAATCAATATACCATACCTCCCAACATGACCCATTCCAGGAGGGACAAAATGATCTCTACCTGGACTTACCTCTTAATATATGATTGGTGTCACTTGTGTTGAACTTTTTAATTGAGAATTTTAAGTAAGGTGTTTCAACACGGGTGACTGCAATCATAACTTAAGAAGGAAGTCCAGGTAGAGAGCAATTTGTACCTCCTGGAATGGATCATGTTGGGATGTATGATATACTGGTGTTTAGCTATTGTTTTAATTACTTTCCATGTATATAATCATCTGTTTATATATTTTGCCTATAATTTTCAAATGGTTAATCTATTGTGTCTTTTCCATCAGGTGTGGTTTAAAAACCGGCGCGCCAAGTTCCGAAAAAGTCTGAACCCTAAGGCACAGGTGGAAACACTTCATTTAGAACTGGAGAACCTGAAGGAAAATAAGATTAACTGTCATAGAAAGTCCACCTGGTCAGCTTTAGATAAAAGTAATTCTGCCAAGAAATGTAAGACATGGCCTTTGGATTCATGCCAAAATTGTGTATGTCAGATGCAATGGAAAATCCACTTACCACCATCCAAATTTGATCAACAGTCCAAATGTGAAAACAACGTTGATTGCATTCCTAGTCAGGAATCACGTTTTCCAACCGTTTTTCCGTTTTCACCTAAATCTTGGTAATAGATATGTTTTTTTTACTCAAACAAAATTCACAACATAATGACTGTTCACTGAAAACTGTTTTCACTGCAGATGATAGATAGGGTCAGGCAAAAAAATCCTTTCAGATTTAGAAGGTTGACATAAAAAAGGTATGGTTAATGCTATTCACAATTTTAGTATATAGTCTAAAAGTGCATGGAATACAGATTATTTTCAGTTGGTTTGAATATGATATCATCCAGATGGTGGCCTTTATTGGTGATACACATTTGTAGTCAATTTCTGAAGTTTTGCATCACTCTGTGGCAGGGACGTACGGTGAGGTACATGGCTCAGGAGGCAATGGCTAGTACCAGAGCCAGATTTACACACAATTTATGAGCCAAAGGATACATGTGGGCATTATACACAGGTGCTGCAGTACATACTGCTGGGAATTTGGAGAGGTATGATCAGAGATGTGTGTGAAAGGTACAGATGGAGCTGCGCTGATCTGATGCGGCTCCATCACAAACGAGCACTCTTGGCACGACTATGCGATTCGGTGCCTAGCCACATTACAAGAGTGCACAGAGACACTCCCATTGTAGTAACTGGTGAGCATGCATATCTCACAAGCACGCGCGTCCCAGATGCTGCAATAGGCGCGTGCCCTGGCACAGATGGTGTCATGATTAGCATAGCTCCATCTGTAGGCAGGGAAGGCACTGCCTCACCTGCCATAGACTTTTTACTCCAGACTTTTCACTATAAAAATAATTAGAATTATACAAAGAAGATATTTCTAATATATTCTTTGTGTTTTTCATATACTTTATATAGTCAAAACTCTGGTTTAAGCGTTAGTATGACAGGAAAGGCTCTGCATCACTTGCCTCACCCCACCTCAATGGTCTGCGGATCATTTCTGGCGTTATCGCTGCAATTTCCTGATGAAGCTCTCTTTCATTTGTCTGGCTATGTTAACAAGCATCATTTTTATTACTGGGCATAAAACAATCCTCATCAGCTTCATGAAAGGCCTCTATACAGCCAACGGGGCCATCTGATAGCGGAGGTCTACAAACATCCACCAAGAACCATTAATGAACTGAAGACTGCTATATGCCAAGAAATGACCAATATCATATACAAATCCAATTGGGAAAAAAAACTGTTTTCCATGCACTTTTAGATGATGTACAAAAATTTTAAATAGCAATTACCATGCCTATTTTGTTAACATTTAAAATGTGGGAGTTTTTTTTGCCTCACCCTGTATAACGATTACAAATTTTCTATAACAGTAGTTAAGCATTGTCTGTTATATTCCCAATTATAATGAATGCTAAACTGGTTTTGTGGCTCAATGAAAAATATCTTAATATGTTTTGTATTTAAAATTGCCTCTTTTTGCTGCTATGTGTCCCAAGAGACAGAGGGGTCTATTTACTAAGCCTTGGATGGAGATAAAGTGGATGGAGATAAAGTACCAGCCAACCAGCTCCTGTCATTTTTCAAAACACAGCCTCTAACATGGCAGTTAGGAACTGATTGGCTGGAACTTTATCTCTGTCCACTTTATCTTCTTTCAATGCTTAGTAAATAGACCCTAAAATGCTGTAGAGATCAGTAATCTGAAGCATGTTTAATATGAAATACCTACCATCAAAATCCCGATGGTCAAAATACAGACAACAATTGACCAATGGTCAAAATACCAACAAGGTCAAAATACCAACATTTAAAAAACCGACAAGGTCAAAATACAGACATTAAAATGGCGACAAGTCAAAAAGTCACCTGAGCTTTTTTTGGGTTGTGTATGTCAACATGAACACCGTATAACTGTACCGCGTCCCCTCACATGGCTCGCTGCAGTCGCCATGCTTCAGGCACAGTGCCTCATTGAGCTTGGCACACTATTATATTCCCCCTCCAGGTCCACTGGGATGGTAAAGTATGAACAAGTATGTTTCAATGAAAAAATCATGTAAAGCTCATGTCAAAATGTTGACCTGTCGACATTTTAAATGTCGGTATCATGACCTTGTCTGTATTTTAAATGGCAGTATTTTGACCATGTCGGGATTTTGACCTTGTCAGGATTTTGACCGTCGTCAATGGTTGTTGGTATTTTGACCATCGGGATTTTGATTGTAGGTATATTGATCACATCCCTCTGAAGCAATGTAACAGAAATAGCTGTGATTTAAACCACAAACCAGGACATTGCACTATTTACAATATTACTTATAACAACATATTTGGTTATGTGGCTTAGCCAGGTTTGTAAGCAAACACAGTGAAGTAGTGTGTCTAGTATAAATTTTCCTGCTACTAACCAGAGCAGATATATGTGCGTTCTCAGTGCCTACATCTGTCAGCATGACACCAGCTAACAATGTAAGGACAACAATGCCAATGAGATGGTGCAACAGGGGACTCTAGAAATTTTGAGAAACTTCAGTGTGTAAACAAATTTTCTTCTCTCACCAAATTAACTTATTTTGACATACTTGAAGACTTCCTGAGCATCAAAACACTTTTGTTTTTGACACAATACAATAAAAGAAAAGTGTATACATCCTACTTAGTGACAAGATGCCCAGTGTGTGTGACTAAGGCAAGAGTGTATGACTAAGGCAAGCATCTGCAATGGCCACTTGTAGTTTTTTTTATTATATACTGTAAGTTCAGCTACTTCTGACATGAAAAGACTCAACTGTAGCATTTGTTGATGTTACTAAAAGTGTCTTAGCATAGAAAAGTAGAGGTCTTCTGAAAGTGATTGTTGATTTATGACAACTTGTTCCTTTATTCTCAGAGCAACAGGCTCACTAAAGTGTCTGTAAACTGCCCTCATCACAGTCTAATAGCAAAGCTCTGGCATTAAAAAGACAAGAACACTGTCTTCAACTGGCTCAAATGAAGGGCCTCTTGAAAATCAAGAGCATCTAGTTTGCAATCAGTCACACTTCATTAATAAACATGATGAGATGTGTTAGAACTGAAGTTAATTTTTCAGTTTCACTTAAACTAAGGTTTAGCCGGGAAATATTGATAAGGAGAAGAAATAATATCAGAAATGCAGGTATAATGATTAAAGAGCTTCTACTTAACTTACTAGTTTATCAAACAGATATAAACTTCAAGGGAAAGTTCCATATATGACTGAGAGTGGCAAAGCACTTGCATATAAATCTACTGGACAGATTTTAAATTACTTCTATTGAGTTTAGTCATTTGTCAAAGAATATTTGACCCCCCAAAAAAATAATGTTACTAGGTTAGATGGCAGTAGAACTATGTAGTTAAGGTTATTTCATGTTTGAAGAAACATTTATTTTGAGAGGAAACAATCACTTGCAAAGCAAAATGATAATTTCTCTTGAAATGCCAGTTTGCAGATATTTTCAGAAACTTTTTTATGGAATTAAAATAACTTAATATGCATATTATGTGTATATTTTCATATATTTGCAGTCTTCTGTATTATCCTTACATAGGGGGGAATGTGCTAGCCTGTGATTTTGTGGTTTTAACTATTGTTTAGAGTCACAGTATTTGCTATGACTGATTGACAAGAAAATAAAGTCATCATCTATTATTGTTTTAATTATTATTATTATTATTATTATTATTTTAAATCTTTATTTAGTGGGCTCACAGACATAGACCGAATAATAATAAATAAAAAAACAAGTACAGACTTAAAAGTAAGTGAGCCATTTTACACTGACAAAATCAACACAAAAATAAACATAATATGCAAATCAAATGACCGGAGAACACATAGGGAATAGGGGCAGGGAAAGGAAAAAAGGATACAAAGGTAACATGACTACATAAAAAAAGAGAGAAATACTAGGATGAATATAAAGTTTTGGGGAGAAAATACCAGAAAAAATGGGAATGCCATGCATAGTAGAAGGAGAAGAAGAGAGCTGAAGCTTAGTGATGAGCAACAGAAGTCCATTTGGAAGAACCAGACAGGGGTATAATACCAGTGATGATAACATTTATAAGATGTTTCTTTGAGGGAAATAGAAGATTTAGCAATTTCCTATCTTAAGTCATCTAAATCTTCCTCATCAGGTGGGGGGCTGAGGTTTTCCTCCTAGGAGACTTCATGGGGGTTGTGAACAGGGAGAGTAGCATCAATAAGGATACCATAAACTTCAATCATTCAAATCATTGCTTTGGATAAGGGACAGCACTTACAAAGATTTTCAGAGGGTGTAAGGTCATGGAGAAGCAGAACCTGTGCTATAGAGTTGAGGAAATGTCATATTTGAAAGTATTTGAAGGAGTTAAGAGATTGGGCTGGGGATTTTTGTTGTAAACCTGAAAAGAGAAGCCAAGCCCCATGTGAACTGAAATCAGTAGGGAATTTAAGGGACACTGCTGTACATAATTTAATGAGGGCAGCATGTTAACCAGATGGGAAGTCAAGGTTATTCCAAATGGGAGTGAGTGGGGGGGGGGGGGGGGGTCGAGTAGAAGGGAAGGTGGCAGAGTATGTGTTCAAAAAAAGTATAGAAAATATGTGAATTAAATTATAGAATATATGTGTTAAAAAATTTGAGGGTAGGAAGGATGGTTGAGGAGAGAGAATGGTATTGCTTATGAAGGCCCCACAACAAGGACAAATCTGGAGCATGTACATTATATGGTTGGATTCCATATCAAGCCAAGAGGCTGAACTGGATTGGAAATATGAGATGGCAATTTGAGATAAGTGCCAGGTCAGGTAGTAAAGCTGAAAATCAGGGAGCCCTCTGCCACCCCTGGAAATAGGCTTTTTAAGAGCAGTAGAAGATAACTTGGGGGATTGGCCTTCCAAATAAATTAGGGGATAGATTTCTGGAGTTTATGAAAGTGGGAAATAGCGACCGATACAGGGGGAGTTTGGAAAAGATAGTGCCCTTTGGGGAGAATATGCAATTTGACAGCTATGATCCGGATTAATCATGAGATTATGATCCATTTGCTGGAGGATGTAAGGAATTCAGCATCCTGGCAGAAAACATGAAACAACATGGCCTCTAACTTAGAGTATGTGTAGATACAGGGTTCCAAATCACTCAGGCACAGTGGTAGATGAAAAACCAACAGTGGTTTATTGAACAGAATGGGTTATAAATAGTTCAGCACAATACAATTTCACACAACAATTCCCACCACAATCTCCTGACAGAACATTACTTCTTAGCCTAAAGGGCCGTATTCATGGCCCAATTTGGGGAGAGATGTGTGCTGAGCGATCCGCTCAGCACACATCTCTCCCCCCCCTGAGCACAGCGCGACGTGTGCTGAGCATGCAGGGGGGACGGGGACGACAACGCTCATTTCACCCTGCTAGATTGAGCCTGCATGCTGGCCAATCTAGCACCAGCGACAGCGATGCACGGGGCCGCGCATCGCTATCGCTGTGGGGGTACACATGGAGTGATCACTGCTTAAAATCTAAGCAATCTAGTCAGATTGCAAGGATTTTAAGCAGCGATCGCTCCGTGAGTACCCTCTTTTAGAGCAGAGAATCTCCCTCTACTTAAACCCCAGAAGCTTCATATTGCAGGGGTGTGTTTTACTTTCTTCTTTGTCTTAGGATCTTAAGGCATTGGAATACAATAGACATTCTAATTAAGGTGAGCCACCCTGTCTGGCCAGTTTACTGTTGGACAATAGGAATAAACAAAAGGGACAATGGTACCTTAAATTACTCAACCTTTGAGTGTCCACAGTGGTGTAAGTAAACAATAGAAAACTATGGCTAACATGAACACATTACCTAGACCAGGCCTGGCCAACCTGTGGCTCTCCAGATGTTGTGAAACTACACATCCCAGCATGCCCTGCCACAGTTTTAGCATTCCTTAATAGCAAAACTGTGGCAAAGCATGATGGGACTTGTAGTTTTACAACAGCTGGAGAGCCACAGGTTGGCCAGGCCTGACTTAGACTGTAACAGATTATTTGCACAATGGAATATATTTCAATATTAAGGCTGATTCAAACATAGTATGGGAGTGAGCAGGGACATGCTATGGAGAATGAACAAACAGACAAACTGAATGTACTGTATAGGGCTCTGGGGATAAAAAGTACATATTTGACATATTAATTGTCACAGACCACTCATTTTCTCACAGAGTAGTTAATTTTGTTTACAGATAGAACACTGCAGCAATCCAAGAGATACTGTAATACAGATTGGGCAGACAGTTTCTAGGCTGAGCACGTGTAAGTAAAATAGTGTCAGCAAAGAAGGCAATCTTGGAGGTGATACTCCCAACCTGCACTCCTTGAGTATTAGGGTCTTATCAAATCAAAGTGCCTAGAGGCCCAATCACCAGGGCAGAACAAAGACAAGAGCCCTGCCTTGTGACATTTAAGATAGAAAAATAGTCAGAGGAAATGCCATTTATGTAGACCCTAGCTAAAGGACTAGAATGAGGGACATGACACCCATCAGGAAGTGCCCTGAAATCCCAAAGGTCCGCAGACTATAAAGCTCCAGCAGATCCTATAAAAAGGCTTTTTGACATTTAGGGAGAGTAGAATAGCCGAGACTCTCCTGGAAATTCTAATACAGTATGTCCCACATTGACACAACTCAGTCCTGTTTTCCGTGCTGCTAAGTGACTCACCGCTCCTGTCGCACTGTGATCCACTCATGCAAAGGTGCCAGCATACTTTGCCCATTCTAGGATGCATAGACTTCAGTTTTCTTGGCCTTCTCGGTCGCAATCCACACCAGAGTATAGCCTGGAGTACTGCTGCGACAGGTTCCGATCACCTGACCACGGTCCATCCAATCCTAAACCAGACTGGGCTTTCCTGAACCACATATCTCTGCTCAGCCTCTCACAGCTAACCAAGGGTATACTGTATGTTACATCCACTGGCTCTTGCAAATGGCCAATACAACGTCTAAGCTAATTTCCCACTGAGCCTAAGTTACACTGAACTCCTTGACTACTTTCCCCAAAGTAGTGGTATCCTGTACAGTGCAAATTCCGTTATTCTGCTGTACTTCTGCTGTCTAAACTAATCTTTATTGGGCAATGCTACTTGTGAACCCTGCAACTAGTTCTCTAGCTGGTGTCTCACCATGTAACGGTGTAGTGTCCTAGCAACTGCACTATTTGTATCCAGTATCCAGATTGCTGATATTTTCATTTTATCTTCATTTTATCTCCAGACTGTTACACTGACCTCCTTGACTACTTTCCCCAAAGTAGTGGTATCCTGTACAGTGCAAATTCTGTCATTCTGCTGTACTTCTGCTGTCTAAACTAATCTTTATTGGGCAAAGCTACTTGTGAACCCTTCAACTAGTTCTCTAGCTGGTGCCTCACCATGTAACGGTGCAGTGTCCTAGCAACTGCACTATTTGTATCCAGTATCCAGATTGCTGATATTTTCATTTTATCTCCAGACTGTTAGGGAAATTTACTAAGGTCCCGATTCCATCCGAGTTTTTCTTTTTTTCTAAGTGGCATCTCGGTAATTAACTAAACATTAAAATCGGCAGTGTTTGGCCCATTCGTATTTTTTTTCACGGCAGTCTACACAAATACGAATCAATAGACCATCAGTCAAATATGGTTGTTATTTCATACAACATGGTCATTTACCAAGGATTCGTATTTATGAATGCGGTCGGAAATACCTTCAACTCGACCGCAAAAGGCCTCGATTCATGGAAATGAAGACATTTCAAATATAACTGCTATTGGCTGGCATGTTTAACATCTCTCAGTACTGTCCAATTGCTAAGGTAAGTGTTATAATATCCCTGTATGGTTTTGAAGATAATGTTTAAGTTTTATTGTGTTATTGTTAATTTTTTAACAGCATAAATCTTTTTACTGTATGCATTATACATTTAAACATATAATAAATGCCAGTAATTAATCTAGAAATAATTGACAATTTTTTTCTTTTTTGCCTTGGTTTTAGTTTTGGATATGTTAATTTCTAACATTTGTTTACAAAAAATAAACCATGGCCTTAATTTTGACCAGAACATGAAAAATGCTACTTGCATACAATTACCAATGTCCATTTCAAAAACATTATTAAGATCAATTATTTTGCAGGTCGTCCTCTGGAGCAGGATGGCCCTTTCCCACTTGTGTGTGATCGTGTTCGGCCAGAACGTCTTGTTGGTGAGGTTACAGGTGACACTAATGGGGTTGAGGCTGTAGAACTGGTGCTTGTTTGCTCAGATTGATGACTGAGATGCTAGGTTAGGGTAGTTAGAGTGAGATTCAAGTCTCTAGTGGCTGTCGTGTGGGTTTCCATGATTCGGACCATGCTCTCTTGTGTGTTTTGTGTTGCAGTTTATATCTGCAGGTAGGCTTGATGAAGCCTGTGATTTTCATCCATGATTCTTTGGTATGTGTCTAGCATCCTATTATTGTCTGCCCTCATTAATCCCAGGGTGTTAGCCATTCTGGTGAGTACCGTGGTTTGTCTAGTGTTGCTTCTGCATAATCTTGGGACATGATGGGCCAGACTAGCAATTGGGTTTGCCTATGCAAACAATCTAAGTTATTGGTTTTCACTTGTGATTCTGTGAGACCTGCAAAACCTGCACTGTGTGGGGTCCTGAGGACTGAGTTTGAGAACCTGTGGTCTAATGTAAATAAAGATGAATGTGGTGGGGTGTAATGTGAATAAGGGGCATTACTGTTAGGAGTAAAAATTAGCTCCACCTACTGTATGGACCTTCTAAAATGTGTCAGTTAGTAATTAATACACCTGTGCACTTGCTGGTTTACCTGCAAAACATGCACTGTGTGGGGTCCTGAGGACCAAGTTTGAGAAACACTGCATTAGACCATGCAGTAGTGCCCTTTCCTTATGTTACACCAGAAAATATTGTAGTACACCTTATACACATACAGTACAGTAATGCCACACATTAGTAATGCATTTCATATTTACATTTTCTGATTTAATTTCATAGAGCCGCAGTCACTCACAGAATATAGGCATGTACTATAGAATCTCATTTTATTCAGCAGAAGCTGATTATTCCCGTTTGGCTAGTTTGCCGCCTCTGTACAGTATATTACAATAGAAAAAAGTTATAGTGTCAGTGAAAAAAGCACCTCATGACAGATACTGTACACAAGCTCATGTCTAAATACTGTATACTGTAAGCAGTGACATTAAGGGGTACAGTATATGCAATTGCGGTCGAATTCCGGCAGGAATACGGAAAAAATGGACACGGGATCCCCCATCTTTTTAGAACCAGCACCGGGCTCTGCGCCTGGTCCTGGTGCAAAAAATAAGGGGGACAAAAAAGCGTAGGGGTTGATAAAGCTAAATATTTATCTTACTTAAAACCCTTTAAGAGGTCTAAGAACACTGTACGCTATAAGAACACTGTACGCTATTGACGTATGAAATACCGTAAGGGTACGCACGTTGCGTAACAATCGCTTAGCCGTAGTCGAGACGCTCAAGCGTCACGTTCGCTCACGGCCAAGAGATCACAGACAGGCACGCTATTGGCTGCCGACTAACGTAATGGTTCGCTATAGCGTAGCTAACGCTCGGGACCACGAGGAGATCACCAACGGCGCTAACGCTCACAATGTTAAACCTTTATGTGTAAACCATGAACAATGTATTATACAGGAAAACCTTAGTGAAATGATAGAGTGTAGATGCAACACAGTGTAACCTTATTAACTCAAAAGCTGTTCGAGCGTCACCGACGCTCTGAGAATACTTCACACTATAAGAAATACACAAATACCGGGCTTAGGGTCTAACGCCTTATATGAATGTTATACTTGAAAAAGAATAATACAATACAAGTCATACACTACAATATAACATAGACTAACTAACCAGATAACTACACAGGAAATACAATACAATTACGTTTAAGGGAAAATGAGAGAGAAAGAGGAGGAGAGAGAGAGAGAGAGAGATAGAGATATGGCTCACAATAACAATAAAGACAATATGATTGCGGAGAAAACTTACGCACAAAGGGAACGATCGCATGCGCCTCGATATCCAGCTCCCGATTATCAGCATTGAGAACCGTTGAAGAGAGTGAGCTGGATATGATCGGCTTGTCTATTTATGCCCCACACACAATACAATTCAATGGTCCCTACAATCTCATTGTTCATTGGACACAGGAATTCGTCTTCGTATTATAACAAAAGGTCATAGGTTGATTCATACAGGTGGGCTGAGACCATTTCCAACTGCTCAGGTGGGTGGGAAACTAGGTTTCCCGCCGCATGGATAAGTAAGTGCAAATAATAGTAAAAGTACATAAACTTCTTATGTCCATAACTATTCGCACGAGCGATTAATCTGCTTCAAACCAACACCGGAATATTGCTAATTAAATACTCTTCCGATGGATACTAAACACCACTGTATGACCCATGTCTGACCCTTCGTATCAAACAAAGAGGGATATCTTTGTCCATGAACATGCTATATTAACTAAACTTTCAGAATCTATCAAAGGGACCATGATCTAAAAAATACGTTATACAGTTAAAATATGTTATGAACGAGTCGCCCGCTAGACGCACATAAACTTTACCGTAAATGCGCACACCGTGCGCCTGCGGGTGCCCGCAGCGGCGAGTATGCGCACGCACGGCAGGGCTCATGAACGTGCAACAGGCACTCGCATGAGGTGCAAATATGGCAGTGTGCATAGTGATATTTTTCTGACTTTGACAGTCCACCCTTTGGCAGTCAACAATAACTGCCACTTCCTAAAACATTTCAAAACGAGAAAAATATATGTCAAGTGTAAATACATTTCCATGATTGGGTAAGGGAGGAGAGGAGAAGGTAAGAAAAGGGTATGACCTAGTGAGATAGCAGAAGCATGTGTGTATGAATCCATGTTTGGGGGGTCATGTATCATCGTGCCGTACGTGTTTTAAATCAAGCTTCGAGGTATTGCGAAGTATACATTTGAATTCCTTCTTATCCCGTTTTAAGGGTCTGTGGATGGGCTGTCAAACTCTACCGAGCTCTTTTCGGCTGTGGTTGTAACAAAATGGGGAAGCACATTTTAGTTGATGATACATGAATGGGGGGGGGATATGTGATTGCTGATATCTGTGCCTGTATTCCCTATCGACTATGTGTGTCATTACCTGAAGGTTGTAGAGATGAAGATAAAGAACAATTATGGTAAATGCAGTGGTATTCTATGTCAGGTTAATGAACATTTGTCGGTTGAAGTCTTGTTCGGTGTCTGTTGAATGCAGTCTTCTTTGGGCTTTTGCCAAAAAGGTGTGGGCAAAAGCTTTGTCAATGTCCATAGACTTACAAAGGTGTTGGGCTAGCGTAATTTTAAAATTTCTAGGGAAACTGGGGGTCTATGGCATAGTTCATCAAATATCTGTGTATAAGGTTGTCAAAACTTCTTCTTTAATCCATCAGTTGTCTGTATACAGGATCATCAAATTTCCTCGTCAAAAGTGGGTCTTTTTACCTTGGACAAACCGGAAAAACAGGTGAAAGAAACGGACCGTATAATCGCATTTTCATCACATCATTGTTTCTACAGTTGGGTCATAAATCAAATCCATTGGAATTACAATTTCCTCACTCCTTAGACTCATTACCCTGGTACTACGTTTGCACTTCATTAAAGCCTGACCGCATCTAAATATCAAGCCAATCGATATGACAACACCTAAGATACATAGGAGAAACTTCCCTACATCCATTATGACTCCTTGAGCCCATTCTCCTAAACCAGAGAACCAATTTCGCGGGTTCAACCATGACACGCAACCAGTCAGCTCATTACCCACAGCAGCAAGGGTGAGATTGTGTCTCCTGCGAAATTCCCACTTTAATTGGAGAATATCGTCCATCTTTTGGTCTATGACCTCGACCGGGTCCTCGGTGCTATTCGTTATATATGTGCAGCATTTCACGCCGTACTGCGTTGCCAGTGTGACACAATATCCACCTGTTACTGCCGTGAGATAATTAAGAACCATTCTATGCTGAACCAGTTCTGTTTTATAAGCTTGAAGTTCTCTTCCAGTATACCTAAACGTGTCATCATACATTTCTGTGATATTGTCTAACAAATTTGCAAGCGCAGATATGTATCTATAGTTCAGCACTCCTCTAGCGGTGCGAGTGAAATCTAGCGCAAGTAGAACCTGAATCCCGGTGGATTCATGGATCATGTCAGAGGCCGAATGCTCTGTCCTTTCTGTCAGTTGCCTTTTAGCTACGTGCTCGTAATGAGTGTGAGTATAAGGAGCTTGGGCACCACGGTGTATATCTTTCATTTTGGCATGTGATACAGTCATTACCTCAGGCAGTACTTTTCCAATATAACACAATCCTTCAGAGTTTGGGGCAAGCCACTTATACGCCTTCCTCCCGCATATGAAATATGCATCATCGGGGAGAACATATGGGACGGAGTAGGACATAACCATATTACACATCTTCCATGTGAAATCTCCTAACCCTAATTCTCCCATCTGTCTAGTACACGTATCAGTTTGTACGATATGTGCACAGTATCCTGGTGATACCTCTCCAACTCTCGTAATCCTACTTCCTAGGGTATACCTATATCGGAAAGATTTTTCTCTACTGGCTATGTGGCGTATAAGCTCTGTATCTGTCGGCATTCTATCTGCTCTATATGAAAAGGTCATGGTTTGGTTACTCCATGACACTTCCCAATTTCCCGGCTTTCGGGGATTGGTAATGTTAAAACATATTAGGGATCTATCCACATGATATTGGTGGAGCTTCAAACTAGGAGGACTGGAGATATTAAACCTCCTGTCCACCGGTCTCCCACCCTTTAGCTCAAGTACCTCCCCTACCGTTAAAGGAAATGGTACTAGTCCTGATTTGCTATGACCTTGAGGTACTTGAGAGCATACCCAACAATCTGTTTGATTTAACACACTACCCACTAAGGAGTGATAGTCACTCAATGGATGCCGGTCCATGTGGATATTAAAACTGGATTGGCATTTCTTAATGCACCCATCCTCAACTACATTGTCACAGAGCCTGCAGATACAGTTTTCTTCAGCTAACAATCCTTCACAATTCCTTCTATTGTCAATGCTATCGGATCGTTTTCTGATACTCGCCTTTACTTGTTGGTTAAGTTGTTCTTGGAAAACTACGCCTCCATTTTTGTCATCAGAACCCATTCCAGAACCTCTCTCGACCTCCATGGTACTCTCGCCGGAACAGACTGCTCTGGTCAACATTATGGTCAACAGGAAAATCCAGATCACAGTCTCTTGGGGCAAGTCCATCTTATAGGAGGAAACGGAGAAGAATGAGAAGGGGGAAAAAAATAATTGAGGGAGAGGGGATGGGAAGTGGAGAAAAACAATAAAAGGGAACAGGGAATCGACAACTGCTTTTGATCTTATGATTTTCAATGCTCAGGTGCCGCCTCAGTCCTCCTGGAACAGACACTCCAGTGATACAACTTCCTCTACCGTCTGTTCCTTATCACGGGACCTCTCTGGATCAGCAACCTTCTTACAGTGGGACGAATGAACCCAAGTCTCTCTCTCGGCAACCTTCAATGCTGTAATGCTAGTCAATAAGACTTGGTATGGTCCTTCCCATCTGTCAATAAGGCAACCTGAGCGTAGAAAATTCCGTATCATTACATAATCCCCAGGTTCAATGTCATGACAATTACTATCTGGTAAATCAGGAATCACTAACTTCAAATTATCATTTTGATTCCTTAGCTGTCTACTCATGTTAATCAAGTATTTTACAGTCACTTCATTGTTACACTTCAAATCATCCTGAGGGTTAATCATAACATGCGGTTGTCGACCAAACAAGATTTCAAAGGGAGACAGATTAAGAGGGGACCTGGGAGTGGTTCTGATGCTGTACAGTACAATGGGTAAAGCTTCTGGCCATGTCAATCCTGTCTCTGCCATAACTTTGCTCAGTTTATTTTTAATAGTGCTGTTCACTCTTTCCACCTTCGCACTCGCCTGTGGACGGTATGGAGTGTGCAGCTTGCTATCAATTCCCATCAACTTACACATTCCTTGAAAGACATCACCTGTAAAATGGGTACCCCTATCACTTTCGATTATTCTAGGGATACCATATCTACATACAAATTCCTGCACAATTTTCTTAGCAGTGAACATAGCGGTATTTGTGGCCGCAGGAAATGCTTCGACCCAATTTGAGAATACATCTATACAAACAAGTACATATTTCAAATTTCGACAAGGGGGTAATTGAATAAAGTCAATCTGTATTACCTGAAAAGGGCCGCCTGTAGGTGGGATATAAGATGGTTCTGTTGGTATTGCCTTTCCGATATTCTTTCTCAAGCAGGTAAGGCATGACATTGCTCTCTTACTCGCATGAGATGAAAATCCTGGGGCGCACCAATATGCTCTTACCAACTTGCACATTCCCTCTTTGCCCAGATGAGTCAGCCCGTGTGCTGCCTCAGCTAAACATGGAAGATATGCTCTGGGGGCCAGTGGTTTACCTTGTCCATCCGTCCAGAGTCCTGAGGACTCCTGGCCATATCCCTTTGCCTTCCAGACTGCCTTTTCCTGTGTGGAACACAAATTTTGCATTTCACACAACTTCTGTGTGTTGATGGTATTAAATACCATCAATTGTGTGGTGTCTGTCTGTCTGGGTGTACCAGCTGCTAACTTAGCTGCTTCGTCTGCTCGGCTGTTACCAAGTGATACTGGGTCCTGGCTATATGTGTGTGCTTTACACTTGATAACAGCCACTCTGTCGGGTTCCTGTATCGCTGTTAGAAGCCTTTTGATGTGAGCTGCATGCGCTACCGATGTACCAGCTGCCGTCATGAAATTTCTGAGGCGCCATAGGGCTCCGAAATCATGGACTACCCCGAAGGCGTATCTAGAATCGGTGTAGATATTGGCTGATTTGCCCTTAGCCAATTCACATGCTCTGGTTAGGGCGACCAGTTCAGCAACCTGGGCTGAGTGAGGTGGGCCTAGCGGTTCAGCTTCTATGGTGCCTTGGTCGTCTACGACTGCGTATCCAGTACACAAGTCTCCCGAGTCTGACTGTCTGTGACAACTCCCATCCATGTAGAAGGTAAGATCTACATCTTCCAGTGGGTTGTCACTGATGTCAGGCCTTGCGGTAAAATTTTGGGTCAAATATTCCATACAATCATGTGTGTCCTCCTTTGTATTAAATCCTCCTTCCCCACCACTCTCATCCTCCACCCTTTGTGCCTGTCCAGGCACACCTGGGAGATATGTTGCAGGATTTAATGCACTGCATCTCCTTATGGTGATGTTTACGGGGGCCATTAGTGCCAATTCCCATCTTGTAAACCGCGCTGATGAGACGTGCCTGGTTTGGGCAGAATTTAGCAAGGCTGACACTGCATGTGGTGTATGAATTGTGAGGTTGTGACCTAGCACTACATCTTCGCTTTTTGTTACTAGCAATGCTATCGCAGCAACGTTTCGCAAGCATGTGGGGAGGGATTGCGCTACCGTATCTAGCTGAGCGCTGTAGTATGCTACCGGCCTGCTGGCATCACCATGCTTTTGGGTTAGGACGCCTGCCGCGCAACCAGCACTTTCTGTTCCGTACAGCTCAAAGGGTTTCCCATAGTCTGGCATACCTAATGCTGGCGCCTGCGTTAGGCACTGTTTAAGTCTCTCAAATGCCATCTCGGACTCGTCTGTATGCGAAATCCGATCCGGTTTGTTTGAGGAGACCATCTCCTGCAAAGGTAACGCTAGAATGGAAAACCCTGGGATCCAGTTACGGCAATACCCACACATTCCTAAAAACGTTCTGATCTGTTGCTGGGTTTGTGGCAGAGTCATGTCTCTAATTGCTTGAATTCTATCAGCGGTCAGGTGTCTCAGTCCTTGTGTTAGACAGTGTCCCAAATATTTTACTTTAGTTTGGCATAATTGTAACTTGTCTTTGGAAACCTTGTGTCCTGTGTCTGAAAGATGAAACAGGAGCTGTTTCGTATCCTTCAGGGATGCTTCCAATGAATCTGAACACAGTAGTAAATCATCCACGTACTGTATCAATATTGATCCACTCTCTGGTTGGAAAGACTGTAAACAATCATGCAAAGCCTGAGAAAATATACTTGGACTATCTATGAAACCTTGTGGTAATCGAGTCCATGTGTATTGGACTCCTCTGTATGTAAATGCAAACAAATATTGGCTGTCAGGGTGCAGAGGTACCGAAAAGAAAGCGGAGCAGAGGTCAATAACAGTGAAAAATTTCGCAGTGGGAGGGATTTGCATAAGGATGACAGCTGGATTTGGCACTACAGGGAACTGACTCTCAACTATTTTGTTAATCCCGCTTAGATCCTGCACTAGCCGGTAACCCCTCCCCCCACTCTTTTTCACAGGGAAGATGGGACTATTGGCAGTGCTGGATGTTCTTACCAGAATGCCCTGTTGTAGCAAGCGCTCTATTACTGGGTAAACTCCTAACTCCACCTCTGGCTTCAGAGGGTACTGTGGGATTTTTGGAGCTATCCTACCATCTTTTACTTGTACAACTACCGGAGCTATGTTTGCCATTAATCCAGTGTCCTGTCCATCTTTAGTCCAAAGTGACTCTGGTATCTGGGATGTCATTTCTTCTACCTGGGAGGGAGTCCTATTTGTCATAATGGTATGTGACATTAATTTTGATGGGGAGTCTAACATGTCTCGCACTTCCTGAGCGTGATTCTCAGGTATGTCCAAGAATACACCTTCAGGAGTACAATAAATGACGCACCCCATTTTACACAATAAGTCTCTTCCCAGGAGATTAGTCGGTGCCGATGCAGCCAGCAAAAAGGAATGCTTGGTATGTAAAGGCCCTATTGTAATCTCGGCTGGTTTGCTAACAGGGTAGTGCTGGACTACTCCCGTTACTCCCATGGCTGGAATTGTCTTACCAGTGGTTCTCATGCCCACTGTCGAATTTATCACTGATTTGGCCGCCCCCGTATCTACAAGAAAGTTTAATGATTTACCAGCTACATTAATTGCAATTTCGGGTTCACTTCCAAGACTTGCAATCAATTTTACTGGCTGCAGATTACAGGTATGGCCACACCCCTATTGGGTATGGTGACCTCCCTGAATCCCGCTGGCAGCAACTACCTGTGAAGGGGTTAAATGGGAACTACCAGAGGCTTGCCAGTCTCTGTTCGGGGGGTATCTTTTTGTTTCCCCTGCATGTGGCTCATAACTCCGTTTCTGTGGACCCTGCTCCCAATGTCGTGTGTTGTGTCGTTGTCTAGGGGGTTGATAAGACTTTTGTATGTTTCTCGATTTACAGTCTCGTGCAAAGTGTCCCTCTCTATGACAAGAATAACAGGTTACCACATTTGACTTACCCACAGGGTTTGGTGATTTATACAAAGGCTGCCTTGTGGTCAGGGCCTGTATACTTACGGCCATTAACTTATCACCTTGTAATTCTCTGTGTCTGGTGATATTCCGATCGTGATCAACAGCTGCCTCTCTCAAAGTAGCCACTGACAGACCTCGCCAACATGGTTGCGTGGTCTGTACCCTTGTCTTTAATGCCTCTTTTAAACCATCCATTAGTACAGATACTGCTACTTCTCGATGGTTTATGTTTGTTTTAATGTCCTCTATGGTGTACAAAGTGTTACCAGTTTTTAGTGCGCAAAAAAACCTCCTATAATGCAGCTAGTTATGTATATCAGAGTAGCGCATCCGTGTTACTCAGAATAAGTGATTAATGTCCTCTATGCCTGTGTATTTTGCCATATCTAGTAATGCCCTGTGAAAATACTCTGCAGCTGTTTCTGACTCCTTTTGTTTAATGGAGAATATCTTGTTCCATTTAACTACAGCTGGGAAATACTCCTTTAACTGTAAACTTATCCTTTTTACATTATCTTTGTTGTACACATCTGTAAGAGGTACATCCTGATCCAATCCACAGTCAGCTAAAAATTGAGCCGAGTCGACATTGGAGGGTAAACAAGCCCTCAGCAATACCTGCCAGTCTTTGTTATTGGGCTCTAAAGTGTTCCCTAGGTCTCTGATGTATTTCTGGCTAGCAACTAAGTCTTTCCTAGGGTCAGGGAATTCAGACACTATGGTTCTTAATTCCATTCGGGAAAATGGGCTATACATGGCAATGTTCCTAATGGGAGTGACTCCTGTGGTGTCTGTTTTCCCATTTGGAACAGCTATCACCCTAACAGGATTAAGTCTAGCAACATCATTCTGTGTAGATTCTACAGCCTGTGGTGAAATGGTTTCAGCATAGTGTATGGTGCCATACTTACCCGTAGATACGACCTCACCTGTCCCTCCGCTAGGGGCCTTTGTTACTAATCTTAAGGGTTGGGCCGTGCCTACTGTAGTTTCTGATATGGTGGCTGCTAGAGAGAGCGCCGATATTGTTGCCGATTCGTCCTCTTGATCACACTCCTGGGGAAAGTTCAAAACAGGGTACAACTTGCACGGGTTAATAATTGCATTGGTTAACTTATTAACATTTATACAGTTGCTAAGTGTTTGTTTGTTACACCCTAGTGCGTCATTCTCCGCAACCAATTTCTCTCCTGATATGTAAGGTGGTGGCGGGGCCGTGGCTATCAGTTTCTTGATAGGATTAGATCCCGCCGCCTGAGCCAATCCTCTCTGTATTTCACCCTCCTGTTGCCATAACTGCAAATAATCATAATGTTTGATTCGTCTCTTTGTTGATTTAATGAGACATATCCTCCTCCTTAGATTTTGTAACACTTCTGGGCTAAAGCTACCTACTCTTGGGAATTTCTCCCCGTCATGTACAGTCATTCTCTCCCATTCATCACATAAAACCTCTGTGTGTGAACCGTATTTTTCACACATTACGTACCTTGACGACCCGACTGGTCGGTTTACTGAATCAACCCGAACCGAGGTTGATCGCCCCCTACCTGAACAATTGGCCCCCATACCTGTAGGTGTTGCTTTCACCACCTCTGACCTTCAATCAGGGTCTTCAGCGAACCCTTACAAAACCAAAATGTTCAAGATAGGCTGACGGTGGCGGTTTACCGAGTACCCCACTCACTCGCCCACGCCGACCAATACGACCTACACACTGTCCTTGTGCTGGCGTACTCGACCCAGGGCCCCTATGAACCTTTATTTACTGGAACATGTGAGTGTGTTCCGCAGAGCATTGACCCTTTCCAGTAACTGTTGGTTGTTGGATAATTCCTGAGTGACCAGCGAACTTCCCTTTAGAAAATAAAAAATTACACAAATCACGTCAGAATGTACAAATAGTGTTTATGGTATTGGTCAGATTTAACTAATGCACACAATTACGTGCGGTACAATCGTTCAGCACATAAGCAACTAATCTTATGTGCAGAGCGACCAGTGGAATCGAAAATTTCGGCTGCGAATTCCTTCAGCATGAGCTTTAACGGCCTATATGGGTTCTGCACCAACCCCCTGGGTTGTGCTCTTTTCTCTATTTATAGCGGACTTCCTTGTCTGCTGTACCTGGACCTCCTGGTCTGTTCTGGACCTCCTGGTCTGTGCTACAGTGTGACCTCCTGGTCTGCTATACTCTAATGCTCAGATTCTATGTTTAACAAGGGATGCCTCCCTAGCCACCATGTACGTCACTTACATGCATGTACCCTGCGAGAACTCGACTTCTTGTGGTTCAACCTCAAAAATTGTATAAACTTATATATACAAAACACTCACTCATCACATGTACACTTTTGTTTCTATTTCTGCGCAGAAATTTTCTTTCCTTTAGACCAGATGTGTTGTAAATTTGGAGAAGGATCTGTTAGTCTAAATTTCGGACACTAAAATAGACTTGCGCTATTTATCGCGTTGCCACCTTTTCGCCTGTTACAATAACAGTGTGTGATTTGAGTTAAGTGGGCGTATCCGGACGCTCCGTTACGTAATATACGCTGCGTGCGTCGGCCTTTGAGTTGCGTACGCGAGTCTCACCCTTTGTTAGAGACACGTGTACGCAAAGCAAATATCCACCGTAACACAATTCACACGTTTATCAATGTAGATGATCCTCGATCATCTACTGAACACCACACCAATCTCTCCTTGTATCTTTAGGTAGAGCTGCGTGCGTGCTTTGCACTTTATCCCTTAATGTATTACTTTTACACTTTAACTATGAAATAGCGACAAATCTCTCTTAGCACGTTTATCAATTATAAAATGGCAAACAGGAGAGTGATATATGAAAATACACGAATAAAAGAAATGCAGATATACGTGTGTGCGTACGCAAGACAGAAATAAACAGTTTTAAAAGACACTAGCGTGTTTTTCTTACCTCCGGTTCCGGATTCCCTCAGCACCCTTTACTAAGCAAAGCAGACGCTTATCCAGACAGCACTACGAGGAATATGACCTCCCGCCCTTTGCTGATGGATAATGTCTGCTGAAATTACGTAGCAGAGATATGTGAAGGACGGACGAGCTGCCAATTGATAAAGCTAAATATTTATCTTACTTAAAACCCTTTAAGAGGTCTAAGAACACTGTACGCTATAAGAACACTGTACGCTATTGACGTATGAAATACCGTAAGGGTACGCACGTTGCGTAACAATCGCTTAGCCGTAGTCGAGACGCTCAAGCGTCACGTTCGCTCACGGCCAAGAGATCACAGACAGGCACGCTATTGGCTGCCGACTAACGTAATGGTTCGCTATAGCGTAGCGAACGCTCGGGACCACGAGGAGATCACCAGCGGCGCTAACGCTCACAATGTTAAACCTTTATGTGTAAACCATGAACAATGTATTATACAGGAAAACCTTAGTGAAATGATAGAGTGTAGATGCAACACAGTGTAACCTTATTAACTCAAAAGCTGTTCGAGCGTCACCGACGCTCTGAGAATACTTCACACTATAAGAAATACACAAATACCGGGCTTAGGGTCTAACGCCTTATATGAATGTTATACTTGAAAAAGAATAATACAATACAAGTCATACACTACAATATAACATAGACTAACTAACCAGATAACTACACAGGAAATACAATACAATTACGTTTAAGGGAAAATGAGAGAGAAAGAGGAGGAGGAGAGAGAGAGAGAGAGAGAGAGAGATAGAGATATGGCTCACAATAACAATAAAGACAATATGATTGCGGAGAAAACTTACGCACAAAGGAAACGATCGCATGCGCCTCGATATCCAGCTCCCGGTTATCAGCAATGAGAACCGATGAAGAGAGTGAGCTGGATATGATCGGCTTGTCTATTTATGCCCCAGACACAATACAATTCAATGGTCCCTACAATCTCATTGTTCATTGGACACAGGAATTCGTCTTCGTATTATAACAAAAGGTCATAGGTTGATTCATACAGGTGGGCAGAGACCTTTTCCAACTGCTCAGGTGGGTGGGAAACTAGGTTTCCCGCCGCATGGATAAGTAAGTGCAAATAATAGTAAAAGTACATAAACTTCTTATGTCCATAACTATTCGCACGAGCGATTAATCTGCTTCAAACCAACACCGGAATATTGCTAATTAAATACTCTTCCGATGGATACTAAACACCACTGTATGACCCTTCGTATCAAACAAAGAGGGATCTCTTTGTCCATGAACATGCTATATTAACTAAACTTTCAGAATCTATCAAAGGGACCATGATCTAAAAAATACGTTATACAGTTAAAATATGTTATGAACGAGTCGCCCGCTAGACGCACATAAACTTTACCGTAAATGCGCACACCGTGCGCCTGCGGGTGCCCGCAGCGGCGAGTATGCGCACGCACGGCAGGGCTCATGAACGTGCAACAGGCACTCGCATGAGGTGCAAATATGGCAGTGTGCATAGTGATATTTTTCTGACTTTGACAGGGTTCCCCATATTTTTTGAACCAGCACTGGGCTCCACTAGCTGGACAGATAATGCACAGTCGGGGGACACTTTTATACCGGTCCCTGCGGCCATGGAATTAAATACCCAACTAGTCACACCTGGCCGGGGTACCCTGGAGGAGTGAGGGCCCCTTAAATCAAGGGGACCCCCCCTCCAGCCACTCGATTATCTCTATCGCCCCTGTGTATTGTAGCTAGGGGATTGTGACGCTCCTTCAGCATTGCCCCGTAGCCTGCAAAATCTGTGCTGTTTTTTGCTCCATAGCTGAGTGCCTCCTAGGAGCTAGGAGTCACAGGCGGTAGCCATTTCAATTGAGTCTGCCCTGCTATAGAATTGTATGTGTACAGTACCGTACGGTGCATAGAACCTTTACAGTAGAAACTCTCCTGCAGCTTTGGCCTGCTTTACTGTATGTAAAACTTGTGTTTTGTCAGTTTGCTATGCGACCGAGCCCGGTGTAACGTACTGTAATGTGCATAGACCTCGCTTATCTCTGTGTATTTTGGCTAGGGGATTGTGACGCTCCTTCAGCATCGCCCCGTAGCCTGCACAGCTTTTGCCATTTCTCATTCCATACCCGACTGCTGACTGCCACGAGGTGGGGGTTCAGGAGGTGGGGGTTCAGGGGTAGTGGTCATTTTGACAGTGTGCTATGCGATTGAGTCCGGTGTACCGTAATACTGTATGCAATCCTACAGTAGCTTATCCCCATCGCCCTGTGTATTTTGGCTAGGGGATTGTGACGCTCCTTCAGCATTGCCCCATAACCTGCACAAGGGTTCAGGGGCGGCGGCCATTTTGCCAGTGTGCTACTGTATGTGATCGAGTCCGGTGTACCATAATGTGCATACTGTGTATTTTAGCTAGGGGATTGTGACGCTCCTTCAGCATTGCCCCATAGTCTGTACAATCTGGACTATTACTTGCTCCATAGCCTAGGGCCTCTGTGGGGCAAGGAGTCATAGGTGGTAGCCATTTCTATTCAGTCTGCCCAGCTACAGAATTGTATGTGTACTGTACGGAGCATAGAACCTTAACCTGCATAGAACCTGCACATTATGGTACACCGGACTCGATCGCATAGAACCGCTCATGCAGCTTTGCCCTGGTTTATGTGAATAAAAAAAAAAATAAAGTGTCTGAAAAAAACTAACATGCATTCGTACTTAAGGAATCGAACCCGGGACTCTGAGTATAGGAAGCGAAACACTTCACCACTTCGCCGCAGACAAATGTATAAATCCATTGGTTTTGATTATGCTGTAATGGCTACGGGATTAGGACGATAACATACTGTACAAAATTCCTAATCTTGAGAGGCAATAGTGAACTTGTAACACACATCCATTTGCAACAGTGTACACTACTGGTTTTACAGTACTGTATGTTTTGTCTGCGGGACTTGGACGCTCACATACAGTATTCATAAAGTATTGTAGATGGATCATATACAGTACTGTATGCTGTACTATTTGCGTCGGTGTCGTATATACAGTACTGTATTAAATAATGCAGCGTAATGAGTATTTACTGTATGCAGCGTAATGAGACGCCTTAGTAAAGTAGTCCTTATTATGTATTTCAGTATTGTATTTTACGGGAGACCACACGCATGCGCAGTGGTGATTGTAAAAAGCGACATCTGGTTGCTGATCGCAGGTATTACACGTAAAGGTAACGCCAAACGCCATGTCTGCCTCCGTGCGATTAGGTACGCCTCTCTGTGACTAGGCGCGCCTCCCTACGCTGCATATGCTCGATCGGGACAAACGCCTCAGCCACTCAAGATAAAGGTGGCTACATCTGTACCTGACAATCACTCTCACCAGGGCCATATTTTGGTTTTGGATCTGGATGATTTTTGAAAAAAACAAACCTGCTAAAATCACAGAATTTGGGGGTAATTTTGATCCTACGGTATTATTAATCTCAATAACATTTATTTCCACTAATTTCCAGTCTATTCTGAAGACCTCACTCCTCACAATATTATTTTTAGGCCAAAAGGTTGCACTGAGGTAGCTGGAGATGAATTTGCTAAGCGACACAAGTGTGTGGCAAAAACATCTGGCCCATCTAGTAGTAGCACTGCAGTGTCAGACAGGATGGTAGATTTAAAAAATAGGTCCCAAACAGCACATCATGCCAACAAGAAAAAGATGTGCAATGAGGTAGCTGTATGACTAAGCTAAGCGACACAAGTGTGCGGCACAAACACCTGGCCCTTCTAGGAGTGGCATGCAGTGGCTGAATGTAGAAAGTGGCACGCAATTTTTTGGGCCCTGACAGCATCTACTGCACAACCCTGTTATTTTTCAAATAATTCTGAACCACCAAATTAATTGTATGTGCAAAGCATGAGACGTGCTGGAATTTACCCAGATGTAATGCACGCACAATATTGGTGGACTTATACGGCAGTACCCTGAACTTATACGGAAGTACCACTTGACTTATACGGCAGTACCCCTGGACTTATATGGCTGCACCCCTGGACTGGATTTATACAGCTGCACCCCTGGATTGGACTTATATGGCAGTACCCCATGACTTATATGTGTCACGATCCGGGTATCTGGACGCCATTACTTACCTTTCAGATGCCTCCTAAGGCTGGCTCAGCGCTCCAGGACCGGATTCCATCTGTTATTCTGATGTCCACATTCCTGCCTCCTCTCCTGTCACTCTGAGACGCTGTCACAGCGGCGCCATGTTACATCCGGAATGGCGTCTCCCGCGGCCTCCGCCGCCGTCACTGAGTTTCTGCATGCAGGATGTCAGAGTGGCGCTTACGTCAGCCGCGGCCTCCGCTGTGCCCGCGTGGTTCAAATATGCACTCATCAGTCTGGCGTCTCCTGTTTACTGTTAAAGTTCCCATATGGATTACAAACCAATCTTCCCTCCAAGTGTCTGCATGGGCGCAGCCATGTTGGATTCTGTCACCTGTTCATTTCCACCAATCTGTTGTTACCATTGTAATCTGCATAATTGCCTAGCCAATCCCTTCCTTGCTGCAGGTATAAGTATTCTGTGCCTGAGCAAGGAAGGGGTCAGTGCTTTGGTTGTCAAACCTAGTTCCAGTTTGTCTCTCTCTCCTGTGGTTGTTTTCCAGGTTCCAGTTACCATCTCCAAACTTCCACTAAAGAGACCCGCTCCAGTTTACCATCTGCGGTGCAGCCTGACTCTCCAGTCCTCTGGGACTCATCTGTTTCCAGTTACAGAATTACCTGCTTCCAGCCTAGCTTCCAGCAGAGTTCAGCTTTTCTTAAAGTGCCGGAATCATTTCTGCAGATTACCTCTCACCACCGGTACTATTATTTCACCGCTCTCAAGCTCCATATATCCATCATATTTCATCGCTCTCAAGCTATATTTATTATTTGGCTGGTTCCATCCAGCAATCCACTCCGTGCTAACATCAGTCTGGTTCCAGCCAGTACCCACAGCAGCCATTTTACCCACAGCAGCCCAGCTTTTCCTGGAACACCAGCTGGTACGATCCTGGGCTATCTCCATTACTACAGTCGGGCCTGGTAAGGACTTTCCAACTAGAAGATAATAAGAACTGTCTCATACTACCAGAGCCATGTGGCCCTTGCCACCCTGTAGTACCCAGGAACTGTATTATTTCACTGCTGATTTTATGTTTTCCTTTTATTGCTGCTGTGATACAGAGTATGTCATAATAAACATCATTGACTTTTATTCTGGTTGTCGTGGTCACGCCTTCGGGCAATTCTTCTACGTGTAACTTACATGTCTAGGGGTCTGATACAACCTCCCAGGTTCCACTACACCTCAGCCCCTACAACTGAGGCTGCCTCCCGTCAGCTCAGGCCCTCAGTTGTGACAGTAAGCACTGACCATATGAATCCAGCCGGAGACCAGGATCAAGCGGCCAGGCCGATGCAAGAACTGGCAGCCCGACTTGAACATCAGGAGGCTGCACAGGGCCACATCATCCGCTGTCTCCAGGATCTCTCTACTCGGCTGGATGGGATTCAGAGAACCCTCCGTGGGTCAGGCGCATCCGGTGCATCACCCACAGTGACTCCAGCTGTAACCCCACCCACCTTACCCATTTCTGCTCCACGTCTTCATCTTCCAACGCCAGCAAAATTTGATGGATCTCCAAGATTCTGCAGGGGATTTCTCAACCAGTGTGAAATCCATTTTGAGCTACAACATGGCAATTTTCCTAGTGACCGTACTAAAATTGCCTACATTATTTCTATTCTCAGTGGCTCAGCCCTTGATTGGGCATCACCGTTATGGGAGAGGTCTGATACCCTGCTATCCTCCTACACTGAATTTGTGTCAACATTCAGGCGTATCTTCGACGAGCCAGGTCGGGTAACTTCAGCTTCATCTGAGATTCTCCGTTTACGCCAGGGATCGCGTACTGTAGGACAGTATCTTATACAGTTCCAGATCCTGGCATCCGAACTTGCATGGAACGACGAGGCCCTGTATGCTGCATTCTGGCATGGCTTATCAGAGCGTATTAAGGATGAGTTAGCTACCAGAGACTTGCCTTCTAAGTTAGATGAGCTAATCTCACTCTGCACGAAAGTTGATTTACGTTTCAGAGAAAGAGCAACTGAGCGTGGTAGATCATCTGCTCCAAAGTCTTCTGCTCCTCCTCCTCGCCAACTGTCACCATCCAAAGATGAGCCCATGCAAATTGGTCGTTCCCGTCTAACTCCTGCTGAGCGCCGAAGACGCCTCTCTGAGTCTCTTTGTCTTTACTGTGCAGCTCCATCTCACACCATCAATGTCTGTCCCAAACGTCCGGGACTCCAGATCCTAGCTCGCAAAGGAGAGGGCCGGCTAGGAGTAATGATCTCCTCTCCATCTCCTCATGATTGTAATCTCCCAGTCTCGCTCCAAAATGCTCAACGTTACAGGAACGTCATTGCCCTCCTTGATTCCGGAGCAGCTGGGAATTTCATAACCGAAGCCTATGTTAAACGGTGGTCCCTACCCACCGAGAGACTTCCTTCGTCCATTTCCTTAACTGCCGTGGATGGCAGCAAGATTTTTGACGCAGTTATTTCTCTAAGGACTCTACCAGTTCGTCTGAGAGTGGGAGTTCTTCATTCTGAATTTATCTCTTTTCTAGTGATTCCAAGAGCCACACATCCAGTGGTTCTGGGCCTTCCATGGCTCCGTCTCCACAATCCATCAATTGACTGGACGACTACGCAAATTCTGGCATGGGGTCCCTCCTGTGCTGAGACATGTTTGTTTAAAGTATTGCCTGTTTGTTCTTCCTCCTCCAGGTCGTCTGATGTTCCACCTCCTCCATATCAAGATTTCACGGATGTGTTCAGTAAAGCTTCTGCTGATATCCTTCCTCCTCATAGAGAATGGGACTGCCCGATTGATCTCGTTCCAGGGAAGGTTCCACCTCGAGGCCGAACTTATCCGTTGTCTCTGCCTGAGACACATTCCATGGAGGAATACATTAAAGAGAACCTAGCGAAGGGGTTCATCCGACCTTCCTCTTCTCCAGCCGGCGCAGGCTTCTTTTTCGTAAAGAAAAAAGATGGTGGTCTGCGGCCGTGCATCGACTACAGAGGTTTGAACGACATTACCATCAAGAACCGTTATCCTTTACCCCTGATTACTGAGCTCTTTGATAGAGTTAGCGGAGCCACCATCTTTACAAAGTTGGACTTGAGAGGTGCATACAATCTCATCCGGATCCGTGAGGGTGACGAGTGGAAGACCGCCTTTAACACCCGTGACGGACATTATGAGTACCTCGTCATGCCCTTCGGATTGAGCAACGCTCCAGCTGTCTTCCAGCATTTCGTGAATGAGATCTTCAGAGACATCTTATACCGTCATGTCGTGGTCTATCTAGATCACAGGTTCTCAAACTCGGTCCTCAGGACCCCACACAGTGCATGTTTTGCAGGTCTCCTCACAGAATCACAAGTGACATAATTAGCTCCATCTGTGGACCTTTTAAAATGTGTCAGTGAGTAATCAACACACCTGTGCACCTGCTGGGTTACCTGCAAAACATGCACTGTGTGGGGTCCTGAGGACCGAGTTTGAGAACCACTGATCTAGATGATATCCTCATCTTTGCCAATAATCTAGAGAAACATCGTTTCTGGGTAAAGGAGGTTCTGTCCCGTCTCCGTGTCAATCATCTCTATTGCAAATTAGAGAAATGTGTCTTTGAAGTCCAATCCATTCCGTTTCTAGGTTACATTGTGTCCGGTTCCGGACTAGAGATGGATCCAGAGAAACTACAAGCAATCCAGAATTGGCCGATACCCTTAACCCTCAAAGGGGTCCAGAGGTTCTTAGGATTCGCCAATTACTACAGAAAGTTTATACAAGACTTTTCCACCATTGTGGCGCCTATCACTGCGTTGACTAAGAAGGGTGCTAATCCGTCCAAGTGGTCTGAAGAAGCTACGCAAGCGTTTCATCTATTAAAACGACGGTTCATCTCTGCACCAGTTTTGAAACAGCCCGACATCGACTCTCCTTTCATCTTAGAGGTGGATGCCTCCTCCGTTGGAGTAGGAGCGGTGTTATCCCAGAGGGCTAAAGATGGCCATCTACATCCTTGCAGTTTCTTCTCCCGGAAGTTCTCCCCAGCTGAGCGCAACTATGCCATTGGCGACCAGGAGTTGCTAGCTATCAAGCTCGCTCTAGAGGAGTGGAGATATCTGTTGGAGGGAGCTTCTCATTCAATCACTATACTTACCGACCACAAGAATATTTTATATTTGAAAAGCGCACAATGTCTTAATCCTCGTCAGGCCAGATGGGCACTTTTCTTTTCCAGGTTCGACTTTAAACTCCAGTTCTGTCCGGGCTCTCAGAATCGCAAGGCCGATGCCCTTTCCTGCTCATGGGAACAAGAAAATGAATCAGAGTCTTCAGACAAGCATCCTATTATTAATCCGTTGGCATTCTCCACGGTAGGGATGGACTCTACGCCCCCACCAGGGAAAAGTTTTGTGAAGCCGGTGTTAAGGAAGAAGCTCGTGCATTGGGCCCATGCTTCCCGTTTTGCCGGACATACAGGCATTCAAAAGACCCTTGAGTTTATCTCTAGGTCCTATTGGTGGCCAACTCTGAAGAAGGACGTCATGGAGTTCATCGCTTCTTGCCCAAAGTGTGCTCAACACAAAGTATCCCGCCAGTGCGAACCTGGTGCTTTATGGTCGCTACATCGACGACCTGTTCTTTATTTGGGATGGGGATTTACAATCCACTTCTTCTTTTGTAGCACATCTGAATTCTAATAATTATGGTTTACGTTTCACCAGCACTGCGCACATGTCACATATCAGTTTCTTGGATATAGATATTTCCATTAAGGATAACAAGCTCACCACTTCAACATTCCGCAAAGATGTGGATACCAATAATTTTTTGAATTATCGAAGTAGCCACTTTCGTCCATGGGTAGATAATATACCGAAAAGCCAATTCTTAAGAGTTCTCCGCAATTGTTCCCAATTAGAACAATTTGAGGTACAAGCGGCGGAACTCACCACTGCCTTTAGAGATCAGGGATATCCAGCCACATTGGTTAAGAAGGCCTTAACAGAAACCCGCTCCAGAGATAGAGGATCATTATTAGTACCCAAACCAGCAAAGGAACAATCGTCTATTAATTTACAACAACCCAGATTTATCTCTAAGTTTAATATGTGCTCAGGAGAATTGCGTAATATAATAAATAAAAATTATCCCATATTAAAAACTGATAGGGTGCTTTCTACTTTTTTGGATGATAAACCATGTGTTACATACAAAAAAGCGTCAAATCTGCAAACCTTCTTGGCCCCAAGTCATTTTAAATCACTGGATAGTGATACAACAGATACTAATCTAATGTTTGGAAATAAAAATACTTGGTTACAAAAATGTGGAAAACAAAATGGATGCTATAAATGTAGGAGAAGGAGGTGCATCACATGTCAATTTATTATGGATAAAACGAATTCAATCCATTCACATACTCATGGGACCCAGTTTGAAGTAATGGGCACCATAGATTGTCAAACCAGTTATGTGATTTATGTGATTAATTGCGTGTGTGGGATCCAATATGTGGGTCGTACTACACGGGCATTACGCTTGAGATTTTTAGAACATAAGAATAATATACTGAGGGGAATTAGTCATCATAGTCTAGTTAGACATGTAATGGATAATCACAAAGGAGATATCAAAAATATTAGGATACAGGGTCTAGAACACATTAAGCCCACTATTAGAGGAGGGGATAGATATAATCTCCTCTGTAAACGGGAAGCATTTTGGATATTTGCTTTGGGCACCCTTTTCCCTAATGGTTTGAATGATTGTATTGAAATGAACAATGTTTAATGTTCATATGAACTTAGATTTATATTCATTTTAGGCTGATAGTGGGGTAACCCATTTGATAGCAGTATTAAATGTAGAGGTTTATTGTATCAATTTCTATAGTGGTGTAATCCCTTTCAGGGTTCTTTGTATATATGTTCTCTGGATGATAGAGAGAGATCATTTGTTTATTTTAGAATATTGATCTAGGAACTTGTGTGTTTCATGCCTGCATGCTTTGTTGTCTTTGGTCTTTCTTACTTCCTTTTGGTAGTGAGAAAGCTATTAATTAATAATTAATATATATGGTATGATGATGTAATGTACTAGGGACTCTTTACACTGGGAGAGATATGAAATCAACCCTATTTATTAAAAGCATAAATGAATAATTAATTAAATGAAAAAATAATAAATAATATAAGGCAGGGATGTGGTGGTATTTGAACCCAGGTCTCGTAGTTTGGTTGGCCTGGTTATTAGTGTGGTGCGCCACAATAAACACATATAAATTATAGAGGTTTGAAATATATACCTATCGCAGTGTAAAGATAGTAACTAATGATACGTTTTTTTAAAATTGTTCCATTTTCTCCGCGATGTCAGTATTAGATTGTTACTATTAAATTGTATTTTAAAGTATATATATTTTTTTATTTAATATGTTATTAATTTTGTTCATGTTAGTGAATGCATTAAAAGTATTAGCTAAATACTAAGGTTAACATGAATTGTTTGCTAGAGACCACACCTGTTGAACAGCATTAGATTCACACCTGGTAGCAATTGGGTGTGTAATTGTACTAAGTACTGATTGGTTGAGGAACCTCTTTTATACTGCACTGGTCTGAGTATCAGACATACCTTCTGAAGAAACCGACACGAGCTACATTGGAGAAACGCGTCAAGGGGCTGTGATACGGAGTTACGGAGCCGCAATACTAACTCTCTATATCCAGGACATCTCTACCCAGCTGCATTTAAGACCTGTAGTGCCCATCCAGGTGCGTCTCACCGTTGTGATTTCCAGCTTGGTTTGCTGCCACTTTTGCATGTGCCGTCTGGTCCTTGTGCGATAGGACCCGGCACCAACATCAAACATCCACCGCCGCTGCAGCCATTTCGTCCTTGTGCAATAGGACACGGCATTAAGAACAGCATGTACGGTGAGATTTTACCCTATTAACGGCAGAGGGGTGTTATCATTACGTTGTCAAAAAAGTTTTAATCAACGTTTTGTTGGAGAATCATTGTGCACCACTGCATGAATACTGGTACCATCGAATGAGGCAATTTAATATACTACAGGCACTGCATATAGTAACAGGGATTCAGCTGATCAACAATTGTCTTGGATACTAAGGAACTTTTTTCTCCTTTTTTTACTGGATCAACCATCATAGAAGTTAAAAAGGGATTACATCTATATATTTATCCCAAATTCATCATGAATATATGATATGATCTAGTGTTTCCTTATATTGGCATATGGCTCTCTAGCTCCGTTGTATATGATTATACTAATTGAATTTTAATGCTGTTTATAATAATAAATTGTTTTTATTATTATGTATGTTTGCGCTCTCTATTATAGTTATATATAGTTTATTTGTGTACTCAGGTATAACAGAATACCTTTTGAGAGCAGCATTTATTTTTTAATTATTAATAGAGTGGTCTTATTTCTAAAGCGCCTGTATTGATTTTCCGTCTAGGATTATCTTTTAATTTTATCCCGCCAGTCGCCTGCGGGGCTACTGGTTCCACTATCCGTTCCCCATCGACCATGGACCCATTTGTCGATGGATTTCGTTACAGACTTACCTATGTGCAACAAGTTCAATACCATCTGGGTGGTAGTTGACCGGTTCACCAAGATGGCAAACTTCATTCCTCTCACCGGTCTTCCGTCAGCTTCCAAGTTGGCTCAAGCGTTTATACAAGAGATCTTCCGACTCCACGGTCTTCCTGAAGAAATTATCTCAGATCGAGGAGTCCAATTCACAGCCAAATTCTGGCGAAGTTTGTGTCAAGTCCTCCAAGTCAAACTAAAGTTTTCCACAGCTTACCATCCTCAGACCAATGGTCAAACTGAGAGGGTGAATCAGGACTTGGAGGCCTTCCTCCGCATCTATGTGTCTTCCTCTCAAGATAACTGGGTTCAACTACTTCCCTGGGCCGAGTTCTGTCATAACAACCAATATCATTCCTCATCTTCTTCAACACCATTCTTCACTAACTATGGATTCCACCCTAAAGTTCCTGAGTTCCAACCGCTTCCAGCGACTTCTGTTCCAGCAGTGGATATCACTTTGCGTCAGTTTGCAAACAACTGGAAGAGTGTACGAGCGTCTCTGCTCAAAGCATCGTTCAGGTACAAGAAGTTTGCTGATAAGAAGCGTAGAGCGGTTCCTGCTCTCAAGGTGGGTGATCGGGTGTGGTTGTCCACAAAGAATTTGAGGTTAAGAGTTCCCAGCATGAAGTTTGCACCTAGTTACATCGGTCCTTTCAAAATTGAACAAGTCATCAATCCTGTTGCTTACAGACTCCAGTTACCTCCCTTCTTAAAAATACCCAGGACATTCCATGTTTCCCTGTTGAAACCGCTGATCCTAAATCGGTTTCATTCTGCACTTCCTCCAGCTCCGAAAGTCCAAACTCAACGAGGAGTTGAGTATGAAGTGGCCAAGATACTGGACTCACGTCACCGTTACGGCCAATTACAGTATCTTATTGACTGGAAGGGTTACGGCCCTGAGGAACGCTCATGGACCAATGTTTCTGATGTCCATGCTCCTGCCTTGGTCCGGAATTTCCACTCCAAGTTTCCTCAAAAGCCAAAGAAGTGTCCTGGGGCCACTCCTAAAGGGGGGGGGGGAGTGCTGTCACGATCCGGGTATCTGGATGCCATTACTTACCTTTCAGATGCCTCCTATGGCTGGCTCAGCGCTCCAGGACCGGATCCCAACTGTTATTCTGATGTCCACATTCCTGCCTCCTCTCCTGTCACTCTGAGACGCTGTCACAGCGGCGCCATGTTACATCCGGAATGGCGTCTCCCGCGGCCTCCACCGCCGTCCCTGAGTTTCTGCATGCAGGATGTCAGAGTGGCGCTTACGTCAGCCGCGGCCTCCGCTGTGCCCGCGTGGTTCAAATGTGCACTCATCAGTCTGGCGTCTCCTGTTTACTGTTAAAGTTCCCACATGGATTACAAACCAATCTTCCCTCCAAGTGTCTGCATGGGCGCAGCCATGTTGGATTCGGTCACCTGTTCATTTCCACCAATCTGTTGTTACCATTGTAATCTGCATAATTGCCTAGCCAATCCCTTCCTTGCTGCAGGTATAAGTATTCTGTGCCTGAGCAAGGAAGGGGTCAGTGCTTTGGTTGTCAAACCTAGTTCCAGTTTGTCTCTCTCTCCTGTGGTTGTTTTCCAGTTTCCAGTTACCATCTCCAAACTTCCACTAAAGAGACCCACTCCAGTTTACCATCTGCGGTGCAGCCTGACTCTCCAGTCCTCTGGGACTCATCTGTTTCCAGTTACAGAATTACCTGCTTCCAGCCTAGCTTCCAGCAGAGTTCAGCTTTTCTTAAAATGCCGGTATCATTTCTGCAGATTACCTCTCACCACCGGTACTATTATTTCACCGCTCTCAAGCTCCATATATCCATCATATTTCATCGCTCTCAAGCTTCATTTATTTTTTGGCTGGTTCCATCCAGCAATCTACTCCGTGCTAACATCAGTCTGGTTCCAGCCAGTACCCACAGCAGCCATTTTACCCACAGCAGCCCAGCTTTTCCTGGAACACCAGCTGGTACGATCCTGGGCTATCTCCATTACTACAGTCATGCCTGGTAAGGACTTTCCAACTAGAAGATAATAAGAACTGTCTCATGCTACCAGAGCCCTGTGGCCCTTACCACCCTGTAGTACCCAGGAACTGTATTATTTCACTGCTGATTTTATGTTTTCCTTTTATTGCTGCTGTGATACGGAGTATGTCATAATAAACATCATTGACTTTTATTCTGGTTGTTGTGGTCACGCCTTCGGGCAATTCTTCTACGTGTAACTTACATGTCTAGGGGTCTGATACAACCTCCCAGGTTCCACTACACCTCAGCCCCTACAACTGAGGCTGCCACCCGTCAGCTCAGGCCCTCAGTTGTGACAATATGGCTGCACTACTGGACTGGACTTATACGACCGTACCCCTCTGGACTTATACGGCTTCACCCCTCGACTTATACGGCTAAAGGGTACAGTAACAAAGAGATTCACCTTTACAGGATATGAGGGGACAGAATTAGGTTAGGAGGTGGTGTTTGGTATCCAGCTGTAGGGTATTTTAAGAGCAATACTCCGGTGTTGGTTTGGGGAGATAGCACGCTCCTGCGTATAGATATGCGCAGGAGCAGAATATTAATATCAACTGTATTTACTGTACTCCTGATATTCGGCGGGAACCCAGTGGAGACTGACTGCAAGTGCACCTGGACCAGACATCGCCCACCTATTCAAACCGACCTATGACCTCTCCTGTACTGTAAATGACCATCCCAGTGACCAATAGATGAAGAGATTACAGTTTCCATTGTGTTAGGTTTTGGACAAATGTATAAAAAGCCATCTGCAGGCCCAGTCACACACAATCTCTGAAGGTCATCTACCTTGATTGACTGAGGACTGGACCGGGTAGCGCAGGCAAACAAACGTATGTACCTCTGACTGTAGCCTTTTCCTCTTATTGTATTGTATTATTGTTGTAACCCCCTGCTAGTAAAATAACCATTGGTGGGTTGGACCCCAACATAGTTTTTGAAATACAATTGGTGTCGTTTCCCATTTCCTGCTAAGGTTTAAAGTGTATTTCTATCATACTTTATACGTCCGCCGCGGCGTGGGTAAGCAAAGTGCGTACACGGTATGGCCCTTTGTACGCTAACTGTGTAAAAAGTACATAGGGTAAGGATTACATACAGTGGCCGCAGCGGCTCGAATTTAAGTGTATTAAGGTATTGCTTTTTGTCCTGTAAAATAATCAGCATTCACAACTTATATGGCAGTACCACTGAACTTATATGGCAGTACCCCTGGACATATACGGCAGTATCCCTGGACATATATACGGCAGTACCCCTGGACATATATATTGCAGTACCCCTGGACATATATATGGCAGTACCCATGGACATATATACGGCAGTACCCTATGACATATACGGCAGTACCCCTGGACTGTACTTATATGGCAGTACCCCTAAATTTTTATGGCAGCAACACGGGACTGGACTTATATGGCGGTACCTCAGGACTTACACGGCGGTACCCCAGGACTGAACTTATACGGCAGTACCACTGAACTTATATGGCAGTACCCCATGACATATACGGCAGTACCCCTAGATATATGCGGCAGTACCTCTGGACATATGCGGCAGCACCACTGGACTGGAATTATACGGCAGTACCCCTGGACTTATATGGCTGCACCACTGGACTGGACTTGTATAGCAGTACCCCTGCACTTATACGGAAGTACCCCATGATTTACATGGCAGCACCCCATGACTTTTATGGCAACACCCCTGGACTGGACTTTTGCGACAGCACCACAGGACTGGACTTAGACAGCAGTACTCCTGGAATTATATAGAAGCACCCCTGGAATTATACAGCTGCACCACTGGACTTGATTTATATGGCAGTACCCCTGGACTTTTACGGCAGTACCCCTGGACTTATACGGCAGTGCCCCTGGACTGGACTTATACGGAAGCACCCCTGAATTTATACGGCAGTACCACTGGACTTATATGGTGGCACCACTGGACTGGACTTATACAGCAGTACCCCATAACTTCTACGGCAGTACCCCTGGACTGGACTTATACAGTAGCACCACTGGACTGGACTTATACGATAGTACCCCTGGACTTGACTTATACAGCAGTACCACTGAATTTATATGGCAGTAGCCCTGGACTTATATGGCAGAACCCCTGGACATATATGGCTGCACCACTTGACATATATGGCAGTACCCCTGGACATATACGGCAGTACCCCATGACATATATGGCTGTACCCCTGGACTGAACTTATATGGCAGTACCACTGAACATATACGGCAGCAACACTGGACTGGACTTATACGGCAGCAACACTGGACTGGACTAATACGGCAGTACCCCATGACATATATGGCTGCACCAATGGACTTATATGGCTGCACCAATTAATTTTTATATGGCTGCACCAATGGACTTATACAGCTGCACCCCTGGATTGGACATATACGGCAGTACCCCTGGACTGAACTTATATGGCAGTACCCCTGAACTTATATGGCAGCAACACTGGACTGGACTTATATGGCAGTACCCCTGAACTTCTATGGCAGTAACCCTGGACTTTACCTTTATGGCAGTACCGCTGGACTTATACAGCAGCACCCCTGGACTTATACGGCTGCACCACAGGACTGGTCTTATACAGCAGTACCCCTGCAACTATATGGCAGCACCCCTGAACTTATATGGCAGCACCCCTGGACTTATACGGCAGCACCCCTGGTTTGGACTTATATGGCAGCACCCTTGGACTTATACAGCTGCACCCCTGGACTGGACATATGGCAGCACCCCAGGACTTATATAGCAATACCCCATGGCTTATTTGGCTGCACCCCTGGGCTGGACTTATATGGCAGTACCCCTGGTCTGGACTTAAACGACAGCACCCCTGAACTTATACGGCATTACCCCTTGATTTGTACAGCTACACCACTGGACTGGACTTATATGGCAGTACCATTGGATTTATATGGCAGTACCTCTGGACTTATCCAGCTGCACCACTGGACTGGACTTATACGGTAGTACCCCTGAAGTTATATGGCAGTACCCCAGGACTTATATGTCTGCACCACTGGACTGGTCTTATACAGCAATACTACAGAAAAAGAAAGAAGACTTCTTTGTGGGTGCACTCTTGGAAAGGAAATATAATCTTCCAATGGGAAGGTTAAAACTTAACTTTTAGTTATGGTTCTTATAAAATAATAAACTCCTAGAACAAACATACATAAAACATGCCTGATAGGCAAAACATATAACATATAACAAGACAGATTATAGGGGGTCATTCCGAGTTGTTCGCTCGCTAGCAGATTTTAGCAGCATTGCACACGCTAGGCCACCACCCTCTGGGAGTGTATTTTAGCTTAGCAGAATTGCGAACGAAAGATTAGCAGAATTGCGAATAGAAATTTCTTAGCAGTTTCTGAGTAGCTCGAGACTAACTCCTACACTGCGATCAGCTCAGCCCATTTCGTTCCTGGTTTGATGTCACAAACACGCCCTGTGTTCGGTCAGCCACTCCCCCGTTTCTCCAGACACTCCCGCATTTTATCCTGGCACGCCTCCTTTTTTCCCGCACACTCCCAGAAAATGGTCAGTTTCCGCCCAGAAACACCCACTTCCTGTCAATCACACTTCGATCACTTCAACGATGAATATTCTTCATTCGGACTTGAGTAAATCTACTAAGTTTTGTGCTAAAATACTTAGCGCATGCGCACTGCGTACCATGCGCATGCGCATTTTTGCCTTAATTGCTCCATTGCGAAAATCGGCAACGAGCGAACAACTTGGAATGACCCCCATAAAGCGGTTGGCAGTCGAAGTATATACTGTTGGATGAATGTAATCCCTTTTAGTTGGGAAATTAATAATAAATTAAGGGTACATACTATCCAATCAGTTTAATCCCTAACAGTTGGGGGGTTCTGGCGGAGACAAAAAAGGCTTAGTCCAAAATAAGTTATGGGGATCTTTTGGGAATTTTACCAAGAATTAAATTGATTATACGTGGGATGCCTGTGATAACAAAGATAAAGTATAAGAATAGGTATGAATCTGCTGTCAATGTTAGACAGGAGTTGTTCCTAATTCTTAGACCTACTACACCGGGTATTCCCTAGTAGTTCCCACCAGGTAATGACCCGGCCATCAGCTGTTTGGTGTTATGTTCTGCGTACTTGGAACCCAGGAGATTGGGTGGCACCAAGAGAGTTCCAAGTACAGACGCGTAAAGCTGCAACTGTACTGGGATTTGTAGCAACCCCTAACAGAAAGCCCTGACTCCGCTTGTCCTTCCCTAGTGGTAGGTTAACGCCTGTGAGACTATGGTTTCTTGGGCCCACAACAGCTGCATTTGAACGGGCAGATTAGGCCTGTCCGAACTCCGATGACCCTCGGTCTTAGTTGGTGACAAGGTGTTAACCGAGACAGACACAAAAAGCGAAAGGGGAAACCACAGAAAATAATAAACTAATTTATGTGCGGCGCGGCCACCAAGAAAAACCGTAACCAAAGTAATGCTGCCCAAATGCCAAATACGAATCCGTCACAGTTCAGCAAGGACAACAGTGGCGGAACCTCCGCAGAAAACACAACGGCAAGATGATTAGAATAATAAATAATTGCAAACAAGGCTTCCTTTTAGACAGTATCAATATTTATTGTTATTTTTTTTTTGCTGTTAAACCCTGTTTATTTATCCTGATGCTTCATTAATCACAGGGTGGCAACAAATGTTACAGACAAAGCAAACTTTAGTTACATGTTATACAGCTTACCCTATAAAAGAAACATCAGCTGTTAAGAAGGCTCTCTTTTTGGTAACAGCCCAATTTTGTACTCCATAAATTCTGTCTTCTGATTTTGACCACAGAGTGGGGATAACTGCTGTATACATAGTAAACTCAAATTACTGGACGACTTGGGTATCTGCTCCGGTACATGTACTCTAATTATTTTTTTTGTGACATTGATCTTTGATTTATAAGCAAGGGATCTGCCTTTTCAATAAATAATTATTCTTACACCTTTCTTTTTTTCTAATTCGGGACTCTCATTGGTGATTTGAGGGACTCACCCTCCCACGGCAGTTTTTCAACTGGTAGAACACTTGTCCTCCATCTACCACCAAAAGCAGATCCACCTTACTTCTACTTCTATTATTTCTGAACTCTCATCAGTGATTCAGGAGATGGATGCACATTGACACTCATAACCTACTATCATACCTCACTGCCTATGCCCAACACTGTCCGATCTTGGAAGCCAAACAGCTGATGGCCGGGTCAGTACCTGGTGGGGGACTAAAGGGGAATACCCGGTGTAGTAGGTCTAAGAATTAGGAACAACTCCTGTCTAACATTGACAGCAGATTCATACCTATTCTTGTACTTTATCTTCGTTATCACAGGCATCCCACATATAATCAATTTAATTCTTGGTAAATCTTCCAAAAAGATCCCCATAACTTATTTCGGACTAAGCCTTTTTTTTGTCTCTGCCGGAACCCCCTAACTGTTAGGGATTAAATTGATTGGATAGTATATACCCTTAATTTATTATTAATTTCCCAACTAAAAGGGATCACATTCATCCAACAGTATATACTTCGACTGCCAACTGCTTTTTAATCTGTCTTGTTATAGGTTATATGTTTTGCCTATCAGGCATGTTTTATGTATGCTTGTTCTAGGAGATTATTATTTTATAAGAACCATAAATAAAAGTTAAACTTTAACCTTCCCATTGGAAGATTATATTTCCTTTCCAAGAGTGCACCCACAAAGAAGTCTTCTTTCTTTTTCTGTACAACTGCTCTACAGTAAGCAATTACTGACTTCAGGGTGCATCACCAGTCTAACTTATAGTGGCATTTTGTCTAAACTATCTGATATATTGTCACAATCCTGACTAAAATTATATATTTTGGTGACTTGCCATCTGTCCTGTAACCTGCATGTTTTCTGCTGGCTGAGATAAACAGCTCACCAGTATCATGAGTTCTCTGTGTGCTGAGCTCACTCTCTGATAACGAGTGCAGCTGTAATGATTAATCTTCTGTATGAATTCTGAACTCAGTAAGTCTCTGCATGGTGTGCCTGCATAGCAGTCATTGAGGATTCTCATGCAGTTCTATACTTCTGTGCTAGTATCCACAAGTCCAGTGGTTACCAGATATACCTTCATGTGCTCTCAGGACCCGTGGCCATTATTGCCTGTCTATGCACACTCCACGCCGGAGTTCCTTCCAAAACCAGCTATGGCCGTCACCATGACAGTTGCTGGTCAGCTGACCTTCCAGGGTCCAATCCGGATTCACTTCTGCATCATGTGAGCCGCTCATCCACTCAGCTGTAAGCACTGGGTATAAGTTCCAGGTCTCAAGCACCAGCAAGCTGTCAGTGCTTTGGTGTCTCTCAGCCTGGAGTGAGCTCCAGAATCTCCGGCTGGTAATAGACTCTGTGCAAGTTACCATTCCCTGCACTGCCTGACTCCCTGGATGATTTAAAGGGCCACTATATCCCAGTAGCTCCAGATTCACTGGAAGTCCTCCAGTGAACCAGAGGGACTATCCTATATCCCTAGTGGCATTTGCAATTGTCATCTCATACACTTCCTGACTTCCTGGATAATTTAAAGGGCCATTGCTGCCACTACATCCTGGCATCTCCAGACTCACTGGAAGTCCTCCAATGAACCTATATCCCTAGCAGCTTTAGAGACTTTGCTGTTTTTTGCCAGCTTCCAGTTCTCCGCTGCGCAAGGTAGCGCACCATAGTATCCGGAAAACCTGCCACTGCTGTCTACACATTGCAGTATCCATTGTGCAGAACCACCGCATCACAGCTAATGGGAAAACAGCAGTGCCGACACAGCCCTGCACAGCATATGGAATCCCGATTGCGCTACCTCAGCTGCCCAGCATCTGGAAACCTGTGTTGCTGACATCCTCAGCTTCTGCTACAAGCATTGCTGATGTCCTCAGCTTCTGCTACAAGCATTGCCGACATCCTCCACTTTGGTTTCAAGTATTGCTAATGCCCTCAGCTTCGGTTACAAGTAATGCTGACGTCCTCAGCTTCTGCTACAAGCATTGCCGACGTCTTTGGCTTCGGTTAAAAGTATTGCCGACATCCTCAGCCTCGTCTTCAAGTACTGCTGTAGTCCTCAGCCTCATCAACAACCATCACACTGGTTCCAGCCAGTGATCTGTGACTTTCCTGCATTGCTGATCCTCCCTGCATTCCGTCAACTCACCAGTTCTCATGTGACTCTCCATTAGGTGACAGCCCAGCTACCCATTGCACTGGTGGCTTCTACCACCAGTGTTCCAGTACCCATAGCTGGCCACCTTCCTCATAGAGTACACTGCCTGACTGCCACGTCTGGATGAGCATATCGTTCACTGAGCCAGCCTGATTCTGCTCACTGCACCCAAGACCAAACCCAGTGTCCGGTACTAGTCCGGGTTCACAAATAACCTCAGCCGTGACAGTAAGCACTGGGTTAAGTGAAGACCTGCTTCAAGCAATAGCAGCTCGTCTGGAAGGACTTAAGTTAGTACAGCGTCAGACGGTTAAAGGCTTACAGGATCTTTCTGCTCAACAAGACTGGTTCCAGGTGACTCTGACTACATTGCCACCACAGTCTGCAGTTCGAGGCTCTCTGTCATTTCCTCCTGCCTCCTCCAAAAGTTCTAGCTTGAATTCTCCAGCATTAACTTCAGGTACTTCAACGGAACCTCTTATCCAGATTCCAGAGCAGAAAGAACTTCTTAGTGCTGATGTTAGAAGCATTTCTTCAGAGAGGTCGAATTCCTCATTTGTTTATTCTCCGACCACCCGGATTTCTTTTGCCCATAAATATGAACAATTAAAGTCTCTTCTTCCATTGTTGAAGCAGTTACAAAACAATCTCTTCAGTATTGTACAGAATATTTCTGAACTTCTTGGTGACCCTTCTGTTATGGTAAAACTCCCCTCCACACCCGCTTCACGGGAAATAGCCTCTCTGCTCACTTTCACCAAGGAAACCAATGCTACTTCCTCTGGAAGAATTAAGTCTTCACCACCTGCATTGAGTAAAAAGTCCCAGTGTAACCCGCGGCCTAAACTTTCCGAAGATGAATGCAAACGTCGCAGGCAGCTCCATCTCTGCTTCTATTGTGGGAGTTCTGATCATTTCATTGGAGACTGTTCTCTTCGCAAGCCTAAGAAAGAGGTCACATCCCAATCTCGCTGTGTCTATGGTGGTCATTCCGAGTTGATCGCAGCCAGCAACTTTTTGCTGCTGGTGCGATCAACTAGTCCACGCCTATGGGAGAGTGTATTTTAGCTTAGCAGGGCTGCGAACGCTTGTGCAGCCCTGCTAAGCTAAAAAAGTTTTGTGTAAAGAAGACTAGCCCTAGACCTACTTACCCTGTGCGATGGCTCCAGTGATGCAGGTCCCGGCTTTGATGTCAGACATCTGCCCTCCGTTCTTCTGACCACGCCTGCGTTTTCTCCACCACTCCTTGAAAATGTTCTCCAACGGTCTGGTGACGCCCAGGAACGCCTTCTTTCTGTCAATTTTCTTGCGGTCCCTGCTGCGACAACTTTCTTCGTAATCCGCAATGTAACCCGGTGACCCTAGTCACCGGGCAATGACGCACGTGCGCAGTACGTGCGCAATCCGGACCCATTCACACCACAGCGACAAACCGCTGTGTGCGAACAGGTCGGAATGTCCCCCAATGTCCACAAATCAGCTGACGCATTCTCTCCATCTACAGTGTCCTCCGACAGAGAATTCAAGAAAAACATCTGTAAAGAGGCTCAAATCTATGATTGAGGTTCTAGGACAGTAAGACCCAATTTTCAAGTCTGGCACCAAAGGAGGTCTTTAAAAACTCTTCTCACTAAAGAGTTCTCTAACTCCCTAGCCCCAGGTGGGGGCTCCGAGTGTCCAGCCCCAAGTGGGGGCTCTGAGTGTCCAGCCCCAGGTGGGGGCTCCGAGTGTCTAGCCCCAGGTAGGGGCTCCAAGTGTCCAGCCCCAGGTGGGGGCTCCAAGTGTCCAGCCCCAGGTCGGGCTCTGAGTGTCCAGCCCCCAGGTGGGGTTTCTGAGTGTCCAGCCCCAGGAGGGGTTTCTGAGTGTCCAGCCCTAGGAGGGGTTTACGAGTGTCCAGCCCCAAGAGGGGTTTCCATGTGTCTAACCCTAGAAGGGGTGTTCCATGGTTTAGCCCCAGAATGGTCATCCAACCCACTGGCTTCAGAAGAAGTATCCATTCTGCTGTCCCCTAGTGAGATATCTTTTGTTCAGGCTCAAGAAGTGGCATTGGAGTCTACTACCTCAAAAGAAATGTCCAGTCTGTTAACCCCAGTAGGGGCACTGGACTTGCATGCTCTAAGAGAGACTTCCAGTGATTCAGCCCCAAGGGAGGTAGCCAGGGCTTAGGCCCCAGACATGGACATGAACTTCCGTCCATCATCTTCTAAGAGTGCATCCAGCATGGTCCAGCTTCAAGGAGAGTTATCTGAACACCCAGATTCCACTTTTACTGATCTAATCGTCTCCGGTCCCAATCTGGTCCCAATCCGGTCCCATCCATCTGTCCAGATCAGCCTCCTTTGATTGAAGCCAATTCAAGTATCCCTGGACAAAATCCGCGTGCAGCCGTTGGTCCAAAGAATCCACGGGTTCCAGCCAGTCTAGGCAGCTCTGTATCCAGTGCTGAACTACCTCCTCCATTCCCAGCCAGTACAAGCTTTTCTGGATCTAATCCGGCTCCATCCGCCTGTCCGGATCAGCATCCTTCGATTCCTTCCGATTCCAGTTCCTCCGAACCCAGTCAAATTCAATCTAGTGCTTCAAGTAATGGACTCCTGTCAATCCGTCCATTTGATACTCCAGCACCCGTTTACTTTGATGGTGATTATGCTCAGTTCCGTGCATTAGCACACCAATTCCTCAGTTTTAAAGTGCCAGGCTCCAATGGACCCGATCTATACCCCATGGTACTAAAGTACAGATCCCCAGTATCCACTAGGACGTAAGAGTAACTGGGCATACACTGTCAGATAAAATGGAGTGCCTTTATTTTCATCGCAAGTGGAGTCTAAGGACATGGACTCCTCAAAGAGGAGTATAGGTTCCTTTTAATCTAATATAGACAACCATGCAAAGACTGTACAAAACGTTTAGTATATGAAGCTGATTTCCAGGTGTGGAATCTTATTGCTATGTAATCCTCAGCATGTAGCCCAGGCAACATTCTTTATGGGTCACATCAGGGTTATATACGGTAGATCATTAATGTTTATCTGTCAATGTTATGCTCATGTGTCACAGTGAACATACACTGCTCAAAAAAATAAAGGGAACACTTAAACAACACAATGTAACTCCAAGTCAATCACACTTCTGTGAAATCAAACTGTCCACTTAGGAAGCAACACTGATTGACAATCAATTTCACATGCTGTTGTGCAAATGGAATGGAGAACAGGTGGAAATTATAGGCAATTAGCAAGACACCCCCAATAAAGGAGTTGTTCTGCAGGTGGTGACCACAGACCACTTCTCAGCTCCTATGCTTTCTGGCTTATGTTTTGGTCACTTTTGAAAGCTGGTGGTGCTTTCACTCTAGTGGTAGCATGAGACAGACTCTACAACCCACACAAGTGGCTCAGGTAGTGCAGCTCATCCAGGGTGGCACATCAATGCGAGCTGTGGCAAGGTTTGCTGTGTCTGTCAGAATAGTGTCCAGAGCATGGAGGCGCTACCAGGAGACAGGCCAGTACATCAGGAGGCCGTGGAGGAGGCCATAGGAGGGCAACAACCCAGCAGCAGAACCGCTACCGCCGCCTTTGTGCAAGGAGGAACAGGAGGGGAACTGCCAGAGCCCTGCAAAATGACCTCCAGCAAGCCACAAATGTGCATGTGTCTACTCAAACGATCAGAAACAGACTCCATGAGGGTGGTATGAGGGCCCGACGTCCACAGGTGGGGGTTGTGCTTACAGCCCAACACCGTTCAGGACATTTGGCATTTGCCAGAGAACACCAAGATTTGCAAATTCGCCACTGGCGCCCTGTGCTCTTCACAGATGAAAGCAGGTTCTCGCTGAGCACATGTGACAGAAGTGACAGAGTCTGTAGATGCCAAGGAGAATGTTCTGCTGCCTGCAACATCCTCCAGCATGACCGGTTTGGCAGTGGGTCAGTAATGGTGTGGGGTGGCATTTCCTTGGGGGGCCACACAGCCCTCCATGTGCTCGCCAGAGGTAGCTTGACTGCCTTTAGGTACCGAGATGAAATCCTCAGACCCCTTGTGAGACCATATGCTGGTGCGGTTGGCCCTGGGTTCCTCCTAATGCAAGACAATGCTAGACCTCATGTGGCTGGAGTGTGTCAGCAGTTCCTGCAAGACGAAGGCATTGATGCTATGGACTGGCCTGCCTGTTCCCCAGACCTGAATCCAATTGAGCACATCTGGGAGATCATGTCTCGCTCCATCCACCAATGCCATGTTGCACCACAGACTGTCCAGGAGTTGGCGGATGCTTTAGTCCAGGTCTGGGAGGAGATCCCTCTGGAGACCATCCGCCACCTCATCAGGAGCATGCCCAGGCATTGAAGGGAGGTCATACAGGCATGTGGAGGCCACACACACTACTGAGCCTCATTTTGACTTGTTTTAAGGACATTACATCAAAGTTGGATCAGTCTGTAGTGTGTTTTTCCACTTTAATTTTGAGTGTGACTCCAAATCCAGACCTCCATGGGTTAATAAATTTGATTTCCATTGATAATTTTTGTGTGATTTTGTTGTCAGCACATTCAACTATGTAAAGAACAAAGTATTTAATAAGAATATTTCATTCATTCAGATCTAGGATGTATTGTTTAAGTGTTCCCTTTATTTTTTTGAGCAGTGTATTTGTTTACCTAGTGATCATCTTTAGATTGAGTGAAGTGTGAGGGTCAGGGCCAGCAGAGTACCCTGCGAAATGTTGTGAGTATACCAGATAAATGTTTAACTTTGCCATCTGTTTGGTGTACCCATATACTAGAGATGAGCGGGTTCGGTTCCTCGGAATCCGAACCCGCCCGAACTTCAGGTTTTTTTACACGGGTCCGAGCGACTCGGATCTTCCCGCCTTGCTCGGTTAACCCGAGCGCGCCCGAACGTCATCATCACGCTGTCGGATTCTCGCGAGGCTCGGATTCTATCGCGAGACTCGGATTCTATATAAGGAGCCGCGCGTCGCCGCCATTTTCACACGTGCATTGAGATTGATAGGGAGAGGACGTGGCTGGCGTCCTCTCCGTTTAGAAATAGATAGGAGAGTGAGAGTGAGACACTTCATTTACTGGAGCTTAGGAGGAGTACTCAGAGAGTGCAGAATTTTGCTGATAGTAGTTAGTTAGTTATACTAGTGACTGACCAGTGAGACCACCAGTGCAGTTTTATTATTATTTAATATAATCCGTTCTCTGCCTGAAAAAAACGATACACAGTGACTCAGTCACATACCATATCTGTGCTCAGCCCAGTGTGCTGCATCATCTATGTATAATATCTGACTGTGCTCACACAGCTTAATTGTGGGGGAGACTGGGGAGCAGTTATAGGTTATAGCAGGAGCCAGGAGTACATATTAAACAGTGCACACTTTTGCTGCCAGAGTGCCACTGCCAGTGTGACTGACCAGTGACCTGACCACACTGACCACCAGTATATTGTGATTGTCTGCCTGAAAAAGTTAAACACTCGTCGTGTGACTTGTGTGGTGTTTTTTTATTCTATAAAAAACTCATTCTGCTGACAGACAGTGTCCAGCAGGTCCGTCATTATATAATATATACCTGTCCGGCTGCAGTAGTGATATATATATATTTTTTATATCATTATTTATCATCCAGTCTATACTAGCAGCAGACACAGTACGGTAGTTCACGGCTGTAGCTACCTCTGTGTCGGCACTCGGCAGTCCATCCATAATTGTGTACCACCTACCCGTGGTTTTTTTTTTCTTTCTTCTTTATACATACTACATCTCATTATCATCCAGTCTATATTAGCAGCAGACACAGTACAGTACGGTAGTCCACGGCTGTAGCTATCTCTGTGTCGGCACTCGGCAGTCCATCCATAATTGTATACCACCTACCCGTGGTTTTTTTTTTCTTTCTTCTTTATACATACTACATCTCATTATCAACCAGTCTATATTAGCAGCAGACACAGTACGGTAGTCCACGGCTGTAGCTACCTCTGTGTCGGCACTCGGCAGTCCATCCATAATTGTATACCACCTACCCGTGGTTTTTTTTTCTTTCTTCTTTATACATACTACATCTCATTATCAACCAGTCTATATTAGCAGCAGACACAGTACGGTAGTCCACGGCTGTAGCTACCTCTGTGTCGGCACTCGGCAGTCCATCCATAATTGTATACCACCTACCCGTGGTTTTTTTCTTCTTTCTTCTTTATACATACTACATCTCATTATCAACCAGTCTATATTAGCAGCAGACACAGTACGGTAGTTCACGGCTGTAGCTACCTCTGTGTCGGCACTCGGCAGTCCATCCATAATTGTATACCACCTACCCGTGGTTTTTTTTTTCTTTCTTCTTTATACATACTACATCTCATTATCAACCAGTCTATATTAGCAGCAGACACAGTACAGTACGGTAGTTCACGGCTGTAGCTACCTCTGTGTCGGCACTCGGCAGTCCATCCATAATTGTATACCACCTACCCGTGGTTTTTTTTTCTTTCTTCTTTTTACATACTACATCTCATTATCATCCAGTCTATATTAGCAGCAGACACAGTACAGTACGGTAGTCCACGGCTGTAGCTATCTCTGTGTCGGCACTCGGCAGTCCATCCATAATTGTATACCACCTACCCGTGGTTTTTTTTTCTTTCTTCTTTATACATACTACATCTCATTATCAACCAGTCTATATTAGCAGCAGACACAGTACGGTAGTCCACGGCTGTAGCTACCTCTGTGTCGGCACTCGGCAGTCCATCCATAATTGTATACCACCTACCTGTGGTTTTTTTTTCTTTCTTCTTTATACATACTACATCTCATTATCAACCAGTCTATATTAGCAGCAGACACAGTACGGTAGTCCACGGCTGTAGCTACCTCTGTGTCGGCACTCGGCAGTCCATCCATAATTGTATACCACCTACCCGTGGTTTTTTTTTTCTTTCTTCTTTATACATACTACATCTCATTATCAACCAGTCTATATTAGCAGCAGACACAGTACGGTAGTTCACGGCTGTAGCTACCTCTGTGTCGGCACTCGGCAGTCCATCCATAATTGTATACCACCTACCCGTGGTTTTTTTTTTCTTTCTTCTTTATACATACTACATCTCATTATCAACCAGTCTATATTAGCAGCAGACACAGTACAGTACGGTAGTCCACGGCTGTAGCTATCTCTGTGTCGGCACTCGGCAGTCCATCCATACTTGTATACCACCTACCCGTGGTTTTTTTTTCTTTCTTCTTTATACATACTACATCTCATTATCAACCAGTCTATATTAGCAGCAGACACAGTACAGTACGGTAGTCCACGGCTGTAGCTACCTCTGTGTCGGCACTCGGCAGTCCATCCATAATTGTATACCACCTACCCATGGTTTTTTTTTTCTTTCTTCTTTATACATACTACATCTCATTATCAACCAGTCTATATTAGCAGCAGACACAGTACAGTACGGTAGTCCACGGCTGTAGCTACCTCTGTGTCGGCACTCGGCAGTCCATCCATAATTGTATACCACCTACCCGTGGTTTTTTTTTCTTTCTTCTTTATACATACTACATCTCATTATCAACCAGTCTATATTAGCAGCAGACACAGTACGGTAGTTCACGGCTGTAGCTACCTCTGTGTCGGCACTCGGCAGTCCATCCATAATTGTATACCACCTACCCGTGGTTTTTTTTTCTTTCTTCTTTATACATACTACATCTCATTATCATCCAGTCTATATTAGCAGCAGACACAGTACAGTACGGTAGTCCACGGCTGTAGCTATCTCTGTGTCGGCACTCGGCAGTCCATCCATAATTGTATACCACCTACCCGTGGTTTTTTTCTTCTTTCTTCTTTATACATACTACATCTCATTATCAACCAGTCTATATTAGCAGCAGACACAGTACGGTAGTTCACGGCTGTAGCTACCTCTGTGTCGGCACTCGGCAGTCCATCCATAATTGTATACTAGTATCCATCCATCTCCATTGTTTACCTGAGGTGCCTTTTAGTTGTGCCTATTAAAATATGGAGAACAAAAATGTTGAGGTTCCAAAATTAGGGAAAGATCAAGATCCACTTCCACCTCGTGCTGAAGCTGCTGCCACTAGTCATGGTCGAGACGATGAAATGCCAGCAACGTCGTCTGCCAAGGCCGATGCCCAATGTCATAGTACAGAGCATGTCAAATCCAAAACACCAAATATCAGTAAAAAAAGGACTCCAAAACCTAAAATAAAATTGTCGGAGGAGAAGCGTAAACTTGCCAATATGCCATTTACCACACGGAGTGGCAAGGAATGGCTGAGGCCCTGGCCTATGTTCATGGCTAGTGGTTCAGCTTCACATGAGGATGGAAGCACTCAGCCTCTCGCTAGAAAACTGAAAAGACTCAAGCTGGCAAAAGCACCGCAAAGAACTGTGCGTTCTTCGAAATCCCAAATCCACAAGGAGAGTCCAATTGTGTCGGTTGCGATGCCTGACCTTCCCAACACTGGACGTGAAGAGCATGCGCCTTCCACCATTTGCACGCCCCCTGCAAGTGCTGGAAGGAGCACCCGCAGTCCAGTTCCTGATAGTCAGATTGAAGATGTCAGTGTTGAAGTACACCAGGATGAGGAGGATATGGGTGTTGCTGGCGCTGGGGAGGAAATTGACCAGGAGGATTCTGATGGTGAGGTGGTTTGTTTAAGTCAGGCACCCGGGGAGACACCTGTTGTCCGTGGGAGGAATATGGCCACTGACATGCCTGGTGAAAATACCAAAAAAATCAGCTCTTCGGTGTGGAAGTATTTCAACAGAAATGCGGACAACAGGTGTCAAGCCGTGTGTTGCCTTTGTCAAGCTGTAATAAGTAGGGGTAAGGACGTTAACCACCTCGGAACATCCTCCCTTATACGTCACCTGCAGCGCATTCATAATAAGTCAGTGACAAGTTCAAAAACTTTGGGCGACAGCGGAAGCAGTCCACTGACCAGTAAATCCCTTCCTCTTGTAACCAAGCTCACGCAAACCACCCCACCAACTCCCTCAGTGTCAATTTCCTCCTTCCCCAGGAATGCCAATAGTCCTGCAGGCCATGTCACTGGCAATTCTGACGAGTCCTCTCCTGCCTGGGATTCCTACGATGCATCCTTGCGTGTAACGCCTACTGCTGCTGGCGCTGCTGTTGTTGCTGCTGGGAGTCGATGGTCATCCCAGAGGGGAAGTCGTAAGCCCACTTGTACTACTTCCAGTAAGCAATTGACTGTTCAACAGTCCTTTGCGAGGAAGATGAAATATCACAGCAGTCATCCTGCTGCAAAGCGGATAACTGAGGCCTTGACAACTATGTTGGTGTTAGATGTGCGTCCGGTATCCGCCGTTAGTTCACAGGGAACTAGACAATTCATTGAGGCAGTGTGCCCCCGTTACCAAATACCATCTAGGTTCCACTTCTCTAGGCAGGCGATACCGAGAATGTACACGGACGTCAGAAAAAGACTCACCAGTGTCCTAAAAAATGCAGTTGTACCCAATGTCCACTTAACCACGGACATGTGGACAAGTGGAGCAGGGCAGGGTCAGGACTATATGACTGTGACAGCCCACTGGGTAGATGTATGGACTCCCGCCGCAAGAACAGCAGCGGCGGCACCAGTAGCAGCATCTCGCAAACGCCAACTCTTTCCTAGGCAGGCTACGCTTTGTATCACCGCTTTCCAGAATACGCACACAGCTGAAAACCTCTTACGGCAACTGAGGAAGATCATCGCGGAATGGCTTACCCCAATTGGACTCTCCTGTGGATTTGTGGCATCGGACAACGCCAGCAATATTGTGTGTGCATTAAATATGGGCAAATTCCAGCACGTCCCATGTTTTGCACATACCTTGAATTTGGTGGTGCAGAATTTTTAAAAAAACGACAGGGGCGTGCAAGAGATGCTGTCGGTGGCCAGAAGAATTGCGGGACACTTTCGGCGTACAGGCACCACGTACAGAAGACTGGAGCACCACCAAAAACTACTGAACCTGCCCTGCCATCATCTGAAGCAAGAAGTGGTAACGAGGTGGAATTCAACCCTCTATATGCTTCAGAGGTTGGAGGAGCAGCAAAAGGCCATTCAAGCCTATACAATTGAGCACGATATAGGAGGTGGAATGCACCTGTCTCAAGCGCAGTGGAGAATGATTTCAACGTTGTGCAAGGTTCTGATGCCCTTTGAACTTGCCACACGTGAAGTCAGTTCAGACACTGCCAGCCTGAGTCAGGTCATTCCCCTCATCAGGCTTTTGCAGAAGAAGCTGGAGACATTGAAGGAGGAGCTAACACGGAGCGATTCCGCTAGGCATGTGGGACTTGTGGATGGAGCCCTTAATTCGCTTAACAAGGATTCACGGGTGGTCAATCTGTTGAAATCAGAGCACTACATTTTGGCCACCGTGCTCGATCCTAGATTTAAAGCCTACCTTGGATCTCTCTTTCCGGCAGACACAAGTCAGCTGGGGTTGAAAGACCTGCTGGTGAGAAAATTGTCAAGTCAAGCGGAACGCGACCTGTCAACATCTCCTCCTTCACATTCTCCCGCAACTGGGGGTGCGAGGAAAAGGCTCAGAATTCCGAGCCCACCCGCTGGCGGTGATGCAGGGCAGTCTGGAGCGACTGCTGATGCTGACATCTGGTCCGGACTGAAGGACCTGACAACGATTACGGACATGTCGTCTACTGTCACTGCATATGATTCTCTCAACATTGAAAGAATGGTGGAGGATTATATGAGTGACCGCATCCAAGTAGGCACGTCACACAGTCCGTACTTATACTGGCAGGAAAAAGAGGCAATTTGGAGGCCCTTGCACAAACTGGCTTTATTCTACCTAAGTTGCCCTCCCACAAGTGTGTACTCCGAAAGAGTGTTTAGTGCCGCCGCTCACCTTGTCAGCAATCGGCGTACGAGGTTACATCCAGAAAATGTGGAGAAGATGATGTTCATTAAAATGAATTATAATCAATTCCTCCGCGGAGACATTGACCAGCAGCAATTGCCTCCACAAAGTACACAGGGAGCTGAGATGGTGGATTCCAGTGGGGACGAATTGATAATCTGTGAGGAGGGGGATGTACACGGTGATATATCGGAGGATGATGATGAGGTGGACATCTTGCCTCTGTAGAGCCAGTTTGTGCAAGGAGAGATTAATTGCTTCTTTTTTGGTGGGGGTCCAAACCAACCCGTCATATCAGTCACAGTCGTGTGGCAGACCCTGTCACTGAAATGATGGGTTGGTTAAAGTGTGCATGTCCTGTTTATACAACATAAGGGTGGGTGGGAGGGCCCAAGGACAATTCCATCTTGCACCTCTTTTTTCTTTAATTTTTCTTTGCGTCATGTGCTGTTTGGGGAGTGTTTTTTGGAAGGGCCATTCTGCGTGACACTGCAGTGCCACTCCTAGATGGGCCCGGTGTTTGTGTCGGCCACTAGGGTCGCTTATCTTACTCACACAGCTACCTCATTGCGCCTCTTTTTTTCTTTGCGTCATGTGCTGTTTGGGGAGTGTTTTTTGGAAGGGCCATCCTGCGTGACACTGCAGTGCCACTCCTAGATGGGCCCGGTGTTTGTGTCGGCCACTAGGGTCGCTTATCTTACTCACACAGCTACCTCATTGCGCCTCTTTTTTTCTTTGCGTCATGTGCTGTTTGGGGAGGGTTTTTTGGAAGGGACATCCTGCGTGACACTGCAGTGCCACTCCTAGATGGGCCCGGTGTTTGTGTCGGCCACTAGGGTCGCTTATCTTACTCACACAGCTACCTCATTGCGCCTCTTTTTTTCTTTGCGTCATGTGCTGTTTGGGGAGGGTTTTTTGGAAGGGACATCCTGCGTGACACTGCAGTGCCACTCCTAGATGGGCCCGGTGTTTGTGTCGGCCACTAGGGTCGCTTATCTTACTCACACAGCTACCTCATTGCGCCTCTTTTTTTCTTTGCGTCATGTGCTGTTTGGGGAGTGTTTTTTGGAAGGGCCATCCTGCGTGACACTGCAGTGCCACTCCTAGATGGGCCCGGTGTTTGTGTCGGCCACTAGGGTCGCTTATCTTACTCACACAGCTACCTCATTGCGCCTCTTTTTTTCTTTGCGTCATGTGCTGTTTGGGGAGGGTTTTTTGGAAGGGACATCCTGCGTGACACTGCAGTGCCACTCCTAGATGGGCCCGGTGTTTGTGTCGGCCACTAGGGTCGCTTATCTTACTCACACAGCTACCTCATTGCGCCTCTTTTTTTCTTTGCGTCATGTGCTGTTTGGGGAGGGTTTTTTGGAAGGGACATCCTGCGTGACACTGCAGTGCCACTCCTAGATGGGCCCGGTGTTTGTGTCGGCCACTAGGGTCGCTTATCTTACTCACACAGCTACCTCATTGCGCCTCTTTTTTTCTTTGCGTCATGTGCTGTTTGGGGAGGGTTTTTTGGAAGGGACATCCTGCGTGACACTGCAGTGCCACTCCTAGATGGGCCCGGTGTTTGTGTCGGCCACTAGGGTCGCTTATCTTACTCACACAGCTACTTCATTGCGCCTCTTTTTTTCTTTGCGTCATGTGCTGTTTGGGGAGGTTTTTTTGGAAGGGACATCCTGCGTGACACTGCAGTACCACTCCTAGATGGGCCCGGTGTTTGTGTCGGCCACTAGGGTCGCTTATCTTACTCACACAGCTACCTCATTGCGCCTCTTTTTTTCTTTGCATCATGTGCTGTTTGGGGAGGGTTTTTTGGAAGGGACATCCTGCGTGACACTGCAGTGCCACTCCTAGATGGGCCCGGTGTTTGTGTCGGCCACTAGGGTCGCTTATCTTACTCACACAGCTACCTCATTGCGCCTCTTTTTTTCTTTGCGTCATGTGCTGTTTGGGGAGGGTTTTTTGGAAGGGACATCCTGTGTGACACTGCAGTGCCACTCCTAGATGGGCCCGGTGTTTGTGTCGGCCACTAGGGTCGCTTATCTTACTCACACAGCTACTTCATTGCGCCTCTTTTTTTCTTTGCGTCATGTGCTGTTTGGGGAGGTTTTTTTGGAAGGGACATCCTGCGTGACACTGCAGTGCCACTCCTAGATGGGCCCGGTGTTTGTGTCGGCCACTAGGGTCGCTTATCTTACTCACACAGCTACCTCATTGCGCCTCTTTTTTTCTTTGCGTCATGTGCTGTTTGGGGAGGGTTTTTTGGAAGGGACATCCTGCGTGACACTGCAGTGCCACTCCTAGATGGGCCCGGTGTTTGTGTCGGCCACTAGGGTCGCTTATCTTACTCACACAGCTACCTCATTGCGCCTCTTTTTTTCTTTGCGTCATGTGCTGTTTGGGGAGGGTTTTTTGGAAGGGACATCCTGCGTGACACTGCAGTGCCACTCCTAGATGGGCCCGGTGTTTGTGTCGGCCACTAGGGTCGCTTATCTTACTCACACAGCTACCTCATTGCGCCTCTTTTTTTCTTTGCGTCATGTGCTGTTTGGGGAGGGTTTTTTGGAAGGGACATCCTGCGTGACACTGCAGTGCCACTCCTAGATGGGCCCGGTGTTTGTGTCGGCCACTAGGGTCGCTTATCTTACTCACACAGCTACCTCATTGCGCCTCTTTTTTTCTTTGCATCATGTGCTGTTTGGGGAGGGTTTTTTGGAAGGGACATCCTGCGTGACACTGCAGTGCCACTCCTAGATGGGCCAGGTGTTTGTGTCGGCCACTAGGGTCGCTTAGCTTAGTCATCCAGCGACCTCGGTGCAAATTTTAGGACTAAAAATAATATTGTGAGGTGTGAGGTATTCAGAATAGACTGAAAATGAGTGGAAATGATGGTTTTTGAGGTTAATAATACTTTGGGATCAAAATGACCCCCAAATTCTATGATTTAAGCTGTTTTTTAGGTTTTTTGGAAAAAAACACCCGAATCCAAAACACACCCGAATCCGACAAAAAAAATTCGGTTAGGCTTTGCCAAAACGCGGTCGAACCCAAAACACGGCCGCGGAACCGAACCCAAAACCAAAACACAAAACCCGAAAAATTTCCGGCGCTTATCTCTACTATATACACCAGTCTGCTTTCGCTGTGGGTAAATAGCTAGTTTATACAACACACTTTTATTTTACAAATTACAACATAGTAAAGGGACCATAACACACATGAATAAGTAATAGGAGGTTCCCTGCACCAAGACTCTCACACAGATTTATTCTAACTGAGCTAAAGTCAGAATATTGGTTCCATTGCTGGATACCAACCATCTTCACTCTTTCTTCAATGATTTTGAAAGACTAACAATTAATAAAGTCCATCAACAGTCACAATTCACAGTTTTTTCAATCTTATTCCAGTCCCACAGAGATCATAACTGTAACTTAAGGCCTCTGATACTTATGAGAGTGAGACATCCCCATTTATCACCATTTTGGTTCCAGTGGCATAAGGCTTTCACAAAGAGGTTGATTTTCATAACAGTAGTCACTTTTTGCAGATATAAGCACCAAACACACATGTGGATTTCTTTCTACAATGGAAATAAAATATTGTTAGGGGCGTTCTTCCAGTGGTGCCGAGAGAGGGGGGAAGAGGATACAAATTACCTGGGCCCAGGTCTGAAGGAGGGACCCAGGACCACTCCTCCTTTGATTAGGCCATGCCTCCTTAAAAGTACCTGGGCCCAGCCAGGCTCTCTACTGCCCGAGTTGGGGGGCATGCCATGCTCCTGGGAGTGGGTGATTCTTATGTGCTTGACATGCCCCAAAAGAAGTGTTACCATGCCCCCTGCATGCTGTGGTCACATCCCCTCCATAGGGCCCAGAAAGTTGTTGTATGGGGGCCCAGGATTTCTCCTAGCAGCCCTGCATTCTTCCCAGCACTTTGCCCAAGTTCCTACTAATGTTTTGCACCTGTAGGCTCCTATGCTTTCACCTTTTAATACAGTTAATTCCCAACCTTCTCAATGGTGTTTAAGTCTGCAGACTGTGCTGTCAATTCCATGGTTTAAAACTTTCTGTCTTGTTCTTTTCCTTTCAGTTACAGTAGCTGTGACATACCGTGGAGGTATATTTTGGGTCACTATCTTTCTGTATGATGACCCCTTTACCAACAAGGTGTAGACCAGATAATGTTGCATCTAGCTGCAAAATGCTGTTGTTTTGGTTCAGTGTACAAGTCTCTATTTGCAAGTTGTCGATTTGGGATCCTGCAAAAAAAAAAGCCATGCTTCCTCCTCCATGTTTGTCAGTGTCTGTCACATACTGTGTATCTTTTTTGACTACACAACACTAAACTAACGAGCACATTCAGCATGGATCGCAAAACTGCTAAGAAGCAGTTGCTGAGATCAAATAGTTGGCACCCAGAAAGAAAGAAAAAATGTCCATTGCAGAAATTGTGATCGCATCGCAATGCAATTGCATAACCATTCGCAAATACCAGAACACCGAAGCGTTCTTTCTATCTGCTCCAGGCGTCTACAATTTTGCTATTGCGACATGCTGGAATTGGTCATCACTGACATCAGAGACCCACCCGAAAAATGGCTTGATGTGCCTGAATTTTGACAAACACACCTACAAAATGCCATGTATCCTCCCCTAAATGCTGGCTTCCTATCAATCAAAATGTGATTGCATTGAAGCACAATGCATTCGCAGAATGAATCGCAAAACATGGCTGCGCATGTGCAATGCGAACGATGCACATGTGTAGTTTTTCGATAATCATCCGGATTGCGTTTTCTCAATTTTGCGATCCATGCCGAATAGGATCCTAAAGCTCAGCACAGTGAAATAAAGATTTCATATATTGATTCTTCAATCCATAAGACCTTCTTCCAGGCTTCATTATTTCAATGTCAGTGCTTCATGGCCCAGGCAAGCCTCTTGTTCTTATTTTGCTACAGTATACTGAGAATGGGTTTCTTACTGCCACACAAACCGTCAAACCTTTGACAACGAAGATTTCTCTTTAAAATTGCTAAGCTTTCCTTGAAGGTGTTGTCTTGTGGGTGGTTGACTCCCAAAAACCTGTCTATATATAGTGTTATGCCAATTAGATAGTTACTTCTATAATAGTCTTCTGGATATCAATGTACTACTTCCTGAAGTGCTTGTGACCAAATAATCAACAGATGTCGGGACACTTGTAGTAAGAGTTTGCATCAACATTCAAGGCTTAATTTCTTCAGTGTTGCAGAACACATGTAAGTTCTTAACCCTTTACTTGTTCCCCTAAAGAGGAGTTGAAAATAACTAAGAAATGTACATTATTTTTCAGTTTTTGCTAGCCTAAACTTTTTTTTTTTAACCTCCAGCATTGATTACCTTTCTACCATTGTAGTCATTGGGTAGAAGTTTCATACATTTCAACAAAAGCTGGAAAAAAGGGGTTGTTCTTAAACATTTGCCCAGTATTATGTAGGGTAATGTAAAATCACTGCTGTGAACATGTGCCCAATCAACTTTTCTGGCTGGAAGAGAGTGACAAAACAAAATATGTAAAACAGAAACTTTATAGCGCTAGTGTCTGGTGCTTGCAATAGTTCTCACTCCTTGGCACGACCAGCAATTCGGCTCAATAAAAGGAAATGAGTATTGATAGTGAAGCACAGTTTACAAATTTAATAAATGAATGTTATGCACACCAGTGCCTGCAGGAAAGTACTGGTGTCAGAACTGTTATGCAAAACAAATGGACTCACAGACAGACTGGGGAATATGACATAACGTACACAGAAGGTGATAGGGTAACAAAATACACACAAGGTGAACAGAGAAGCCCAGAGGCTAAGGGACTGGGTATCTCCCTTGTATTAGAACTGCTCAGATGGGAAAAGCAAGATGTTGTGTTTTAATACGTAGAGAACCCGAAATGCTGTTGCTAAGGGCAACAGCAAAACCCTAAAGGGTTACCAACGGGTGTGGCAGTAAACTCCTTGGTCAGAGATGGAATGATAGACACAAGGAGAGTCTCCACAATCCTAATTCTCACTTGCAGTGCACAGGTTCAGCTTACTGCCACTAAACTGACCCCTGACACCTAGCACAGTGAGACAGGATTAGACAGGCAAGTCTTAGAATACAGCCGCAAACTTGCTAAGTTCACAGAGTAGTAACAGAACCCCAGCAAGCTAAACGACTGACTCCAGTCTTACTGCTAGGTCTGGATTGGCAGAGTGTAATACCAAATCCCCAGGCCTATTTGCAGTAAGCAACAAACAAATACAAAGCTACACAGTACTGGTTAACTTTCAGGAACTGACTAACCAACAAAGATTCAGCAGCATCTGCTTACCCTGAGAAGAGGCCTTATAAAGCAGGTGCTGTCCACGCCCCACTCAGACCTCACAGACTGTGAGCACAAAAACCAGCACCGGATCCCCTGCCGTGCACAGAGCCTATAACCACTGCACAGCAAAAGACCCGAACCGGAGTATCAGCTGCGCTCAGGTTACTCCGCTAGCACTTGTCTCCCGGTTGCCATGACGACATGGCAGCACAGGGCAGGAGACCCTAACAGTACCCCCCCTCTGACGAGGGGTCAAAGAACCCCTACCACCGGGTTTATCGGGGAACTGCGAGAAGAAAGAGCGTATCAGTCTGGGGGCATGAAGATCACAACTGCGCACCCACGACCGCTCCTCCGGGCCATACCCCTTCCAGTGCACCAAAAATGACAGCCGACCCCGAACCACCTTGGAATCAAGAATCCTTTCAACAACAAACTCCCTCTGGCCACGTATCAGAAGAGGGGAAGGTCTTCCACTGGAAGAAGGATTACTAATCGCCCGTTTTAAAAGGGAACAATGAAATGTTTTATTGATACCCAAAGAACGGGGCAGATCTAACTGAAATGCCACCGGATTGATAACCCTGGTGATCTTATAAGGGCCGATGAACCGGGGGCCTAACTTATGAGATGGCTGTCTCAACTTCAAATTCTTGGTAGACAACCAGACGAAGTCTCCTAATTTGAAGCTGCAGGGTCTTTTCCGCTTATCAAAAACCCTTTTGGTCACTAATGACACAGACACAAGGGCTTTCTTCACTTTCTGCCAAATACCTCTAAGGACCGAAACCACAGAGGAACCACCAGGCGTGGAGTCCAGGGGGTCAAAAGAATTGGCCTTAGGATGATGCCCATACACACAAAGGAAGGGAGAGATCCCAGTAGCAGAGTGAGCCGCGTTGTTATAGGCAAACTCCGCCATGGACAGATGAGCAACCCAGTCAGTCTGACACTTGGAGACATAACACCTGAGGAACTGCTCCAAGGACTGGTTCACCCTTTCAGTCTGCCCATTAGACTGCGGATGGTAGCCTGACGACAAGCTGACAGAAATCTGGAGATCGGAACAAAATGCCCTCCAGAATTTGGCCACAAACTGGGATCCGCGGTCAGAGACCACATCAAGTGGCAACCCGTGGAGACGCACAACATGCAGCATAAATAATTCAGACAGGCGTCTGGCCGATGGCAGCCCAACCAGTGGAACGAAGTGCGCCATTTTCGAAAACCTGTCAACGACAACCCAGATGGCTGTCATCCCCGAGGATTTGGGCAAGTCCACCACAAAATCCATTGAAATGTGGGTCCATGGCTTAGATGGGATAGAGAGTGGATGTAATGGGCCAACAGGAACCCCTCTAGGAGTCTTATTTCGGGCACAGATGTCACATGCCCGAACCCACTGATCCACATCCTTAGCCACCGAGGGCCACCACACCGCCCTAGATAGCAACTCCCGAGTTCTGGCAATACCCGGGTGACCTGCCGACTTCTTGGCATGGAATTCCAGGAACACTCGCTGTCTTAACCTAGGAGGCACAAACAAAAGACCTACCGGAAGGTCTGGAGGAGCCTGCTCCTGTGCTCTAAGGACTAATGATAAGAGGTCCTGGGTAATGCCCACTTTAATACATGATGGGGAAACAATGGGCAACGGCTCCTCGGTGGTCTCCTGGATTGGAGCAAAACTCCGCGAGAGCGCATCAGCCTTGATGTTTTTTGACCAAGGGCGATATGTTATCAAAAAATTAAAGTAAGCAAAAAACAAAGCCCATCGTACCTGACTGGCATTGAGACGCTTTGCTGACTCTAAATATGCCAGATTCTTATGGTCAGTGAGAATTGAGACCACAAACTTAGCCCCCTCAAGCCAGTGTCTCCACTCCTCGAGTGCATCCTTAATAGCCAACAATTCCCGGTTACCCACGTCATAATTCATCTCGGCAGGCGAAAATTTACGGGAAAAGTAAGCACAGGGATGAAGGCGATTATCAGACACTCCCATCTGAGAAAGCACTGCCCCAATACCCATCTCAGAGGCATCCACCTCCACCACAAAAGGACGCTCTGGATCTGGGTGTCGCAGCACCTTGCCCGAAACAAATGCCCTTTTGAGACGGGCAAAAGCCGCTTTAGCCTCACAAGACCAGTGAGCAACATCCGCCCCTTTCTTAGTGAGTGCCACCAAGGGCGCCACTATAGACGAAAATCCAGCGATAAATCGTCTATAAAAATTCACAAAGCCCAGGAAACGCTGAAGCGCCTTCAAACTAGTGGGCTGCACCCAATCCAGGACTGCTTGTACCTTGGAACCCTCCATTTGGAAACCTTCTGGGGAGATAATATATCCTAGAAATGCGATTTGCTGAACTTCAAATTCGCACTTCTCCAGCTTCGCCCCAAGCCGGTGGTCTCTGAGTTTCTGGAGGACTAAGCGTACATGCTTCCGATGTTCCTCCAGGGAATGGGAGAAGATTAGGATGTCATCTAAGTATACAACTAAGAATCTATCCAAATATTCCCTGAGCACATCATTCATGAAATCCTGGAAGACTGCCGGGGCATTACAGAGCCCAAAAGGCATCACCAAATATTCATAATGCCCTGAGTGGGTATTAAAGGCAGTCTTCCATTCATCCCCCTCTCTTATTCGGATTAGATTGTACGCACCGCGTAGGTCAATCTTAGAAAAAATGGTGGCAGTACGAAGCTGGTCAAACAAGACCGAAATGAGAGGCAGTGGGTATGAGTTTTTAATCGTGATACGGTTCAATTCCCTGAAGTCGATGCAGGGTCGCAACGAACCGTCCTTTTTACCCACGAAGAAGAACCCCGACCCAACTGGAGACTGTGAAGGTCTGATAAATCCCTTAGCCAAGTTCTCCTGAATGTACTCTGCCATAGCCTGAGTCTCAGGACGTGACAGGGAGTACAACCTGCTCTTGGGAAGCTTAGCATTTGGCAACAAATCAATGGCACAGTCATAGGGACGATGGGGAGGTAGTACCTCTGCAACTTTTTTGGAGAACACGTCCGCAAAATCTGCATAACACCCTGGCAATCCTGGCAAACTTAGCTGCGAGAGCCTGACTGGAAGGCTCAAGCAACTCCTGAAACATTCAGTACCCCAACTAAGAATCTCCCCAGAGACCCAGTCAAATTGAGGATTGTGGGCCCTTAACCAGGGTAACCCCAACACCAATGGGGCAAAAGTACAGACAGTCACATAAAAGGACAATTTTTCAGAGTGTGTGGCTCCAATAAACAAAGAAATCTGGCTAGTGCAAGAGGTAATTTTACCTTGGGATAATGGTTCTCCGTTTAACCCACAAATCTCAATTTCCGATGCCAAGGGTACTAAGGGAACAGAGTGTTTCAGGGCGAATTGGCGGTCCATAAAAACTCCGTCGGCCCCACTGTCCACAAAGGCCTCAGTCTTGACAGTTTGACCGAGGATCTTCAAGGTCACCGGAATGATAAAAGTCTTCTTGGGAAATTCTGACTTCTGGCCTGACAGGATATTTCCCATCACCCTCAGGCCCTGAAGTTTTCCGGCTTTTCTGGGCATGATACTACCACATGACCTTTATTCCCACAGTACAAACACAACCCCTGCTGTCTCCTCCGCGTCTTCTCACGCGAGGAGAGGCGGGTAGCCCCAATCTGCATAGGCTCCTCGGAAAATTCCTCAGAGTCTGAGGTTCCCTTGGGAAGGAAGGAAATCTCAGTCTCCCTTTCAAGCCTACGCTCTCTCAGCCGTCTATCCACCCGGATGGATAACTGCATGAGCTGATCCAAGCTATCAGGCAAGGGATATTGTACCAGTTGGTCCTTTATCTGGTTACGAAACCAGGATTGTTGTGGGAGAAATGGCGCACTGAGCTACCTGTCTAATGGTATAACAAAAATACAAAACCGGAATAAGAAAAATATATTGTTGTCACTGATATCTAATGTTAACCATTACTTGTTGAATCATAAACTTGTCACAATAACTAACACCCGGCGGTGCTCCCTTGAGTTGTTAAAGACACAATTAATAAGTAAGAGAGAAAAGACAACTCCTTTTTATGGGGCACTCATTAGTAGTAATCTAATTAAAACGTAACTTTTATTGAAACGGACTCACAATGGACATACAACATAAAACACTCAATTTATGGGGATGTTAATGATATATCTGGCTGTATTAATTACAACTACCCCCTGCTAATGATTTGTTATTCCATTCATCTGTCAAATCACACAGCACTGCCTAATATATGGCTGATTGATTTACCCAATAGGGTAATAAATCAGTATTGTGTGAAAAGAATTACTGAAGAAAAAAGTCAGAAGGAAGATAGGGAAGGATAGATGATAATGCCTGGTTTCTGCTTTTGAAGATCTGCTTAGGTAGCATCGAATCCCCAATGAGAGAACCAACTGGAGCATATATGCATCACTCCCAAGACCTGTATCTGCTGTTAACTCCACCTAGCTAAGCTATGGCAGAGTTAATGAGAGTGCAGGGGAGAGGTCCCTAGCCAGTGTTAAATAACTGTGATACTGATTATTTACTAGCCCTTAATTTGTATCAAATGCAGTATACATTTAGGGCATCGCCCTCTTGTGAATATTCACAGTGAATTTATGTAACATTTAGTGAAGGAACACTCAAAAGATCAAAAAAGATACTTAGGTATGTGTCTGTGACACATTTGATGAATTGGTTTCTAAGAAATACAGCTTTCATATGCAGTGACACCCAGGATGTCTACTGTCCCCAATCTTATCCAATGACATCGAATTGTGGATGAGAGAGTCCTGATGGGTGTGAGTGCAATATGAAAAAAGTGTGCTTCTGCTGTCGTTGTCTCAATAGATGAGTCAAACCGATGAGAGAGCACTTACAAAGAAAAATAAATACAGATGAAAATAAAAATAAAAATAAAAATGATAATACATTATGTGTTTTAGAATAAATTATATTATATTTTCTTGGTGTTTTTTTGTACTGTGTTTCTTTGAGTGTATTTACTCCACATCATAAATATAAAGGGATTAGCTCAGTATCAACAAATTTATTTATTCCCATATAATTTATGTTTAAGACCAATAAAACAATGGGTTAATCTGCCCTACAAGATTTGATCAATTAAGTACATAATTATGCAAATGGGTTTATTCTGCCCTTAATGGGTTAATCTACCCAACAAACTGTACAATTAATCCCAATTAGAACACTGTACAATTAATCAATTAAGTGCATAATTTCTGTAGTATGTTAAGTACCCACACAATAAACAATGTGCGTTTAATCAATTAGGTATATGATTAATGTAGTATATTCAGTACCCGCACAGTAAAGATTATATCCAATTAGAACACATTTGCATTATATTTGCTCTAATCAAAATAATTTACATTATATTTGCAGAAGGCGGATTTGTACATGCGGATGCGACCCTGGTCGCTCGTACCACAGTAAGAAGAAACACCCTACTATTCAATTCATCCACAATTATTCATATTATACTAATAGTAAATTGATTGTTAAATAATTAAGCATGTAATAGCCCATCAGTAATAAAAATGGTGCGATAATAGAATAAGAGTAGGGAATGTTGTTACTTATCCTCTGTGTGTTGTTATCGATTACCCTCTGCTGCTATCAGTGTGCGGCTCCTCATTACTCGTTTGGCTCCGAGGCCGTGATGCTAGGAGATGTAGTTACTAATGTCTCCGACATGCACCTCCCTTTAGGATATCCTTATTCTAGGGCGTCATCGGGATGGCTGGTCACAGTCAAATAACTGGCGTTCAAAACCACCGCGGGCAAATTGCAGCCCGTCGCTGCCGCTAGATCGGTGTATGAAGGCAGGAGAAGCAATTCTCAAATGGCATCCACGTACGCTGTCATCCGTCATTAATCCCTCACTGACATACACTTCCCTTCAGGATATCCTTGATCTAGGACATCCACGGGATGACTGGTCACAATCAGGAGCCTGCCGTCTTAGACTGCCGCGGGCAGCGTGCAGCCCGTCGTAGCCGCTTTATCTGGTTAGAAAGACCTCTTCGGTACTGGTGTCTCAGGGCTGGGTCATTCCACTGGGTATCATGGGCCAACCTCCGAAACTCCGTACAGTAAACCTCAACTGGCCTTCGCCCTTGCTTAAGGATCGAAATCTGAGCCTCGGCTGAGGCCGTCTTGTCAGGGTCATCATACAACATGCCCAGTGCCGTAAAAAAAGCATCAACACTTTTAAGCGACGGACAGTCAGGCTGCAACCCATATGCCCAGACCTGTGGGTCTCCTTGTAGCAAGGAAATCACTATGCCCACCCGCTGAATCTCCGACCCAGAAGACTGAGGCCTAAGCCGGAAGTATAGCTTGCAGCTCTCCTTGAAACAAAAGAACTGCGAGCGATCTCCAGAAAAACGATCCGGGAGATTTACTTTCGGCTCCTTAACCCCAGCAGGTGCTGCTGCTGCGGGAGCTCCGCCAGCAGCCTGGGAGGTGTGCATTTTAATGGACAAATCATTAAATTGTCGAGTCAGGACCTGCACCTGATCGACCACCTGTTGCAACGTATTTTGAGGGGTATGCTCCATATTCCCACAAAATTTCAACAGGAGTATTAGGCTGCTGAATATGTTATGCACACCAGTGCCTGCAGGAAAGTACTGGTGTCAGAACTGTTATGCAAAACAAATGGACTCACAGACAGACTGGGGAATATGACATAACGTACACAGAAGGTGATAGGGTAACAAAATACACACAAGGTGAACAGAGAAGCCCAGAGGCTAAGGAACTGGGTATCTCCCTTGTATTAGAACTGCTCAGATGGGAAAAGCAAGATGTTGTGTTTTAATACGTAGAGAACCCGAAATGCTGTTGCTAAGGGCAACAGCAAAACCCTAAAGGGTTACCAACGGGTGTGGCAGTAAACTCCTTGGTCAGAGATGGAATGATAGACACAAGGAGAGTCTCCACAATCCTAATTCTCACTTGCAGTGCACAGGTTCAGCTTACTGCCACTAAACTGACCCCTGACACCTAGCACAGTGAGACAGGATTAGACAGGCAAGTCTTAGAATACAGCCGCAAACTTGCTAAGTTCACAGAGTAGTAACAGAACCCCAGCAAGCTAAACGACTGACTCCAGTCTTACTGCTAGGTCTGGATTGGCAGAGTGTAATACCAAATCCCCAGGCCTATTTGCAGTAAGCAACAAACAAATACAAAGCTACACAGTACTGGTTAACTTTCAGGAACTGACTAACCAACAAAGATTCAGCAGTATCTGCTTACCCTGAGAAGAGGCCTTATAAAGCAGGTGCTGTCCACGCCCCACTCAGACCTCACAGACTGTGAGCACAAAAACCAGCACCGGATCCCCTGCCGTGCACAGAGCCTATAACCACTGCACAGCAAAAGACCCGAACCGGAGTATCAGCTGCGCTCAGGTTACTCCGCTAGCACTTGTCTCCCGGTTGCCATGACGACGTGGCAGCACAGGGCAGGAGACCCTAACAATGAATCACATAAAAAGTTTTTTTTAAAAACATGACATATGTAAGAGCATAACAAGCTGTGCACGCTGGGAAGTGACAGGATATTTAAACCAGGAAATGGAGGGCATAACCAATACAGCATCTGAGGACCTTGATAAAGACCCCAGAAGGGGTAGAAACGCGTTGGGCCTGAAACTGTATTGCCATAGGAGCCAGTGTGGAGCAAACACCGGACGGCAGTGAGGTCGGCTATCTGTGGAGGTGCTTCCGGATAACACCTATCAGACGCTTACAGAACTGTTTCTGACACAGTTCACACTACCCTCGGTAATTGTCATCTTACCTGATTCCATGTGGATACATGTTTATCTTTTTATGCTCTTACATATGTCATGTTTTTAAAAAAACTTTTGATGTGATTCATTTATTAAATTTGTAAACTGTGCTTCACTATCAATACTCATTTCCTTTTATTGAGCCGAATTGCTGGTCGTGCCAAGGAGTGAGAACTATTGCAAGCACAAGACACTAGCGCTATAAAGGTTCTGTTTTATATATTTTGTTTTGCATTCTGGTTGGTGAACCTTCTTTGTCAAAACATTGAGCCTAGCATAGCAGCTATCCATTGCGCACCCACTCATTACACCTACTTTGTACACTTGGAAGAGAGTGACATAGGGACACATATCAGCTTGAATGGACTGGATATTCAGCTCCATAATAACACCAAACACACATGTCTATTTTAAACACTTACAGTATTTACTGTAGCTCTATTACATAACATACTATGTAGCATGTCTTAGAAAAAGTATGTCGTAGAAGAATTATTCACAGCTTCATGTGATTTGATAGTAGTGTTCATTGTCCTTTGACCGAAAAGTCGCCAAATTAGTACAAATGATAAATATTAAAATCAGTTAACCAAATTCACACTGTACTGTACTTTGTCATATGATTAAACTTTATTATATGTTTCTGTATCCCAAATATTCTGTGTCTGTCACTTCTGGTAACATTATGGCTGAAAAGCAGTGGATCCACTAAAGCTTCAACATGAGGTGAACCTGAAAATGTTTGGCATTGGGGTCTAAAGTGGCCCATGGTATCATCGTATCTTATGCTCCTCATTTACTGTACATTAAGAGCAGGGCTGTTTCTAGCCAATTTGGCTCCCAGTGCGTGATTTAAAAATGCGCCCCCCCATGATATAAAAAAATGCCCCCCCCCCCCCCCCACACACCTAGTTAAAAAAAACAAAAACTTGCACGTGCACCTGGCAAGGGGGCATGGCCTCATCTAAATGGGTGTGGCCTCATTTAAATGGGCATGGCCTCGTCTGAAAAGACTACCTCACAATCCAGTTTTTGACCCTGCTCCAACAGATCACGACCACCACAGGAAAAAAAAATTCTACCACATTAAGCCCCACACAGTAATGCCCCCTGCACTATATTATGCCACACACCGCAATGCCCTTGATACATTAAATCCCCACACTACGGCAGGCAAGAGTCCCCATTTCACACATTACGGCAGGTGTCCCCATTTTACACATTGAGAGAGAGAGAGAATACTTACACAGGCGATTACCGCTCTTCGGCCCGCCTCACCAGTCGCTCGTCGCGCCGGCCTTTCCCTCTTCCTAGCTTGGATCCCCCTCTGTACTCCGCTGGGGGGGGGGGGAAGTTTCACGGAGTGGCGGGGTTGCGTCGTGACATAACAGCGCAGCTGCATCATTCCGTGAAACTCTGCCCCCCGAGCGGGTTACTCGGGGAGAAATAGGAGGGGGAAGCAGGGAGCCACAGTTAGTGCCGCAGCGGGCGCCCAGTGCGGTTGCACTGCTCGCCTGCCCCAAGAAACGGCCATGATTAAGAGCAGTGGTGGATTTACCGCAATGCATCCAAAGCGGACGCCTAGGGCTGGCGGGTCTCAGGGGCCTGCAGACAGAACACGGTTAAATCACTCAGAGTGCTGGCTTCTTTAATGGTCCCGGCACGCTGTCAGTGAATGGACAGCTGCCGGGGGCCGGCTCCGCCATCACGCGCCCCCTTCACAGTCAAAGACGGATTAAAGGGTCTATTTACTAAGCCTTGGATGGAGATAAAGTCGAAGGAGATAAAGTACCAGCCAATTGGCTCCTAAATGCTATGCCACCGACTGTGTTTGAAAAATGACAGTTAGGAGCCGATTGGCTGGTACTTTATCTCCAGCAACTTTATCTCCATCCAAGGCTTAGTAAATAGACCCCTAAGTACCCCGGGCCCCCCAGCCGGAGTTGCCTCTATGCACATCTGCGGGACCCGGAAGAGGAAGCAGGATTCGGAATGGAGTAGGGAGGAGGTGGGACTAGTCAGGAGGACCCAGGAAAGCATGAGTTCCCAGCACTGCTGGAGGGCAGAGGAGCAATCCAGCTGGTGCAGCACCTGGCTAAGGAGCAGAGGGATGATTATACATATACTCACCAGTGATAAGTCTGCTACTGAACTGCACGTTACACATGAAGGGTGGGGTATGTAAGGCTTACACTGGATACATCAAGGTGGGGAATGAGGCTGATATCCGGGGTGGGGGGAAAGTGAGGCTGGCACACACAGTGAGTGGAGTGAGGCTGGCAGACACAGGATGGGGAGAGGATGGCACACACAGGATGGGGAGATGCTGACAGACACAGGGTGGGGAGTATCTGACAGACACAGGGTGGGAAGTGAGGCTGGCACAAACAGGATGGGGAGTGAGGATGGCAGACACAGGGTGGGGAGAGGCTGACAGACAGGGTGGAAAGTGAGGCTGGCACACACAGGGTGGGGAGTGAGGATGGCAGACACAGGGAGGGGAGAGGCTGACAGACACAGGGTGGAAAGTGAGGCTGGCACACACAGGGTGGGAAGTGAGGCTGGTACACACAGGGTGGGGAGAGGATAGCAAACATAGGGTGGGGAGAGGCTGACAGACACAGGGTAGGGAGAGGCTGACAGACACAGGGTGGGAAGAGGCTGACAGACACAGGGTGGGGAGAGGATGACAGACATAGGGTGGGGAGAGGATGACAGACACAGGGTGGAGAGAGAGGATGGCAGACACAGGGTGGAGAGAGAGGATGACAGACACAGGGTGGGGAGAGGATGACAGACACAGGGTGGAGAGAGAGGATGGCAGACACAGGGTGGGGAGAGGCTGACAGACACAGGGTGGAAAGTGAGGCTGCACACACAGGGTGTGACGTGAGGTTGGCAGACACAGGGTGATAAGAGGCTGGCAGACACAGGGTGGGAAAAGGCTTGCAGACACAGGGTGGGAGGTGAGGCTGGCACACACAGGGTGGGGAGAGGATAGCAAACACAGGGTGGGGAGAGGCTGACAGACACAGGGTAGGGAGAGGCTGACATACACAGGGTGGGGAGAGGATGACAGACACAGAGTGGGGAGAGGATGACAGACACAGGGTCCTTGTTGACTCTCAACTGAACTGCCAGGTTGCAGGTAGGGCCAGCGCTGGTGCAAAATGGAGGTACAGAGGGCACAGCCACAGGGGCAGTGCTGACAAGTGGGGAGACAGGGCCCACGTGTCTTTAAGTGTCCCGGGCCTTTCCAAGGCTTAATCCAGCCCTGGTCACAGTGTTCTCCTTCCTATTGATTTGAATGAGCTGTGGGTGTGACGTCATGACACAAGTGCATATGACATCACAAGCATGTACATAAAAGGCTGCCAGGATGCATGTCAAACACCGGCACCACTGCTGTAACAGTGCTCTCACAGCCTTATACAGTGTCTGGAAGCAGGCTGCCAGAGGCGGAGTACGTTTGAAACTCTGAAGGTGCCGCACTGTCCTGCTTTTGGTAGGTGAGATTGATCATTTTACCCATGCCCTCCCCATCCCCCCTCCCATCACCGCTGGTCAAAGCCGCTGAAACTAAAATCCAGAGTGTCAAAGTTTGTGATTCTGCGCCAGTCAAAAATTTAATGTAGATAAATATTAAAGACAAAATTTGGACAATCTTATAAGTCCTCTTGGTGGTCCGCCCTGGGTCAGATGATCAGCTGTGAGACGGTTGGAGAAAAGAAGACTCTTGTCAGCGCACTCTTAATTAATCAATAGAAGAAAATGTGAGATATAGATCTTAAAATATAGATTTTAATTCATTGCTAAAATATTTTATATCCAGCAGCAAAATACATTTTATTAGGGACACCCGGAAGTGAACAAGCCCGCAGTAGGGGAGAAATGCGTCTTCCAGCGGGGAGCTCCGGACCGCTGCTATTCAGTTCTATCCATCGAAACTAAAATGCAGCATCCATAGTAAATACTAGAGATGTGCGGCGGGCACTTTTTGTGTTTGGTGTTTTGGTTTTGGATCTAGGTCCTCTCTCGTGTTTTGGATCTGGATTGTTTTTGCCCAAATCACCCTTTTGGATTTTGGTTTTAGTTTTGGTTTTGAATCTGGATGATGTTTGAAAAAAACACAAAAACAGCTAAAATCACTGAATTTGGGGGTAATTTTGATCCTACGGTATTATTAATCTCAATAACATTCATTTCCACTCATTTCCAGTCTTTTCTGAACACCTCACACTATTGTTTTTAGGCCAAAAGGTTGCACGTAGGTTGCTGGATGACTAAGCTTAGCGACCCAAGTGGGCGGCACAAACACCTGGCCCATCTAGGAGTGGCACTGCAGTGGCAGACAGGATGGCAGATTTAAAAAATATGCCCCAAACAGCACATCATGCAATGAAGAAAAGAGGTGCAATGAGGTAGCTGGATGGCTAAGCTAAGCAACACAAGTGTGCGTCACAAACACCTGGCCCTCTAGGAGTGACACTGCAGTGTCAGTCAGGATGGAACTTAAAAAAACTAGTCCTCAAACAGCACACCATGCAAATAAGAAAAAGAGGTGCACCAAGGTCGCTGGATGGCTAAGCTAAAGGAGACAAGTGTGAGGCACAAACACCTGGCCCAACTAGGAGTGGCACTGCAGTTGCAGACTGGATGGCACTTAAAAAAATGAGTCCCCAAACAGCACATGCTGCAAAGAAGAAAAAGAGATGCTCAGAGGTTGCTGTATGACTAAGCTAAGCGACACAAGTTTGAGGCACAAACACCTGGCCCATCTAGGAGTGGCACTGCAGTGTCAGACAGTACAGAACTTAAAAAAACTAGTCCCCAAACAGCACATGATGCAAAGAAGAAAAAGAGGTGCACCAAGGTCACTGGATAGCTAAGCAAAGCAACACAAGTGGGAGGCACAAACACCTGGCCCATCTAGGCGTGGCACTGCCGTGTCAGACAGGATGGCACTTAAAAAACTAGTCCCCAAACAGCACATGATGCAAAGAAGAAAAAGAGGTGCACCGAGGTTGCTGTATGACTAAGCTAAGTGACACAAGTGTGAATGCCAAATTGCTTTCTCACAAATATTTAAAATGCCCACTCTAATATATAGTGCAGACGCCAGGCGCATCTTATTACCATATACGATAAAAGTGCGCTGTACATCGCAAAACACTGCATCCCATAAGAGAAAACAATACACCCACACATTATCTGAGTTCCAAAGCTCATTGATGTATATATTTGTTATTAATAGGATATGGATTCAATATATTACAATGTACAGTATACCTATAGTTACTCATACAGTAAGCAGTTAATACATACAGTTACATACAGTTACAGTTACAGGCCAGCAATACAATACCATTCCCTCAATGGTTAAGTCTCTCTCTCTGTAAAATCATGCTGGGACTCCATCTTACACTGAGACCAAAACAGGAACTGAGCTCCTGTGTGATCAGCAATGTGTTATCTAGTTTTTGGGGGAGGGAACTTACTCATTTATGATGAGTCACTAGTCTCTTTGTATATGCTAATCAGGTTCAGCCTTGGGGATGTCCAAAGGGGCTGTCCTGAGATTCCTGTCCACTACCTGTTTGGAATATCTATTGTTCTAATAAAAGTGATTTTAGCTTTTATACATTTAATCATAACTATTTGTTGCAATGTCCTATAACTTAATAACAAGTATCAAATGAATCTACACATTAATCTGGTTGCTTTAATAGTAAATAAGACAGATCTATCTTGCTTCATTCAAATAATACACATACATGACATTACTTCATTATATAATTTAAAATCATCATGATGTCTGGCGCTTGATATTATTATAATTATGTACTGCATGAAATAAGTGTCGAATCCATCTCTGTGGCATGTCCGTGTAAATGCGTGTGTTACCATATATTGCTGTGCTCTCTGCGCGTATTTGCAAGTATAGCGACTCATATGTGTGTAGTTTGTATGTTCTTTTTAGGTAATATTTTTGACTTCGACAGTTCACCCTTTGGCAGCAAACAATAACTGCCATCAATTATTAACATAAGAAAAAAAATATTTCATACAATAATCGGTGACCTAGACACAAGTATGTATTAATTTTGCAAATCAGACACTTGTCTATATTTGGGGAAGACAGGGAGGAGGACGAGACATCCTCTATATGCACTCTGCGGTCACGGGACCACTGGTTGGGTGTGGGACAACATTCAACCTATAGAGTATGCTGGGACAGTGCTTTGGCCTATAATGTCTGATTTGCGACGAACATTTCACACATACATGTACCTACGTCTTTGTACACTGATGTTTGGATTCAATTGAGGTTCTGCTGGGTAGATGAAGAAGACACAAACAAATCGTGACAGTGACATATAAAATTTTCATGATCTACATATTCCTATCATTTTCTGAACATTGTTTCCATTTCTGGAACGTATGCTAGGTCTGTTTAATCATTGAACAAGGGTTATTAGTAGTGTCCTTCCTAAATAACATAAACCTTCGGAGTTCGGGGAGAGCCACTCATAAACCTTTCTTCCACATATATTAATGAGCTCTTTATCTGCAATGTGTGAATAGCCATTGTCTGGCTGTTCCTGATTACCTCTGAACTCCATAACTACTAGACCTTTGATTTTTCTCTGATTTTAAATTTCTGCGCAATTTTTCTTTGCGGTAAACACAGCAGCATCCGTGGTGGCAGGAAATGCCTCTACCCAGTTTGAGAAAACATCAGTGCACACCAATACATAACAATAATTCCTAAAGGGTGTTAACTGTACGAAGTCGATTTGTATTTCCTGAAAAGATCCATCTGCAGGAGGGATATGGGATGGTTCTGTTGGTATTGCTTTACCAATATTCTTCCTCAAGCAAGTAAGACAGGTCATTGCTCTCTTACCTGCATGAGAATAGAATCCTGGCGCACACCAGTAGGCTCTCATCAGCCTGTACCTACCCTCTTTGCCTAGATGAGTCAGACCATGTTCCACCTCAGCTAGACTTGGAAGGTATGCTCTGCTGGCTACTGGCGCACCTTGTCCACCTGCCCACAGTCCTGAGGACTCCTGGCCATACCCCTTTGTCCTCCAGACTGCCACTTCCTGCAGGGAACACAAATTTTTGTATCTTAATTTAACTATCGTGTGTTTGCAATGTAGAGTACCATGAGCATAACTCAAAAAGAAAAAAAAAGAAAAAAGAAACATCTAAAGAGGAGAGAAGGAAGAAGAAAATGAAAAAGAAAATTTCAGGTTTGTCATTCACCAACAGGCATACCAGTGTCTATACAAAATTTCCCTTCACCAGTATTCCCATTCTCCACCCTTTGTGCATGACAAGGCACACTGCAGTAATACTGGTGTCATCGTGCTGTTGAGATATAACTCTGAAGGATCTAGGCATGTGGAGTTTGAACTGTACTTGGGTCCATGTATTGTACCACCCTGTGTGAACGCAAAAGATGAAGAGGAAAACTGTAGAGAAACAGAATAGAGGTTGGTGACAGATGAGTTTGTAGAGGTGAAGAAGATTTTATAAAAATTTGACAACTGGATTGGGCACTACGGGGAAGTGATTCTCTACTTGGTCTATACCCCTTAAAAAAATTCTGTGTTTCTTATCTCTACTAGGACTATCGCAGCCATCATTCCAGTGTCCTGTCCATCCTAAGTTCATAGGGAACCCGGTATCTGTGAGATAATTTCCTCTACCTGTGATTGACATGCATCTAGAACAGTGAAATGTAACATTAGTAGGTTGCATTTATTCTGTTCTTCCCATTAACCGAATCTGTGTTTTCTATATGGCTTATGATTCCTTACTATATGTCCCTTGGTCCCGTCTATGTGTTTAATAATGTGGCTTGTGTTTTCTGTCTAGGGGATCTATATTGACTATGTGTCCTACTTCTCCTACAATCTCTGGCAAAATGCCCTTCCTTCCTACAAGTGTAACATATTATTGACCATTTGGGATCTGGGGTTTGGACTGATGGGTCTTTCCTGTATGTGCCAGTATACTTACCATCCTCAACCTCTCCACCTGTTGATCTCTGCGCCTAGTACTATTCTGGTGATGTTCAATAGCACACTATCTAAGATTAGCTACTGTGACCCCTTTCCAATTTTGCAAAGAAGTATGCAACCTGACACTCAATGCCTTATTGAGCCCGTCCATTTGCACAGAGACAGCCATCTCCCATTTGCCGAATTAGTGTTTACCAGTGGTCTTACCCTGATGGAAAGTTTTTCTATTTCTGCAAGAGACAAAAACATAAAAAAAGTTTAACAAGCTTCTAGGTCATGCAAAGTATTTCATTCAATCCCTCTCATCCCGTACTAAGGGTCTGTACATGGTTCAACAAACATTTCCAAGCTCATCTTTACTAGGGGCATTACTAGGAATGCATACTTCTTATATGGTAACTGAAAGAAATACCCGGGGGTTACCTTGTCTCTGTCCGCTTTCCTACTGGCAAATACTAATGTGCGGACAGGTTTTTTTCCATTTCTGATGTTACTTTCTTGATTTTTTGTTTAATTTTTGGGTTTTACTATATATGTACACGAATGATACCATACTTACCTGTTCCGCTGGTCTCAGCCACTTCCCCCACAGGCTACTGCTCTTCTTTTACCGGTTGGATACTCCTCTGGGTGCATGAGAAATGGCTGAAAATCATCAGGTCACCTTCTCCTCCTAAATAAAACTTCAACAATCATTAGTACATATATAGGTTACAGTCATATTTTTAATATTTTTATTATTTTCTATAGTTTGTATGCTGGCTGTAACTGCTTCCACATCTACATATGGCGTTGTACTTGCATTCTCTCTTTTTTTTTCTTCCTACTTATTTATTTATTGTTGCTACAAGTTCAAACAGTTCATATATTTCCATTCTTGTCTTATATGACTTTGGTTAGACATACCACCTGCAATACCTTAGGATCAAACTCGCCAACCCCTCTTGCTGTCACAGGTTTAAACAATTTGTATGTCTGACCCTTTGTTTTCAGGATTTTATCAGACATATTCTTATCCTTAAGTTCTGCAATACCTCTGGTTCAAAGCTGCCCACTTTAGGGAATGGTTCCCTATCATTGTTAGTCATTTTACCTGAACCCTGTCTAAACGTCTCTTACTTTAGCAACTGGCTCCCATATTTGTGGGTCTCTTCCAATAATTTTAAAAGATTCCCACAAACACCAAAATTCTCAATATAAGTAGACGGTGGAACTATACCCGAGCACCTTCCACTTGCTCTCGCCCACGCTGGCCAGTACAACGATACACTGTTGGTAGCGGATCGCAATGTACCCAATTTAGGGCTCCTATCAGACCTTACACCGTAATTTCTTTCGGTGGTTGTTCTGTTTGGAATATTTTCCTGAGAGAGGCAGTGAAAATTTCCTTTTCGGTATCTTTCAGCTGGAATTGTTTGTAGGGTGAAAAACAGAGAAATTAGATAACTATCCTTCACCCTTTCCAGTGAAGCCCACCAGGGAGATTTCCCGAAGTTATTAAAGAAAAACCCCTTTGTCTATACAATCACGTCTGCATATGCTCTTCCACAGCGCATATGACACAATAATATCACGTTGCTCTGTGCAGAACAAACGGACATGTGATGCAATAGCACAGCTTATAGATACTAGTTATCTATATGCCCTATGATTGCTGTAGACCACCTAGCCTAGACCACTTCAGACCACTAAGAGTTGTATGGGATACCACTCAGTCCACTAAGACCACCTAGTTTATAACGCAGGGTTGCGAACCCTACGCCACCGGGCCTCTACTAACCCAGTGTGTCCACCTAGACCACCTAGCTTAGACCACCTAGACCACTTCAGTTCTTGGGTTCAGTATCCACTCACTCCTGCATTCGCTCACTCAAATACACTTTATTTTTCTGTACAAAAAAATTAGGATTCATTCAAGTTGGCAGTTTTACCCCCAGAGGCAATTCAAAAAAATTATTTATACTAAATTTTGTTTTTATACTAAATTTCTTTAGAAACCGGGTGGTTTGGAGCTATTGTAGCGTGGCTACTGTCCCACCTTTAAACTAAACGAACTATTGTGTAATTTGTACTTAGCGACCGTACTTCTTACACAATTTGCTTAAGCACGCGATCGTGCGTGTCTCTTATGCTGCGTGCGCAGTCCTGTACTTTGTCTGAGACACGTGTACAAAACCCTGCGTCTGCAGTAAATCACACAGCTCTATAAATGTGAACAATACTAATTACTATTGCCCACTAGACACAACTTGTTCTGTATAAACTTTTATGCAGAACTGCATTTGTGTCTTTACGCTTACTTCCTTAAAATACTGTTATTTCAAATTTACCTATAAATTTACCTATGTAGCAACAAATGTATCCTATTTCACACAGATCTATAATGACTCTAGCAATAATCAATAATTTAAATGATATGATTCAGATTGGATAGCCATCTTGCAGAATATACACTGATATAATTATACACATAATTATAATAATATTATATATAATATATTTATATAATATATATCACTTGACTCTCATAGAACCCCCACACAGTACACACCTACTGAATGAATGCATTTCCTTTAAAGTCTATAATTTGCATATCAACAAAGGTTCATATGCCTGTTCAAGAGGGTACTGGGACAGGTTAATTTACATTTCAATGTCTATCCTAAACTAGCAAGCAGAGTTAACTGAATCCTAGAGGTAAAAGAAAAAAAAAAACCTATTTTTTTATATCTGTGTGTAATTCTTACACTAAGTATTCATCTCACTATTAACTTTCACTAGGCCCAGCTGAAACTATTTGTAATTGACTATAGCATGGGTTAAATAAATGCATTGGTAACTCATAAATGGTGATTGATGTGACCAAGGAAAGCTGATTATTCTGAGCAGACTGAAAATCAGCCATTTAGAAAAATGACCTTCCCAAAATGGCCGCTGCTCCTCCCCCTTCCACATCCATGAGGGTTACACAAAATGGTGGACAGGCCATGTGGTTAGTCCAAAATGGAGGACAGACCATGCGGCTTCCTTTGTCACAAAGAAATCACACATCATACAAGCACCTGAAGTTATTTTAGGCCTGAGTTAAACATAAAAACTATATCAAGGCTATGCAGCAACTTTTAAAAGTACTTTTAACCCTACTTAACAGATAAGCAATCCAATCTGAATCAAACACAATATGACTTATTTGAACCTTGTTTTGCAACAATAAAAATACATTTTAGTATCTTAAATATTATGAGAAATGCATTGTCCCTTGAATTTCATATCAGCATCTTACTAATAACACAACAATACACATGGATATGATGATTTTCTCAGCTTTTATGATGCGTCCATCACAAGCTGATCGACCACAGCGTCGCGTTTATAATGTACAGTGCATCATTAAGAACGTGATATCCCGGACGAGCCCCCATCTAAGAATGCCATTTTGATTTCTCACAAATATTTAAGATGCCCGCTCTAATATATATTGTAAATGCCTGCAACTCTTATTACCATATCCCATGAATGTGCGCTGTACATCGCACAACACTGCATCCCATAAGAGAAAACAATACACCCACACGTTATCTGAGTTCCAAAGCTCATTGATGTATATATTTGTTGTTAAAAGGATATGGATTCAATATATATTACAAAGTACAGTATACCTATAGTTACATGAATACAACTCACACAGTAAACAGTTAGAACATACAATTACATACAGTTATATGCAGTTTCAGTTACATGCCAGCGATACAATACCATATCTTTCTCATATAAGTTTATGTCTCCATATGACTCTCTCTCTCCCTCTTTCTTTTGTAAAATCATGCTGAGACTTCATCTTCTTCTGAGACCAAAAAGCAACTAACTCTGAGACCAAAAGAAACAGGTACTACTTTCCTGTGTGACCAGCAAAATGTGTTAACTAGTTTCTGGGGGAGGGGTCTCTCTCTCATTCATGATTGAGTCACTAGTTTCTTTGTATGTGCTGAACATGCTCAGCCCTTGGGGACGTCCAATGGGGCTGGCATGAGTTTACTGTTTGGAACTTCTATTGTTCAAATAGAAGTGATTTTAGCTTTTATACATTCAATCATAATTATCCGCTGCAATGTCCTACAACTTAATAACAAGTATCAAATTAATCTACACATTAAGCTGGTTGTTTTAATAGTAAATATGACAGGTGTATCTGGTTTCGTTCAAATAATACACATTCATGACATTAATTAATTTAGATAATATTAAATCATCATGATGTCTGGCACTTGATATTGTTATAATTATGTACTGTATGAAATAAGTGTCAAATCAATCTCTGTGTCATGTCCATGTAAATGCGTGTGTTACCATATAAGGCTATGCTCGCTGCGCGTATTTTTAAGTATAGCGACTTAAATGTGTGTAGTTTGTATGTTCTCTTTATGTAATATTTTTGACTTTGACAGCACATACCCTCTTTGCCCAGATGAGTCAGACCGTGTGCCATCTCAGCTAGACTTGGAGGGTATGCTCTGGGGGCTACTGGCTTACCGTGTCCACCTGCCCACAGTCCTGAGGACTCCTGGCCATACCCCTTTGTCCTCCAGACTGCCTTTTCCTGTAGGGAACACAATTTTTTTCATTTTAATTTACTATTGTGTGTTTGCAATGTAGAGTACCATGAGCATAACTCAAAAAAAAGAAAAAAAGAAAAAAGAAACATCTCTAGAGGAGAGAAAGAAGAAGAAAATGAAAAAGGAAATGTCAGGTTTGCCATTCACCAACAGGCATATCAGTGTCTATATAAAATTTCCCTTCACCAGTATTCCCATTCTCCACCCTTTGTGCATGACAAGGCACACTGCAGTAATAATGGTGTTATCGTGCTGTTGAGATATACTGGGTTCGGGCAGAATTCTGAAGGACCTAGGCATGTGGAGTTTGAACTGTACTTGGGTCCATGTATTGTACCACCCTGTGTGAACGCAAAAGATGAAGAGGAAACTCTAGAGAAACAGAATAGAGGTTGGTGACAGATGAGTTTGTAGAGGTGAAGAAGATTTTATAAAAATTTGACAACTGGATTGGGCACTATGGGGAAGTGATTCTCTACTTGGTCTACTCCCTTAAAAAAAATTCTGTGTTTGTCGTATCGCTATTGGGATTATCCCAGCCATCAATTCAGTGTCCTGTCCATTCTAAGTTCATAGGGAACCCGGTATCTGTGAGATAATTTCCTCTACCTGTGATGGACATGCATCTAGAACAGTAGAATGTGACATTAGTCTTCGTGGGTGTCTAACATACTTTGTACTTCCTGAGCGGGAGCCTAGTATATGTATATCATATCTAACAAAATTAAGTTAATCAGGGGCCATTTCTGCTAGGAAAAAGAAGCAAAAGTTTAGAGGCCCCATCTTAACCCCAGCAAGTTTTGTCAAAGGGTAATGTTGCATTTATTTTGTTCTTCCCATTAGCCGAATCTGTGTTTTCTATATGGCTTATGATTCCTTACTATATGTCCCTTGGTCCCGTCTATGTGTTTAATAATGTGGCTTGTGTTTTCTGTCTAGGGGATCTATATTGACTATGTGTCCTACTACTCCTACAATCTCTGGCAAAATGCCCTCCCTTCCTACAGGTGTAACCAGAGCCGGCCCTAACCAATATGATGCCCTAGGCAAGATTTTGGCTGGTGCCCCCTAGCACCACCGCTGGTTCCGCCTCTGACCTTGCACCTCTTTCCCATCACCCCTCAACCATAGCAGTCCTTATTTTGGTGTTTGTACCCCCTATATTTTAAATAGGAACAGTTCGCACATTTGGCCCACAGCCCAGAAAGGGGTGTGTTTTTGCTGGCATGGGGCATGGCCACACAATAGTAACCCCAATTCCAATTACACCACACAGTACCGCAACTTTTTTCACATTTTATCATGCGATAGTGTCCATAATTCATATTGCATCCCACAGTAGTATCACTTTACCTTATAAACGTTACTCCTCACAGTAGAGCCCCTTATTCACATTACATCACAATGAATTGCTCCTTATTCACATTACACCACACCCTATTGCTCTTTATTCACATTAGACGACACAGTAGTGCCCTTTCTATACGCAACGCCACATAGTAGAGCACCTTATACACATAATGCCACACATTAGTAATGCATTTATACACAATTCCACACAGTAATGCCCCTTACACATGAGACACATTAATGTCCTTATAAACATAATGTACCTTACACATTATGACAACCTTTATTAATGCCCTTTTACACATAATGTCCCGTACACATATGCCGCACATTATTAGTGCCCCTATACACATAATGACACACATACAGTAGTACCCTGTTACACATATGCCGCACATTATTAATGCCTTTATACACATAATGACGCACATAGTGCCCCTTTACACATATGTTGCACATTATTAATGCATTTTTACATGGCACACATAATGCTCCTTACACATATTCCGAACATTACTGCACAACCAACCCACTCACATGCACACAGCACTCACACTGCCACTAACACTGTGACCCCTGCCTCTGCTTGGATACAGATGTGTCCTCATAAATCTTGCCTCAATGCTAATACCGGGCACCTTTTTTTTATGAAAATGCATCTTATTTGCATTGCTATGTGGCTAGCATGCACAAGCAGCTTCTGCTGATTAAACTGATATGCAGCATGCCTATATACCGTGTGAGACTGTGGCTGTATCTGCATATGAAATGCTACATACAGAATATAGGCATGCTGCATATCATTTTAATCAGCAGAAGCTGCTGATGCCCCTAGGCATATCAAATGCCCTAGGCAATTGCCTAGTTTGCCTATGCCTATGGCCGGCTCTGAGTGTAACATATTATTGACCATTAGGGATCTGGGGTTTGGACTGATGGGTCTTTCCTGTATGTGCCAGTATACTTACCGTCCTCAACCTCTCCACCTGTTGTTCTCTGCGCCTAGCACTATTCTTGTGATTTTCAATAGCACACTATCTAAGATTAGCTACTGTGACCCCTTTCCAATTTTGCAAAGAAGTCTGCACCTGACACTCAATGCCTTATTGAGCCCGTCCATTTGCACAGAGACAGCCACCTCCCATTTGCCGAATGAGTGTTTACCAGTGGTCTTATCCAAATGGAGTTTTCTATTACTGCAAGAGACAAAAAAAAAAAAGTTTAACAAGCTTCTGGGTCATGCGAAGTATTCATTCAATCCTTCTCATCCCGTATTAAGGGTCTGTACATGGTCCAACAAACATTTCCGAGCTCATCTTGACTAGGGGCATTACTAGGAATGAATACTTCTTACATGGTAACTGAAAGAAATACCCGGGGGTTACCTTGTCTCTGTCCGCTTTCCTACTGGCAAATACTAATGTGCGGACAGGTTTTTCTCCATTTCTGACGTTACTTTCTTGATTTTTTTTGTTTTATTTTTGGGTTTTACTATATATGTACACGAATGATACCATACTTGCCTGTTCCACTGGTCTCAGCCACTTCACCCACAGACTACTACTCTTCTTTTACCGGTTGGATACTCCTCTGGGTGCATGAGAAATGGCTGAAAACAATCAGGTCACCTTCTCCTCCTAAATAAAACTTCAACATTCAATAGTACATATATAGGTTACAGTCATATTTATCATATTTTTATTATTTTCTATAGTTTGTATGCTGGCCGTAACTGCTTCCACATCTACATATGGTAGTGTACTTGCATTCTCTTTTTTTTCTTCCTACTTGTTTATTGTTGCTACAAGTTCAAACAGTTCTTATATTTCCATTCTTTTCTTATATGACTTTGGTTAGACATACTACCTGCAATACCTTAGGATCACACTCACCAACCCCTCTTGCTGCCACAGGTTTAAACACTTTGTATGTCTGACCCTTTGTTTTCAGGATTTTATCAGACATATCCTTATCCTTAAGTTCTGCAATACCTCTGGTTCAAAGCTGCCCACCTTAGGGAATGGTACCCTATCTTTGTCAGTCATACATAACCATTCATTGCAAAAAGCCTCCGTGTGTGAACCATATTTTTTCACACATAATAAACCTTGCTGACCCTCTCGGTCGCAATTCTGATCTTCTCGGTCCCGAGTCTGACCTTCTCGGTCCCAACTCTTCTTCAGCCTGAACCCTAGCTAACAAACGCCCACTGCTTGTGCAATTGGATCCCATCGCGGACTTTTTGCCAATAAATGCAATCCCCAATGCACACCGCAAATAGACGGTGAAAGACACCTAGCGCATTTACTCGCTCCTTCTCCGCTGAGTACCAAGACTCACTCCAATGGTGAACACCGCGTACCCAGTGAGGCCCTATTGGTTTCTATTTACTGGAAGTGGTAGGAGTGACTTACCTTTTCCAGTAAATATCTGCTGCTGGAGATTTTCCTGAGAGAGACCAGCGAAAACTCCCTATACACTTATACACAAATCACGCTTGCGTATGCTCTATACAGTGCTAATTATACCGCGATTCTATGCAAAAAGCTTGTTAAAAGGGTATCAAGTTGCGCTATCTATCGCACTCACAAACACGCGGTCCAATCGCACAGCGTATAGGTACTTGTTACCTATCTGCCGTACAACCACGGGTCAATGTACAAACTGTGACCCTCAGCTCAGAGCGTAACAAAAAACCTTTTACTTCAATACTACACAATGCACAATTCCCTATTACGCTCCTCTGCAAATCTCCTCACGATTTGCGTATTAAACCTTATACTAACGTGAGTCAACCGCCTCACGCCACCAAGCCTCCACTTGATGTACCACACTATGGGATCCCGAATTCCCTGGGTTCAAATCCACTCACTCCTACGTTCGCTCACTCAAATACACTTTGGTTTTTCTGTACAGAAAATTTCAATTCATTCAGATAGGCAGCTTTACCCCAGAGGCAATACAGTTTAAACAAAAGTTTTATACTAATCTGCTTTAGAAACCGGGTAGTTTTGTGCTATTGTATTAAATGTCTACTATCCCACCTTTGAACTAAACGACACTATTGTGTAATTTGTACTTAGCGCCCACATTCTTATGCACTTTGCGTACACACGCGACCGTGCGTGTCTTTTACGCTGCGTGCGCAGTCCTTTACTTTGTCCGAGAAACGTGTACAAAACCCTGCGTCCGCAATAAAACAAATCACACAGCTCTATAAATGTGAACAATACCAATTACTATTGCCCACTAGACACAACTTGTTCTGTATAAACTTTTATGCAGACCTGCGTTTGTGTCTTTACACTTACTTCCTTAAAATACTGTTATTTCAAATGTACCTAATGTATCCTATTTCACACAGATCTATAATGACTCTAGCAATAATCAATAATTTAAATGATATGATTCAGATTGGATAGCTATCTTGCAGAACATACACTGATATAAATATACACATAATTATAATAATATTATATATATGTACCATTCACTGGTCTCCTATGAGACACCTTACCTCTTATTTGCATATCAAAGCTATTTGCTTTTCCACTGCTAAGAAAAAGAAGTTACACAGGTTAATTTGCATTTCAATGGCTATCCTATAGCAAGCAGATTCTACAAGTCTTGGAAGGAAAAAGAGAAAAAAAACCTTTTCTTTCCTTTTTCTATCTGTGTGCAATTTTTTTTACCCCAAGCCAAGCATTTATCTCACCATTTACTCTCACTAGGCCCAATTGAAACTATTTGTAATTGACTATGGCATGGGTTAAATAAATGCATTGGTAACTAATTAATGGTGTTTGATGTGATAATGTCGATTATCTTACAGGAAAGAAGCTATACCTTATACACACTTAGAATACACTTTACCATGGAGCGGCTGCGGCCGCTAAACTTAGTATGCACGCTACGTACTTTATACACTGTTTGCGTACGGAGTCCCGTATCACTGTACGGACTTAGCGTACAAACGCCGCGCTGGGGGTACAAAGTACACACAGCGCGCACACACCCAGAGATACACTTTAAACCTTCACAGTGATGCAATGCAATGATAAAACACTTTAAACCTTAGCAGGGCAATGAAGACACGACACCAATTGTGATTTAACCGCTGGGTTCCAACACCACACTGGATTATTGCTGAAAGGGGGTTACAATACAAATAATACAATACAATATAACAGAGTAAATGGCTACATTCAATGGTACATACTTGAGTAGATTTGCTTGCGCTTCCCGGTCCGGTCCTCGCTCATCAAATAGATAACTTTGTGAGTCTTGTGTTTTACCAGGCCAGAAGCAGGCTCTCTTTATACACTTCTTCCAAAAGCAATACAATAGATACTGTAATCACTTTGTCCATTGGACACAGGAATGCACTTTTACAGTACAGGAGAGGTCATAGGTCGGTTTGAATAGGTAGGCGATGTCTTTCCCAACTGCTCTTGTGGGTGGTCTCCTCTGGATTCCCACCGCATACATAATGTACAGTAAATACAGTTTATATCTATATTATGCTTCTGCACATAACTATCCGCAGGAACATGCGATCTTCCTCAAACCAACACCGGAATGTTACCCTTAAAATACCCTACAGCTGGATACCAAACACCACCTTATGACCTTGTTCTGTCCCCTCCTATTCTGTAAAGGTGAATCCCTTTGTTCTGAAACCATTTAAACTGTTGATAATTTCATATGTGGTGCAGGGGGACTATGTGTACTTTGTGCACTATTTGGATTAAATAGGTAATGTGTTTTGATAGCTCTCCATGCGTTCACAAACTCTACCGTAAATACCCATACCACGCGCTGATGCGCATGACCGCGGGAGCGACCATACGCAAATTGCGGATATGTGCACGCACGGCAGAACAAGTACACGCGCAGAGGCCATCTGTGTGTGGTTTCTACGTGATGTGTGTACTGCAATATTTTTTGACTTTGATAGTCCACCCTTTGGCAGTCACCAATAACTGCCACTATCTAATCACTAAACAGAAAAATATCTACACAATATCTACAGAAGTTTGGATAGTCGGGAGAGAGGGGTAGGTAGGAAATGTATGACCTAGTGGGATAGTAAAAAGCATGTATGTATGAATTCATGTCTGAGGGGCATGTATCATCGTGCCGTATATGTTCTAAATAAGCTTCGAGGTATTGCGAAGTATACATTAAATCCTTCTCATCCCGTACTAAGGGTCTGTAAATGGGCCAACAAACACTACAGAGCTCTTGTCGGATTGTTCCAACAAATGGGGTGCACATTTAGTTGATGATACACGGAGGGGAGACATATGTGAGTGCTAGTTTATGTGGATATCACCTGTCGACTATGTGTGCTATTAACTGGAGGTTGCAGAGATGAAGATAAGACACATATCTAAAATACATTCACATAAACATTTTGGGTAGGGCAGATGTCTTTTCCGGATGGATGTATCTGGGCAGAGGGGGAAAAACAAGAGAAACGGGTGAAAGAAACAGGCCATGAAATTCATTTACAATCCTTATCATAACACTGTCTCTATGGATGGGTCATAAATTAAATCTGCTGCTATAACAGCACTCTTGCTCCTTAGGCTCATCAATTTTGTGCCGTGCTTGCGCCGCATCAGAATTCGAACACACCTAAATATCAAACCAATAATTATGACGACTCCCAGGATACAAAGGAGAAACTTCCCTACACTCATGATAACATTTTGAGCCCACTCTCCTAAATCTGAGAACCAATTTCGTGGGTTCAACCATGAGACCCAGCCGGTCAGTTCATTACTCACAGTCGCCAAGGTAAGGTTGTGTTTCCTCCTGAACTCCCACTTCAACTGTAAGATATCGTCCATCTTTTGATCGATAATCTCCGTTGGGTCATCAGTGCTGTTTGTAATATACGTACAGCACTTCACCCCATATTGAGTTGCCAGAGTAACACAGTACCCACCTGTCACGGCTGTGATATAATTTAGGACCATCCTGTGCTGAATCAGTTCCTTCTTGTAAGCTTGTAACTCCCTTCCCGTAAATCTGAAGGTGTCGTCATACATCTCAGTGATATTATCTATCAAGTTCGCTAGCGCATGGATATACCTATAATTTATAATTCCTCTGGCAGTACGGGTGATGTCTAATGCGAGAAGGAATTGAATCCCGATGGATTTGTGGATCAAATCAGAGGCTGCGTGCTCTGTCCTATCTATGAGGTGTCTCTTGACGATGTGTTCATAGTGAGTATGAGTATAAGGAGCCTGAGCACTGCGGTGAAGGTCTTTCATCTTATCATGGGTTATGCTCTTGACCTCTGGAAGTACTCTCCCAATATAACACAATCCCTCTGAGCTCGGGGCAAGCCACTTGTACGCTTTCCTCCCACATATGAAATAGGCATCATCTGGGAGAACATAGGGGACAAAATATAACATCACCATATTACAAACTTTCCAAGTAAAGAAACCCATCCCCAGTTCTCCCATCTGCTCAGTACAAGTATCGGGCTGGATAATATGAGCACAATACCCTGGCGATACTTTTCCAACCCACATGGTCTTGCTTCCACGAGTATACCTATACCAAAAATACCTCCCACTGTTGGCTATTTGGCGTACAAGTTCAGAGTCTATGGGTATCCTATCAGCTCTGTGTGAAAAGGTCATTGTCTGGTTATTCCACGTCACTTCCCAATTTCCCGGTTTTCGGTAATTGGAAATATGAAAACATAATAAGGATCTATCTACATGATTCTGGTGGAGCTTCAAACTAGGGGGCCTAGAAATATTGAATTTCTTGTCCACCGGTCTCCCACCCCGTAATTCGAGTACCTCCTCTTTTGCTAAAGGGTATGGTACTAATCCTGACTTGCTCTGACCTTGAGGTACCTGTGAGCACACCCAGCATTCTGTCTGGTTTAAGACCTTACCCACTAGTGAGTGGTAATCACTCAACGGATGCCGGTCCATGTCGATATTAAGGTTGGACTGACATCTCTGGATGCACCCATCCTCAACTATATTCTCACAATTCCTACACATACAATATTCATCAGACAATAACCCCTCACAGTGCCTCCGAGCTCCTTGACTACCAGAGCGCTTACTGATGCCAGCCTTTACCAAAATGATGTGCTGATCCTGAGATCCTACAAATTTGTACTTGCCATCAGAACCCATTCCAAATCCCTGCTCGACCTCTCTGTGACCCTCACCAAAACAAACTGTCCTTATCAAAACCAGAATTGCTAACAGAACCCGAAACGCAGTCTCTTGTGATCGATCCATTTCGTTAGGGGAAAGGAGGAAAATAAGAAGGAGAAAAGAAAGGAAAAATGTAGGGGGAGGTGAAAAAAGAAAGTGGTACGACAACTGTTCTAGTTCTTGTTGCTCTCTGTGCTCAGATGCCTTTCAACAGTCCTGCCTTTCAACTTTCCCAGAACAGACACTCCAGTGATACGAGATTCTCTACACTCTGCTCTTTGTCACGAGTTCTCTCCGGGTCAGCGACCTTCTTGCAGTGAAACGAGTGGATCCACGTCTCTCTTTTGGCGACTTTCAATGCTGTTGTGCTGGTTAACAAGACTTGATATGGTCCTTCCCACCTGTCTATGAGGCAACCTGAGCGTAGGAAATTTCGAATCATCACATAATCCCCAGGTTCAATGTCATGACAATTACTGTTTGGCAGGTCAGGAATCATCAGCTTTAAATTTCTTTGTTGATTTCTCAGCTGCTGGCTCATCCCAACCAAATATTTCACAGTCACTTCATTATTACATTTCAAATCATCCTGGGGGTCTATCATTACATGAGGTTGTCAACCAAAAAAGAATTTCAAAGGGTGATAGGTTAAGGGGAGACCTGGGAGTGGTTCTTATGCTGTACAACACTAGTGGCAAAGCTTCTGGCCACGACAATCCAGTTTCAACCATTAATTTGCTCAGCTTGTTCTTAATAGTGCTATTCACTCTCTCCACCTTTGCACTCGCCTGTGGACAGTACGGAGTATGCAGCTTGCTATTAATTCCCATCAGTTTGCACATGACCTGAAAGACTTCACCTGTAAAATGGGTACCCCTATCACTTTCAATTATTCTAGGGATACCATATCTACACACAAATTACTGCACAATTTTCTTTGCAGTGAATGTAGCGGTATTTGTGGCAGCAGGGAACGCTTCTACCCAATTTGAAAATACGTCAATACAAACTAACACATATTTTAAATTCCTACAGGGTGGTAACTGTATGAAATCGATTTGTATTACCTGAAAAGGACCGTCTGTCGGAGGGATATGGGATGGCTCTGTTGGTATTGACTTTCCAATATTCTTCCTCAAGCAAGTAAAACATGTCATTGCTCTCTTACCTGCATGAGAAGAGAATTCTGGCGCACACCAGTAGGCTCTCACCAGCTTACACATACCCTCTTTACCCAGATGAGTCAGACCGTGTGCTGCCTCAGCTAAGCTTGGAAGATATGCTCTGGGGGGGCTACTGGCTTACCTTGTCCACCTGTCCACAGTCCCAAAGGTTCCTGGCCATATCCCTTTGACCTCCAGACTGCCCTTTCCTGTGAAGAACATAAATCTTGCATTTCAATTAATTGTTGTGTATTGATCGTGTTAAATGTCATCAGTGATGTGATGTTCGTTTGTATGGGGGTGCTGGCTGCTGATTTAGCAGCTTCGTCTGCCCGGCTGTTACCAAGTGAAATTGGGTCTTGGTTGTAAGTATGTGCTTTACACTTGATAACAGCCACTCTGTCTGGTTCCTGTATCGCTGTTAGGAGCCTTTTTATGTGGGACGCATGCGCTACAGGTGTGCCAGCTGCCGTCATGAAATTTCTAAGGCGCCATAGGGCCCTGAAATCATGTACCACTTCAAAGGCATACCTAGAATCTGTGTATATATTATCTGACTTACCCTTGGCCAATTCACACGCTCTGGTTAGGGCGACCAACTCAGCAACTTGTGCTGAGTGCGGTGGGCCCAGGGGTTCAACTTCTATGACACCTCTGTCGTCTACAACTGCGTATCCAGTACACAGGTCTCCCGAGTCCGTCTGTCTGTGGCAACTACCGTCAGTGTAAAAGGTAAAATCTACGCCTTCCAGTGGGTTGTCACTAATGTCAGGTCTCGCAATGAAAGTCTGATTCAGGTATTCCATACAGTCATGCGTATCAGTGTCTGCACTAAATCCTCCTTCACCATCATTCTCATCCTCCACCCTTTGTGCCTGTCCAGGCACACTTGGCAAGTAAGTTGCAGGATTTAGTGCGCTGCATCTCTTAATGTTGATGTTTACAGGGGCCATCAGTGATAATTCCCACCTTGTAAACCGCGCGGATGAGACATGTCTGGTTTGGGCGGAGTTCAGTAAGGCTGATACAGCATGAGGTGTATGGATGGTCAGGTTGTGCCCTAACACTACGTCTTCGATTTTACTTACTAGCAAAGCTATCGCTGCAACACTTCGCAAGCATATGGGGAGAGACCGTGCTACGGAGTCCAACTGTGCACTGTAGTAAGCTACCGGCCTGCTGGCATCACCATGCCTCTGGGTTAAAACTCCTGCTGCGCACCCTGCACTTTCTGTACCGTATAATTCAAAGGGCTTCTCATAATCTGGCATACCTAATGCAGGTGCCTGTGATAGGCACTGTTTGAGTCTCTCAAATGCCAGTTCGGACTCATCCGTGTGCGAGATCCGATCTGGTTTGTTCGAAGAGACCATCTCTTGCAAAGGAAAAGCCAGTATGGAGAACCCTGGGATCCAGTTTCGGCAGTACCCACACATTCCAAGGAAAGTGCGGATCTGTTGCTGGGTTTGTGGCAGAGTCATGTCGCGAATCGACTGTATTCTATCAGCGGTGAGGTGTCTAAGTCCTTGAGTCAAGCAATGTCCCAAATATTTTACCCTGGTCCGGCACAACTGCAACTTATCCTTTGAAACCTTGTGTCCCGTTTGGGAAAGATGAAACAGAAGCTGTTTCGTGTCTTTCAAGGACGATTTGAGTGAATCAGAACACAACAATAAGTCATCGACATACTGTATTAGCACTGATCCACTCTCAGGTTGAAAGGATTGTAAACAGTCATGCAAAGCCTGGGAGAAAATACTAAGGCTGTCAATGAAACCTTGGGGGAGACGAGTCCAGGTGTACTGTACTCCCCTGTTTGTAAATGCAATGAGGTATTGGCTGTCAGGGTGCAGAGGGACAGAAAAGAAAGCAGAACAGAGGTCAATAACAGTGAAAAATTTTGCAGTAGGGGGAATTTGCATGAAGATGACAGCTGGATTGGGCACTACGGGGAATTGGCTTTCAACTATCTTGTTTATCCCCCTTAAATCCTGCACTAGCCTGTAACCCCTCCCCCCACTCTTTTTCACAGGGAAGATGGGACTATTGGCAGTGCTGGACGTCCTGACTAGGATGCCCTGTTGTAGCAACCGCTCTATGATGGGGTACACTCCTAATTCTACCTCTGGCTTCAGAGGACACTGAGGGATTTTTAGAGCTATCCTATCATCTTTTACTTGCACTACTACTGGAGCTACATTCGCCATCAATCCAGTGTCTTGTCCATCTTTGGTCCAAAGGGAACCCGGTATTTGTGAGATCATTTCCTCTACCTTTGATGGACACTTGTCTGTAACAGCAGAGTGCGACATTAGCCTTTGAGGGGTGTCTAATATATCTTGCACTTCTTGAACGTGATTCTCGGGTATATCCAAGAAGACACCCTCAGGAGCACAATATATGTGACACACCGCATTTTACACAATAGATCTCTGCCGAGCAGATTAGTCGGAGCTGATGCAGCCAGCAGAAAAGAGTTATTTGATGAAAAAATATATACTGATAAATCAGTATACTTTTTCTCCGGGCGCTTTAACAGAGTTGTTTTCCCAAAGCAGCTGTTAAATAAAGGTGATAGTCAGTCACCATATGAAGCAAAACAAAACAATAAATAAACAGCGCTACCAGGTGTTGGTATTCAAATCAATATATAAAATTTAATACAAACAAATTAATATAAAAAAAACACACATTAAAATCAGATGAATCGAACAAGCCTCATGTGCCAGTAATACGACCAAATGGTATTTCTATGGACTCATAAAAAGGCCAAGTGATGGTGGAATTGTTCCAATGCTTTATAATAACATATCCTGCACGGATAACCATAAGATAATTACCGGATCCTGGGTGGAAGATAGCAGGGTATCCCACCTAGCGCGGTGATGATGATTCTGTCCTGCGCAAATGTGAATGGTGGTTCTCCCTTTTTGTTAAATGTCCACATACATGGATCGGTCTCCGGATAGATGAGTGTTAGATGGGTCAGAGCTCTGAAGACCACTGCGGGTCATCCCAAACATTTGTATCCAATTTTATGGTAAAGCAATGGATGATCTGTACCATAGATTCTCTGGCCTTGGCGATGTCCTGGTCATAGGCTGGCAAACTAACGCGTTTCACTGTCTATTTGGCAGCTTTATCAAAGGTGATGTACTAGAGGCTTACTTCCCCTTATATAGGTAGTTTAATAAAGAAATCACCAGCACCTGAATAAACATTAATTACATACATTTATTTAAAATAATCTCATATTCTCTAAGGAGCAGCAGGAGAACAGACTGTATAGTAATCATAACTTTCAATTAAAAAACGAAGTTCATAAACTATTCAAAAAAGGACTTTTTTAGCTATCATATTTAAACCAACGGTCATGTGATCTTAAGCACATGACCACTCTGTCCCTTGTTATTGGCTATTACACACAACAAATCACGTCGCTATAGCAACTCAGGAATCTCCATTCAGACTCCTGGATAATTATGCCCATATTTGGATGTCCGGCAACGTCATACTTCCGGTCACGTGTTTATAGTCACGTGATCGGACATGTTGATATGACAACCACGTAATCCCGGATGTCCGAATCTCTTCTCATACAACCGATGACGTCAAAATTCCAGTCACGTGTTTACAATCACGTGATCGGGACATGCTTCGTGATGTTAAGACCTTGGAGCCTTTATTACTGCCATTCATATACACAACACCGGTACCAACCCTCCAACCACGTGGGCACGGTCACATGATCGGACGGGGACCTCTGATGTAATTACAATCACGTGATGGGGCCATAACATATAACAGAAGAAATAGCCCGTTTTATCCCTTATAGGACTCACAGCAAATTGTCTACCTATTAACAACCTTTTCCAATTTATAAAGTGATTATATAGAACATAAAACAACAAGCACAGCATGTATGTATATTTATTTTCTGATCCTACAGATGTATTATAAACAATAATTATAATAACCAAAAATTATATATAAACTATAAATATTAATAAATAATAATACATGAATAGATTGGTCCCCAAAATCAGGAGACAACTTTCTACATTCTAGATATATATATACAACATAGACAACACCCACTGCTATGTGTATAAATATTATCTGATTCTGTTCCAAATAATATTTATTTAACCTAAACATGATAATATTCCAAATAATATTTATTTAACCTAAACATATTTATAGAAAAATCACCATTTCTAAACAGTGACAATACTCTTTTTCTTAACAGATACTTAAAATCTATCTAGACATATAACCAAACCACGCAATGAGATTAACTAAGACCCAAAACTAGTCAGTCATAGGACCGAATTAAGTTCCATTGCTTCGTTCAAACCATGAGGATGCAGGGAATTAAGCTTAAATATCCAGTAGATCTCTTGTTTACACAGGGTTTTAAACCTGTCACCTCCTCGTTTTGTTTTTATGATTTGTTCCAAACCGGTAACCTTTAATGTACTAGGGTCCCCATGATGACATTCGAAAAAGTGTCGAGATACACTATGGTCCAGTTTTTTATTTATGACATTACGTCGATGTTCCATAAATCTAGTTTTTAGGGGGCGCGTGGTCCTACCAATATACCTCATGTTGCAACTACAGTGCAACATATAAATCACCCAATCTGTATTACAATTAATGAAGCTTTTTATACTATATATATCCTCATCTGTGTCCATAGTAATACTTTTTGTTTGATTCATAACATGGGTACAGGTAGTGCATCTTGTTCTCCCACACTTAAAGAATCCCTTAGTTCTAGTGGCCAACCACCCTCCTTCCCCAGATTTCCCACTCGAACCATGATCATTCTTAAGCATACTTGGAGCCAACATGGTTTTAAGTGACCTATTCTTTTTAAAAATGACTTTCGGAATACAGGGAAGGTCTTCTTTCAAAAGAGGATCCTGCTTCAAAATGTTATAATTTCGACTGAAACTTTGTTTGATTTCTCTAGATCTATTATTATATTTAGTAATAAAGGCCAAATCCCTACACTGAAAGTTAGTGTCCTTCTTCTTCCCAAAAATAAGTGTCTCTCTATCTAACCCCGAGACTTCTTCAAATGTTTTTCTTACCAATTCCTTAGGATAGCCCCGACAATTAAAGGAGTCAATCATTGACTCTGCTTGTTCTGAGAAAACGTCTTTTTTAGAGCAGTTGCGTTTTATTCGCAACAATTGCCCTTTCGGAATATTATCTTTCCAGGGGGTATAATGTGCGCTGGTGTAATGAAGATACGCATTACTACCTATTTCTTTAACATAGTTTCTGGTTTCAATTTTTCCATCCACAATCTCCAGGGTTAAATCCAGATAATTGATTTTGTGTCTATCATAGGTATGTGTGAACATTAAATTAAAAGTGTTAGTGTTAAGTGACTTAACAAAATGGGAAGCCGTGTCTGAATCCCCATCCCAAATAAAAAATAAATCATCTATATAACGGCCATAGAGGACCAGGTGCGCGCCAAGATCGCCACCCCAGATGTATAGGTCTTCGAGTTGACCCATGTAGAGGTTGGCGTAACTTGGCGCGAACCTGCTCCCCATGGCCGTCCCCATCACCTGTAAATAAAACGTGTCCAAAAACAAAAAATAATTGTGTCGAAGAATAAAAGCAATAGACTTTAATAAAAATGTTTTGTGATCCTCTGTGAGGTCCCCATCATTATTGAAAATCCTCTCTATTGCCTCTATACCCAAATCATGCGGGATGTTTGTGTAGAGGCTCTGAACATCCATAGTCAGAAACGCATATGAAGGTTTCCACACTATCGTTTGCTCCTTAGAGAATATGAGATTATTTTAAATAAATGTATGTAATTAATGTTTATTCAGGTGCTGGTGATTTCTTTATTAAACTACCTATATAAGGGGAAGTAAGCCTCTAGTACATCACCTTTGATAAAGCTGCCAAACAGACAGTGAAACGCGTTAGGTTGCCAGCCTATGACCAGGACATCGCCAAGGCCAGAGAATCTATGGTACAGATCATCCATTGCTTTACCATAAAATTGGATACAAATGTTTGGGATGACCCGCAGTGGTCTTCAGAGCTCTGACCCATCTAACACTCATCTATCCGGAGACCGATCCATGTATGTGGACATTTAACAAAAAGGGAGAACCACCATTCACATTTGCACAGGACAGAATCATCATCACCGCGCTAGGTGGGATACCCTGCTATCTTCCACCCAGGATCCGGTAATTATCTTATGGTTATCCGTGCAGGATATGTTATTATAAAGCATTGGAACAATTCCACCATCACTTGGCCTTTTTATGAGTCCATAGAAATACCATTTGGTCGTATTACTGGCACATGAGGCTTGTTCGATTCATCTGATTTTAATGTGTGTTTTTTTGATATTAATTTGTTTGTATTAAATTTTATATATTGATTTGAATACCAACACCTGGTAGCGCTGTTTATTTATTGTTTTGTTTTGCTTCATATGGTGACTGACTATCACCTTTATTTAACAGCTGCTTTGGGAAAACAACTCTGTTAAAGCGCCCGGAGAAAAAGTATACTGATTTATCAGTATATATTTTTTCATCAAATATCTCTTGCTACCACATATAGTCTATTCGGGCTGCTAACATGAGCTGTTTTTCCAATTTTGAGAATAGGAACAGCAGGAGACAGACATATTTATCTAAATGGGAGTTATCGGGACAAGATTTTAGGAGAGAAGAGGATTGTATATTAAAAGAGGACTTTTTTAAATTAGAAGAATTGCTTAAATCTGAAACCAAGAATTGGTTAGATGGGACCAATCTGCAAAAATATTTGGATAGGAAAATGATCCCTCGGGGCCTTAGGGTTACCAAACCATCCATTTTTGGGGAAAATGAAAATTATCAGAAGGAATGGGAATCCATTCTAGATAAGTGTTCGGAACAACTCATAGGGTTGGTGATCAAATATAGGACTGAGAAAGTTAGATCTCTAGAAAAGGACATTAATATACTGAAAAATAAATTAGAAGTACACAGTAAAGATCCAGAATTTGTAGAAAGAGATCATAAGGTCATGGAAAGGGTTCTAAAATTCGAACAGCAGATAACAGAAGCTAAATGTAGAAAGTTCCAGAGAGATCTGAATGATTATAAAAGGGGAGAGGTCTATACTTATGGTAAAAATAGACTGAATAATAAGAACCCCCCCGTGAGGAGATCCAGGTTTTCCTCCGTAAATGGAGGAAAAACCGATGACTATACATCCACGAGATCACCTGTCCGTATGCGACAGCGCGGAGGACAAAGGGGTCACCTGAATTATCCGCCTCGCACTAGGACAGAGAGTAGGAGAAGCCCTTACCGAGAAGTAGAGTCTGATAGATATAATACAGGTAATGATTTGGGAGCACGCCCCAAGAATATTACTGCCCATGGCCATCAAAGAAACAGTGATAATAGGACAGTTTTTTTAGGGGAAAGAAACCAGTCCTACAGACAAAGAGAACGTCACCCCAGCAAGGGGGATCCATCACCCACCCCAAAAAGGGGCCGAAATTCCAGTTTAGAGGAAGAAGAGGGGGGAAAAAGGAGAAATACAAGAGACTGAAAATGGCATCTAAAAAGCATATCAACAATGCCATCTTCAATCTCTCATCTAAAACTTTGTCACATAGTGAATTGTCTCTTCTTAACAAGGGGTTAAAATTTTCTCCAACATCAGATCCTAATATCTTTGATTTGTTTGTTGAGTTAAATTGCTTTGTACGCTCCTTATGTAGGAAGAGATACTTCGCTAGAAAAAATTTAAATAAGAATAACGATCCAGCGACATCTATCTTGCTGGACGGTATAGATGAACCCATCATACAGATGTTGGTTGAGCTACAGGAAGAAGGGTTAGGTACACAAACAAATAAAAAGATTTTTGATATTAATAAGTCATCTTTCACCAGAAAGTCTGAATTTTTTCCCATGAGATATAAAAGCAGTCACATTGAAAGCTTTTACAAAACGACATTGGAAGATTTCAAAGTAATATGTCATAAAAATGAAAGAAAGACCATTAGATCCCAAAATTTAAATAAATGGGAGAAGAAAGCCCTTAATAAATTACTAAAGGACACTTCACTTATAATTAAACAGGCCGATAAAGGCGGTAGCCTAGTGATACAGGATAGGTCTGATTATATAAAGGAAGCTCTCCGTCAGCTAGAGGATGTTAGATTTTATAAAAAATTGTTGAGAGACCCCACTGTGGATTATAAAATGGAGCTTCAGGATTTATTAGAAGAGGCACAACAGAAAGGGACGATCTCCAGGGAGGAATTCATATTCTTGTTTTCTCATCATCCCATCACCCCCATATATTATCACCTCCCTAAAATCCACAAATCCCTCACTGCACCCCCGGGGCGACCTATTATTTCAGGTATTGATTCCCTCACATCAAATTTATCTTTTTATGTTGACAGCCACCTTCAACCCCGTGTCCCTCTGTTGAGGTCCCACATCCGAGACACCACCCATTTTTTGCAGCTAATACAAACGATAGTGTGGAAACCTTCATATGCGTTTCTGACTATGGATGTTCAGAGCCTCTACACAAACATCCCGCATGATTTGGGTATAGAGGCAATAGAGAGGATTTTCAATAATGATGGGGACCTCACAGAGGATCACAAAACATTTTTATTAAAGTCTATTGCTTTTATTCTTCGACACAATTATTTTTTGTTTTTGGACACGTTTTATTTACAGGTGATGGGGACGGCCATGGGGAGCAGGTTCGCGCCAAGTTACGCCAACCTCTACATGGGTCAACTCGAAGACCTATACATCTGGGGTGGCGATCTTGGCGCGCACCTGGTCCTCTATGGCCGTTATATAGATGATTTATTTTTTATTTGGGATGGGGATTCAGACACGGCTTCCCATTTTGTTAAGTCACTTAACACTAACACTTTTAATTTAATGTTCACACATACCTATGATAGACACAAAATCAATTATCTGGATTTAACCCTGGAGATTGTGGATGGAAAAATTGAAACCAGAAACATGTTAAAGAAATAGGTAGTAATGCGTATCTTCATTACACCAGCGCACATTATACCCCCTGGAAAGATAATATTCCGAAAGGGCAATTGTTGCGAATAAAACGCAACTGCTCTAAAAAAGACGTTTTCTCAGAACAAGCAGAGTCAATGATTGACTCCTTTAATTGTCGGGGCTATCCTAAGGAATTGGTAAGAAAAACATTTGAAGAAGTCTCGGGGTTAGATAGAGAGACACTTATTTTTGGGAAGAAGAAGGACACTAACTTTCAGTGTAGGGATTTGGCCTTTATTACTAAATATAATAATAGATCTAGAGAAATCAAATAAAGTTTCAGTCGAAATTATAACATTTTGAAGCAGGATCCTCTTTTGAAAGAAGACCTTCCCTGTATTCCGAAAGTATTTTTAAAAAGAATAGGTCACTTAAAACCATGTTGGCTCCAAGTATGCTTAAGAATGATCATGGTTCGAGTGGGAAATCTGGGGAAGGAGGGTGGTTGGCCACTAGAACTAAGGGATTCTTTAAGTGTGGGAGAACAAGATGCACTACCTGTACCCATGTTATGAATCAAACAAAAAGTATTACTATGGACACAGATGAGGATATATATAGTATAAAAAGCTTCATTAATTGTAATACAGATTGGGTGATTTATATGTTGCACTGTAGTTGCAACATGAGGTATATTGGTAGGACCACGCGCCCCCTAAAAACTAGATTTATGGAACATCGACGTAATGTCATAAATAAAAAACTGGACCATAGTGTATCTCGACACTTTTTCGAATGTCATCATGGGGACCCTAGTACATTAAAGGTTACCGGTTTGGAACAAATCATAAAAACAAAACGAGGAGGTGACAGGTTTAAAACCCTGTGTAAACAAGAGATCTACTGGATATTTAAGCTTAATTCCCTGCATCCTCATGGTTTGAACGAAGCAATGGAACTTAATTCGGTCCTATGACTGACTAGTTTTGGGTCTTAGTTAATCTCATTGCGTGGTTTGGTTATATGTCTAGATAGATTTTAAGTATCTGTTAAGAAAAAGAGTATTGTCACTGTTTAGAAATGGTGATTTTTCTATAAATATGTTTAGGTTAAATAAATATTATTTGGAATATTATCATGTTTAGGTTAAATAAATATTATTTGGAACAGAATCAGATAATATTTATACACATAGCAGTGGGTGTTGTCTATGTTGTATATATATATATCTAGAATGTAGAAAGTTGTCTCCTGATTTTGGGGACCAATCTATTCATGTATTATTATTTATTAATATTTATAGTTTATATATAATTTTTGGTTATTATAATTATTGTTTATAATACATCTGTAGGATCAGAAAATAAATATACATACATGCTGTGCTTGTTGTTTTATGTTCTATATAATCACTTTATAAATTGGAAAAGGTTGTTAATAGGTAGACAATTTGCTGTGAGTCCTATAAGTGATAAAACGGGCTATTTCTTCTGTTATATGTTATGGCCCCATCACGTGATTGTAATTACATCAGAGGTCCCCGTCCGATCATGTGACCGTGCCCACGTGGTTGGAGGGTTGGTACCGGTGTTGTGTATATGAATGGCAGTAATAAAGGCTCCAAGGTCTTAACATCACGAAGCATGTCCCGATCACGTGATTGTAAACACGTGACTGGAATTTTGACGTCATCGGTTGTATGAGAAGAGATTCGGACATCCGGGATTACGTGGTTGTCGTATCAACATGTCCGATCACGTGACTATAAACACGTGACCGGAAGTATGACGTTGCCGGACATCCAAATATGGGCATAATTATCCAGGAGTCTGAATGGAGATTCCTGAGTTGCTATAGCGACGTGATTTGTTGTGTGTAATAGCCAATAACAAGGGACAGAGTGGTCATGTGCTTAAGATCACATGACCGTTGGTTTAAATATGATAGCTAAAAAAGTCCTTTTTTGAATAGTTTATGAACTTCGTTTTTTAATTGAAAGTTATGATTACTATACAGTCTGTTCTCCTGCTGCTCCTTAGAGAATATGAGATTATTTTAAATAAATGTATGTAATTAATGTTTATTCAGGTGCTGGTGATTTCTTTATTAAACTACCTATATAAGGGGAAGTAAGCCTCTAGTACATCACCTTTGATAAAGCTGCCAAACAGACAGTGAAACGCGTTAGTTTGCCAGCCTATGACCAGGACATCGCCAAGGCCAGAGAATCTATGGTACAGATCATCCATTGCTTTACCATAAAATTGGATACAAATGTTTGGGATGACCCGCAGTGGTCTTCAGAGCTCTGACCCATCTAACACTCATCTATCCGGAGACCGATCCATGTATGTGGACATTTAACAAAAAGGGAGAACCACCATTCACATTTGCGCAGGACAGAATCATCATCACCGCGCTAGGTGGGATACCCTGCACCCAGGATCCGGTAATTATCTTATGGTTATCCGTGCAGGATATGTTATTATAAAGCATTGGAACAATTCCACCATCACTTGGCCTTTTTATGAGTCCATAGAAATACCATTTGGTCGTATTACTGGCACATGAGGCTTGTTCGATTCATCTGATTTTAATGTGTGTTTTTTTGATATTAATTTGTTTGTATTAAATTTTATATATTGATTTGAATACCAACACCTGGTAGCGCTGTTTATTTATTGTTTTGTTCAGCAGAAAAGAGTGTTTGGTCTGCAGGGGCCCTATCGTAATCTCTGCCGGTCTACTCAAAGGGTAGTGTTGCACCGTTCCTGTTACTCCCATTGCCGAAATTGTTTTACCCATGGTTTTTATACCTACAGTCGAATTTAGCACTGACCTGGCCGCCCCTGTATCTACAAGAAAAGGTAATGGTACTCCAGCTACATCAACCGTGTCCTCAGGTTCACTACCAAGGCTAGCAATCAACTTCACTGGCTGCAGACTACAGGTGTGGCCCAACCCCTATTGTGTGGTGAGACCCTCCCGCAGCGCATTGGCAGATACGATATGTGGGGGAGGTAGCTGAGAATTTTCGGATGTCTGCCCATCTCTCCTTGGTGGGTACCTCCTTATTTCCCCTGCATGTGGCTCGTAACTTCTCCTATGTGGTCCCTGATCCCAATTATGTGAGTAGTAGTGTGGTTCGTATTTTCTGTCTAGGGGTCTATCTTGGCTATGCTCTCTACTACTCTTACAGTCTTTGGCAAAATGCCCTTCCTTCCTACACGTGTAACATGTTCTAGGTCTGTCCAAAACAACGGGGGTCCGGGTTTTTGGCTGATAGGGTTTTGCCGTTAGGGCCTGTATACTTACCGTCATCAGTTTTTCCCCCTGTGACTCCCTGTGTTTAATGATGTTCCTATCATGCTCGATAGCGGACTCTCTCAATGCAGCCACCGAGATACCTCTCCAGTTTGGTAGAGAAGTCTGTACCCTTGTTCTGAGTGCCTCCTTCAACCCGTCCATTAATACTGAAACAGCTACCTCCCTGTGATGTACATTGTCTCTAATGTCCTCGATCCCAGTGTATCTAGCCATTTCCTGCAGTGCTCGATGGAAATATTCGGATGCCGTGTCACCTTCCTTTTGTCTTATGGAAAAGATTTTATTCCATTTGACAACAGTAGGAAAATATATTCCTAATTGCAGATTGATTTGTCATACATTCTCCTGAGTGAGAGGTACTTCTGCGTCTAAGTTGCAATCAGTTATAAATTTCGCGGGGTCAATATTTGAGGGTAAACATACCCGTAGCACTGTTCGCCAATCTTTGTTTGTGGGTTCGGTGGCATTACCTAACTCTTTAATGAACCTCTGGCATGCGACTAGATCTTTTCTGGGATCGGGAAAATCTGACATAATTGACCTTAATTCTGTCTGGGACCAGGGACAATGCATGACAATGTTCCTGACGGGAGTTACTCCCTGAGCGTCAGTCTTCCCATTGGGGACTGCGATCACCCTGACAGGATTTTATTCAATTACATCATTTTGATTTGACTCTACAATGTGAGGTGCTATGGTTTCTGCATAATGTACGGTACCGTACTTACCTGTGGACACGACCTCACTTATTTCTCCACTAGGGGGCCTGTCTACTGCTCTTGCTGGTTGGGCCGTGCCCACCTGAGTGTCTTGTATGGTGGCTGCTAGAGAGAGTGCCGATATCGTGCTGGACTCATCCTCTTGTTCGCAGTCCTGGGGAAAATTTAAAACAGGGTACAACTGGCAAGGGTTAGCGTTAGTACATTTTGCAATTACACTTCTATTCTGTACCAATGTATCATTGCCTGTAGCCATTTTCTCCCCAACAATATATGGTGGTGGTGGTGCGGTCACCATTGTTTGGAACCTGCTGCGCGAGCTAATTCCCTTTGCATATCCCCCTCCTGTTGCCACAAATTTAAACAATCTGTATGTTTAATCCTTCGTTTCTTGGATTTTATCAGACAAATCCTTAACCTTAAGTTCTGTAATACCTCTGGTTCAAAGCTGCCCACCCTAGGGAATGGTTCCCTATCATTGTTAGTCATACATATCCACTCATTGCATAAAACTTCTGTGTGTGAACCATATTTTTCACACATGATAAACCTTGCTGAGCCTTTTGGCCACAATTCTGCCTGAACCCTGTCTAAATGTCTCTTACTTGAGCAACTGGCTCCCATATTTGTGGGTCTCTTCTAATATCTTTAAAAAATTTCCCACAAACACCAAAATACTCAATATAAGTAGACGGTGGAAGTATACCTGAGCGCCTTCCACTCGCTCTCACCCACGCTGGCCAATACAACGATACACTGTTGATAGCGGATCGCAATGTACCCAACTTAGGGCTCCTATCAGACCTTACACCATAATTTCTTTCGGTGGAAGTTCTGTTTGGAATATTTTCCTGAGAGAGGCAGTGAAAATTTCCTTTTCGGTATCTTTCAACTGGAATTGTTTGTAGGGTGAAAAACAGAGACATTAGATAATTATCTTTCACCCTTTCCAGTGAAGCCCACCAGGGAGATTTCCCGAAGTTATCAAAGAAAAACCCCTTTGTCTATACAATCACGTCTGCGTATGCTCTTCCACAGCGCATATGACACAATAATATCACGTTGCTCTGTGCTGAACAAACGGACATGTGATGCAATAGCACAGCCTATAGATACTAGTTATCTATATGCCCTACGATTGCTGTAGACCACCTAGACCACTAAGTGTTGTATGGGATACCACTCAGTCCACTAAGACCACCTAGTTAATAACGCAGGGTTGCGAACCCTGCGCCACCAGGCCTCTACTAACCCAGTGTGTCCACTTAGACCACCTAGACCACTTAGACCACTTAGTTCTTTGGTTCAGTATCCACTCACTCCTGCATTCGCTCACTCACATACACGTTTTTTTTTCTGTACAGAAAATTAGGATTTATTCAAGTTGGCAGCTTTACCCCCAGAGGCAATTTAAAAAAAATAATATTTATACTTAATTTTGTTTTTATATTAAATTTCTTTAGAAACCGGGTAGTTTGGTGCTATTGTAGCATAGCTACTGTCCCACCTTTAAGCTAAACTAACTATTGTGTAATTTGTACTTAGCGACCATATTTCTTACGCAATTTGCGTAAACACACGATCGTGCATGTCTTCTTACGCTGCGTACGCAGTCCCGTACTTTGTCCGAGACACGTGTACAAAACCGTACGTCCGCAATCAAACAAATTCCACAACTTCTATAAATGTGAGCAATACCAACTATAATTGCTCACTTAACACAACACACAGTTTCTTTCTGTATAAACCTTTATAACTAGGCCAGGCTGCGTGTGTGTCTTACACTTACTTCCTTAACATTTATTTTAGTTTTAACTATATAGCAACAAATATCTCCGGTTTCACACAAGTTTAAATGAATCTAGCAATCTGAATGTTATGGCAACACTGTGAGAGAGTATGCAAAGAGTATGGGTGCTGTGTACGCTTTTGGCGCCAAAAGAAATTTCACAGATTTTAAATAGCTTTTTTCCTGTTTACCTTACGAGTTCTACCAGCATCTCTACAAACCATACAGAGCAGACGCCATCTAATCAGCAATTAAGTAGGGTTTTCAGTGCATCCATCGAAAGAAAAGCATACATAGGATAACTTCCCACCGTTTGCTGATAGATTACGTCTGCTGTGACCTGTTAGGTAGTAAGTATGTGGAAAACCGGAGAGCCCCCAATTGATAATGTCGATTATCTTACAGGAAAGGAAGCTATACCTTATACACACTTAGAATACACTTTACCATGGAGCCGCTGCGGCCGCTAAACTTAGTACACGCGCTACATACTTTATACACTGTTTGCGTACGGAGTCCCGTATCACTGTACGGACTTAGCGTACAAACGCCGCGCTGGGGGTACAAAGTACACACAGCGCGCACACACCCAGAGATACACTTTAAACCTTCACAGTAATGCAATGCAATGATAAAACACTTTAAACCTTAGCAGGGCAATGAAGATATGACACCAATTGTGATTTAACCGCTGGGTTCCGACACCACAGTGGATTATTGCTGAAGGGGGGTTACAATACAAATAATACAATACAATATAACAGAGTAAATGGCTACATTCAATGGTACATACTTGAGTAGATTCGCTTGCGCTTCCCGGCCCGGTCCTCGCTAGATAACTTTGTGAGTCTTGTGTTTTACCAGGCCAGAAGCAGGCTCTCTTTATACACTTCTTCCAAAAGCAATACAATAGATACTGTAATCACTTTGTCCATTGGACACAGGAATGCACTTTTACAGTACAGGAGAGGTCATAGGTCGGTTTGAATAGGTAGGCGATGTCTTTCCCAACTGCTCTTGTGGGTGGTCTCCTCTGGATTCCCGCCGCATACATAATGTACCGTAAATACAGTTTATATCTATGTTCTGCTTCTGCACATAACTATCTGCAGGAACATGCAATCTTCCTCAAACGAACACCGGAATGTTACCTTTAAAATACCCTACAGCTGGATACCAAACACCACCTTATGACCTTGTTCTGTCCCCTCCTATTCTGTAAAGGTGAATTCCTTTGTTCTGAAACCATTTAAACTGTTGATAATTTCATATGTGGTGCAGGGGGACTATGTGTACTTTGTGCACTATTTGGATTAAATAGGTAATGTGTTTTGATAGCTCTCCATGTGTTCACAAACTCTACCGTAAATACCCATACCACGCGCTGATACGCACGACTGCAGGAGCGACCATACGCAAATTGTGGATATGTGCACGCACGGCAGAACAAGTACACGCACAGAGGCCATCTGTGTGTGGTTTGTACGTGTTAGGTTCCTGGTGCTCAGAACAAGGGAGATGTTATGAAGCGAGTCCAGAGCACCAGGACGTAATGCTGGGAAAGGGGAATGGAAAGGGAATAGCCCCTGGCGCCCTATCTCCGTTGTCTCGCCCGTGCTGTCAGTACACTCTTGCGAGACTATGGTTGCTTGAGCCCATGGCAGCCGCGTTTGAAGGGCGGATTACGTCTGCCCAACTTCGATGTCCCCTCAGGTCTTAATGAGAGACAAAGAGTGAACCGAGACAGGGTGATAACAAGGGGCCCTCTGACTAAACAACAAGGCCAGGGGCTACTAACAAACCTAAAACCAAAGTATGTGCGGCTTGCCGCCAAAGGAAAAGAACAACAAAGGAAATGCTGACCACACGCCGACACAATACTTTTGTGTACCGGCGGTGACAGCATAAGCAGAACCCTCTGCAAAACACCAGTGACAGAAATAATAACGGAATACAGCGGCCTAGGCCGACGGACGCGGCAGAGCCGCTACTCACGGAACCGGTACGAATACTGGCAAACGGACAGGAACCCCCAATGCTGCCGACACAGACTCTCAGAACTGGAGGACAGGCAGAATCCCAAACGACAGACCGGTGGACACCAAGAAGCCAGAAACTTGACCAGGCACAGGCAAAGGCACTGGACCTCAGTACAGGAACACTTCATGGCAGGACACGGGATCAGACACAGGAATCGACACAGGGACTGACACAGGAATCGACACAGGAAGCAGTTCGACAGACACTGCTACACAGGAGCTCAGGAATTGGCAGGAACAAGCTCAGAACTCAAGCAGACTGGAAACCAAGAAATATCACCAGCGTCTGTGAATAGCACTGAGCCAGCATATAACAGAGAGGCCTAATTAATAATCTCATGCAGCTGCCCTGTTGCATGACTCCAAACTGACAAGATGCAATTAGCAGCCAGGGGAGGCTGAACACATGGGAACAAGCTGCAATTACACAGACTCACCAGCGGCAGCAACCAAGAGTACTCTAAAACAGAGCAACGGGAAATCCTGGCCTGCGAAACAACTTATAAACATAAAATAGGAATGAACCACTACCTGTGGTTCATAACAGTATCCCCTCCTTAAGGGTGAGTTCCGAGCACCCCATGACACCCACGGGGAACATGAACAGAAGAATAACATAAAATACCTAACTGACATGCAAAACAGGAATGAGCCACAGCCGTGGCTCATAACAGTACCCCCCCCCTTGAGGAGGGGTCAAAGGACCCCAAAATGCAGACTATCCAAAACAAGGGATACAAAAAAAAAACCTGACACACTGGTCTAACAGACACAAAAACAGAAACAAGCTGCAACCACAGCTTGTAACAGTGCCCTCCCCCTGACGGTGGCCACTGGACACAAGATAAGGAAAAAAAAATCTTTTTTTTTTATATCAAGGCAAGAGTCAAAAATTATTTCTTTTTCTTCTTCTTCTTTTTACAAAGCTCTTTAGGTCTGACCAAGGTAATTCCCCAAACATTGTCTGAACTGATGGTACCACCCAGCAAGGCTGCGTTCAAATCAGAGACAGGTTTCTTACCCTTGGGAGCTGAACTTTCTGGCAAAGTACTATTATTATTAGAAGAAGAAGTCAGAAAAGCACATCCTGCAGTCAAAACAACGGGCTGGGACTCTTGTGCCGAGTTTACAGTATTTGGTGGACTCTCAGCAGACAAGACGGGTGACTTAGAGGAACCTGAACCAATTTCTTTGGAACCATATCTTTTAATAATTGCATCACTGAATGCTGGGAGATCCTGAAGAATGGGATCTTCAGCTTTCATTAGGCTGGTCGCCCACTCAAAAGGCTCTCCTCTAAAAGAATAAATCAGATAGAGCGCAAGGTTCTCTAAAGTGATGCCTAGAAATGGTCTAGACAACATAATAATGTAATAGTGTTTGAAAAGCGCCAGAAATTGGGCTAAGTCCCCATCAAAGATTATGGATGTTGAGATATCAACAGAGTCAGGATCTGTTTCCTTCCCATCTGACTGACTGGAGTGCTTTGCTAGGACCTGGTTACTATTGACCTTACTCGAGGCTGAGACTCTCTGAACCCCACCCGGGGCAGTGACTTTCTGAACCCCACACGGGGCAGTGACTTTCTGAACCCCACCCAGGGCAGTGACTTTCTGAACCCCACACGGGGCAGTGACTTTCTGAACCCCACCTGGGGCAGTGACTTTCTGAACCCCACCCGGGGCAGTGACTTTCTGAACCCCACCCGGGGCAGTGACTTTCTGAACCCCACCCGGGGCAGTGGCCTTCGAGAACCCCGCTGGGGCAGTGGCCTCAAGGAACCCCGCTGGGGCAGTGGCCTCCAGGAACCCTCCTGGAGGCCACTCTCCAGGAACCCCGCTGGGGCAGAGGCCTCCGGGAACCCCGCTGGGGTCAGCAACTCGGATTCTTTTACTGGGGCCGAGCCGTCGGCCTCCCCCACTGGGACCGAGCCATCGGCCTCCCTCTCTGAGTCGATAATTATCGAAACTTCTCCCGGGACTATGACTTCCGGGACTTTTGCTGAAGCTATAACCATCAGCACCTCCACTAATGCTACGCCTCTTAAGTTCTTTCCTGGGGAAGCAACCTCTAGACCCTTCTTAGAGGCTGCGTCTCTCGAGACCCCACTTGAGGATATTACTTCAAATATCCCTTCTGGGGTTTTGCTTCTCGAGTTCCCATCTAGAACTATGGTTTTAGATACCCTTTCTGGGGTTGCGCTTTTCAAGTCCCTACCTGGGGTAACAGCTTCTGAGACCCCTTCTGGTATGGACACCTAAACGATAAAATTTGATGTCCCTCTATAAGCTAGGGCATCGGGTAACACTCCAGCGTTCTGGGCATCGGGTACCGCTCCAGCACTCTGGGCATCGGGTACCGCTCCAGCACTCTGGGCATCGGGTACCGCACCAAGATCCTGAGCATCGGGCACCTCTCCAGGACCCTGGGCAACGGGCACCACTCCAGGACCCTGGGCAACGGGCACCACTCCAGGACCCTGGGCAACGGGCACCACTCCAGGGGCTTGCAACGCTGCTTCAACAGGAACCTCAAGAGAGGAGAGAAACATTCTCTTTTGATTCCTGAATCTATAATGGGGCTCCCTTGCCCAAGGACCCCAATTATAGGACAGAGAGCTTTTTAGTGTGGGTTGTGTGACAAGTACCTCTGCCACAGTAGAGACAGGAGTAGGTCTTGTATCCTGATTAAACTTGGCCAGAGGGCAAGACTCGTCACCACACTTTGGCTTGCGCAACTCACAGGTCTGCAGATAGTGGCCTAAACCCCCACAATATAGGCATAAGTTTAAGTTTCTGCGACGCAGACGCTCCTCTTCTGAGAGCCTGGGCCGCAGAAAACTTTTAAACCTTTTCTCTTCAATTAAACCAGAGGATTCTCTTGTCACCATACTGTGAACAAGAGTCTCTTTAGAGATAGATGTACTCTCAACGACTTCTGGCAAGATGAGCAAGATTTTAGTCAGAAGGTTTTGCAGTTGCTTTAGGGATTGCTGCAAAACTTCTAGTCGCTCTGGTCTCAAAGCACTGAAAGCAGAGTTTAGGGCTGCGAGAGATGCCTGCAGGGCTTGCATAGTAGACATAGGAGGATTTAAAACTAGACAAGACAAGACAAGGCAAGACTAAATTTTTAAACTAGACAAAACAAGACTGGTTTTTTTTTTTAAATACCGGATTGGATTCCGCACACTGAGTTCTACACAGGACTGGATTCTAAACACCGGATTGGATTCTGCACACTAAATTCAAGACAGGACTGGATTCTAAACACCGGATTGGATTCTGCACACGGAATTCTAAACAGGACTGGATTCTAAACACCGGATTGGATTCTGCACATTGAATTCTAGACAGGACTGGATTCTAGACTAGACACTGGACTGGGCCAAAAAAGAAAAAAGTTTTATTTCTTTTTTGTGGTTGGGCTGGTGATAATGTTAGGTTCCTGGTGCTCAGAACAAGGGAGATGTTATGAAGCGAGTCCAGAGCACCAGGACGTAATGCTGGGAAAGGGGAATGGAAAGGGAATAGCCCCTGGCGCCCTATCTCCGTTGTCTCGCCCGTGCTGTCAGTACACTCTTGCGAGACTATGGTTGCTTGAGCCCATGGCAGCCGCGTTTGAAGGGCAGATTACGTCTGCCCAACTTCGATGCCCCCTCAGGTCTTAATGAGAGACAAAGAGTGAACCGAGACAGGGTGATAACAAGGGGCCCTCTGACTAAACAACAAGGCCAGGGGCTACTAACAAACCTAAAACCAAAGTATGTGCGGCTTGCCGCCAAAGGAAAAGAACAACAAAGGAAATGCTGACCACACGCCAACACAATACTTTTGTGTACCGGCGGTGACAGCATAAGCAGAACCCTCTGCAAAACACCAGTGACAGAAATAATAACGGAATACAGCGGCCTAGGCCGACGGACACGGCAGAGCCGCTACTCACGGAACCGGTACGAATACTGGCAAACGGACAGGAACCCCCAATGCTGCCGACACAGACTCTCAGAACTGGAGGACAGGCAGAATCCCAAACGACAGACCGGTGGACACCAAGAAGCCAGAAACTTGACCAGGCACAGGCAAAGGCACTGGACTTCAGTACAGGAACACTTCACGGCAGGACACGGGATCAGACACAGGAATCGACACAGGGACTGACACAGGAATCGACTGGAAACCAAGAAATATCACCAGCGTCTGTGAATAGCACTGAGCCAGCATATAACAGAGAGGCCTAATTAATAATCTCATGCAGCTGCCCTGTTGCATGACTCCAAACTGACAAGATGCAATTAGCAGCCAGGTGAGGCTGAACACATAGGAACAAGCTGCAATTACACAGACTCACCAGCGGCAGCAACCAAGAGTACTCTAAAACAGAGCAATGGGAAATCCTGGCCTGCGAAACAACTTATAAATATAAAATAGGAATGAACCACTACCTGTGGTTCATAACAGTACGTGATGTGTGTACTGCAATATTTTTTTACTTTGACAGATGTGACCAAGGAAACTGATTGTTCTGAGCAGAGTGGAAATCAGCTATTTAGAAAAGGACCTTCCTAAAATGGCCACTGCTCCTCCCCCTTCCACATCCATGAGGTTTACACAAAATGGAGGACAGGCCATGTGGTTAATCCAAAATGGAGGACAGACCATGCGGCTTCCTTTGTCACAAAGAAATCACACATTATACAAGCACCAGAAGTTATTTTAGGCCTGAGTTAAAAAAAACTATATCAAGGCTATGCAGCAACTTTTAAATGTACTTTTAACCCTACTTAACAGATAAACAATCCAATCTGAATCAAACACAATATGACTTATTTGAACTTTGTTTTGCAACAATAAAAATACATTTTAGCATTTTAAATATTATGAGAAATGCATTGTCCCTTGAAATGTCATATCATTGGCTTACTGATATCACAACAATACACGTGGATGTTATTTTCATCAGCGTCGCAATGCGTCCATCGGAGCTGGTCGATTACAGCCGCGTTTGTAATGTACAGTGCATCATTAAGACCCTGATATCCCGTAAGAGCCCTCATCTGTGAATGCCAAATTGCTCTCTCACAAATATTTAAAATGCCCACTCTAATATATATTGCAGACGCCAGGCGCATCTTATTACCATATATGATAAAAGTGCGCTGTACATCGCAAAACACTGCATCCCATAAGAGAAAACAATACACCCACACATTATCTGACTTATTGATGTACATATTTGTTATTAAAAGGATATGGATTCAATATATTACAATGTACAGTATACCTATAGTTACAACTCATACAGTAAGCAGTTAATACATGCAGTTACATACAGTTACAGTTAAATACAGTTACAGTTACATACAGTTACAGTTACAGGCCAGCAATACAATACCATTCCCTCAATGCTTATGTCTCTCTCTCTCTGTAAAATCATGCTGGGACTCCATCTTACGCTGAAACCAAAACAGGAACTGAGCTCCTGTGTGATCAGCAATGTGTTATCTAGTTTTTTGGGGAGGGAACTTACTCATTCATGATGAGTCACTAGTCTCTTTGTATATGCTAATCAGGTTCAGCCTTGGGGATGTCCAAAGGGGCTGGCCTGAGATTCCTGTCCACTACCTGTTTGGAATATCTATTGTTCTAATAAAAGTGATTTTAGCTTTTATACATTTAATCATAACTATTTGTTGCAATGTCCTATAACTGAATAACAAGTATCAAATGAATCTACACATTAATCTGGTTGCTTTAATAGTAAATATGACAGGTCTATCTTGTTTCGTTCAAATAATACACATACATGACATTACTTCATTATATAATTTTAAATCATCATGATGTCTGGCGCTTGATATTATTATAATTATGTACTGCATGAAATAAGTGTCGAATCCATCTCTGTGGCATGTCCGTGTAAATGCAGGTGTTACCATATATTGCTGTGCTTGCTGCGCGTATTGGCAAGTATAGCAACTCATATGTGTGTAGTTTGTATGTTCTTTTTATGTAATATTTTTGACTTCGACACAAGTGTGCGGCACAAACACCTGGCCCATCTAGGAGTGGCACGCAGTGGCTGAATGTCGAAAGTGGCCTACAATTTATTGGGCTACTGACAGCATCTCCTGCACGCTCCTGTCATTTCTTAATTGTATGTGCAAAACATGGGATGAGCTGGAATTTGCCCAGATGTAATACATGCACAATATTGGTGGCACAGGAGACAGTACCCCTAAATCACACACACATGGCAAAGCCTGTAAAAATAATTTAGTTAATCATAACCCTTTTATCTGCACGGAGTTATATAACAATATGCGGCACAGAAGAGTGTACCCCTATACCACACACACACGCCAAAGCCTGTAAAAATAATATGGATAATAATAACCCTTTTATTTGGATGGAGTTATATAACAATATGCGGCACAGAAGAGCGTACCCCTAAACCACACACAAATGGCAAAACCTGTAAAAATAATTTGCATAATAATAACCATTTTATTTGGACAGACTTACTGTATATAACAATATGTGGCACAGAAGAGTGTACCCCTAAACCACACCCACACAGCAAAGCATGTAAAAATAATTTGGATAATAACCCTTTTATTTGGACAGAGTTATATAACAATATGCGGCACAGAAGAGGGTACCCCTAAACCACACACACATGGCAAAGCCTGTAAAAATCATTTGGATAATAATAACAACCCTTTTATTTGGATGGGGTAATATAACACTATGCGGCATAGAAGAGCGTACCCCTAAACCACACAGGGTAAAGCCGGTAAAAAAATATTTTGATTAAATATTAATAACCCCTTTATTTTTGAGTAAATAATATACAGCACAGGACAGCACCACTGGACTTATACGGCAGTACCCCTGGACTTATACGGCTGCACTACTGGACTGGACTTATACGGCAGTGCCACTGGACTTATACGGTAGTACAACTGGACTTATACAGCAGTACCACTGGACTCAGGGCTGCCAAGAGAAATCCTAGCCACAGGTACAACAACTTCCTGGGGCCCCCAGCCCCTCGGGAAAGGGTGTGACCACAGCATGTTTGAGGGGTGTCTAGTACATGAGAAACCACCACTCACAGGATCATGGCATGCCTCCCAGCCAGGGCAGTAGGGAGCCTGGCTGGGCACAGCTACTTTTCAGGGAGCAAGGCTTAATCACCGGAGGCATGAGCCTGGGCCCCCACTGGGCCCCTCCATCAGACCTGGGCCCAGGAAATTTGTACCCTCTCCCCCCCTCTCTCGATGCCACTGACTGGACTTATACGGCAGTGCCCCTGGACTTATACAGGAGTACCCCTGAACTTATACGGCAGTGCCACTGGACTTATACGGCAGTACCCCTGGACTTATACGACAGTACCCATGACTTATATGGCAGTACCCCTGGACTTATATGGCAGTACCCCAGAACCTATGCGGCAGTACCACTGGACTTATATGGCAATACCCCTGAACTTATATGGCTGTACCACTGGACTTATATCGCAGTATCACTGGAATTAAATGGCAGTACCACTGGACTTGACTTATACAGCAGTACCACTGGACGTATAAGGCAGTACCACTGGACGTATACAGCAGTACCACTGGACTGGACTTTTATGGCAGTACCCCCGGACATATACGGCAGCAGTACTGGACGTATGGCATCACAGGACACCACCACTGGACTTATGGCAGCACAGGACACCACAACTGCACTGGACTTATACAGCAGCAGCACTGGACTTATGGCAGCACAGGACACCACCACTGGACTTATGGCAGCACAGGACACCACTACTAAACTGATGCAGCACAACACAGTACCACTGCACTGGACTTATACAGCAGCAGACTGGACTTATGGCAGCACAGAATACCACCACTGGACTTATGGAAGCACAGGACACCACCACTGGACTGATGCAGCACAACACAGTGTTATGATTCCAGCACTCTGGTCTGAGGAGGTCTTTTTGCGAGGACCGGAGCACTGGAACGAAATGCTGGGGAAGGGAGCGGGAATGGAAAATAGCCCCTTGCGCCCTAACTCCGTTGTCTCACCCGTGCTGTCGGAAATCCCCTGCGAGACTATGGTTGCTTGAGCCCATGGCAGCCGCGTTTGAAGGGCGGATTACGTCTGCCCAACTCCGATGCCCCCCCCAGGTCTTAATGAGAGACAAAGGGAAATCCGAGACAGGGTGATAACAAGGGGCCCTCTGACTAAACAACCAGGCCAGGGGCTACAAGCTAACTTAAAACTAGAATATGTGCGGAAACACCGCCAGGGAAAAGGACAACCAAAATATCCACTTGTCCACTTCTCCTACCCAGCACCGCCGAGTTCCAGAGAGGACTTGTGGAAGCAGAACCCTCCGCAAATGCTCCAAAAACAGAATATATAAAGATAAAGCGGCTGAGCCGCAACACACGGCAGAGCCGCAACTCACGGAACACCACTCGATATACAAAGGTGATCAGTCAGGACAACTGGGGACCAAACGACTTCCTGGGATGAGATGACAACTCCCGAATACAGGACTTCTGAGGACAGGAATGACCGGATACAGCAGGACTGGAACAAACTCTCAGCAAACCAAAGCAACATGCAGGAAGCTATTACCGGCGTCTGTGAGAAGTACTGGGAAGGTATTTAACAGGGAGTCCTCCAATCAGCTGCTTAGAGCCTGATTGGGAATAAATGCCGTGCAGCTGCCTTGCTGCACGGCCAGAGGACAAGTGTGTGTGCTTGTTAATTAGGCCCTGCAACGGGGAACGCGGTCCGCCCGTGGCGTCCCCGTTGCTAGGGTCCGTGCGGCTCAGCGCGCCCGGCGTCTAGCGTTGCTAGGGAGCCGGCGGCTGAACGCGCACGGCGTCCCTAGTTGCTAGGCGCCGGGCCGCGCGGACATGCGGACCCCGGCGCCTAACAGTACCCCCCCTTGAGGAGGGGTCAAGGAACCCCTAAAGCCAGGCTTTTGAGGAAATTCCCGAAAAAATGCCCTCTTGAGCCTAGGGGCATGAAGATCCTTATCTAGGACCCAAGACCTTTCCTCCGGACCATAGCCTTTCCATTGAACCAAAAAATAAAGCCGACCCAAGGACAATTTGGAATCAAGAACTTTCTCTACCAAGAACTCCTGTTTTCCCTGTACATCCACTGGAGATCTACCCTGAGAGATCCTCCGAGGAAATCTACTGGAAGAAACATATTGTTTCAACAGGGAACAATTAAACGTATTTCCAATCTTGAGAGATCTTGGTAAACGTAGCCGAAAGGCAACTGGGTTGACTCTTTTAATAATAAGAAATGGTCCAATAAATTTGGGTCCCAGTCTAGCCGAGGATTGTCGAAGCCTGATGTTGCGAGTTGACACCTTGTCTCCCACCTTAAAAGTGCAAGGACGTCGGAGCCTGTCAGAAAATTTATTTTCTCGAAAGGCCGCTTTTCTGAGAGCAAGGTGCACTTTTTTCCAAATTGCTCTGAGATGGGAGGTCAATGCCAGCGAGGAGACTGGAGAATGATGAAAAAAAGAATTAGCTCTGGGGTGAAAACCAAAAACTGAAAAGAATGGAGACTCTTTAGTGGAGGAATGACAGGAATTATTGTAAGCAAATTCAGCCAAAGGAAGAAACTCGGACCAATCATTCTGGAGTTTGGCTGAATACAAGCGCAGATATTGTTTTAATGACTGGTTAACTCATTCGGTTTGCCCGTTGGATTGTGGGTGATAACCGGATGTTAATGACAGTTTCATCTTTAATGAAGCACAAAAACATCTCCAGAATTGTGCGATGAATTGTGGACCCCGATCAGAAACAATATCAGTGGGTAACCCATGAAGCCTAAACACATGGCGGAGGAACAAAACTGCCAACCCTTGAGCAGAAGGCAATCGGGGAAGAGCAATAAAATGAGCCATTTTACTAAAACGGTCCACTACCACCCATATGACTCGGAATCCGGCTGAAAGGGGAAGGTCAACCACAAAATCCATGGAAATATGAGACAATGGCCTGAGAGGGACACTTAAGGGCATAAGTTGCCCGATAGGCAAGGAACGGGGAACCTTATGCTGTGCACAAACCTGACATGAAAAAACAAATTCCCTAACGTCTTTAGACATACTAGGCCACCATACTGAGCGAGAGACTAACTCCAATGTCTAAGTGATTCCCGGATGCCCTGAAACCTTGTTGTCATGGAATTCAGTTAAAACAGTAGCTCTCAAAAATTCAGGAACGTAAAGACGACCAGCAGGAGTAAATCTAGGAGCTTGGTGTTGAAGCTGGTTTAACTGGGTAAATAAATCCTGTGTGAGGCCTGCCCGGATGACCGAAGATGGAAGTATTGGGGTAACAACAGGATTGTTATTGTGAACCGGAAGAAAACTACGTGACAGGGCATCAGCTTTAGTATTCTTGGAACCAGGCCTGAAAGTGATTATAAATTTGAAACGAGTAAAAAATAATGCCCAACGTGCCTGCCGGGCATTAAGCCGTTTAGCTGATTCAATGTATTGCAGGTTCTTATGGTCAGTCAATACCGAAATAGTATGCTTTGCTCCTTCCAGCCAATGCCTCCACTCCTCAAAAGCCCACTTTACCGCCGGTAACTCCCGATTACCAACGTCATAATTGGATTCAGCGGAGGAGAACTTCCTGGACATAAAGGCACAAGGATGTAAGTCCAAAGACACCGGATCCTTTTGAGAAACGACAGCACCCACCCCAACCTCTGAGGCATCAACCTCCACAACAAAGGGCAATTCCGGATTAGGATGTCTGAGGACTGGAGCTGAGACAAAGGCTTGTTTCAGAGCCCGGAAGGACAACTCAGCTTCATGCGACCAGTTGGTAGGATCCGCTCCTTTCTTTGTCAGAGCCACAATGGGAGCAACCAGGTCAGAAAAAGAATGAATGAACCTCCTATAATAATTCGCAAACCCTAAAAAGCGCTGAATTGCTTTTAAATTGGTGGGTTGCGCCCAATTAAGGATGGCCTGAAGCTTCTTAGGTTCCATGGAAAATCCCTGAGGGGAAATTATGTACCCTAAAAAAGATACTTTCGTGACGTGAAATTCACACTTCTCCAGCTTGGCATATAAATGATTCTCACGTAACTTTTGAAGAACCAGACGCACCTTGGTGATATGTTGTTCCATCGATTCAGAAAAAATCAAGATGTCGTCTAAATAAACGACCACGAATTTCCCTAGGAAGTCACGGAGCACATCGTTAATGAGGTCTTGAAAAACAGCTGGAGCATTAGACAGGCCGAACGGCATCACCAGGTATTCGTAGTGACCCGACTGAGTACTGAAAGCCGTCTTCCACTCATCTCCAGATTTAATTCGGATGAGGTTGTAAGCTCCTCTCAGGTCAATTTTAGAAAAAAATCACAGCAGAACGTAACTGATCAAAGAGTACAGAAATCAACGGCAAAGGATAGGTGTTTTTGACTGAGATTTTATTCAAGGCTCTAAAATCTATGCATGGTCTAAGCGAGCCATCCTTTTTCTCCACAAAGAAAAAACCAGCACTTAAAGGGGATTTTGATGGTCTAATAAAACCTTTCTGTAAGCTCTCCTGAACATAGTCATTCATAGCCGAAGTTTCTGGCCCGGACAATGCATATAATCTCCCCTTTGGCAATGCGGCACCAGGGATTAGCTCAATAGCACAATCATAAGGCCGATGGGGAGGCAGAATGTCCGCATTGCCTTTGGAGAATACATCGGCAAACTCCTGGTATTCCACATGAATGAGTTCTGGAATGATAGCTGCTACTCTAACTGGAAACGAAATACATTCCTTAGCACAAAAAGTACCCCATTGTGAAATCTCCCCGGACCGCCAATCAATGGTGGGATTATGAAAGGCCAGCCAAGGGTGACCCAGAACAACTGGAACTGCTGGGCAATGTGTTAGATAGAACTCGATCTTTTCAGAATGTAAAGCTCCTACTGTAAGTACTACGGGAGGTGTACGGTGAGTAATAACCCTGTTGGAAAGCGGACTCCCATCTAAGCCATGCATGGTGACACACCTACCCAATGGTAACTGAGGAATGCCTAAGGCCTTAGCCCAAGTTAAATCCATAAAGTTTCCTGCAGCTCCACTGTCAACAAAAGCCGACACCAAAGAACTGAGGCTGCCAAAGGAAACCTTAACTGGGACTAAAAGAGAGTTATTCGAGGAGATAAGCTGCAGACCTAGGTGAACCCCCTCACAATTCACCTGGTCAAAGCGTTTCCCGACTTGTTCGGACAGTTACGAGCAAAATGTCCCTTACCACCACAGTACAAACAAAGACCGGAATTTTGCCTTCTGGCCCTTTCCTCAGGAGACAGCCGGGAGAGACCCATCTGCATGGGCTCCTCTACGTCTTCTGGAATGGAATAAACACAAGGGCTTGACCTTACAGGTGTTCCTCTTTCAGCCCTCCGCTCTCTGAGACGACGATCAATCTTAATAGAAAGCTCCATGAGTTTATCGAGAGTCTCAGGAGCGGGGTACTGGAGGAGACTGTCTTTAATAGACTCTGATAAGCCGAGGTGAAACTGACTGCGCAGGGCTGGGTCATTCCAGCCACAGTCGTTCGACCAACGGCGAAACTCAGTACAATAAACCTCTGCAGGATTTCTTCCTTGTTTGAGAGCGCGCAGCTGACTTTCAGCGGACGCCTCTCTATCTGGGTCATCATACAAAAGCCCTAAAGACTTAAAGAAAGCGTCTACTGACAACAACGCAGGATCCTCTGCCCTTAAACCGAACGCCCAGGTCTGAGGATCCCCCTGGAGTAAAGAAATAATAATCCCAACCCGCTGAGATTCAGAACCAGAGGAAGTAGGTCTTAAACGGAAATAAAGTTTACAGGATTCTTTAAAACTAAAAAATTATTTTCTATCGCCAGAAAAACGGTCAGGCAAATGCATCTGTGGTTCAGGGACTACCTTTGGGGAGGCTCGCAAAAGATCTTCCTGCGACCTCACCCGAAAGGAAAGATCTTGAACCATCTGAGTAAGTTCATGAATCTGATTGACTAAGAGCTGGCCAGGGTTTGGCCCTAAACCTGTCGGATTCATAAGGCAAATAATTTTTAACAAAAACTGAATGAGAGGAAAAAATTAAAGCCCTGTTTAATTTAAATTTTTTGGTATGGCCGGTAATAATGTTATGATTCCAGCACTCTGGTCTGAGGAGATCTTTTTGCGAGGACCGGAGCACTGGAATGAAATGCTGGGGAAGGGAGCGGGAATGGAAAATAGCCCCTTGCGCCCTAACTCCGTTGTCTCACCCGTGCTGTCGGAAATCCCCTGCGAGACTATGGTTGCTTGAGCCCATGGCAGCCGCGTTTGAAGGGCGGATTACGTCTGCCCAACTCCGATGCCCCCCCAGGTCTTAATGAGAGACAAAGGGAAATCCGAGACAGGGTGATAACAAGGGGCCCTCTGACTAAACAACCAGGCCAGGGGCTACAAGCTGAAATGGTGAAACAAACCAACCAAGGTTGGAAAGGGCGCTTTAAGTGTTTTCCAATTAAAAAGTGCAGCAGCTGCCTGTATAGGGTAGTTACACCTATGTAAAAAGACCAAACTAAAATACAACAACAATAAGGCTGCACTTAGAGAGATGAATTGTCTGGATAACAATATAAAATTTATTAAACTTAAAATCCGTCCGTTGGACAATTAATATAGAAATACACTGTGATAAAATGCCTCTAAACACCTTTTTTAACCATCACATAAGCTTATTCCAAATGGACCAAAGGGCCCTGTATACTTGAAACCAATTTTATCCTGGGGCTATAGCATAGTCCCTGGGCTGGAAAATTAAGTCCCAACGCTGGAGGATTAGCAGTTCCAATATTTTATCATGAAATCAAGGAAAGTCCTCACCAGTATTGCGTTTTGGTAAACAAAAAGTCCAGTCCTTAATTGTGGATATGGTTCAAGTCTGGCAGATTCTGGGGTCCGCGATGGTCCGGGCTTGCAGTGATAAATTGTGATGGGGTGATGAAGAGGCTCACACCTGACGCGTTTCACAGCTCCTGCTGTTTTATCAAAGGTGACTTTAGCTTGTAACTGGCAGTGTATTTATACCCTAGTTGATTATCTCATTCAAAACAAATGTGTAGACAATTCATCTCTTTTGTGTGTGCACAAACTTTCAGAAAGAATACAATTCATTATTTTAATTAGACTCAGAGGCATAATAGAACAATATTTAAGCTTATTTTATTAAAATTCATTTAAAAATGTATAATGTGAGGGAGCTGCGGGTGTTGGAACGCACGCAGACTCACTCACTTCCGGCCTTTGAACCGCATCTGTTGCTATAGCGACGGAGCCTATTTATCGCTCCAATCTTGCGGCGCCGGTATAGTCACGTGACCGGACTTGTGTGACGTGATAGCCATGTCTTAGGCCATATACTGACTCTCACCCTTCCGGTCTGTGAGTCGCAGCTGTCTCTATGGAGATGGAATGTATTTCCACCTTCCTTATGGGGCTCTACACGGTCATGTGATCGGACTCTACAGACTTCACAAATAGTAACATAAATATCTTAGGGAGAAGGACACAATCTTACTTGCTAATAAAACGCTACATGATTCTTTTACTGTTTCAACTAGATCAGAACAACATTGTATCACATTTTTAATGCAGATTATTACTGCCTGTCAGTTAGTTCTTTTGTTATATAAATATAGCGGCAGTAAATAGATATATAGCCTTAGTCTTTCTAAGTGAAACATTGTGATTTTCGGATCTGTTAACAACAATTTTTACCATAGAACACATTTCTACCTATATAAGTTGTAAATATTTATACATTCTTTATGTTTTAAACATTATCTAAAACAGGTTTCTTACGGACGATTCTATTAGGGAGCAGTTCTGTTTAACACAGAAAATACATTGATTGCTGGAATTAATGAAAAGGGACCAATCGAATTCTATTATTTATTATGATTAGTACATGAAAGCTGCATCTTAGATTTTAAATAGTTCCAACGTTTTTCTTTTTTATATTAGCCATAAAGCACCTAAATCAAATGACACAATTAAGTTCAACTGTTTCATTTAAACCTGCGGGGAATATACTGTTCATTTTTAGCATCCAGTAAACTTCCTGTCTGCAAAGGGTTTTATACCGATCTCCACCACGTGTGGTTCTAGGTATAAATTCTAAGCCTACTACCTTGAGACATTTGGGATTGCCATGATGAATATCGGCATAGTGTTTTGACACGCTATGTGTGGAGATTTTTTTTATAATATTCCTACGATGCTCGAGGAATCTTATTCTCAGTAAACGGGTGGTTCTACCAACATACTTTAAGACGCAACCACATGTTAGCATGTAAATTATGTAGGGAGTGTTGCAATTCATATATGTTTTTAACTCATAAAAATTCTCCCCCTCATCAATATTGATCTTTATTGTGTGGTCGGCTGTATACTTACAGGTCAAACATCTATTACCTCCACATTTATAAAATCCTTTTATTTTCATATTGTGTTGTGATAACCAATTAGTGTTTGTGAAACTGCTATCTTCCTTAATCCCTTTTAGATAACTTGGTGCTAATATATTTTTAAAAGACCTGTTCTTACGAAAAATAAAATTTGGTTCATTAGGGAGAAGATTTATTAGTATATTATCTTGTTTCAGGATATCGTAGTTCTTGGTGACAATCTTCTTAATATCTGTATGGCAGCTGTTATAAGTGGAGATAAATGATATATCAGT